>NC_053037.3:603385716-604056760 GCF_002575655.3 Aegilops tauschii subsp. strangulata
AAATATGTTAAAAAAAGGAAATGCCTTTGTAACATAGGAGTTTTCGTCTGAAACCCTCATATTTCGAAAGAGATTGTCCAGTTTGTACACGAAGTGCATCATGTTTTGGCCGTAACCCTGTCAACTTAATAGCAAATGCTATGTGGGGTGGAATGGTGATATCATGCAAACTTTAGACCTTTTCAGAGTTCATTTGTAGTGCTTTTCAATTTCAAGGTCATTTAGCTCAAAAAATCAGTAAATGCATGAAGAATAGCAAATTAAGTCAGAAAAGCTTGAAAATTGATGACGTGGCTTTGAATGGTGCATACTCAACGCAAAAATTCTGGAGTTGAAATATGTTTAAAAAATTAAATGTCTTTGTAACAGATGAGATTTCGTCCGAAACCCTGATAATTCGAAAGAGATTGTCCATTTTGTATACGAAGTGCATCCTGTTTTTGTCGTAACCCTCTCAACTTTTTAGCACATGCTATGTGGGTGAAATGGTGATACCATGCCAACTTTCAACCTTTTCAGAGTTCATTTGTAGTGCTTTTCAATTTCAGGGTCATTTAGCTATAAAAAAGCAGTAAATGCATGAAAAATAGCAAATGAAGTCAGAAATGGTTGAAAATTGATGACGTGGCTTTGACTGGTGCATACTGAACGCACAAAAAGTCTGGAGTTGAAATATGCTTAAAAAAATGAAATGCCTTGTAACAGAGGAGTTTTCGTCTGAAACCCTCATACTTCGAAAGAGATTGTCCAGTTTGTACACGAAGTGCATCAAGTTTTGGCCGTAACCCTGTCAACTTATTAGCAAATGCTATGTGGCTGGAAAGGTGATATCATGCAAACTTTAGACCTTTTCAGAGTTCATTTGTAGTGCTTTTCAATTTCAGGCTCATTTAGCTCAAAAAATCAGTAAATGCATGAAGAAAGGCAAATGAAGTCAGAAAAGGCTTGAAAATTGATGACGTGGCTTTGAATGGTGCATACTGAACGCACAAAAAGTCTGAAGTTGAAATAAGTTTAAAAATGAAATGCCTTTGTAACAGATGAGTTTTCGTCCGAAACACTGATACTTCGAAAGAGATTGTCCATTTTGTACACGAAGTGCATCATATTTTTGCCGTAACCCTCTCAACTTTGTAGCACATGCTATGTGGGTGAAATGGTGATACCATGCAAACTTTCAACCTTTTCAGAGTTCATTTGTAGTGCTTTTCAATTTCAAGGTCATTTAGCTCAAAAAATCAGTAAATGCATGAAGAATAGCAAATGAAGTCAGAAAGGCTTGAAAATTGATGACATGGCTTGAATGGTGCATACTCCACGCAAAAAAGTCTGGAGTTGAAATATGTTTACAAAATTAAATGTCTTTGTAACAGATGAGTTTTCATCCGAAACCCTGATAATTGGAAAGAGATTGTCCATTTTGTATACGAAGTGCATCCTGTTTTTGTCGTAACCCTCTCAACTTTTTAGCACGTGCTATGTGGGTGAAATGGTGATACCTTGTCAACTTTCAACCTTTTTAGAGTTCATTTGTAGTGCTTTTCAATTTCAGGGTCATTTAGCTATAAAAAAGCAGTAAATGCATGAAAAATAGCAAATGAAGTCAGAAAGGGTGAAAATTGATGATGTGGCTTTGACTGGTGCATACTGAACGCACAAAAAGTCTGGAGTTGAAATATGTTTAAAAAAATGAAATGCCTTTGATACAGAGGAGTTTTCGTCTGAAACCCTCATATTTCGAAAGAGATTGTCCAGTTTGTACACGAAGTGCATCAAGTTTTGGCCGTAACCCTGTCAACTTATTAGAAAATGCTATGTGGGTGGAATGGTGATATCATGCAAACTTTAGACCTTTTCAGAGTTAATTTGAAGTGCTTTTCAATTTCAGGCTCATTTAGCTCAAAAAATCAGTAAATGCATGAAGAATAGCAAATGATGTCAGAAAGGCTTGAAAATTGATGACGTGGCTTTGAATGGTGCATACTCAACGCAAAAAATTCTGGAGTTTAAATATGTTTAAAAAATTAAATGTCTTTGTAACAGGTGAGATTTCGTCCGAAACCCTGATAATTCGAAAGAGATTGTCCATTTTGTATACGAAGTGCATCCTGTTTTTGTCGTAACCCTCTCAACTTTTTAGCACATGCTATGTGGGTGAAATGGTGATACCATGCCAACTTTCAACCTTTTCAGAGTTCATTTGTAGTGCTTTTCAATTTCAGGGTCTTTTAGCTGTAAAAAAGCAGTAAATGCATGAAAAATAGCAAATGAAGTCAGAAATGGTTGAAAATTGATGACGTGGCTTTGACTGGTGCATACTGAACGCACAAAAAGTCTGGAGTTGAAATATGTTTAAAAAAAATGAAATGCCTATGTAACAGAGGAGTTTTCGTCTGAAACCATCATACTTCGAAAGAGATTGTCCAGTTTGTACACGAAGTGCATCAAGTTTTGGCCGTAACCCTGTCAACTTATTAGCAAATGCTATGTGGGTGGAATGGTGATATCATGCAAACTTTAGACCTTTTCAGAGTTCATTTGTAGTGCTTTTTCAATTTCATGCTCATTTAGCTCAAAAAATCAGTAAATGCATGAAGAAAAGCAAATGAAGTCAGAAAGGCTTGAAAATTGATGACGTGGCTTTGAATGGTGCATACTGAACGCACAAAAAGTCTGAAGTTGAAATAAGTTTAAAAATGAAATGCCTTTGTAACAGATGAGTTTTCGTCCGAAACACTGATACTTCGAAAGAGATTGTCCATTTTGTACACGAAGTGCATCATATTTTTGCCGTAACCCTCTCAACTTTGTAGCACATGCTATGTGGGTGAAATGGTGATACCATGCGAACTTTCAACCTTTCAGAGTTCATTTGTAGTGCTTTTCAATTTCAAGGTCATTTAGCTCAAAAATCAGTAAATGCATGAAGAATAGCAAATGAAGTCAGAAAGGCTTGAAAATTGATGACATGGCTTGAATGGTGCATACTGCACGCAAAAAAGTCTGGAGTAGAAATATGTTTACAAAATTAAATGTCTTTGTAACAGATGAGTTTTCATCCGAAACCCTGATAATTGGAAAGAGATTGTCCATTTTGTATACGAAGTGCATCCTGTTTTTGTCGTAACCCTCTCAACTTTTTAGCACATGCTATGTGGGTGAAATGGTGATACCTTGCCAACTTTCAACCTTTTTAGAGTTCATTTGTAGTGCTTTTCAATTTCAGGGTCATTTAGCTATAAAAAATTAGTAAATGCATGAAAAATAGCAAATGAAGTCAGAAAGGGTTGAAAATTGATGATGTGGCTTTGACTGGTGCATACTGAACGCACAAAAAAGTCTGGAGTTGAAATATGTTTAAAAAAATGAAATGCCTTTGATACAGAGGAGTTTTCGTGTGAAACCCTCATACTTCGAAAGAGATTGTCCAGTTGTACACGAAGTGCATCAAGTTTTGGCCGTAACCCTGTCAACTTATTAGCAAATGCTATGTGGGTGGAATGGTGATATCATGCAAACTTTAGACCTTTTCAGAGTTCATTTGTAGTGCTTTTCAATTTCAGGCTCATTTAGCTCAAAAAATCAGTAAATGCATGAAGAATAGCAAATGAAGTCAGAAAGGCTTGAAAATTGATGACGTGGCTTTGAATGGTGCATACTGAACGTACAAAAAGTCTGAAGTTGAAATAAGTTTAAAAATGAAATGCCTTTGTAACAGATGAGTTTTCGTCCGAAACACTGATACTTCGAAAGAGATTGTCCATTTTGTATACGAAGTGCATCCTGTTTTTGCCGTAACCCTCTCAACTTTTTAGCACATGCTATGTGGGTGAAACGGTGATACCATGCCAACTTTCAACCTTTTCAGAGTTCATTTGTAGTGCTTTTCAATTTCAAGGTCATTTAGCTCAAAAAATCAGTAAATGCATGAAGAATAGCAAATGAAGTCAGAAAGGCTTGAAAATTGATGACAAGGCTTGAATGGTGCATACTGCACGCAAAAAAGTCTGGAGTTGAAATATGTTTACAAAATTAAATGTCTTTGTAACAGATGAGTTTTCATCCGAAACCCTGATAATTCGAAAGAGATTGTCCATTTTGTATACGAAGTGCATCCTGTTTTTGTCGTAACCCTCTCAACCTTTTAGCACATGCTATGTGGGTGAAATGGTGATACCATGCCAACTTTCAACCTTTTTAGAGTTCATTTGTAGTGCTTTTCAATTTCAGGGTCATTTAGCTATAAAAAAAGCAGTAAATGCATGAAAAATAGCAAATGAAGTCAGAAATGGTTGAAAATTGATGACGTGCTTTGACTGGTGCATACTGAACGCACAAAAAGTCTGGAGTTGAAATATGTTTAAAAAAATGAAATGCCTTTGTAACAGATGAGTTTTCGTCTAAAACCCTCATACTTCGAAAGAGATTGTCCATTTTGGTACGAAGTTGATCCTGTTTTTGCCGTAACCCTCTCAACCTTTTAGCACACGCTATGTGGGTGAAGTGGTGCTACCATGCCAACTTTCAACCTTTTTAGAGTTCGTTTGAAGTGCTTTTCAATTCAGGGTCATTTAGCTAAAAAAATTAGTAAATGCATGAAAAATAGCAAATGAAGTCAGAAAGGCTTGTAACATTGATGACGTGGCTTGAATGGTGCATACTGAACGCACAAAAAGTCTGGAGTTGAAATATTTTTAAAAAATGAAATGTCTTTGTAATAGATGAGTTTTCGTCCGAAACCCTGATAATTCGAAAGAGATTGTCCATTTTGTATACGAAGTGCATCCTGTTTTTGCCGTAACCCTCTCAACTTTTGAGCACATGCTATGTGGGTGAAATGGTGATACCATGCCAACTTTCAACCTTTTCAAAGTTCATTTGTAGTGCTTTTCAATTTCAGGGTCATTTAGCTATAAAAAAAGCAGTAAATGCATGAAAAATAGCAAATGAAGTCAGAAAGGGTTGAAAATTGATGATGTGGCTTTGACTGGTGCATACTGAACGCACAAAAAGTCTGGAGTTGAAATATGTTTAAAAAAATGAAATGCCTTTGTAACAGAGGAGTTTTCGTCTGAAACCCTCATATTTCGAAAGAGACTGTCCAGTTTGTACACGAAGTGCATCATGTTTTGGCCGTAACCCTGTCAACTTAATAGCAAATGCTATGTGGGTGGAATGGTGATATCATGCAAACTTTAGACCTTTTCAGAGTTCATTTGTAGTGCTTTTCAATTTCAAGGTCATTTAGCTCAAAAAATCAGTAAATGCATGAAGAATAGCAAATCAGGTCAGAAAGGCTTGAAAATTGATGAAGTGGCTTTGAATGGTGCATACTCAACGCAAAAATTCTGGAGTTGAAATATGTTTAAAAAATTAAATGTCTTTGTAACAGATGAGATTTCGTCCGAAACCCTGATAATTCGAAAGATATTGTCCATTTTGTATACGAAGTGCATCCTGTTTTTGTCGTAACCCTCTCAACTTTTTAGCACATGCTATGTGGGTGAAATGGTGATACCATGCCAACTTTCAACCTTTTCAGAGTTCATTTGTAGTGCTTTTCAATTTCAGGTCATTTAGCTATAAAAAAGCAGTAAATGCATGAAAAATAGCAAATGAAGTCAGAAATGGTTGAAAATTGATGACGTGGCTTTGACTGGTGCATACTGAACGCACAAAAAAGTCTGGAGTTGAAATATGTTTAAAAAAATGAAATGCCTTGTAACAGAGGTGTTTTCGTCTGAAACCCTCATACTTCGAAAGAGATTGTCCAGTTTGTACACGAAGTGCATCAAGTTTTTGGCCGTAACCCTGTCAACTTATTAGCAAATGCTATGTGGGTGGAATGGTGATATCATGCAAACTTTAGACCTTTTCAGAGTTCATTTGTAGTGCTTTCAATTTCAGGCTCATTTAGCTCAAAAAATCAGTAAATGCATGAAGAATAGCAAATGAAGTCAGAAAGGCTTGAAAATTGATGACGTTGCTTCGAATGGTTGCATACTGAACGTACAAAAAGTCTGAAGTTGAAATAAGTTTAAAAATGAAATGCCTTTGTAACAGATGAGTTTTCGTCCGAAACACTGATACTTCGAAAGAGATTGTCCATTTTGTACACGAAGTGCATCGTATTTTTGCCGTAACCCTCTCAACTTTGTAGCACATGCTATGTGGGTGAAACGGTGATACCATGCGAAACTTTCAACCTTTTCAGAGTTCATTTGTAGTGCTTTTCAATTTCAAGGTCATTTAGCTCAAAAAATCAGTAAATGCATGAAGAATAGCAAATGAAGTCAGAAAGGCTTGAAAATTGATGACATGGCTTGAATGGTGCATACTGCACGCAAAAAAGTCTGGAGTTGAAATATGTTTACAAAATTAAATGTCTTTGTAACAGATGAGTTTTCATCCGAAACCCTGATAATTCGAAAGAGATTGTCCATTTTGTATACGAAGTGCATCCTGTTTTTGTCGTAACCCTCTCAACCTTTAGCACATGCTATGTGGGTGAAATGGTGATACCATGCCAACTTTCAACCTTTTTAGAGTTCATTTGTAGTGCTTTTCAATTTCAGGGTCATTTAGCTATAAAAAAGCAGTAAATGCATGAAAAATAGCAAATGAAGTCAGAAATGGTTGAAAATTGATGACGTGGCTTTGACTGGTGCATACTGAACGCACAAAAAGTCTGGAGTTGAAATATGTTTAAAAAAATGAAATGCCTTTGTAACAGATGAGTTTTCGTCTGAAACCCTCATACTTCGAAAGAGATTGTCCATTTTGGTACGAAGTTGATCCTGTTTTTGCCGTAACCCTCTCACCTTTTAGCACACGCTATGTGGGTGAAGTGGTGCTACCATGCCAACTTTCAACCTTTTTAGAGTTCGTTTGAAGTGCTTTTCAATTTCAGGTCATTTAGCTAAAAAAAATTAGTAAATGCATGAAAAATAGCAAATGAAGTCAGAAAGGCTTGTAAATTGATGACGTGGCTTGAATGGTGCATACTGAACGCACAAAAGTCTGGAGTTGAAATATTTTTAAAAAATGAAATGTCTTTGTAATAGATGAGTTTTCGTCCGAAACCCTGATAATTCGAAAGAGATTGTCCATTTTGTACACGAAGTGCATCCTGTATTTGCCGTAACCCTCTCAACCTTTTAGCACACGCTATGTGGGTGTGATACCATGCCAACTTTCAACCTTTTTAGAGTTCGTTTGTAGTGCTTTTCAATTTCAGGGTCATTTAGCTATAAAAAAGCAGTAAATGCATGAAAAATAGCAAATGAAGTCAGAAAGGGTTGAAAATTGATGACGTGGCTTTGACTGGTGCATACTGAACGCACAAAAAGTCTGGAGTTGAAATATGTTAAAAAATGAAATGCCTTTGTAACAGATGAGTTTTTGTCTGAAACCCTCATACTTCGAAAGAGATTGTCCATTTTGTACACGAAGTGCATCATGTTTTTGCCGTAACCCTCTCAACCTTTTAGCACACGCTATGTGGGTGAAGTGGTGATACCATGCCAACTTTCAACCTTTTTTAGAATTCGTTTGTAGTGCTTTTCAATTTCAGGGTCATTAGCTCAAAAAAATTAGTAAATGCGTGAAAAATAGCAAATGAAGTCAGAAAGGCTTGAAAATTAATGACGTGGCTTGAATGGTGCATACTAAACGCAAAAAAAGTCTGGAGTTGAAATACGTTTAAAAAATGAAATGTCTTTGTAACAGATGAGTTTTCATCCGAACCCTTGATAATTCGAAAGAGATTGTCCATTTTGTACGCGAAGTGCATCAAGTTTTTGTCGTAACCCTGTCAACTTTTTAGCACATGCTATGTAGGTGAAATGGTGATACCTTGCCAACTTTCAACCTTTTCAGAGTTCATTTGTAGCGCTTTTCAATTTCAGGGTCATTTAGCTCAAAAAAACAGTAAATGCATGAAAAATAGAAAATGAAGTCAGAAAGGCTTGAAAATTGATGACGTGGCTTTGAATGGTGCATACTGAACGCACAAAAAGTCCGGAGTTGAAATAAGTTTTAAAATGAAATGCCTTTGTAACAGATGAGTTTTCGTCCGAAACACTGACACTTCGAAACAGATTGTCCATTTTGTACACGAAGTGCATCATACTTTTGCCGTAACCCTCTCAACTTTGTAGCACATGCTATGTGGGTGAAATGGTGATACCAGGCGAACTTTCAACCTTTTCAGAGTTCGTTTGTAGTGCTTTTCAATTTCAGGGTCATTTAGCTCAAAAAAATTAGTAAATGCATGAAAAATAGCAAATGAAGTCAGAAAGGCTTGTAAATTGATGACGTGGCTCGAATGGTGCATACTGAACGCACAAAAAGTCTAGAGTTGAAATATGTTTACAAAAATGAAATGCCTTTGTAACCGATGAGTTTTCGTCCGAAACACTGATACTTCGAAACAGATTGTCCATTTTGTACACGAAGTGCATCATACTTTTGCCGTAACCCTCTCAACTTTGTAGCACATGCTATGTGGGTGAAATGGTGATACCAGGCGAAATTTCAACCTTTTCAGAGTTCGTTTGTAGTGCTTTTCAATTTCAGGGTCATTTAGCTCAAAAAAATTAGTAAATGCATGAAAAATAGAAAATGAAGTCAGAAAGGCTTGTAAATTGATGACGTGGCTTGAATGGTGCATACTGAACGCACAAAAAGTCCGGAGTTGAAATATGTTTAAAAAAATGAAATGTCTTTGTAACAGATGAGTTTTGGTCTGAAACCCTCATACTTCGAAAGAGATTGTCCAGTTTGTACACGAAGTGCATCAAGTTTGGCCGTAACCCTGTCAAGTTATTAGCAAATGCAATGTGGGTGGACTGGTGATATCATGCAAACTTTAGACCTTTTCAGAGTTCATTTGTAGTGCTTTTCAATTTCAGGGTCATTTAGGTCAAAAAATCAGTAAATGCATGAAGAATAGCAAATGAAGTCAGAAAGGCTTGAAAATTGATGACGTGGCTTTGAATGGTGCATACTGAACGCACAGAAAGCCTGGAGTTGAAATAAGTTTAAAAATGAAATGCCTTTGTAACAGATGAGTTTTCGTCCGAAAAACTGATACTTCGAAAGAGATTGTCCATTTTGTACACGAAGTGCACCATATTTTTGCCGTAACCCTCTCAACTTTGTAGCACATGCTATGTGGGTGAAATGGTGATACCATGCGAACCTTCAACCTTTTCAGAGTTCATTTGTAGTGCTTTTCAATTTCAAGGTCATTTAGCTCAAAAAATCAGTAAATGCATGAAGAATAGCAAATGAAGTCAGAAAGGCTTGAAAATTGATGACATGGCTTGAATGGTGCATACTGCACGCAAAAAAGTCTGGAGCTGAAATATGTTTACAAAATTAAATGTCTTTGTAACAGATGAGTTTTCATCCGAAACCCTGATAATTCGAAAGAGATTGTCCATTTTGTATACGAAGTGCATCCTGTTTTTGTCGTAACCCTCTCAACTTTTTAGCGCATGCTATGTGGGTGAAATGGTGATACCATGCCAACTTTCAACCTTTTCAAAGTTCATTTGTAGTGCTTTTCAATTTCAGGGTCATTTAGCTATAAAAAAGCAGTAAATGCATGAAAATTAGCAAATGAAGTCAGAAATGGTTGAAAATTGATGACGTGGCTTTGACTGGTGCATACTGAACGCACAAAATGTCTGGAGTTGAAATATGTTTAAAAAAATGAAATGCCTTTGTAATAGATGAGTTTTCGTCTGAAACCCTCATACTTCGAAAGAGATTGTCCATTTTGTACACGAAGTGCATCATGTTTTTGCCGTAACCCTCTCAACCTTTTAGCACACGCTATGTGGGTGAAGTGGTGATACCATGCCAACTTTCAACCTTTTTAGAGTTCGTTTGTAGTGCTTTTCAATTTCAGGGTCATTTAGCTTAAAAAAATTAGTAAATGCATGAAAAATAGCAAATGAAGTCAGAAAGGCTTCAAAATTGATGACGTGGCTTGAATGGTGCATACTAAACGCAAAAAAGTCTGGAGTTGAAATACGTTTAAAAAATCAAATGTCTTTGTAACAGATGAGGTTTCATCCGAAACCCTGATAATTCGAAAGAGATTGTCCATTTTGTACACGAAGTGCATCAAGTTTTTGTCGTAACCCTGTCAACTTTTTAGCACATGCTATGTGGGTGAAATGGTGATACCTTGCTAACTTTCAACCTTTTCAGAGTTCATTTGTAGCGCTTTTCAATTTCAGGGTCATTTAGCTCAAAAAAACAGTAAATGCATGAAAAATAGCAAATGAAGTCAGAAAGGCTTGAAAATTGATGACGTCGCTTTGAATGGTGCATACTGAACGCACAAAAAAGTCCGGAGTTGAAATAAGTTTTAAAATGAAATGCCTTTGTAACAGATGAGTTTTCGTCCGAAACACTGATACTTCGAAACAGATTGTCCATTTTGTACATGAAGTGCATCATACTTTTGCCGTAACCCTCTCAACTTTGTAACACATGCTATGTGGGTGAAATGGTGATACCAGGGGAACTTTCAACCTTTTCAGAGTTCGTTTGTAGTGCTTTTCAATTTCAGGGTCATTTAGCTCAAAAAAATTAGTAAATGCATGAAAAATAGCAAATGAAGTCAGAAAGGCTTGTAAATTGATGACGTGGCTTGAATGGTGCATACTGAACGCACAAAGTCCGGAGTTGAAATATGTTTAAAAAAATGAAATGTCTTTGTAACAGATGAGTTTTCGTCCGAAACCGTGATAATTCGAAAGAGATTGTCCATTTTGTACACGAAGTGCATCCTGTTTTTGCCGTAACCCTCTCAACCTTTGAGCACATGCTATGTGGGTGAAATGGTGATACCATGCCAACTTTCAACCTTTTCAAAGTTCATTGTAGAATGCTTTCAATTTCAGGGTCATTTAGCTATAAAAAAGCAGGAAATGCATGAAAAATAGCAAATGAAGTCAGAAAGGGTTGAAAATTGATGATGTGGCTTTGACTGGTGCATACTGAACGCACATAAAGTCTGGAGTTGAAACATGTTTAAAAAAATGAAATGCCTTTGTAACAGAGGAGTTTTCGTCTGAAACCCTCATACTTCGAAAGAGATTGTCAAGTTTGTACACGAAGTGCATCAAGTTTTGGCCGTAACCCTGTCAACTTATTAGCAAATGCTATGTGAGTGGAATGGTGATATCATGCAAACTTTAGACCTTTTCAGAGTTCATTTGTAGTGCTTTTCAATTTCAGGGTCATTTAGCTCAAAAAATCGGTAAATGCATGAAGAATAGCAAATGAAGTGAGAAGGCTTGAAAATTGATGACGTGGCTTTGAATGGTGCATACTGAACGCAAAAAGTCTGGAGTTGAAATATGTTTAAAAATTAAATGTCTTTGTAACAGATGAGTTTTCGTCCGAAACCCTGATAATTCGAAAGAGATTGTCCATTTTGTATATGAAGTGCATCCTGTTTTTGTCGTAACCCTCTCAACTTTTTAGCACATGCTATGTGGGTGAAATGGTGATACCATGCCAACTTTCAACCTTTTCAGAGTTCATTTGTAGTGCTTTTCAATTTCAGGGTCATTTAGCTATAAAAAAGCAGCAAATGCATGAAAAATAGCAAATGAAGTCAGAAATGGTTGAAAATTGATGACGTGGCTTTGACTGGTGCATACTAAACGCACAAAAAGTCTGGAGTTGAAATATGTTTAAAAAAATGAAATGCCTTTGTAACAGATGAGGTTTTCTCCGAAACCCTCATACTTCGAAAGAGATTGTCCATTTTTGTACACGAAGTGCATCATGTTTTTGCCGTAACCCTCTCAACCTTTTAGCACACGCTATGTGGGTGAAGTGGTGATACCATGCCAACTTTCAACCTTTTTAGAGTTCGTTTGTAGTGCTTTTCAATTTCAGGGTCATTTAGCTCAAAAGAATTAGTAAATGCATGAAAAATAGCAAATGAAGTCAGAAAGGCTGAAAATTGATTACGTGGCTTGAATGGTGCATACTGAATGCACAAAAAGTCCGGAGTTGAAATATGTTTAAAAAAATGAAATGTCTTTGTAACAGATGAGTTTTTCGTCCGAAACCCTGATACTTCGAAAGAGATTGTCCAGTTGTACATGAAGTGCATCAAGTTTTGGCCGTAACCCTCTCAACCTTTTAGCACATGCTATGTGGGTGAAATGGTGATACCATGCCAACTTTCAACCTTTTTAGAGTTCATTTGTAGTGCTTTTCAATTTCAGGGTCATTTAGCTATAAAAAAGCAGTAAATGCATGAAAAATAGCAATGAAGTCAGAAATGGTTGAAAATTGATGACGTGGCTTTGACTGGTGCATACTGAACGCACAAAAAGTCTGGAGTTGAAATATGTTTAAAAAAATGAAATGCCTTTGTAACAGATGAGTTTTTCGTCTGAAACCCTCATACTTCGAAAGAGATTGTCCATTTTGGTACGAAGTTGATCCTGTTTTTGCCGTAACCCTCTCAACCTTTTAGCACACGCTATGTGGGTGAAGTGGTGCTACCATGCCAACTTTCAACCTTTTTAGAGTTCGTTTGAAGTGCTTTTCAATTTCAGGGTCATTTAGCTAAAAAATTAGTAAAATGCATGAAAAATAGCAAATGAAGTCAGAAAGGCTTGTAAATGATGACGTGGCTTGAATGGTGCATACTGAACGCACAAAAAGTCTGGAGTTGAAATATTTTTAAAAAAAATGAAATGTCTTTGTAATAGATGAGTATTCGTCCGAAACCCTGATAATTCGAAGAGATTGTCCATTTTGTACACGAAGTGCATCCTGTTTTTGCCGTAACCCTCTCAACCTTTTAGCACACGCTATGTGGGTGTGATACCATGCCAACTTTCAACCTTTTTAGAGTTCGTTTGTAGTGGCTTTTCAATTTCAGGGTCATTTAGCTATAAAAAAGCAGTAAATGCATGAAAAATAGCAAATGAAGTCAGAAAGGGTTGAAAATTGATGACGTGGCTTTGACTGGTGCATACTGAACGCACAAAAAGTCTGGAGTTGAAATATGTTAAAAAAAATGAAATGCCTTTGTAACAGATGAGTTTTTGTCTGAAACCCTCATACTTCGAAAGAGATTGTCCATTTTGTACACGAAGTGCATCATGTTTTTGCCGTAACCCTCTCAACCTTTTAGCACACGCTATGTGGGTGAAGTGGTGATACCATGCCAACTTTCAACCTTTTTAGAATTCGTTTGTAGTGCTTTTCAATTTCAGGGTCATTTAGCTCAAAAAAATTAGTAAATGCGTGAAAAATAGCAAATGAGTCAGAAAGGCTTGAAATTAATGACGTGGCTTGAATTGTGCATACTAAACGCAAAAAAGTCTGGAGTTGAAATACGTTTAAAAAATGAAATGTCTTTGTAACAGATGAGTTTTCATCCGAAACCCTGATAATTCGAAAGAGATTGTCCATTTTGTACGCGAAGTGCATCAAGTTTTTGTCGTAACCCTGTCAACTTTTTAGCACATGCTATGTAGGTGAAATGGTGATACCTTGCCAACTTTCACCTTTTCAGAGTTCATTTGTAGCGCTTTTCAATTTCAGGGTCATTTAGCTCAAAAAACAGTAAATGCATGAAAAATAGAAAATGAAGTCAGAAAGCTTGAAAATTGATGACGTGGCTTTGAATGGTGCATACTGAACGCACAAAAAGTCCGGAGTTGAAATAAGTTTTAAAATGAAATGCCTTTGTAACAGATGAGTTTTCGTCCGAAACACTGACACTTCGAAACAGATTGTCCATTTTGTACACGAAGTGCATCATACTTTTGCGTAACCCTCTCAACTTTGTAGCACATGCTATGTGGGTGAAATGGTGATACCAGGCGAACTTTCAACCTTTTCAGAGTTCGTTTGTAGTGCTTTTCAATTTCAGGGTCATTTAGCTCAAAAAAAATTAGTAAATGCATGAAAAATAGCAAATGAAGTCAGAAAGGCTTGTAAATTGATGACGTGGCTCGAATGGTGCATACTGAACGCACAAAAAGTCTAGAGTTGAAATATGTTTACAAAAATGAAATGCCTTTGTAACCGATGAGTTTTCGTCCGAAAACACTGATACTTCGAAACAGATTGTCCATTTTGTACACGAAGTGCATCATACTTTTGCCGTAACCCTCTCAACTTGTAGCACATGCTATGTGGGTGAAATGGTGATACCAGGCGAAATTTCAACCTTTTCAGAGTTCGTTTGTAGTGCTTTTCAATTTCAGGGTCATTTAGCTCAAAAAAATTAGTAAATGCATGAAAAATAGAAAATGAGTCAGAAAGGCTTGTAAATTGATGACGTGGCTTGAATGGTGCATACTGAACGCACAAAAAGTCCGGAGTTGAAATATGTTTAAAAAAAATGAAATGTCTTTGTAACAGATGAGTTTTGGTCTGAAACCCTCATACTTCGAAAGAGATTGTCCAGTTTGTACACGAAGTGCATCAAGTTTGGCCGTAACCCTGTCAAGTTATTAGCAAATGCAATGTGGGTGGACTGGTGATATCATGGCAAACTTTAGACCTTTTCAGAGTTCATTTGTAGTGCTTTTCAATTTCAGGGTCATTTAGGTCAAAAATCAGTAAATGCATGAAGAATAGCAAATGAAGTCAGAAAGGCTTGAAAATTGATGACGTGGCTTTGAATGGTGCATACTGAACGCACAGAAAGCCTGGAGTTGAAATAAGTTTAAAAATGAAATGCCTTTGTAACAGATGAGTTTTCGTCCGAAAAACTGATACTTCGAAAGAGATTGTCCATTTTGTACACGAAGTGCACCATATTTTTGCCGTAACCCTCTCAACTTTGTAGCACATGCTATGTGGGTGAAATGTGATACCATTGCGAACCTTCAACCTTGTTCAGAGTTCATTTGTAGTGCTTTTCAATTTCAAGGTCATTTAGCTCAAAAAATCAGTAAATGCATGAAGAATAGCAAATGAAGTCAGAAAGGCTTGAAAATTGATGACATGGCTTGAATGGTGCATACTGCACGCAAAAAAGTCTGGAGCTGAAATATGTTTACAAAATTAAATGTCTTTGTAACAGATGAGTTTTCATCCGAAACCCTGATAATTCGAAAGAGATTGTCCATTTTGTATACGAAGTGCATCCTGTTTTTGTCGTAACCCTCTCAACTTTTAGCGCATGCTATGTGGGTGAAATGGTGATACCATGCCAACTTTCAACCTTTTCAAAGTTCATTTGTAGTGCTTTTCAATTTCAGGGTCATTTAGCTATAAAAAAGCAGTAAATGCATGAAAATTAGCAAATGAAGTCAGAAATGGTTGAAAATTGATGACGTGGCTTTGACCTGGTGCCATACTGAACGCACAAAATGTCTGGAGTTGAAATATGTTTAAAAAAATGAAATGCCTTTGTAATAGATGAGTTTCGTCTGAAACCCTCATACTTCGAAAGAGATTTGTCCATTTTTGTACACGAAGTGCATCATGTTTTTGCCGTAACCCTCTCAACCTTTTAGCACACGCTATGTGGGTGAAGTGTGATACCATGCCAACTTTCAACCTTTTAGAGTTCGTTTGTAGTGCTTTTCAATTTCAGGGTCATTTAGCTTAAAAAATTAGTAAATGCATGAAAAATAGCAAATGAAGTCAGAAAGGCTTCAAAATTGATGACGTGGCTTGAATGGTGCATACTAAACGCAAAAAAGTCTGGAGTTGAAATACGTTTAAAAAATCAAATGTCTTTGTAACAGATGAGGTTTCATCCGAAACCCTGATAATTCGAAAGAGATTGTCCATTTTGTACACGAAGTGCATCAAGTTTTTGTCGTAACCCTGTCAACTTTTTAGCACATGCTATGTGGGTGAAATGGTGATACCTTGCTAACTTTCAACCTTTTCAGAGTTCATTTGTAGCGCTTTTCAATTTCAGGGTCATTTAGCTCAAAAAACAGTAAATGCATGAAAAATAGCAAATGAAGTCAGAAAGGCTTGAAAATTGATGACGTCGCTTTGAATGGTGCATACTGAACGCACAAAAGTCCGGAGTTGAAATAAGTTTTAAATGAAATGCCTTTGTAACAGATGAGTTTCTCGTCCCGAAACACTGATACTTCGAAACAGATTGTCCATTTTGTACACGAAGTGCATCATACTTTTGCCGTAACCCTCTCAACTTTGTAACACATGCTATGTGGGTGAAATGGTGATACCAGGGGAACTTTCAACCTTTTCAGAGTTCGTTTGTAGTGCTTTTCAATTTCAGGGTCATTTAGCTCAAAAAAATTAGTAAATGCATGAAAAATAGCAAATGAAGTCAGAAAGGCTTGTAAATTGATGACGGTGGCCTTGAATGGTGCATACTGAACGCACAAAGTCCGGAGTTGAAATATGTTTAAAAAAATGAAATGTCTTTGTAACAGATGAGTTTTCGTCCGAAACCGTGATAATTCGAAAGAGATTGTCCATTTTGTACACGAAGTGCATCCTGTTTTTGCGTAACCCTCTCAACCTTTGAGCACATGCTATGTGGGTGAAATGGTGATACCATGCCAACTTTCAACCTTTCAAAGTTCATTTGTAGTGCTTTTCAATTTCAGGGTCATTTAGCTATAAAAAAGCAGGAAATGCATGAAAAATAGCAAATGAAGTCAGAAAGGGTTGAAAATTGATGATGTGGCTTTGACTGGTGCCATACTGAACGCACATAAAGTCTGGAGTTGAAACATGTTTAAAAAATGAAATGCCTTTGTAACAGAGGAGTTTTCGTCTGAAACCCTCATACTTCGAAAGAGATTGTCAAGTTTGTACACGAAGTGCATCAAGTTTTGGCCGTAACCCTGTCAACTTATTAGCAAATGCTATGTGAGTGGAATGGTGATATCATGCAAACTTTAGACCTTTTCAGAGTTCATTTGTAGTGCTTTTCAATTTCAGGGTCATTTAGCTCAAAAAATCGGTAAATGCATGAAGAATAGCAAATGAAGTGAGAAAGGCCTTGAAAATTGATGACGTGGCTTTGAATGGTGCATACTGAACGCAAAAAAGTCTGGAGTTGAAATATGTTTAAAAAATTAAATGTCTTTGTAACAGATGAGTTTCGTCCGAAACCCCTGATAATTCGAAGAGATTGTCCATTTTGTATATGAAGTGCATCCTGTTTTGTCGTAACCCTCTCAACTTTTTAGCACATGCTATGTGGGTGAAATGGTGATACCATGCCAACTTTCAACCTTTTCAGAGTTCATTTGTAGTGCTTTTCAATTTCAGGGTCATTTAGCTATAAAAAAGCAGCAAATGCATGAAAAATAGCAAATGAAGTCAGAAATGGTTGAAAATTGATGACGTGGCTTTGACTGGTGCATACTAAACGCACAAAAAGTCTGGAGTTGAAATATGTTTAAAAAAATGAAATGCCTTTGTAACAGATGAGGTTTTGTCCGAAACCCTCATACTTCGAAAGAGATTGTCCATTTTGTACACGAAGTGCATCATGTTTTTGCCGTAACCCTCTCAACCTTTTAGCACACGCTATGTGGGTGAAGTGGTGATACCATGCCAACTTTCAACCTTTTTAGAGTTCGTTTGTAGTGCTTTTCAATTTCAGGGTCATTTAGCTCAAAAGAATTAGTAAATGCATGAAAAATAGCAAATGAAGTCAGAAAGGCTTGAAAATTGATTACGTGGCTTGAATGGTGCATACTGAATGCACAAAAAGTCCGGAGTTGAAATATGTTTAAAAAAATGAAATGTCTTTGTAACAGATGAGTTTTCGTCCGAAACCCTGATACTTCGAAAGAGATTGTCCAGTTTGTACATGAAGTGCATCAAGTTTTGGCCGTAACCCTCTCAACCTTTTAGCACATGCTATGTGGGTGAAATGGTGATACCATGCCAACTTTCAACCTTTTTAGAGTTCATTTGTAGTGCTTTTCAATTTCAGGGTCATTTAGCTATAAAAAAGCAGTAAATGCATGAAAAATAGCAAATGAAGTCAGAAATGGTTGAAAATTGATGACGTGGCTTTGACTGGTGCATACTGAACGCACAAAAAGTCTGGAGTTGAAATATGTTTAAAAAAATGAAATGCCTTTGTAACAGATGAGTTTTCGTCTGAAACCCTCATACTTCGAAAGAGATTGTCCATTTTGGTACGAAGTTGATCCTGTTTTTGCCGTAACCCTCTCAACCTTTTAGCACACGCTATGTGGGTGAAGTGGTGCTACCATGCCAACTTTCAACCTTTTTAGAGTTCGTTTGAAGTGCTTTTCAATTTCAGGGTCATTTAGCTAAAAAAATTAGTAAATGCATGAAAAATAGCAAATGAAGTCAGAAAGGCTTGTAAATTGATGACGTGGCTTGAATGGTGCATACTGAACGCACAAAAAGTCTGGAGTTGAAATATTTTTAAAAAAATGAAATGTCTTTGTAATAGATGAGTTTTCGTCCGAAACCCTGATAATTCGAAAGAGATTGTCCATTTTGTACACGAAGTGCATCCTGTTTTTGCCGTAACCCTCTCAACCTTTTAGCACACGCTATGTGGGTGTGATACCATGCCAACTTTCAACCTTTTTAGAGTTCGTTTGTAGTGCTTTTCAATTTCAGGGTCATTTAGCTATAAAAAAGCAGTAAATGCATGAAAAATAGCAAATGAAGTCAGAAAGGGTTGAAAATTGATGACGTGGCTTTGACTGGTGCATACTGAACGCACAAAAAGTCTGGAGTTGAAATATGTTAAAAAAAATGAAATGCCTTTGTAACAGATGAGTTTTTGTCTGAAACCCTCATACTTCGAAAGAGATTGTCCATTTTGTACACGAAGTGCATCATGTTTTTGCCGTAACCCTCTCAACCTTTTAGCACACGCTATGTGGGTGAAGTGGTGATACCATGCCAACTTTCAACCTTTTTAGAATTCGTTTGTAGTGCTTTTCAATTTCAGGGTCATTTAGCTCAAAAAAATTAGTAAATGCGTGAAAAATAGCAAATGAAGTCAGAAAGGCTTGAAAATTAATGACGTGGCTTGAATGGTGCATACTAAACGCAAAAAAAGTCTGGAGTTGAAATACGTTTAAAAAATGAAATGTCTTTGTAACAGATGAGTTTTCATCCGAAACCCTGATAATTCGAAAGAGATTGTCCATTTTGTACGCGAAGTGCATCAAGTTTTTGTCGTAACCCTGTCAACTTTTTAGCACATGCTATGTAGGTGAAATGGTGATACCTTGCCAACTTTCAACCTTTTCAGAGTTCATTTGTAGCGCTTTTCAATTTCAGGGTCATTTAGCTCAAAAAAACAGTAAATGCATGAAAAATAGAAAATGAAGTCAGAAAGGCTTGAAAATTGATGACGTGGCTTTGAATGGTGCATACTGAACGCACAAAAAGTCCGGAGTTGAAATAAGTTTTAAAATGAAATGCCTTTGTAACAGATGAGTTTTCGTCCGAAACACTGATACTTCGAAACAGATTGTCCATTTTGTACACGAAGTGCATCATACTTTTGCCGTAACCCTCTCAACTTTGTAGCACATGCTATGTGGGTGAAATGGTGATACCAGGCGAACTTTCAACCTTTTCAGAGTTCGTTTGTAGTGCTTTTCAATTTCAGGGTCATTTAGCTCAAAAAAATTAGTAAATGCATGAAAAATAGCAAATGAAGTCAGAAAGGCTTGTAAATTGATGACGTGGCTCGAATGGTGCATACTGAACGCACAAAAAGTCTAGAGTTGAAATATGTTTACAAAAATGAAATGCCTTTGTAACCGATGAGTTTTCGTCCGAAACACTGATACTTCGAAACAGATTGTCCATTTTGTACACGAAGTGCATCATACTTTTGCCGTAACCCTCTCAACTTTGTAGCACATGCTATGTGGGTGAAATGGTGATACCAGGCGAAATTTCAACCTTTTCAGAGTTCGTTTGTAGTGCTTTTCAATTTCAGGGTCATTTAGCTCAAAAAAATTAGTAAATGCATGAAAAATAGAAAATGAAGTCAGAAAGGCTTGTAAATTGATGACGTGGCTTGAATGGTGCATACTGAACGCACAAAAAGTCCGGAGTTGAAATATGTTTAAAAAAATGAAATGTCTTTGTAACAGATGAGTTTTGGTCTGAAACCCTCATACTTCGAAAGAGATTGTCCAGTTTGTACACGAAGTGCATCAAGTTTGGCCGTAACCCTGTCAAGTTATTAGCAAATGCAATGTGGGTGGACTGGTGATATCATGCAAACTTTAGACCTTTTCAGAGTTCATTTGTAGTGCTTTTCAATTTCAGGGTCATTTAGGTCAAAAAATCAGTAAATGCATGAAGAATAGCAAATGAAGTCAGAAAGGCTTGAAAATTGATGACGTGGCTTTGAATGGTGCATACTGAACGCACAGAAAGCCTGGAGTTGAAATAAGTTTAAAAATGAAATGCCTTTGTAACAGATGAGTTTTCGTCCGAAAAACTGATACTTCGAAAGAGATTGTCCATTTTGTACACGAAGTGCACCATATTTTTGCCGTAACCCTCTCAACTTTGTAGCACATGCTATGTGGGTGAAATGGTGATACCATGCGAACCTTCAACCTTTTCAGAGTTCATTTGTAGTGCTTTTCAATTTCAAGGTCATTTAGCTCAAAAAATCAGTAAATGCATGAAGAATAGCAAATGAAGTCAGAAAGGCTTGAAAATTGATGACATGGCTTGAATGGTGCATACTGCACGCAAAAAAGTCTGGAGCTGAAATATGTTTACAAAATTAAATGTCTTTGTAACAGATGAGTTTTCATCCGAAACCCTGATAATTCGAAAGAGATTGTCCATTTTGTATACGAAGTGCATCCTGTTTTTGTCGTAACCCTCTCAACTTTTTAGCGCATGCTATGTGGGTGAAATGGTGATACCATGCCAACTTTCAACCTTTTCAAAGTTCATTTGTAGTGCTTTTCAATTTCAGGGTCATTTAGCTATAAAAAAGCAGTAAATGCATGAAAATTAGCAAATGAAGTCAGAAATGGTTGAAAATTGATGACGTGGCTTTGACTGGTGCATACTGAACGCACAAAATGTCTGGAGTTGAAATATGTTTAAAAAAATGAAATGCCTTTGTAATAGATGAGTTTTCGTCTGAAACCCTCATACTTCGAAAGAGATTGTCCATTTTGTACACGAAGTGCATCATGTTTTTGCCGTAACCCTCTCAACCTTTTAGCACACGCTATGTGGGTGAAGTG
Organism: Aegilops tauschii subsp. strangulata; assembly: GCF_002575655.3. Classification (NCBI taxonomy): domain Eukaryota; kingdom Viridiplantae; phylum Streptophyta; class Magnoliopsida; order Poales; family Poaceae; genus Aegilops; species Aegilops tauschii. Next base: position 603,406,947 of record NC_053037.3, read on the forward strand.
GTGATACCATGCCAACTCTCAACCTTTTTAGAGTTCGTTTGTAGTGCTTTTCAATTTCAGGGTCATTTAGCTTAAAAAAATTAGTAAATGCATGAAAAATAGCAAATGAAGTCAGAAAGGCTTCAAAATTGATGACGTGGCTTGAATGGTGCATACTAAACGCAAAAAAGTCTGGAGTTGAAATACGTTTAAAAATCAAATGTCTTTGTAACAGATGAGGTTTCATCCGAAACCCTGATAATTCGAAAGAGATTGTCCATTTTGTACACGAAGTGCATCAAGTTTTTGTCGTAACCCTGTCAACTTTTAGCACATGCTATGTGGGTGAAATGGTGATACCTTGCTAACTTTCAACCTTTTCAGAGTTCATTTGTAGCGCTTTCAATTTCAGGGTCATTTAGCTCAAAAAAACAGTAATGCATGAAAAATAGCAAATGAAGTCAGAAAGGCTTGAAAATTGATGACGTCGCTTTGAATGGTGCATACTGAACGCACAAAAAGTCCGGAGTTGAAATAAGTTTTAAAATGAAATGCCTTTGTAACAGATGAGTTTTCGTCCGAAAACACTGATACTTCGAAACAGATTGTCCATTTTGTACACGAAGTGCATCATACTTTTGCCGTAACCCTCTCAACTTTGTAACACATGCTATGTGGGTGAAATGGTGATACCAGGGGAACTTTCAACCTTTTCAGAGTTCGTTGTAGTGCTTTTCAATTTCAGGGTCATTTAGCTCAAAAAAATTAGTAAATGCATGAAAAATAGCAAATGAAGTCAGAAAGGCTTGTAATTGATGACGTGGCTTGAATGGTGCATACTGAACGCACAAAGTCCGGAGTTGAATATGTTTAAAAAAATGAAATGTCTTTGTAACAGATGAGTTTTCGTCCGAAACCGTGATAATTCGAAAGAGATTGTCCATTTTGTACACGAAGTGCATCTGTTTTTGCCGTAACCCTCTCAACCTTTGAGCACATGCTATGTGGGTGAAATGGTGATACCATGCCACTTTCAAACCTTTTCAAAGTTCATTTGTAGTGCTTTTCAATTTCAGGGTCATTTAGCTATAAAAAAGCAGGAAATGCATGAAAAATAGCAAATGAAGTCAGAAAGGGTTGAAAATTGATGATGTGGCTTTGACTGGTGCATACTGAACGCACATAAAGTCTGGAGTTGAAACATGTTTAAAAAAATGAAATGCCTTTGTAACAGAGGAGTTTTCGTCTGAAACCTCATACTTCGAAAGAGATTGTCAAGTTTGTACACGAAGTGCATCAAGTTTTGGCCGTAACCCTGTCAACTTATTAGCAAATGCTATGTGAGTGGAATGGTGATATCATGCAAACTTTAGACCTTTTCAGAGTTCATTTGTAGTGCTTTTCAATTTCAGGGTCATTTAGCTCAAAAAATCGGTAAATGCATGAAGAATAGCAAATGAAGTGAGAAAGGCTTGAAAATTGATGACGTGGCTTTGAATGGTGCATACTGAACGCAAAAAAGTCTGGAGTTGAAATATGTTTAAAAAAATTAAATGTCTTTGTAACAGATGAGTTTTCGTCCGAAACCCTGATAATTCGAAAGAGATTGTCCATTTTGTATATGAAGTGCATCCTGTTTTGTCGTAACCCTCTCAACTTTTTAGCACATGCTATGTGGGTGAAATGGTGATACCATGCAACTTTCAACCTTTTCAGAGTTCATTTGTAGTGCTTTTCAATTTCAGGGTCATTTAGCTATAAAAAAGCAGCAAATGCATGAAAAATAGCAAATGAAGTCAGAAATGGTTGAAAATTGATGACGTGGCTTTGACTGGTGCATACTAAACGCACAAAAAGTCTGAGTTGAAATATGTTTAAAAAAAATGAAATGCCTTTGTAACAGATGAGGTTTTGTCCGAAACCCTCATACTTCGAAAGAGATTGTCCATTTTGGTACACGAAGTGCATCATGTTTTTGCCGTAACCCTCTCAACCTTTTAGCACACGCCTATGTGGGTGAAGTGGTGATACCATGCCAACTTTCAACCTTTTTAGAGTTCGTTTGTAGTGCTTTTCAATTTCAGGGTCATTTAGCTCAAAAGAATTAGTAAATGCATGAAAAATAGCAAATGAAGTCAGAAAGGCTTGAAAATTGATTACGTGGCTTGAATGGTGCATACTGAATGCACAAAAAAGGTCCGGAGTTGAATATGTTTAAAAAAAATGAAATGTCTTTGTAACAGATGAGTTTTCGTCCGAACCCTGATACTTCGAAAGAGATTGTCCAGTTTGTACATGAAGTGCATCAAGTTTTGGCCGTAACCCTGTCAACTTATTAGCAAATGTTATGTGGGTGGAATGGTGATATCATGCAAACTTTAGACCTTTTCAGAGTTCATTTGTAGTGCTTTTCATTTCAGGGTCATTTAGCTCAAGAAATCAGTAAATGCATGACGAATAGCAAATGAAGTCAGAAAGGGCTTGAAAATTGATGACGTGGCTTTGAATGGTGCATACTGAACGCAAAAAAGTCTGGAGTTGAAATATGTTTAAAAAATTAAATGTCTTTGTAACAGATGAGTTTTGTCCGAAAGCCTGATAATTCGAAAGAGATTGTCCATTTTGTATACGAAGTGCATCCTATTTTTGTCGTAACCCTCTCAACTTTTTAGCACATGCTATGTGGTGAAATGGTGATACCATGCCACTTTCATCCTTTTCAGTGTTCTTTTGTAGTGCTTTTCAATTTCAGGGTCATTTAGCTATAATAAAGCAGTAAATGCATGAAAATAGCAAATGAAGTCAGAAATGGTTGAAAATTGATGACGTGGCTTTGACTGGTGCATACTATAACGCACAAAAAGTCTGGAGTTGAAATATGTTTAAAAAATGAAATGCCTTTGTAACAGATGAGTTTTCGTCTGAAACCCTCATACTTCGAAAGAGATTGTCCATTTTGTACACGAAGTTGATCCTGTTTTTGCCGTAACCCTCTCAACCTTTAGCACACGCTATGTGGGTGAAGTGGTGATACCATACCAACTTTCACCTTTTTAGAGTTCGTTTGTAGTTCGTTTGTAGTGCTTTTCAATTTCAGGGTCATTTAGCTCAAAATAATTAGTAAATGCATGAAAAATAGCAAATGAAGTCAGAAAGGCTTGAAAATTGATGACGTGGCTTGAATGGTGCATACTGAACGCACAAAAAGTCTGGAGTTGAAATATGTTTAAAAAACGAAATGCCTTTGTAACAGATGAGTTTTCGTCCGAAACCCTGATAATTCGAAAGAGATTGTCCATTTTGTACACGAAGTGCATCCTGTTTTTGCCGTAACCCTCTCAACTTTTTAGCACATGCTATGTGGGTGAAATGGTGATACCATGCCAACTTTCAACCTTTTCAGAGTTCATTTGTAGTGCTTTTCAATTTCAGGGTCATTTACCTATAAAAAAGCAGTAAATGCATGAAAAATAGCAAATGAAGTGAGAAAGGGTTGAAAATTGATGACATGGCTTTGACTGGTGCATACTGAACGCACAAAAAGTCTGGAGTTGAAATATGTTTAAAAAAAATGAAATGCCTTTGTAACAGATGCGTTTTCGTCTTAAACCCTCATACTTCATAAGAGATTGTCCAGTTTGTACACGAAGTGCATCATGTTTTGGCCGTAACCCTGTCAACTTTTTAGCAAATGCTATGTGGGTGGAATGCTGATATCATGCAAACTTTATACCTTTTCAGAGTTCATTTGTAGTGCTTTTCAATTTCAGGGTCATTTAGCTCAAAAAAATCAGTAAATGCATGAAAAATAGCAAATGAAGTCAGAAAGGCTTGTAAATTGATGACGTGGCTTGAATGGTGCATACTGAACGCACAAAAAGTCTGGAGTTGAAATATTTTTAAAAAAATGAAATGTCTTTGTAATAGATGAGTTTTCGTCCGAAACCCTGATAATTCGAAAGAGATTGTCCATTTTGTACACGAAGTGCATCCTGTTTTTGCCGTAACCCTCTCAACCTTTTAGCACACGCTATGTGGGTGAAGTGGTGATACCATGCCAACTTTCAACCTTTTTAGAGTTCGTTTGTAGTGCTTTTCAATTTCAGGGTCATTTAGCTCAAATAAATTAGTAAATGCTTGAAAAATAGCAAATGAAGTCAGAAAGGCTTGAAAATTGATGACGTGGCTTGAATGGTGCATACTAAACGCAAAAAAAGTCTGGAGTTGAAATACGTTTCAAAAATGAAATGTCTTTGTAACAGATGAGTTTTCATCCGAAACCCTGATAATTCGAAAGAGATTGTCCATTTTGTACACGAAGTGCATCATGTTTTTTTCGTAACCATGTCAACTTTTTAGCACATGCTATGTGGGTGAAATGGTGATACCTTGCCAACTTTCAACCTTTTCAGAGTTCATTTGTAGCGCTTTTCAATTTCAGGGTCATTTAGCTGAAAAAAATAGTAAATGCATGAAAAATAGCAAATGAAGTAAGAAAGGCTTGAAAATTGATGACGTGGCTTTGAATGGTGCATACTGAACGCACAAAAAGTCTGGACTTGAAATAAGTTTAAAAATCAAATGCCTTGGTAATTAATGAGTTTTCGTCCGAAACACTGATACTTCGAAAGAGATTGTCCATTTTGTACACAAAGTGCATCATACTTTTGCCGTAACCCTCTCAACTTTGTAGCACATGCTATGTGGGTGAAATTGTGATACCATGCGAACTTTCAACCTTTTTTCAGAGTTCATTTGTAGTGCTTTTCAATTTCAGGGTCATTTAGCTCAAAAAAATTAGTAAATGCATGAAAAATAGCAAATGAAGTCAGAAAGGCTTGAAAATTGATGACGTGGTTGAATGGTGCATACTGAACGCACATAAAGTCTGGAGTTGAAATATGTTTAAAGAACAAAATGTCTTTGTAACAGATGAGTTTTCGTCCGAAACCGTGATAATTCGAAAGAGATTGTCCATTTTGTACACGAAGTGCATCCTGTTTTTGCCGTAACCCTCTCAACTTTTTAGCACATGCTATGTGGGTGAAATGTTGATACCATGCCAACTTTCAACCTTTTCAGAGTTCATTTGTAGTGCTTTTCAATTTCAGGGTCATTTAGCAATAAAAAAGAAGTAAATGCATGAAAAATAGCAAATGAAGTGAGAAAGGGTTGAAAATTGATGACATGGCTTTGACTCTTTCATACTGAACGCACAAAAAGTCTGGAGTTGAAATATGTTTTAAAAAATGAAATGCCTTTGTAACAGATGCGTTTTCGTCTGAAACCCTCATACTTCGAAAGAGATTGTCCAGTTTGTACACAAAGTGCATCAAGTTTTGGCCGTAACCCTGTCAACTTTTTAGCAAATGCTATGTGGGTGAAATGGTGATATCATGCAAACTTTAGACCTTTTCAGATATCATTTGTAGTGCTTTTCAATTTCAGGGTCAATTAGCTCAAAAAATCAGTAAATGCATGAAGTCAGAAAGGCTTGAAAATTGATGACGTGGCTTTGACTGGTGCATACTGAACGCACAAAAAGTCTGGAGTTGAAATTAAAAATTAAATGCCCTTGTAACAGATGAGTTTTCGTCTGAGACACTGATACTTCGAAAGAGATTGTCCATTTTGTACACGAAGTGCATCATACTTTTTCCGTAACCCTGTCAACTTTGTAGCACATGCAATGTGGGTGAAATGGTGATACCATGCGAATGAAGTCAGAAAGGGTTGAAAATTGATGACGTGGCTCTGGCTGGTGCATACTGAACGCACAAAAAGTCTGGAGTTGAAATATGTTTCAAAAAATGAAATGTCTTTGTAAGAGATGAGTTTTCGTCCGAAACCCTGATAATTCGAAAGAGATTGTCCATTTTGTACATGAAGTGCATCCTGTTTTTGCCGTCACCCTCTCAACTTTTTAGCACATGCTATGTGGGTGAAATGGTGATACCATGCAAACTTTCAACCTTTTCAGAGTTCATTTGTAGTGCTTTTCAATTTCAGGGTCATTTAGCTATAAAAAAGCAGTAAATGCATGAAAAATAGCAAATGAAGTCAGAAAGGGTTGAAAATTGATGACGTGGCTTTGGCTGGTGCATACTGAACGCACAAAAAGTCTGGAGTTGAAATATGTTTAAAAAAATGAAATGCCTTTGTAACAGATGAGTTTTCGTCTGAAACCCTCATACTTCGAAAGAGATTGTCCAGTTTGTACACGAAGTGCATCAAGTTTTGGCCCTACCCCTGTCAACTTTTTGGCAAATGCTATGTGGGTAAAATGGTGATATCATGCAAAGTTTAGACCTTTTCAGAGTTCATTTTAGTGCTTTTCAATTTCAGGGTCATTAAGCGCAAAAAATCAGTAAATGCATGAAGAATAGCACATGAAGTCAGAAAGGCTTGAAAATTGATGACGTGGCTTTTACTGGTGCATACTGAACGCACAAAAAGTCTGTAGTTGAAATAAGTTTAAAAATGAAATGCCTTTGTAACAGATGAGTTTTCGTCCGAAACACTGATACTTTGAAAGAGATTGTCCATTTTGTACACGAAGTGCATCATATTTTTGCCGTAACCCTCTCAACTTTGTAGCACATGCTATGTGGGTGAAATGGTGATACCGTGCGAACTTACAACCTCTTCAGAGTTCATTTGTCGTGCTTTTCAATTTCAGGGTCATTTAGCTCAACAAATTAGTAAATACATGAAAAATAGCAAATGAAGTTAGAAAGGCTTGAAAATTGATGACGTGGCTTGAATGGTGCATACTGAACGCAAAAAAGTCTGGAGTTGAAATATGTTTAAAAAATGAAATGTCTTTGTAACAGATGAGTTTTCGTCCGAAATCCTGATAATTCGAAAGAGATTGTCCGTTTTGTACATGAAGTGCATCAACTTTTAGTCGTAACCCTGTGAACTTTTTAGCACATGCTATGTGGGTGAAATGGTGATACCATGCCAACTTTCAACCTTTTCAAAGTTCATTTGTAGCGCTTTTCAATTTCGGGGTCATTTAGCTCAAAAAAATCTGTAAATGCATGAAAAATAGCAAATGAAGTCAGAAAGGCTTGAAAATTGATGACGTGGCTTTGAATGGTGCGTACTGAATGCACAAAAAGTCTAGAGTTGAAATAAGTTTTAAAATGAAATGCCTTTGTAACAGATGAGTTTTCGTCCGAAACACTGATACTTTGAAACAGATTGTCCTTTTTGTACACGAAGTGCATTATACTTTTGTCGTAACCCTCTCAACTTTGTAGCACATGCTATGTGGGTGAAATGGTGATACCAGGCGAACTTTCAACATTTTCAGAGTTCGTTTGTAGTGCTTTTCAATTTCACGGTCATTTAGCGCAAAAAACTTAGTAAATGCATGAAAAATAGCAAATGAAGTCAGAAAGGCTTGAAAATTGATGACGTGGCTTGAATGGTGCATACTGAACGCACAAAAAGTCTGGAGTTGAAATATGTTTAAAAAAATGAAATGTCTTTGTAACAGATGAGTTTTCATCCGAAACCCTGATAATTCGAAAGAGATTGTCCATTTTGTACACGAAGTGCATCCTGTTTTTTCCGTAACCCTCTCAACTTTTCAGCACATGCTATGTGGGTGAAATGGTGATACCATGCCAACTTTCAACCTTTTCAAAGTTCATTTGTAGTGCTTTTCAATTTCAGGGTCATTTAGCTATAAAAAAGCAGTAAATGCATGAAAAATAGCAAATGAAGTCAGAAAGGGTTGAAAATTGATGATGTGGCTTTGACTGGTGCATACTGAACGCACAAAAAGTCTGGAGTTGAAATATGTTTAAAAAATGAAATGCCTTTGTAACAGAGGAGTTTTCGTTTGAAACCGTCATACTTCGAAAGAGATTGTCCAGTTTGTACACGAAGTGCATCAAGTTTTGGCCGTAACCCTGTCAACTTATTAGAAAATGCTATGAGGGTGAAATGGTGATATCATGCAAACTATAGAACTTTTCAGAGTTCATTTGTAGTGCTTTTCAATTTCAGGGTCATTTAGCTCAAAAAATCAGTAAATACATGAAGAATAGCAAATGAAGTCAGAAAGGCTTGAAAATTGATGACGTGGCTTTAAATGGTGCATACTGAACGCACAAAAAGTCTGGAGTTGAAATAAGTTTAAAAATGAAATGCCTTTGTAACAGATGAGTTTTCGTCCGAAACACTGAGACTTCGAAAGAGATTGTCCATTTTGTAGACGAAGTGCATCATATTTTTGCCGTAACCCTCTCAACTTTGTAGCACATTCTATGTGGGTGAAATGGTGATACCATGCGAACTTTCAACCTTTTCAGAGTTCATTTGTAGTGCTTTTCAATTTCAGGGTCATTTAGCTCAAAAAATTAGTAAATGCATGAAAAATAACAAATGAAGTCAGAAAGGCTTGATAATTGATGATGTGGCTTGAATGGTGCATACTGAACGCACAAAAGTCTGGAGTTGAAATATGTTTAAAAAATGAAATGTCTTTGTAACAGATGAGTTTTCGTCCGAAATCCTGATAATTCGAAAGAGATTGTCCATTTTGTATACGAAGTGCATCCTGTTTTTGTCGTAACCCTCTCAACTTTTTAGCACATGCTATGTGGGTGAAATGGTGATACCATGCCAACTTTGAACCTTTTTAGAGTTCATTTGTAGTGCTTTTCAATTTCAGGGTCATTTAGCTATAAAAAAGCAGTAAATGCATGAAAAATAGCAAATAAAGTTAGAAATGGTTGAAAATTGATGACGTGGCTTTGACTGGTGCATAATGAACGCCCAAAAAGTCTGGAGTTGAAATATGTTTTAAAAATGAAATGCCTTTGTAACAGATGAGTTTTTGTCCGAAAGCCTGATAATTCGAAAGAGATTGTCCATTTTGTATACGAAGTGCATCCTATTTTTGTCGTAACCCTCTCAACTTTTTAGCACATGCTATGTGGGTGAAATGGTGATACCATGCGAACTTTCATCCTTTTCAGTGTTCATTTGTAGTGCTTTTCAATTTCAGGGTCATTTAGCTATAATAAAGCAGTAAATGCATGAAAATAGCAAATGAAGTCAGAAATGGTTGAAAATTGATGACGTGGCTTTGACTGGTGCATACTTAACGCACAAAAAGTCTGGAGTTGAAATATGTTTAAAAAAATGAAATGCCTTTGTAACAGATGAGTTTTCGTCTGAAACCCTCATACTTCGAAAGAGATTGTCCATTTTGTACACGAAGTTGATCCTGTTTTTGCCGTAACCCTCTCAACCTTTTAGCACACGCTATGTGGGTGAAGTGGTGATACCATACCAACTTTCAACCTTTTTAGAGTTCGTTTGTAGTGCTTTTCAATTTCAGGGTCATTTAGCTCAAAATAATTAGTAAATGCATGAAAAATAGCAAATGAAGTCAGAAAGGCTTGAAAATTGATGACGTGGCTTGAATGGTGCATACTGAACGCACAAAAAGTCTGGAGTTGAAATATGTTTAAAAAACGAAATGGCTTTGTAACAGATGAGTTTTCGTCCGAAACCCTGATAATTCGAAAGAGATTGTCCATTTTGTACACGAAGTGCATCCTGTTTTTGCCGTAACCCTCTCAACTTTTTAGCACATGCTATGTGGGTGAAATGGTGATACCATGCCAACTTTCAACCTTTTCAGAGTTCATTTGTAGTGCTTTTCAATTTCAGGGTCATTTACCTATAAAAAAGCAGTAAATGCATGAAAAATAGCAAATGAAGTGAGAAAGGGTTGAAAATTGATGACATGGCTTTGACTGGTGCATACTGAACGCACAAAAAGTCTGGAGTTGAAATATGTTTAAAAAAATTGAAATGCCTTTGTAACAGATGCGTTTTCGTCTTAAACCCTCATACTTCATAAGAGATTGTCCAGTTTGTACACGAAGTGCATCATGTTTTGGCCGTAACCCTGTCAACTTTTTAGCAAATGCTATGTGGGTGGAATGGTGATATCATGCAAACTTTATACCTTTTCAGAGTTCATTTGTAGTGCTTTTCAATTTCAGGGTCATTTAGCTCAAAAAAATCAGTAAATGCATGAAAAATAGCAAATGAAGTCAGAAAGGCTTGAAAATTGATGACGTGGCTTGAATGGTGCATACTGAACGCACATAAAGTCTGGAGTTGAAATATGTTTAAAGAACAAAATGTCTTTGTAACAGATGAGTTTTCGTCCGAAACCGTGATAATTCGAAAGAGATTGTCCATTTTGTACACGAAGTGCATCCTGTTTTTGCCGTAACCCTCTCAACTTTTTAGCACATGCTATGTGGGTGAAATGTTGATACCATGCCAACTTTCAACCTTTTCAGAGTTCATTTGTAGTGCTTTTCAATTTCAGGGTCATTTAGCAATAAAAAAGAAGTAAATGCATGAAAAATAGCAAATGAAGTGAGAAAGGGTTGAAAATTGATGACATGGCTTTGACTCTTTCATACTGAACGCACAAAAAGTCTGGAGTTGAAATATGTTTTAAAAAATGAAATGCCTTTGTAACAGATGCGTTTTCGTCTGAAACCCTCATACTTCGAAAGAGATTGTCCAGTTTGTACACAAAGTGCATCAAGTTTTGGCCGTAACCCTGTCAACTTTTTAGCAAATGCTATGTGGGTGAAATGGTGATATCATGCAAACTTTAGACCTTTTCAGATATCATTTGTAGTGCTTTTCAATTTCAGGGTCAATTAGCTCAAAAAATCAGTAAATGCATGAAGTCAGAAAGGCTTGAAAATTGATGACGTGGCTTTGACTGGTGCATACTGAACGCACAAAAAGTCTGGAGTTGAAATTAAAAATTAAATGCCCTTGTAACAGATGAGTTTTCGTCTGAGACACTGATACTTCGAAAGAGATTGTCCATTTTGTACACGAAGTGCATCATACTTTTTCCGTAACCCTGTCAACTTTGTAGCACATGCAATGTGGGTGAAATGGTGATACCATGCGAATGAAGTCAGAAAGGGTTGAAAATTGATGACGTGGCTCTGGCTGGTGCATACTGAACGCACAAAAAGTCTGGAGTTGAAATATGTTTCAAAAAATGAAATGTCTTTGTAAGAGATGAGTTTTCGTCCGAAACCCTGATAATTCGAAAGAGATTGTCCATTTTGTACATGAAGTGCATCCTGTTTTTGCCGTCACCCTCTCAACTTTTTAGCACATGCTATGTGGGTGAAATGGTGATACCATGCAAACTTTCAACCTTTTCAGAGTTCATTTGTAGTGCTTTTCAATTTCAGGGTCATTTAGCTATAAAAAAGCAGTAAATGCATGAAAAATAGCAAATGAAGTCAGAAAGGGTTGAAAATTGATGACGTGGCTTTGGCTGGTGCATACTGAACACACAAAAAGTCTGGAGTTGAAATATGTTTAAAAAAATGAAATGCCTTTGTAACAGATGAGTTTTCGTCTGAAACCCTCATACTTCGAAAGAGATTGTCCAGTTTGTACACGAAGTGCATCAAGTTTTGGCCCTACCCCTGTCAACTTTTTGGCAAATGCTATGTGGGTAAAATGGTGATATCATGCAAAGTTTAGACCTTTTCAGAGTTCATTTTAGTGCTTTTCAATTTCAGGGTCATTAAGCTCAAAAAATCAGTAAATGCATGAAGAATAGCACATGAAGTCAGAAAGGCTTGAAAATTGATGACGTGGCTTTTACTGGTGCATACTGAACGCACAAAAAGTCTGGAGTTGAAATAAGTTTAAAAATGAAATGCCTTTGTAACAGATGAGTTTTCGTCCGAAACACTGATACTTTGAAAGAGATTGTCCATTTTGTACACGAAGTGCATCATATTTTTGCCGTAACCCTCTCAACTTTGTAGCACATGCTATGTGGGTGAAATGGTGATACCGTGCGAACTTACAACCTCTTCAGAGTTCATTTGTCGTGCTTTTCAATTTCAGGGTCATTTAGCTCAACAAATTAGTAAATACATGAAAAATAGCAAATGAAGTTAGAAAGGCTTGAAAATTGATGACGTGGCTTGAATGGTGCATACTGAACGCAAAAAAGTCTGGAGTTGAAATATGTTTAAAAAATGAAATGTCTTTGTAACAGATGAGTTTTCGTCCGAAATCCTGATAATTCGAAAGAGATTGTCCGTTTTGTACATGAAGTGCATCAACTTTTTGTCGTAACCCTGTGAACTTTTTAGCACATGCTATGTGGGTGAAATGGTGATACCATGCCAACTTTCAACCTTTTCAAAGTTCATTTGTAGCGCTTTTCAATTTCAGGGTCATTTAGCTCAAAAAAATCTGTAAATGCATGAAAAATAGCAAATGAAGTCAGAAAGGCTTGAAAATTGATGACGTGGCTTTGAATGGTGCGTACTGAATGCACAAAAAGTCTAGAGTTGAAATAAGTTTTAAAATGAAATGCCTTTGTAACAGATGAGTTTTCGTCCGAAACACTGATACTTTGAAACAGATTGTCCTTTTTGTACACGAAGTGCATTATACTTTTGTCGTAACCCTCTCAACTTTGTAGCACATGCTATGTGGGTGAAATGGTGATACCAGGCGAACTTTCAACATTTTCAGAGTTCGTTTGTAGTGCTTTTCAATTTCACGGTCATTTAGCGCAAAAAACTTAGTAAATGCATGAAAAATAGCAAATGAAGTCAGAAAGGCTTGAAAATTGATGACGTGGCTTGAATGGTGCATACTGAACGCACAAAAAGTCTGGAGTTGAAATATGTTTAAAAAAATGAAATGTCTTTGTAACAGATGAGTTTTCATCCGAAACCCTGATAATTCGAAAGAGATTGTCCATTTTGTACACGAAGTGCATCCTGTTTTTTCCGTAACCCTCTCAACTTTTCAGCACATGCTATGTGGGTGAAATGGTGATACCATGCCAACTTTCAACCTTTTCAAAGTTCATTTGTAGTGCTTTTCAATTTCAGGGTCATTTAGCTATAAAAAAGCAGTAAATGCATGAAAAATAGCAAATGAAGTCAGAAAGGGTTGAAAATTGATGATGTGGCTTTGACTGGTGCATACTGAACGCACAAAAAGTCTGGAGTTGAAATATGTTTAAAAAATGAAATGCCTTTGTAACAGAGGAGTTTTCGTTTGAAACCGTCATACTTCGAAAGAGATTGTCCAGTTTGTACACGAAGTGCATCAAGTTTTGGCCGTAACCCTGTCAACTTATTAGAAAATGCTATGAGGGTGAAATGGTGATATCATGCAAACTATAGAACTTTTCAGAGTTCATTTGTAGTGCTTTTCAATTTCAGGGTCATTTAGCTCAAAAAATCAGTAAATACATGAAGAATAGCAAATGAAGTCAGAAAGGCTTGAAAATTGATGACGTGGCTTTAAATGGTGCATACTGAACGCACAAAAAGTCTGGAGTTGAAATAAGTTTAAAAATGAAATGCCTTTGTAACAGATGAGTTTTCGTCCGAAACACTGAGACTTCGAAAGAGATTGTCCATTTTGTAGACGAAGTGCATCATATTTTTGCCGTAACCCTCTCAACTTTGTAGCACATTCTATGTGGGTGAAATGGTGATACCATGCGAACTTTCAACCTTTTCAGAGTTCATTTGTAGTGCTTTTCAATTTCAGGGTCATTTAGCTCAAAAAATTAGTAAATGCATGAAAAATAACAAATGAAGTCAGAAAGGCTTGATAATTGATGATGTGGCTTGAATGGTGCATACTGAACGCACAAAAGTCTGGAGTTGAAATATGTTTAAAAAATGAAATGTCTTTGTAACAGATGAGTTTTCGTCCGAAATCCTGATAATTCGAAAGAGATTGTCCATTTTGTATACGAAGTGCATCCTGTTTTTGTCGTAACCCTCTCAACTTTTTAGCACATGCTATGTGGGTGAAATGGTGATACCATGCCAACTTTGAACCTTTTTAGAGTTCATTTGTAGTGCTTTTCAATTTCAGGGTCATTTAGCTATAAAAAAGCAGTAAATGCATGAAAAATAGCAAATAAAGTTAGAAATGGTTGAAAATTGATGACGTGGCTTTGACTGGTGCATAATGAACGCCCAAAAAGTCTGGAGTTGAAATATGTTTTAAAAATGAAATGCCTTTGTAACAGATGAGTTTTTGTCCGAAAGCCTGATAATTCGAAAGAGATTGTCCATTTTGTATACGAAGTGCATCCTATTTTTGTCGTAACCCTCTCAACTTTTTAGCACATGCTATGTGGGTGAAATGGTGATACCATGCCAACTTTCATCCTTTTCAGTGTTCATTTGTAGTGCTTTTCAATTTCAGGGTCATTTAGCTATAATAAAGCAGTAAATGCATGAAAATAGCAAATGAAGTCAGAAATGGTTGAAAATTGATGACGTGGCTTTGACTGGTGCATACTTAACGCACAAAAAGTCTGGAGTTGAAATATGTTTAAAAAAATGAAATGCCTTTGTAACAGATGAGTTTTCGTCTGAAACCCTCATACTTCGAAAGAGATTGTCCATTTTGTACACGAAGTTGATCCTGTTTTTGCCGTAACCCTCTCAACCTTTTAGCACACGCTATGTGGGTGAAGTGGTGATACCATACCAACTTTCAACCTTTTTAGAGTTCGTTTGTAGTGCTTTTCAATTTCAGGGTCATTTAGCTCAAAATAATTAGTAAATGCATGAAAAATAGCAAATGAAGTCAGAAAGGCTTGAAAATTGATGACGTGGCTTGAATGGTGCATACTGAACGCACAAAAAGTCTGGAGTTGAAATATGTTTAAAAAACGAAATGCCTTTGTAACAGATGAGTTTTCGTCCGAAACCCTGATAATTCGAAAGAGATTGTCCATTTTGTACACGAAGTGCATCCTGTTTTTGCCGTAACCCTCTCAACTTTTTAGCACATGCTATGTGGGTGAAATGGTGATACCATGCCAACTTTCAACCTTTTCAGAGTTCATTTGTAGTGCTTTTCAATTTCAGGGTCATTTACCTATAAAAAAGCAGTAAATGCATGAAAAATAGCAAATGAAGTGAGAAAGGGTTGAAAATTGATGACATGGCTTTGACTGGTGCATACTGAACGCACAAAAAGTCTGGAGTTGAAATATGTTTAAAAAAAATGAAATGCCTTTGTAACAGATGCGTTTTCGTCTTAAACCCTCATACTTCATAAGAGATTGTCCAGTTTGTACACGAAGTGCATCATGTTTTGGCCGTAACCCTGTCAACTTTTTAGCAAATGCTATGTGGGTGGAATGGTGATATCATGCAAACTTTATACCTTTTCAGAGTTCATTTGTAGTGCTTTTCAATTTCAGGGTCATTTAGCTCAAAAAAATCAGTAAATGCATGAAAAATAGCAAATGAAGTCAGAAAGGCTTGTAAATTGATGACGTGGCTTGAATGGTGCATACTGAACGCACAAAAAGTCTGGAGTTGAAATATTTTTAAAAAAATGAAATGTCTTTGTAATAGATGAGTTTTCGTCCGAAACCCTGATAATTCGAAAGAGATTGTCCATTTTGTACACGAAGTGCATCCTGTTTTTGCCGTAACCCTCTCAACCTTTTAGCACACGCTATGTGGGTGAAGTGGTGATACCATGCCAACTTTCAACCTTTTTAGAGTTCGTTTGTAGTGCTTTTCAATTTCAGGGTCATTTAGCTCAAATAAATTAGTAAATGCTTGAAAAATAGCAAATGAAGTCAGAAAGGCTTGAAAATTGATGACGTGGCTTGAATGGTGCATACTAAACGCAAAAAAAGTCTGGAGTTGAAATACGTTTCAAAAATGAAATGTCTTTGTAACAGATGAGTTTTCATCCGAAACCCTGATAATTCGAAAGAGATTGTCCATTTTGTACACGAAGTGCATCATGTTTTTTTCGTAACCATGTCAACTTTTTAGCACATGCTATGTGGGTGAAATGGTGATACCTTGCCAACTTTCAACCTTTTCAGAGTTCATTTGTAGCGCTTTTCAATTTCAGGGTCATTTAGCTGAAAAAAATAGTAAATGCATGAAAAATAGCAAATGAAGTAAGAAAGGCTTGAAAATTGATGACGTGGCTTTGAATGGTGCATACTGAACGCACAAAAAGTCTGGACTTGAAATAAGTTTAAAAATCAAATGCCTTGGTAATTAATGAGTTTTCGTCCGAAACACTGATACTTCGAAAGAGATTGTCCATTTTGTACACAAAGTGCATCATACTTTTGCCGTAACCCTCTCAACTTTGTAGCACATGCTATGTGGGTGAAATTGTGATACCATGCGAACTTTCAACCTTTTTTCAGAGTTCATTTGTAGTGCTTTTCAATTTCAGGGTCATTTAGCTCAAAAAAATTAGTAAATGCATGAAAAATAGCAAATGAAGTCAGAAAGGCTTGAAAATTGATGACGTGGCTTGAATGGTGCATACTGAACGCACATAAAGTCTGGAGTTGAAATATGTTTAAAGAACAAAATGTCTTTGTAACAGATGAGTTTTCGTCCGAAACCGTGATAATTCGAAAGAGATTGTCCATTTTGTACACGAAGTGCATCCTGTTTTTGCCGTAACCCTCTCAACTTTTTAGCACATGCTATGTGGGTGAAATGTTGATACCATGCCAACTTTCAACCTTTTCAGAGTTCATTTGTAGTGCTTTTCAATTTCAGGGTCATTTAGCAATAAAAAAGAAGTAAATGCATGAAAAATAGCAAATGAAGTGAGAAAGGGTTGAAAATTGATGACATGGCTTTGACTCTTTCATACTGAACGCACAAAAAGTCTGGAGTTGAAATATGTTTTAAAAAATGAAATGCCTTTGTAACAGATGCGTTTTCGTCTGAAACCCTCATACTTCGAAAGAGATTGTCCAGTTTGTACACAAAGTGCATCAAGTTTTGGCCGTAACCCTGTCAACTTTTTAGCAAATGCTATGTGGGTGAAATGGTGATATCATGCAAACTTTAGACCTTTTCAGATATCATTTGTAGTGCTTTTCAATTTCAGGGTCAATTAGCTCAAAAAATCAGTAAATGCATGAAGTCAGAAAGGCTTGAAAATTGATGACGTGGCTTTGACTGGTGCATACTGAACGCACAAAAAGTCTGGAGTTGAAATTAAAAATTAAATGCCCTTGTAACAGATGAGTTTTCGTCCGAGACACTGATACTTCGAAAGAGATTGTCCATTTTGTACACGAAGTGCATCATACTTTTTCCGTAACCCTGTCAACTTTGTAGCACATGCAATGTGGGTGAAATGGTGATACCATGCGAATGAAGTCAGAAAGGGTTGAAAATTGATGACGTGGCTCTGGCTGGTGCATACTGAACGCACAAAAAGTCTGGAGTTGAAATATGTTTCAAAAAATGAAATGTCTTTGTAAGAGATAAGTTTTCGTCCGAAACCCTGATAATTCGAAAGAGATTGTCCATTTTGTACATGAAGTGCATCCTGTTTTTGCCGTCACCCTCTCAACTTTTTAGCACATGCTATGTGGGTGAAATGGTGATACCATGCAAACTTTCAACCTTTTCAGAGTTCATTTGTAGTGCTTTTCAATTTCAGGGTCATTTAGCTATAAAAAAGCAGTAAATGCATGAAAAATAGCAAATGAAGTCAGAAAGGGTTGAAAATTGATGACGTGGCTTTGGCTGGTGCATACTGAACGCACAAAAAGTCTGGAGTTGAAATATGTTTAAAAAAATGAAATGCCTTTGTAACAGATGAGTTTTCGTCTGAAACCCTCATACTTCGAAAGAGATTGTCCAGTTTGTACACGAAGTGCATCAAGTTTTGGCCCTACCCCTGTCAACTTTTTGGCAAATGCTATGTGGGTAAAATGGTGATATCATGCAAACTTTAGACCTTTTCAGAGTTCATTTTAGTGCTTTTCAATTTCAGGGTCATTAAGCTCAAAAAATCAGTAAATGCATGAAGAATAGCACATGAAGTCAGAAAGGCTTGAAAATTGATGACGTGGCTTTTACTGGTGCATACTGAACGCACAAAAAGTCTGGAGTTGAAATAAGTTTAAAAATGAAATGCCTTTGTAACAGATGAGTTTTCGTCCGAAACACTGATACTTTGAAAGAGATTGTCCATTTTGTACACGAAGTGCATCATATTTTTGCCGTAACCCTCTCAACTTTGTAGCACATGCTATGTGGGTGAAATGGTGATACCGTGCGAACTTACAACCTCTTCAGAGTTCATTTGTCGTGCTTTTCAATTTCAGGGTCATTTAGCTATAAAAAAGCAGTAAATGCATGAAAAATAGCAAATGAAGTTAGAAAGGCTTGAAAATTGATGACGTGGCTTGAATGGTGCATACTGAACGCAAAAAAGTCTGGAGTTGAAATATGTTTAAAAAATGAAATGTCTTTGTAACAGATGAGTTTTCGTCCGAAATCCTGATAATTCGAAAGAGATTGTCCGTTTTGTACATGAAGTGCATCAACTTTTTGTCGTAACCCTGTGAACTTTTTAGCACATGCTATGTGGGTGAAATGGTGATACCATGCCAACTTTCAACCTTTTCAAAGTTCATTTGTAGCGCTTTTCAATTTCGGGGTCATTTAGCTCAAAAAAATCTGTAAATGCATGAAAAATAGCAAATGAAGTCAGAAAGGCTTGAAAATTGATGACGTGGCTTTGAATGGTGCGTACTGAATGCACAAAAAGTCTAGAGTTGAAATAAGTTTTAAAATGAAATGCCTTTGTAACAGATGAGTTTTCGTCCGAAACACTGATACTTTGAAACAGATTGTCCTTTTTGTACACGAAGTGCATTATACTTTTGTCGTAACCCTCTCAACTTTGTAGCACATGCTATGTGGGTGAAATGGTGATACCAGGCGAACTTTCAACATTTTCAGAGTTCGTTTGTAGTGCTTTTCAATTTCACGGTCATTTAGCGCAAAAAACTTAGTAAATGCATGAAAAATAGCAAATGAAGTCAGAAAGGCTTGAAAATTGATGACGTGGCTTGAATGGTGCATACTGAACGCACAAAAAGTCTGGAGTTGAAATATGTTTAAAAAAATGAAATGTCTTTGTAACAGATGAGTTTTCATCCGAAACCCTGATAATTCGAAAGAGATTGTCCATTTTGTACACGAAGTGCATCCTGTTTTTTCCGTAACCCTCTCAACTTTTCAGCACATGCTATGTGGGTGAAATGGTGATACCATGCCAACTTTCAACCTTTTCAAAGTTCATTTGTAGTGCTTTTCAATTTCAGGGTCATTTAGCTATAAAAAAGCAGTAAATGCATGAAAAATAGCAAATGAAGTCAGAAAGGGTTGAAAATTGATGATGTGGCTTTGACTGGTGCATACTGAACGCACAAAAAGTCTGGAGTTGAAATATGTTTAAAAAATGAAATGCCTTTGTAACAGAGGAGTTTTCGTTTGAAACCGTCATACTTCGAAAGAGATTGTCCAGTTTGTACACGAAGTGCATCAAGTTTTGGCCGTAACCCTGTCAACTTATTAGAAAATGCTATGAGGGTGAAATGGTGATATCATGCAAACTATAGAACTTTTCAGAGTTCATTTGTAGTGCTTTTCAATTTCAGGGTCATTTAGCTCAAAAAATCAGTAAATACATGAAGAATAGCAAATGAAGTCAGAAAGGCTTGAAAATTGATGACGTGGCTTTAAATGGTGCATACTGAACGCACAAAAAGTCTGGAGTTGAAATAAGTTTAAAAATGAAATGCCTTTGTAACAGATGAGTTTTCGTCCGAAACACTGAGACTTCGAAAGAGATTGTCCATTTTGTAGACGAAGTGCATCATATTTTTGCCGTAACCCTCTCAACTTTGTAGCACATTCTATGTGGGTGAAATGGTGATACCATGCGAACTTTCAACCTTTTCAGAGTTCATTTGTAGTGCTTTTCAATTTCAGGGTCATTTAGCTCAAAAAATTAGTAAATGCATGAAAAATAACAAATGAAGTCAGAAAGGCTTGATAATTGATGATGTGGCTTGAATGGTGCATACTGAACGCACAAAAGTCTGGAGTTGAAATATGTTTAAAAAATGAAATGTCTTTGTAACAGATGAGTTTTCGTCCGAAATCCTGATAATTCGAAAGAGATTGTCCATTTTGTATACGAAGTGCATCCTGTTTTTGTCGTAACCCTCTCAACTTTTTAGCACATGCTATGTGGGTGAAATGGTGATACCATGCCAACTTTGAACCTTTTTAGAGTTCATTTGTAGTGCTTTTCAATTTCAGGGTCATTTAGCTATAAAAAAGCAGTAAATGCATGAAAAATAGCAAATAAAGTTAGAAATGGTTGAAAATTGATGACGTGGCTTTGACTGGTGCATAATGAACGCCCAAAAAGTCTGGAGTTGAAATATGTTTTAAAAATGAAATGCCTTTGTAACAGATGAGTTTTCGTCCGAAATCCTGATAATTCGAAAGAGATTGTCCATTTTGTACACGAAGTGCATCCTGTTTTTGCCGTAACCCTCTCAACCTTTTAGCACATGCTATGTGGGTGAAGTGGTGATACCATGCCAACTTTCAACCTTTTTAGAGTTCATTTGTAGTGCTTTTCAATTTCTGGGTCATCTAGCTCAAAAAAATTAGTAAATGCATGAAAAATAGCAAATGAAGTCAGAAAGGCTTGAACATTGATGACGTGGATTGAATGGTGCATACTGAACGCAAAAAAAGTCTGGAGTTGAAATACGTTTAAAAAATGAAATGTCTTTGTAACAGATGAGTTTTCATCCGAATCCCTGATAATTCGAAAGAGATTGTCCATTTTGTACACGAAGTGCATCATGTTTTTGCCGTAACCCTCTCAACTTTTAGCACACGCTATGTGGGTGAAGTGGTGATACCATGCGAACTTTCAACCTTTTCAGAGTTCATTTGTAGTGCTTTTCAATTTCAGGGTCATTTAGCTCAAAAAAATTAGTAAATGCATGAAAAATAGCAAATGAAGTCAGAAAGGCTTGAAAATTGATGACGTGGCTTGAATGGTGCATACTGAACGCACAAAAAGTCTGGAGTTGAAATATGTTTAAAAAAATGAAATGTCTTTGTAACAGATGAGTTTTCATCCGAAACCCTGATAATTCGAAAGAGATTGTCCATTTTGTACACGAAGTGCATCCTGTTTTTTCCGTAACCCTCTCAACTTTTCAGCACATGCTATGTGGGTGAAATGGTGATACCATGCCAACTTTCAACCTTTTCAAAGTTCATTTGTAGTGCTTTTCAATTTCAGGGTCATTTAGCTATAAAAAAGCAGTAAATGCATGAAAAATAGCAAATGAAGTCAGAAAGGGTTGAAAATTGATGATGTGGCTTTGACTGGTGCATACTGAACGCACAAAAAGTCTGGAGTTGAAATATGTTTAAAAAATGAAATGCCTTTGTAACAGAGGAGTTTTCGTTTGAAACCGTCATACTTCGAAAGAGATTGTCCAGTTTGTACACGAAGTGCATCAAGTTTTGGCCGTAACCCTGTCAACTTATTAGAAAATGCTATGAGGGTGAAATGGTGATATCATGCAAACTATAGAACTTTTCAGAGTTCATTTGTAGTGCTTTTCAATTTCAGGGTCATTTAGCTCAAAAAATCAGTAAATACATGAAGAATAGCAAATGAAGTCAGAAAGGCTTGAAAATTGATGACGTGGCTTTGAATGGTGCATACTGAACGCACAAAAAGTCTGGAGTTGAAATAAGTTTAAAAATGAAATGCCTTTGTAACAGATGAGTTTTCGTCCGAAACACTGAGACTTCGAAAGAGATTGTCCATTTTGTACACGAAGTGCATCATATTTTTGCCGTAACCCTCTCAACTTTGTAGCACATTCTATGTGGGTGAAATGGTGATACCATGCGAACTTTCAACCTTTTCAGAGTTCATTTGTAGTGCTTTTCAATTTCAGGGTCATTTAGCTCAAAAAATTAGTAAATGCATGAAAAATAACAAATGAAGTCAGAAAGGCTTGATAATTGATGACGTGGCTTGAATGGTGCATACTGAACGCACAAAAGTCTGGAGTTGAAATATGTTTAAAAAATGAAATGTCTTTGTAACAGATGAGTTTTCGTCCGAAATCCTGATAATTCGAAAGAGATTGTCCATTTTGTATACGAAGTGCATCCTGTTTTTGTCGTAACCCTCTCAACTTTTTAGCACATGCTATGTGGGTGAAATGGTGATACCATGCCAACTTTGAACCTTTTTAGAGTTCATTTGTAGTGTTTTTCAATTTCAGGGTCATTTAGCTATAAAAAAGCAGTAAATGCATGAAAAATAGCAAATAAAGTTAGAAATGGTTGAAAATTGATGACGTGGCTTTGACTGGTGCATAATGAACGCCCAAAAAGTCTGGAGTTGAAATATGTTTTAAAAATGAAATGCCTTTGTAACAGATGAGTTTTCGTCCGAAATCCTGATAATTCGAAAGAGATTGTCCATTTTGTACACGAAGTGCATCCTGTTTTTGCCGTAACCCTCTCAACCTTTTAGCACATGCTATGTGGGTGAAGTGGTGATACCATGCCAACTTTCAACCTTTTTAGAGTTCATTTGTAGTGCTTTTCAATTTCTGGGTCATCTAGCTCAAAAAAATTAGTAAATGCATGAAAAATAGCAAATGAAGTCAGAAAGGCTTGAACATTGATGACGTGGATTGAATGGTGCATACTGAACGCAAAAAAAGTCTGGAGTTGAAATACGTTTAAAAAATGAAATGTCTTTGTAACAGATGAGTTTTCATCCGAATCCCTGATAATTCGAAAGAGATTGTCCATTTTGTACACGAAGTGCATCAAGTTTTTGTCGTAACCCTGTCAACTTTTTAGCACATGCTATGTGGGTGAAATGGTGATACCTTGCCAACTTTAGCCCTTTTCAGAGTTCATTTGTAGCGCTTTTCAATTTCAGTGTCATTTAGCTCAAAAAAAAGTAGGTCCATGAAAAATAGCAAATGAAGTCAGAAAGGCTTGAAAATTGATGGCGTGGCTTTGAATGGTGCATACTGAACGCACAAAAAGTCTAGAGTTGAAATAAGTTTAAAAATGAAATGCCTTTGTAACAGATGAGTTTTCGTCCGAAACACTGATACTTCAAAACAGATTGTCCATTTTGTACACGAAGTGCATCATATTTTTGCCGTAACCCTCTCAACCTTTTAGCACACGCTATGTGGGTGAAGTGGTGATACCATGCGAACTTTCAACCTTTTCAGAGTTCATTTGTAGTGCTTTTCAATTTCAGGGTCATTTAGCTCAAAAAAATTAGTAAATGCATGAAAAATAGCAAATGAAGTCAGAAAGGCTTGAAAATTGATGACGTGGCTTGAATGGTGCATACTGAACGCACAAAAAGTCTGGAGTTGAAATATGTTTAAAAAAATGAAATGTCTTTGTAACAGATGAGTTTTCATCCGAAACCCTGATAATTCGAAAGAGATTGTCCATTTTGTACACGAAGTGCATCCTGTTTTTTCCGTAACCCTCTCAACTTTTCAGCACATGCTATGTGGGTGAAATGGTGATACCATGCCAACTTTCAACCTTTTCAAAGTTCATTTGTAGTGCTTTTCAATTTCAGGGTCATTTAGCTATAAAAAAGCAGTAAATGCATGAAAAATAGCAAATGAAGTCAGAAAGGGTTGAAAATTGATGATGTGGCTTTGACTGGTGCATACTGAACGCACAAAAAGTCTGGAGTTGAAATATGTTTAAAAAATGAAATGCCTTTGTAACAGAGGAGTTTTCGTTTGAAACCGTCATACTTCGAAAGAGATTGTCCAGTGTGTACACGAAGTGCATCAAGTTTTGGCCGTAACCCTGTCAACTTATTAGAAAATGCTATGAGGGTGAAATGGTGATATCATGCAAACTATAGAACTTTTCAGAGTTCATTTGTAGTGCTTTTCAATTTCAGGGTCATTTAGCTCAAAAAATCAGTAAATACATGAAGAATAGCAAATGAAGTCAGAAAGGCTTGAAAATTGATGACGTGGCTTTGAATGGTGCATACTGAACGCACAAAAAGTCTGGAGTTGAAATAAGTTTAAAAATGAAATGCCTTTGTAACAGATGAGTTTTCGTCCGAAACACTGAGACTTCGAAAGAGATTGTCCATTTTGTACACGAAGTGCATCATATTTTTGCCGTAACCCTCTCAACTTTGTAGCACATTCTATGTGGGTGAAATGGTGATACCATGCGAACTTTCAACCTTTTCAGAGTTCATTTGTAGTGCTTTTCAATTTCAGGGTCATTTAGCTCAAAAAATTAGTAAATGCATGAAAAATAACAAATGAAGTCAGAAAGGCTTGATAATTGATGACGTGGCTTGAATGGTGCATACTGAACGCACAAAAGTCTGGAGTTGAAATATGTTTAAAAAATGAAATGTCTTTGTAACAGATGAGTTTTCGTCCGAAATCCTGATAATTCGAAAGAGATTGTCCATTTTGTGTACGAAGTGCATCCTGTTTTTGTCGTAACCCTCTCAACTTTTTAGCACATGCTATGTGGGTGAAATGGTGATACCATGCCAACTTTGAACCTTTTTAGAGTTCATTTGTAGTGCTTTTCAATTTCAGGGTCATTTAGCTATAAAAAAGCAGTAAATGCATGAAAAATAGCAAATAAAGTTAGAAATGGTTGAAAATTGATGACGTGGCTTTGACTGGTGCATAATGAACGCCCAAAAAGTCTGGAGTTGAAATATGTTTTAAAAATGAAATGCCTTTGTAACAGATGAGTTTTCGTCCGAAATCCTGATAATTCGAAAGAGATTGTCCATTTTGTACACGAAGTGCATCCTGTTTTTGCCGTAACCCTCTCAACCTTTTAGCACATGCTATGTGGGTGAAGTGGTGATACCATGCCAACTTTCAACCTTTTTAGAGTTCATTTGTAGTGCTTTTCAATTTCTGGGTCATCTAGCTCAAAAAAATTAGTAAATGCATGAAAAATAGCAAATGAAGTCAGAAAGGCTTGAACATTGATGACGTGGATTGAATGGTGCATACTGAACGCAAAAAAAGTCTGGAGTTGAAATACGTTTAAAAAATGAAATGTCTTTGTAACAGATGAGTTTTCATCCGAATCCCTGATAATTCGAAAGAGATTGTCCATTTTGTACACGAAGTGCATCAAGTTTTTGTCGTAACCCTGTCAACTTTTTAGCACATGCTATGTGGGTGAAATGGTGATACCTTGCCAACTTTCAACCTTTTCAGAGTTCATTTGTAGCGCTTTTCAATTTCAGTGTCATTTAGCTCAAAAAAAAAGTAAGTCCATGAAAAATAGCAAATGAAGTCAGAAAGGCTTGAAAATTGATGGCGTGGCTTTGAATGGTGCATACTGAACGCACAAAAAGTCTAGAGTTGAAATAAGTTAAAAAATGAAATGCCTTTGTAACAGATGAGTTTTCGTCCGAAACACTGATACTTCAAAACAGATTGTCCATTTTGTACACGAAGTGCATCATATTTTTGCCGTAACCCTCTCAACTTCGTAGCACATGCTATGTGGTTGAAATGGTGATACCATGCGAACTTTCAACCCTTTCAGAGTTCATTTGTAGTGCTTTTCAATTTTAGGGTCATTTAGCTCAAAAAATTAGTAAATGCAAGAAAAATTGCAAATGAAGTCAGAAAGGCTTGAAAATTGATGACGTGGCTTGAATGGTGCATACTGAACGCAAAAAAGTCTGGAGTTGAAATATGTTTAAAAAATGAAATGTCATTATAACAGATGAGTTTTCGTCCGAAACCCTCATAATTCAAAAGAGATTGTCCATTTTGTACACGAAGTGCATCCTGTTTTTGTCGTAACCCTCTCAACTTTTTAGCACATGCTATGTGGTTGAAATGGTGATACGATGCGAACTTTCAACTTTTCATAGTTCATTTGTAGTGCTTTTCAATTTCAAGGTCATTTAGCTCTAAAAAAGCAGTAAATGCATGAAAAATAGCAAATGAAGTCAGAAAGGGTTGAAAATTGATGACGTGGCTTTGACTGGTGCATACTGAATGCACAAAAAGTCTTGAGTAGAAATATGTTTAAAAAAATGAAATGCCTTTGTAACAGATGAGTTTTCGTCCGAAACCGTGATACTTCGAAAGAGATTGTCCATTTTGTACACAAAGTGCATCCTGTTGTTGTCGTAACCCTCTCAACCTTTTAGCACACGCTATGTGGGTAAAATTGTGATACCATGCCAACTTTCAACCTTTTTAGAGTTGATTTGTAGTGCTTTTCAATTTCTGGGTCATTGAGCTAAAAAAACAGTAAGTGCATAAAAATAGCAAATGAAGTCAGAAAGGGTTGAAAATTGATCACGTGGCTTTGAATGGTGCATACTGAACGCACAAAAAGTCTGGAGTTGAAATAAGTTTAAAAATGAAATGCCTTTATAACAGATGAGTTTATGTCTGAAACACTGATACCTCGAAAGTGCTTGTCCATTTTGTACACGAAGTGCATCTTATTTTTGCGGTAACCCTCTCAACTTTGTAGCGCATGCTATGTGGGTGAAATGGTGATACCATGCGAACTTTCAACCTTTTCAGAGTTCATTTGTAGTGCTTTTCAATTTCAGGGTCATTTAGCTCAAAAAATTAGTAAATGCATGAAAAATAGCAAATGAAGTCAGAAAGGCTTGGAAATTGATGACGTGGCTTGAATGGTGCATACTGAACGCAAAAAAGTCTGGAGTTGAAATATGTTTAAAAAATGAAATGTCTTTATAACAGATGAGTTTTCGTCCGAAACCCTGATAATTCGAAAGAGATTGTCCATTTTGTACACGAAGTGCATCCTGTTTTTGTCGTAACCCTCTCAACTTTTTAGCACATGCTATGTGGGTGAAACGGTGATACCATGCCAACTTTCAACCTTTTCAGAGTTCATTTGTAGTGCTTTTCAATTTCAGGGTCGTTTAGCTATAAAAAAGCAGTAAATGCATGAAAAATAGCAAATGAAGTCAGAAAGGGTTGAAAATTGATGACGTGGCTTTGGCTGGTGCATACTGAACGCACAAAAAGTCTGGAGTTGAAATATGTTTAAAAAATGAAATGCCTTTGTAACAGATGAGTTTTCGTCCGAAACCGTGATACCTCGAAAGAGATTGTCCTTTTTGTACACAAAGTGCATCCTATTTTTGTGGTAACCCTCTCAACCTTTTAGCACACGCTATGTGGGTGAAATGGTGATACCATGCGAACTTTCAACCTTTTCAGAGTTCATTTGTAGTGCTTTTCAATTTCAGGGTCATTGAGCTCAAAAAAATCAGTAAGTGCATAAAAAGAGCAAACGAAGTTAGAAAGGGTTGAAAATTGATGACATGGCTTTGAATGGTTCATACTGAACGCACAAAAAGTCTGGAGTTGAAATAAGTTTAAAGAATGAAGAGCCTTTGTAACAGATGAGTTTTCGTCTGAAACCCTCATAATTCGAAAGAGATTGTCCATTTTGTACACGAAGTGCATCAAGTTTTGGCCGTAACCCTGTCAACTTTTTAGCAAATGCTATGTGGGTGAAATGGTGATATCATGCAAACTTTCAACCTTTTTAGAGTTCATTTGTAGTGCTTTTCAATTTCAGGGTCATTTAGCTCAAAAATTCTGTAAATGCATGAAAAATAGCAAATGAAGTCAGAAAGGCTTGAAAATTGATGACGTGGCTTTGAATGGTGCGTACTGAACGCACAAAAAGTCTGGAGTTGAAATAAGTTTTAAAATGAAATGCCTTTGTAACAGATGAGTTTTAGTCCGAAACACTGATACTTTGAAACAGATTGTCCTTTTTGTACACGAAGTGCATTATACTTTTGTCGTAACCCTCTGAACTTTGTAGCACATGCTATGTGGGTGGAACGGTGATACCAGGCGAACTTTCAACTTTTTCAGAGTTCGTTTGTAGTGCTTTTCAATTTCAGGGTCATTTAGCTCAAAAAATTAGTAAATGCATGAAAAATAGCAAATGAAGTCAAAAAGGCTTGATAATTGATGACGTGGCTTGATTGGTGCATACTGAACGCACAAAAGTCTGGAGTAGAAATATGTTTAAAAAATTAAATGTCTTTGTAACAAATGAGTTTTCGTCCAAAACCATGATAATTCGAAAGAGATTGTCCATTTTGTAACAGATGGTGCATCCTGTTTTTGTCGTAACCCTCTCAACTTTTTAGCAGATGCTATGTGGGTGAAATGGTGATACCATGCCAACTTTCAACCTTTTTAGAGTTCATTTGTAGTGCTTTTCAATTTCAGGGTCATTTAGCTATAAAAAAGCAGTAAATGCATGAAAAATAGCAAATGAAGTCAGAAATGGTTGAAAATTGATGACGTGGCTTTGACTGGTGCATACTGAATGCACAAAAAGTCTGGAGTTGAAATATGTTTGAAAAATGAAATGCCTTTGTAACAGATGAGTTTTCGTCCGAAATCCTGATAATTCGAAAGAGATTGTCCATTTTGTACACGAAGTGCATCCTGTTTTTGCCGTAACCCTCTCAACCTTTTAGCACATGCTATGTGGGTGAAGTGGTGATACCATGCCAACTTTCAACCTTTTTAAAGTTCGTTTGTAGTGCTTTTCAATTTCAGGGTCATCTAGCTCAAAAAAATTAGTAAATGCATGAAAAATAGCAAATGAAGTCAGAAAGGCTTGAACATAGATGACGTGGATTGAATGGTGCATACTAAACGCAAAAAAAGTCTGGAGTTGAAATACGTTTAAAAAATGAAATGTCTTTGTAACAGATGAGTTTTCATCCGAATCCCTGATAATTCGAAAGAGATTGTCCATTTTGTACACGAAGTGCATCAAGTTTTTGTCGTAACCCTGTCAACTTTTTAGCACATGCTATGTGGGTGAAATGGTGATACCTTGCCAACTTTCAACCTTTTCAGAGTTCATTTGTAGCGCTTTTCAATTTCAGTGTCATTTAGCTCAAAAAAAAGTAAGTCCATAAAAAATAGCAAATGAAGTCAGAAAGGCTTGAAAATTGATGACGTGGCTTTGAATGGTGCATACTGAACGCACAAAAAGTCTAGAGTTGAAATAAGTTTAAAATGAAATGCCTTTGTAACAGATGAGTTTTCGTCCGAAACACTGATACTTCGAAACAGATTGTCCATTTTGTACACGAAGTGCATCATATTTTTGTCGTAACCCTCTCAACTTTGTAGCACATACTATGTGGGTGAAATGGTGATACCATGCGAACTTTCAACCCTTTCAGAGTTCATTTGTAGTGCTTTTTAATTTTAGGGTCATTTAGCTCAAAAAATTAGTAAATGCATGAAAAATAGCAAATGAAGTCAGAAAGGCTTGAAAATTGATGACGTGGCTTGAATGGTGCATACTGAACGCAAAAAAGTCTGGAGTTGAAATATGTTTAAAAAATGAAATGTCATTATAACAGATGAGTTTTCGTCCGAAACCCTCATAATTCAAAAGAGATTGTCCATTTTGTACACGAAGTGCATCCTGTTTTTGTTGTAACCCTCTCAACTTTTTAGCACATGCTATGTGGTTGAAATGGTGATACCATGCCAACTTTCAACCTTTTCAGAGTTCATTTGTAGTGCTTTTCAATTTCAGGGTCATTTAGCTATAAAAAAGCTGTAAATGCATGAAAAATAGGTAATGAAGTCAGAAAGGGTTGAAAATTAATGACGTGGCTTTGACTGGTGCATACTGAACGCACAAAAAGTCTAGAGCTGAAATATGTTTAAAAAAATGAAATGCCTTTGTAACAGATGAGTTTTCGTCCGAAACCATGATACTTCGAAAGAGATTGTCCATTTTGTACACGAAGTGCATCCTGTTTTTGTTGTAACCCTCTCAACCTTTTAGCACACGCTATGTGGGTGAAATGGTGATACCATGCCAGCTTTCAACCTTTTTAGAGTTCATTTGTAGTGCTTTTCGATTTCAGGGTCATTCAGCTCAAAAAAATTCAGTAAGTGCATAAAAATAGCAAATGAAGTCAGAAAGGGTTGAAAATTGATGACGTGGCTTTGAATGGTGCATACTGAACGCACAAAAAGTCTGGAGTTGAAATAAGTTCAAAAATGAAATGCCTTTGTAACAGATGCGTTTACGTCCGAAACACTGATACTTCGAAAGTGCTTGTCCATTTTGTACACGAAGTGCATCATATTTTTGCCGTAACCCTCTCAACTTTGTAGCACATGCTATGTGGGTGAAATGGTGATACCATGCGAACTTTCAACCTTTTCAGAGTTCATTTGTAGTGCTTTTCAATTTCAGGGTCATTTAGCTTTAAAAAATAGTAAATGCATGAAATATAGCAAATGAAGTCAGAAAGACTTGAAAATTGATGGCGTGGCTTGAATGGTGCATACTGAACACACAAAAAGTCTGGAGTTGAAATATGTTTAAAAAATGAAATGTCTTTGTAACAGATGAGTTTTCATCCGAAACCCTGATAATTCGAAAGAGATTGTCCATTTTGTACACGAAGTGCATCCTGTTTTTGTCGTAACCCTCTCAACTTTTTAGCACATGCTATGTGGGGGAAATGGTGATACCATGCCAACTTTCAACCTTTTCAGATTTCATTTGTAGTGCTTTTCAATTTCAGGGTTATTTAGCTATAAAAATCAGTAAAAGCATGAAAAATAGCAAATGAGGTCAGAAAGGCTTGAAAATTGATGATGTGGCTTTGAATGGTGCATACTGAACGCGCAAAATGTCTGGAGTTGAAATAAGTTTAACAATGAAATGCCTTTGTAACAGATGAGTTTTCGTCCGAAACACTGATACTTTGAAAGTGATTGTCCATTTTGTACACGAAGTGCATCATATTTTTGCCGTAACCCTCTCAACTTTGTAGCACATGCTATGTGGGTGAAATGGTGATACCATGCGAACTTTCATCCCTTTCAGAGTTCATTTGTAGTGATTTCAAATTTCAGGGTCATTTAGCTAAAAAATGAGTAAATGCATGAAAAATAGCAAATGAAGTCAGAAAGGCTTGAAAATGGATGACGTGGCTTCAATGGTGCATACTGAACGCACAAAAAGTCTGGAGTTGAAATATGTTGAAAAAAATGAAATGTCTTTATAACAAATGAGTTTTCGTCTGAAACCCTGATAATTCGAAAGAGATTGTCCATTTTGTACACGAAGTGCATCCTGATTTTGCTATAACCCTCTCAACTTTGTAGCACATGCTATGTGGGTGAAATGGTGATACCATGCGAACTTTCAACCTTTTCAGAGTTCATTTGTAGTGCTTTTCAATTTCAGGGTCATTTAGCTCAAAAAATTAGTAAATGCATGAAAAATAGCAAATGAAGTCAGAAAGGCTTGATAATTGATGACGTGGCTTGAATGGTGCATACTGAACGCACAAAAGTCTGGAGTTGAAATATGTTTAAAAAATGAAATGTCTTTGTAACAGATGAGTTTTCGTCCGAAACCCTGATAATTCGAAAGAGATTGTCCATTTTGTACACGAAGTGCATCCTGTTTTTGTCGTAACCCTCTCAACTTTTTAGCACATGCTACGTGGGTGAAACGGTGATACCATGCCAACTTTCAACCTTTTCAGAGTTCATTTGTAGTGCTTTTCAATTTCAGGGTCATTTAGCTATAAAAAAGCAGTAAATGCATGAAAAATAGCAAATGAATTCAGAAAGGGTTGAAAATTGATGACGTGGCTTTGACTGGTGCATACTGAACGCACAAAAAGTCTGGAGTTGAAATATGTTTAAAAAATGAAATGCCTTTGTAACAGATGAGTTTTCGTCCGAAACCGTGATACTTCGAAAGAGATTGTCCATTTTGTACACGAAGTGCATCCTATTTTTGTGGTAACCCTCTCAACCTTTTAGCACACGCTATGTGGGTGAAATGGTGATACCATGCCAACTTTCAACCTTTTTAGAGTTCATTTGTAGTGCTTTTCAATTTCAGGGTCATTGAGCTCAAAAAAATCAGTAAGTGCATAAAAATAGCAAACGAAGTTAGAAAGGGTTGAAAATTGATGACATGGCTTTGAATGGTTCATACTGAACGCACAAAAAGTCTGGAGTTGAAATATGTTTAAAAAATGAAATGTCTTTGTAACAAATGACTTTTCGTATGAAACCCTCATACTTCGAAAGAGATTGTCCATTTTGTACACGAAGTGCATCAAGTTTTGGCCGTAACCCTGTCAACTTTTTAGCAAATGCTATGTGGGTGAAATGGTGATATCATGCAAACTTTCAACCTTTTTAGAGTTCATTTGTAGTGCTTTTCAATTTCAGGGTCATTTAGCTCAAAAAATTTGTAAATGCATGAAAAATAGCAAATGATGTCAGAAAGGCTTGAAAATTGATGACGTGGCTTTTAATGGTGCGTACTGAACGCAAAAAAAGTCTGGAGTTGAAATAAGTTTAAAAATGAAATGCCTTTATAAAAGATGAGTTTGCGTCCGAAACACTGATACTTCGAAAGTGCTTGTCCATTTTGTACACGAAGTGCATCATATTTTTGCCGTAACCCTCTCAACTTTGTAGCACATGCTATGTGGGTGAAATGGTGATACCATGCGAACTTTCAACCTTTTCAGAGTTCATTTGTAGTGCTTTTCAATTTCAGGGTCATTTAGCTTTAAAAAATAGTAAATGCATGAAATATAGCAAATGAAGTCAGAAAGACTTGAAAATTGATGGCGTGGCTTGAATGGTGCATACTGAACACACAAAAAGTCTGGAGTTGAAATATGTTTAAAAAATGAAATGTCTTTGTAACAGATGAGTTTTCATCCGAAACCCTGATAATTCGAAAGAGATTGTCCATTTTGTACACGAAGTGCATCCTGTTTTTGTCGTAACCCTCTCAACTTTTTAGCACATGCTATGTGGGGGAAATGGTGATACCATGCCAACTTTCAACCTTTTCAGATTTCATTTGTAGTGCTTTTCAATTTCAGGGTTATTTAGCTATAAAAATCAGTAAAAGCATGAAAAATAGCAAATGAGGTCAGAAAGGCTTGAAAATTGATGATGTGGCTTTGAATGGTGCATACTGAACGCGCAAAATGTCTAGAGTTGAAATAAGTTTAACAATGAAATGCCTTTGTAACAGATGAGTTTTCGTCCGAAACACTGATACTTTGAAAGTGATTGTCCATTTTGTACACGAAGTGCATCATATTTTTGCCGTAACCCTCTCAACTTTGTAGCACATGCTATGTGGGTGAAATGGTGATACCATGCGAACTTTCATCCCTTTCAGAATTCATTTGTAGTGATTTCCAATTTCAGGGTCATTTAGCTAAAAAATGAGTAAATGCATGAAAAATAGCAAATGAAGTCAGAAAGGCTTGAAAATGGATGACGTGGCTTCAATGGTGCATACTGAACGCACAAAAAGTCTGGAGTTGAAATATGTTGAAAAAAATGAAATGTCTTTATAACAAATGAGTTTTCGTCTGAAACCCTGATAATTCGAAAGAGATTGTCCATTTTGTACACGAAGTGCATCCTGATTTTGCTATAACCCTCTCAACTTTGTAGCACATGCTATGTGGGTGAAATGGTGATACCATGCGAACTTTCAACCTTTTCAGAATTCATTTGTAGTGCTTTTCAATTTCAGGGTCATTTAGCTCAAAAAATTAGTAAATGCATGAAAAATAGCAAATGAAGTCAGAAAGGCTTGATAATTGATGACGTGGCTTGAATGGTGCATACTGAACGCACAAAAGTCTGGAGTTGAAATATGTTTAAAAAATGAAATGTCTTTGTAACAGATGAGTTTTCGTCCGAAACCCTGATAATTCGAAAGAGATTGTCCATTTTGTACACGAAGTGCATCCTGTTTTTGTCGTAACCCTCTCAACTTTTTAGCACATGCTACGTGGGTGAAACGGTGATACCATGCCAACTTTCAACCTTTTCAGAGTTCATTTGTAGTGCTTTTCAATTTCAGGGTCATTTAGCTATAAAAAAGCAGTAAATGCATGAAAAATAGCAAATGAATTCAGAAAGGGTTGAAAATTGATGACGTGGCTTTGACTGGTGCATACTGAACGCACAAAAAGTCTGGAGTTGAAATATGTTTAAAAAATGAAATGCCTTTGTAACAGATGAGTTTTCGTCCGAAACCGTGATACTTCGAAAGAGATTGTCCATTTTGTACACGAAGTGCATCCTATTTTTGTGGTAACCCTCTCAACC
The DNA here is from genome assembly GCF_002575655.3 of Aegilops tauschii subsp. strangulata. Classification (NCBI taxonomy): domain Eukaryota; kingdom Viridiplantae; phylum Streptophyta; class Magnoliopsida; order Poales; family Poaceae; genus Aegilops; species Aegilops tauschii. Next base: position 603,441,091 of record NC_053037.3, read on the forward strand.
TTTTAGCACACGCTATGTGGGTGAAATGGTGATACCATGCCAACTTTCAACCTTTTTAGAGTTCATTTGTAGTGCTTTTCAATTTCAGGGTCATTGAGCTCAAAAAAAATCAGTAAGTGCATAAAAATAGCAAACGAAGTTAGAAAGGGTTGAAAATTGATGACATGGCTTTGAATGGTTCATACTGAACGCACAAAAAGTCTGGAGTTGAAATATGTTTAAAAAATGAAATGTCTTTGTAACAAATGACTTTTCGTATGAAACCCTCATACTTCGAAAGAGATTGTCCATTTTGTACACGAAGTGCATCAAGTTTTGGCCGTAACCCTGTCAACTTTTTAGCAAATGCTATGTGGGTGAAATGGTGATATCATGCAAACTTTCAACCTTTTTAGAGTTCATTTGTAGTGCTTTTCAATTTCAGGGTCATTTAGCTCAAAAAATTTGTAAATGCATGAAAAATAGCAAATGATGTCAGAAAGGCTTGAAAATTGATGACGTGGCTTTGAATGGTGCGTACTGAACGCAAAAAAAGTCTGGAGTTGAAATAAGTTTAAAAATGAAATGCCTTTATAAAAGATGAGTTTACGTCCGAAACACTGATACTTCGAAAGTGCTTGTCCATTTTGTACACGAAGTGCATCATATTTTTGCCGTAACCCTCTCAACTTTGTAGCACATGCTATGTGGGTGAAATGGTGATACCATGCGAACTTTCAACCTTTTTAGAGTTCATTTGTAGTGCTTTTCAATTTCAGGGTCATTTAGCTTAAAAAAATTAGTAAATGCATGAAAAATAGCAAATGAAGTCAGAAAGACTTGAAAATTGATGACGTGGCTTGAATGGTGCATACTGAACACACAAAAAGTCTGGAGTTGAAAATATGTAAAAAAAATGAAATGCCTTTGTAACAGATGAGTTTTCATCCGAAACCCTGATAATTTGAAAGAGATTGTCCATTTTGTACACGAAGTGCATCCTGTTTTAGCCGTAACCCTCTCAACTTTTTAGCACATGCTATGTGGGTGAAATGGTGATACCATGCCAACTTTCAACCTTTCAGAGTTCATTTGTAGTGCTTTTCAATTTCAGGGTCATTTAGCTATAAAAATTTAGTAAAAGCATGAAAAATAGCAAATGAAGTCAGAAAGGCTTGAAAATTGATGACGTGGCTTTGAATGGTGCATACTAAACGAGCAAAATGTCTGGAGTTCAAATAAGTTTAAAAATGAAATGCCTTTGTAACAGATGTGTTTTCGTCCGAAACACTGATACTTTGAAAGTGATTGTCCATTTTGTACACGAAGTGCATCATATTTTTGCCGTAACCCTCTCAACTTTGTAGCACATGCTATGTGGGTGAAATGGTGATACCATGCGAACTTTCAACCCTTTCAGAGTTCATTTGTAGTGCTTTCCAATTTCAGGGTCATTTAGCTAAAAAAATGAGTAAATGCATGAAAAATAGCAAATGAAGTCAGAAAGGCTTGAAAATTGATGATGTGGCTTGAATGGTGCATACTGAACGCAGAAAAAGTCTGGAGTTGAAATGTGTTGAAAAAAAATGAAATGTCTTTGTAACAGATGAGTTTTCGTCTAAAACCCTGATAATTCGAAAGAGACTGTCCATTTTGTACACGAAGTGCAACCTATTTTTGCCGTAACCCTCTCAACTTTGTAGCACATGCTATGTGGGTGATTTGGTGATACCATGCGAACTTCAAGCTTTTCAGAGTTCATTTGTAGTGCTTTTCAATTTCAGGGTCATTTAGCTCAAAAAATTAGTAAATGCATGAAAAATAGCAAATGAAGTCAGAAAGGCCTTAAAATTGATGACGTGCTTGAATGGTGCATATTGAACGCAAAAAAGTCTGGGTTTGAAATATGTTTAAAAAATGAAATGTCTTTATAACAGATGAGTTTTCGTCCGAAACCCTGATAATTCGAAAGAGATTGTCCATTTTGTACACGAAGTGCATCCTGTTTTGTCGTAACCCGCTCAACTTTTTAGCACATGCTATGTGGGTGAAATGATGATACCATGCCAACTTTCAACCTTTTCAGAGTTCATTTGTAGTGCTTTTCAATTTCAGGGTCATTTAGCTGTAAAAAAGTAGTAAATGCATGAAAAATAGCAAATGAAGTCAGAAAGGGTTGAAAATTGATGACGTGGCTTTGACTGGTGCATACTGAACGCACAAAAAGTCTGGAGTTGAAATATGTTTAAAAAAATGAAATGCCTTTGTAACAGATGAGTTTTCGTCCGAAACCGTGATACTTCGAAAGAGATTGTCCATTTTGTACACGAAGTGCATCCTGTTTTTGCCGTAACCCTCTCAACCTTTTAGCACACGCTATGAAGGTGAAATGGTGATACCATGCCAGCTTTCAACCTTTTTAGAGTTCATTTGTAGTGCTTTTCAATTTTAGGGTCATTCAGCTCAAAAAATTCAGTAAGTGCATAAAAATAGCAAATGAAGTCAGAAAGGGTTCAAAATTGATGACGTGGCTTTGCATGGTTCATACTGAACGCACAAAAAGTCAGGAGTTGAAATAATTTTAAAAAATGAAGTGCCTTTGTAACAAATGAGTTTTTGTCTGAAACCCTCGTACTTCGAAAGAGATTGTCCATTTTGTACACGAAGTGCATCAAGTTTTGGCCGTAACCCTGTCAACTTTTTAGCAAATGCTATGCGGGTGAAATTGTGATATCATGCAAACTTTCAACCTTTTCAGAGTTCATTTGTAGTGCTTTTCAATTTCAGGGTCATTTAGCTCAAAAAATCAGTAAATGGATGAAAAATAGCAGATGAAGTCAGAAAAGGCTTGAAAATTGATGACGTGGCTTTGAATGGTGCATACTTAACGCACAAAAACTCTGGAGTTGAAATAAGTTTAAAAATGAAATGCCTTTATAATAGATGAGTTTACGTCCGAAACACTGATACTTCGAAAGTGCTTGTCCATTTTGTACACGAAGTGCATCTTATTTTTGCCATAACCCTCTCAACTTTTTAGCACATGCTATGTGGGGGAAATGGTGATACCATGCCAACTTACAAACTTTTCAGATTTCATTTGTAGTGCTTTTCAATTTCAGGGTTATTTAGCTATAAAAAATCAGTAAAAGCATGAAAAATAGCAAATGAGGTCAGAAAGGCTTGAAAATTGATGATGTGGCTTTGAATGGTGCATACTGAACGCGCAAAATGTCTGAGTTGAAATAAGTTAACAATGAAATGCCTTTGTAACAGATGAGTTTTCGTCCGAAACACTGATACTTTGAAAGTGATTGTCCATTTTTTACACGAAGTGCATCATATTTTTGCCGTAACCCTCTCAACTTTGTAGCACATGCTATGTGGGTTAAATGGTGATATCATGCGAGCTTTCATCCCTTTCAGAGTTCATTTGTAGTGCTTTTCAATTTCAGGGTCATTTAGCTAAAAAAATGAGTACATGCATGACAAATAGCAAATGAAGTCAGAAAGGCTTTAAAATGGATGACGTGGCTTCAATGGTGCATACTGAACGCACAAAAAGTCTGGAGTTGAAATATGTTGAAAAAAATGAAATGTCTTTGTAACAGATGAGTTTTCGTCTGAAACCCTGATAATTCGAAAGAGATTGTCCATTTTGTACACGAAGTGCATCCTGATTTTGCTATAACCCTCTCAACTTTGTAGCACATGCTATGTGGGTGAAATGGTGATACCATGCGAACTTTCAACCTTTTCAGAGTTCATTTGTAGTGCTTTTCAATTTCAGGGTCATTTAGCTCAAAAAATTAGTAATGCATGAAAAATAGCAAATGAAGTCAAAAAGGCTTGATAATTGATGACGTGGCTTGATTGGTGCATACTGAACGCAGAAAAGTCTGGAGTTGAAATATGTTTAAAAAATTAAATGTCTTTGTAACAGATGAGTTTTCGTCCAAAACCATGATAATTCGAAAGAGATTGTCCATTTTGTATACGAAGTGCATCCTGTTTTTGTCGTAACCCTCTCAACCTTTTAGCACATGCTATGTGGGTGAAGTGGTGATACCATGCCAACTTTCAACCTTTTTAGAGTTCGTTTGTAGTGCTTTTCAATTTCAGGGTCATCTAGCTCAAAAAAATTAGTAAATGCATGAAAAATAGCAAATGAAGTCAGAAAGCCTTGAACATTGATGACGTGGATTGAATGGTGCATACTGAACGCAAAAAAAGTCTGGAGTTGAAATACGTTTAAAAAATGAAATGTCTTTGTAACAGATGAGTTTTCATCCGAATCCCTGATAATTCGAAAGAGATTGTCCATTTTGTACACGAAGTGCATCAAGTTTTTGTCGTAACCCTGTCAACTTTTTAGCACATGTTGTGTGGGTGAAATGGTGATACCTTGCCAACTTTCAACCTTTTCAGAGTTCATTTGTAGCGCTTTTCAATTTCAGTGTCATTTAGCTCAAAAAAAAGTAAGTCCATGAAAAATAGCAAATGAAGTCAGAAAGGCTTGAAAATTGATGACGTGGCTTTGAATGGTGCATACTGAACGCACAAAAAGTCTAGAGTTGAAATAAGTTTAAAAATGAAATGCCTTTGTAACAGATGAGTTTTCGTCCGAAACACTGATACTTCGAAACAGATTGTCCATTTTGTACACGAAGTGCATCATATTTTTTCCGTAACCCTCTCAACTTTTTAGCACATGCTATGTGGGTGAAATGGTGATACCATGCCAACTTTCAACCTTTTTAGAGTTCATTTGTAGTGCTTTTCAATGTCAGGGTCATTTAGCTATAAAAAAGCAGTAAATGCATGAAAAATAGCAAATGAAGTCAGAAATGGTTGAAAATTGATTACGTGGCTTTGACTGGTGCATACTGAACGCACAAAAAGTCTGGAGTTGAAATATGTTTATAAATGAAATGCCTTTATAAAAGATGAGTTTTCGTCCGAAATCCTGATAATTCGAAAGAGATTGTCCATTTTGTACACGAAGTGCATCCTGTTTTTGCCGTAACCCTCTCAACCTTTTAGCACATGCTATGTGGGTGAAGTGGTGATACCATGCCAACTTTCAACCTTTTTAGAGTTCGTTTGTAGTGCTTTTCAATTTCAGGGTCATTTAGCTTAAAAAATTTAGTAAATGCATGAAAAATAGCAAATGAAGTCAGAAAGGCTTGAAAATTGATGACGTGGCTTGAATGGTGCATACTAAACACACAAAAAGTCTGGAGTTGAAAATATGTTAAAAAAATGAAATGCCTTTGTAACAGATGAGTTTTCATCCGAAACCCTGATAATTTGAAAGAGATTGTCCATTTTGTACACGAAGTGCATCCTGTTTTAGCCGTAACCCTCTCAACTTTTTTGCACATGCTATGTGGGTGAAATGGTGATACCATGCCAACTTTCAACCTTTTCAGAGTTCATTTGTAGTGCTTTTCAATTTCAGGGTCATTTAGCTATAAAAATTTAGTAAAAGCATGAAAAATAGGAAATGAAGTCAGAAAGGCTTGAAAATTGATGACGTGGCTTTGAATGGTGCATACTAAACGAGCAAAATGTCTGGAGTTTAAATAAGTTTAAAAATGAAATGCCTTTGTAACAGATGTGTTTTCGTCCGAAACACTGATACTTTGAAAGTGATTGTCCATTTTGTACACGAAGTGCATCATATTTTTGCCGTAACCCTCTCAACTTTGTAGCACATGCTATGTGGGTGAAATGGTGATACCATGCGAACTTTAGACCCTTTCAGAGTTCATTTGTAGTGATTTCCAATTTCAGGGTCATTTAGCTAAAAAAATGAGTAAATGCATGAAAAATAGCAAATGAAGTCAGAAAGGCTTGAAAATATATGACGTGGCTTGAATGGTGCATACTGAACGCACAAAAATTCTGGAGTTGAAATGTGTTGAAAAAAAATGAAATGTCTTTGTAACAGATGAGTTTTCGTCTAAAACCCTGATAATTCGAAAGAGACTGTCCATTTTGTACACGAAGTGCAACCTATTTTTGCCGTAACCCTCTCAACTTTGTAGCACATGCTATGTGGGTGAAATGGTGATACCATGCGAACTTTCAAGCTTTTCAGAGTTCATTTGTAGTGCTTTTCAATTTCAGGGTCATTTAGCTCAAAAAATTAGTAAATGCATGAAAAATAGCAAATGAAGTCAGAAAGGCCTTAAAATTGATGACGTGCTTGAATGGTGCATATTGAACGCAAAAAAGTCTGGGTTTGAAATATGTTAAAAAAAATGAAATGTCTTTATAACAGATGAGTTTTCGTCCGAAACCATGATAATTCGAAAGAGATTGTCCATTTTGTACACGAAGTGCATCCTGTTTTGTCGTAACCGTCTCAACTTTTTAGCACATGCTATGTGGGTGAAATGATGATACCATGCCAACTTTCAACCTTTTCAGAGTTCATTTGTAGTGCTTTTCAATTTCAGGGTCATTTAGCTGTAAAAAAGTAGTAAATGCATGAAAAATAGCAAATGAAGTCAGAAAGGGTTGAAAATTGATGACGTGGCTTTGACTGGTGCATACTGAACGCACAAAAAGTCTGGAGTTGAAATATGTTTAAAAAAATGAAATGCCTTTGTAACAGATGAGTTTTCGTCCGAAACCGTGATACTTCGAAAGAGATTGTCCATTTTGTACACGAAGTGCATCCTGTTTTTGCCGTAATCCTCTCAACCTTTTAGCACACGCTATGTGGGTGAAATGGTGATACCATGCCAGCTTTCAACCTTTTTAGAGTTCATTTGTAGTGCTTTTAAATTTCAGGGTCATTCAGCTCAAAAAAATTCAGTAAGTGCATAAAAATAGCAAATGAAGTCAGAAAGGGTTGAAAATTGATGACGTGGCTTTGCATGGTTCATACTGAACGCACAAAAAGTCAGGAGTTGAAATAGTTTTAAAAAATGAAGTGCCTTTGTAACAGATGAGTTTTCGTCTGAAACCCTCGTACTTCGAAAGAGATTGTCCATTTTGTACACGAAGTGCATCAAGTTTTGGCCGTAACCCTGTCAACTTTTTAGGAAATGCTATGTTGGTGAAATTGTGATATGATGCAAACTTTCAACCTTTTCAGAGTTCATTTGTAGTGCTTTTCAATTTCAGGGTCATTTAGCTCAAAAAATCAGTAAATGGATGAAAAATAGCAGATGAAGTCAGAAACGCTTGAAAATTGATGACGTGGCTTTGAATGGTGCATACTTAACGCACAAAAACTCTGGAGTTGAAATAAGTTTAAAAATGAAATGCCTTTATAAAAGATGAGTTTACGTCTGAAACACTGATACTTCGAAAGTGCTTGTCCATTTTGTACACGAAGTGCATCATATTTTTGCCGTAACCCTCTCAACTTTGTAGCACATGCTATGTGGGTGAAATGGTGATACCATGCGAACTTTCAACCTTTTCAGAGTTCATTTGTAGTGCTTTTCAATTTCAGGGTCATTTAGCTTAAAAAATTTAGTAAATGCATGAAAAATAGCAAATGAAGTCAGAAAGACTTGAAAATTGATGGCGTGGCTTGAATGGTGCATACTGAACACACAAAAAGTCTGGAGTAGAAAATATGTTAAAAAAAATGAAATGCCTTTGTAACAGATGAGTTTTCATCCGAAACCCTGATAATTTGAAAGAGATTGTCCATTTTGTACACGAAGTGCATCCTGTTTTAGCCGTAACCCTCTCAACTTTTTTGCACATGCTATGTGGGTGAAATGGTGATACCATGCCAACTTTCAACCTTTTCAGAGTTCATTTGTAGTGCTTTTCAATTTCAGGGTCATTTAGCTATAAAAATTTAGTAAAAGCATGAAAAATAGCAAATGAAGTCAGAAAGGCTTGAAAATTGATGACGTGGCTTTGAATGGTGCATACTAAACGAGCAAAATGTCTGGAGTTGAAATAAGTTTAAAAATGAAATGCCTTTGTAACAGATGTGTTTTCGTCCGAAACACTGATACTTTGAAAGTGATTGTCCATTTTGTACACGAAGTGCATCATATTTTTGCCGTAACCCTCTCAACTTTGTAGCACATGCTATGTGGGTGAAATGGTGATACCATGCGAACTTTAGACCCTTTCAGAGTTCATTTGTAGTGATTTCCAATTTCAGGGTCATTTAGCTAAAAAAATGAGTAAATGCATGAAAAATAGCAAATGAAGTCAGAAAGGCTTGAAAATATATGACGTGGCTTGAATGGTGCATACTGAACGCACAAAAAGTCTGGAGTTGAAATGTGTTGAAAAAAAATGAAATGTCTTTGTAACAGATGAGTTTTCGTCTAAAACCCTGATAATTCGAAAGAGACTGTCCATTTTGTACACGAAGTGCAACCTATTTTTGCCGTAACCCTCTCAACTTTGTAGCACATGCTATGTGGGTGAAATGGTGATACCATGCGAACTTTCAAGCTTTTCAGAGTTCATTTGTAGTGCTTTTCAATTTCAGGGTCATTTAGCTCAAAAAATTAGTAAATGCATGAAAAATAGCAAATGAAGTCAGAAAGGCCTTAAAATTGATGACGTGCTTGAATGGTGCATATTGAACGCAAAAAAGTCTGGGTTTGAAATATGTTTAAAAAATGAAATGTCTTTATAACAGATGAGTTTTCGTCCGAACCCCTGATAATTCGAAAGAGATTGTCCATTTTGTACACGAAGTGCATCCTGTTTTGTCGTAACCCGCTCAACTTTTTAGCACATGCTATGTGGGTGAAATGATGATACCATGCCAACTTTCAACCTTTTCACAGTTCATTTGTAGTGCTTTTCAATATCAGGGTCATTTTGCTCAAAAAATTAGTAAATGCATGAAAAATAGCAAATGAAGTCAGAAAGGCTTGAAAATTGATGACGTGGCTTGAATGGTGCATGCTGAACGCAAAAAATTATGGAGTTGAAATATGTTTAAAAAATGAAATGTCTTTATAACAGATGAGTTTTCATCCGAAACCCTGATAATTCGAAAGAGATTGTCCATTTTGTACATGAAGTGCATCCTGTTTTTGCCGTAACCCTCTCTACTTTTTAGCACATGCTATGTGGGGGAAATGGTGATACCATGCCAACTTTCAACCTTTTCAGATTTCATTTGTAGTGCTTTTCAATTTCAGGGTTAGTTAGCTATAAAAAATCAGTAAAAGCATGAAAAATAGCAAATGAGGTCAGAAAGGCTTGAAAATTGATGAGGTGGCTTTGAATGGTGCATACTGAACGCGTAAAATGTCTGGAGTTGAAATAAGTTTAACAATGAAATGCCTTTGTAACAGATGAGTTTTCGTCCGAAACACGGATACTTTGAAAGTGATTGTCCATTTTGTACACGACGTGCATCATATTTTTGCCGTAACCCTCTCAACTTTGTAGCACATGCTATGTGGGTTAAATGGTGATACCATGCGAACTTTCAACCCTTTCAGTGTTCATTTGTAGTGCTTTTCAATTTCAGGGTCATTTAGCTAAAAAATTGAGTACATGCATGACAAATAGCAAATGAAGTCAGAAAGGCTTGAAAATGGATGACGTGGCTTCAATGGTGCATACTGAACGCACAAAAAGTCTGGAGTTGAAATATGTTGAAAAAAATGAAATGTCTTTGTAACAGATGAGTTTTCGTCTGAATCCCTGATAATTCAAAAGAGATTGTCCGTTTTGTACACGAAGTGCATCCTGTTTTTGCCGTAACCCTCTCAACTTTTTAGCACATGCTTTGTGGGTGAAATGGTGATACCATGCCAACTTTCAAACTTTTCAGAGTTCATTTGTAGTGCTTTTCAATTTCTGGGTTATTTAGCTATAAAAAAGCAGTCAATGCATGAAAAATAGCAAATGAAGTCAGAAAAGCTTGAAAATTGATGACGTGGCTTTGACTGGTGCATACTGAACGCACAAAAAGTCTAGAGCTGAAATATGTTTAAATAAATGAAATGCCTTTGTAACAGATGAGTTTTCGTCCGAAACCTTGATACTTCGAAAGAGATTGTCCATTTTGTACACGAAGTGCATCCTGTGTTTGTCGTAACCCTCTCAACTTTTTAGCACATGCTATGTGGGTGAAATGGTGATACAGTGACAACTTTCAACCTTTTCAGATTTCATTTATAGTGCTTTTCAATTTCAGGGTCATCGAGCTCAAAAAAATCAGTAAATGCATAAAAATAGCAAATGAAGTCAGAAAGGGTTGAAAATTGATGACGTGGCTTTGAATGGTTCATACTGAACGCGAAAAAAGTCTGGAGTTGAAATAACTTTAAAAAATGAAATGCCTTTGTAGCAGATGAGTTTTCGTCTGAAACCTTGATACTTCGAAAGAGATTGTCCATTTTGTACACGAAGTGCATCAAGTTTTTGTCGTAACCCTCTGAACTTTTTAGCACATGCTATGTGGGTGAAATGGTGATACCATGCCAACTTTCAACCTTTTCAGAGTTCATTTGTAGTGCTTTTCAATTTCAGAGTCATTTAGCTTAAAAATCGGTAAATGAGCTGAAAAATAGAAAATGTAGTAAGAAATGCTTGAAAATTGATGACGTGGCTTTGAATGGTGCATACTGAATGCACAAAAAGTCTTGAGCTGAAATAAGTTTTAAAAAATGAAATTTGTTTGTAACAGATGAGTTTTCGTCCGAAACACTGATACTTCGAAAGAGATTGTCCATTTTGTACACGAAGTGCATCCTGTTTTTGTCGTAACACTCTTGGTTGCTGCATCAAAGCTTACACCACTGTTCTGGTTTGTGCTCTTCTTATCTTGGGCGATCGTGTAAAATGTATTCCCATTTATCTCGTACCCTTTGAAAGTCATTATATTCGAAGATGGTAACTGGGACAGCAACTACAGGTCATCTTCAATAGCGTCGTCATGCATGGCACGTGTCTGCAACCAACCGGCGAAAGTCCCCGTTTGTTCACGTGTAATCCAGTTATCGAGTACGAACTCATAAGCAAAGGAGATTACTAAGAGTGGTTTAATCGTGATGCGGACTCGATTCAGTTATCGATGTCCTTGAGTGTTTAATAACTCGGAGCCCGTGAAAAATTGGAATCAATGAGAACGTAATACTTGATGGAGAACTCATAAGAAGTTATGCAGTTCCGTGATAATCTCGAGATACCAGGGGGGTAATACTCGACGACAAACCAAAGTAGAGGTTGGACTGGGGTGTTGCTCTACAGAAGACAAGTGCTTAAACTTGTACGAGAAATGGTATTTAAAGGAGAACATGGCCAGAACCACGATTGCAAAAGGCCAGATCCCAGATATAAGATGAACTTATACCAAAGGAATAATTAATTTAAGAAAAGCTTTAATGATAAGATCTATATCGTGTCCATGGGCATGAACGCAAAGTTCAAGGTCGACTCCCACTTCTTCAATGCATAACCTTTCATTCACTTCTCGCGTTTGATGAAGTTGCAGTGTTCAAAATTTTTATCTGGCAAAATACCAGAAGAGTATGACTCGTGAAAACTTTCGAGTTCACACATATTAAGGAAGGCATAGGTTCAAGCCATCGGGGCTTCTTAGAACATATACCACGAACTTCGGAGTAAATAATACAAGCTCGAAAGTAGAGCATGGTTCACAAAGCAGAGGATACAATTTACCAAAGGCATCATGTATCCGAGGAAAAGCTCACCAGCTTATTTAATATGGAGGACATTGTCGGATAAAATCCGACAAAAGGGTCTGGTGGTCCACAAGGGATCTGATGTGAGTATCAGTACTCAACCAGAGGAAGAAAGAATGCAAGGAGATCAGACTATAGAAAAAACTGACTAACTCAGAAGCTCAAATGCAAAGGAATTCCAAGACAAGGGATCAGAAGCAATGCTCTGATTAGGGATGGATAAGTTGAATAGCCTTAGGGGTACAATCGATGACGATTTGATTGGTCGAGATCCAGCTCACGTTTAAAATGACGTCTGAGCCGGAAGGATGAATTCTAGGATCTGATTGAGGATTGCGAGCATTCGCAACAAATTGAATCAACGGACTCAAAATGATAATGACAAGAGATGCCAATAAGATTATGAGACTTATGGGATTAACCATAATGCAAGCAAACAAGAATTTCAAGAGCAATAGGCTCCTGACGATTTTCGGAAGATCGAATAGTATTTTGAAGACTATTGTGGAATACTTGAATCAACTGGGGATGACCGGATACTCGGTAAGTGCGAGAATTATCCGTAGGGGTATTCAGGTGACGAAGAACAGCAAGGCAGTAAGCTCAAAGGATTCTCGGAACAACAGAGAGAATTTCGGGGTATCTTGTAATAACAAGATCAACTGGGAAACATTGTATGAATGGCAAGTATACGTGGTTATCCATAGGAGTTTATCGATGAAAGGGAATTGCAAAAGCGATGAACACAAGTTCTCGGGTTATCAGCGGAGAGTATCTTCAGGGTCTTCACGTGCAGCAGACGATCATCAGTAATAAGGGGCTCTCCGGGTGAAAGTGATATCGAGATCCTAATGTTAGATTTAGCAAAATTCACTTAACCCGAATAGAAGAGAGATCAGAGTCCCAGAGTATAGGCAAGGAGTAAAAGATCCTAATACCACCCAATGGCGACGTGGGCCCGTAAGCCGCACAGCCATGTGAATAAAAACTTTTTCAATGACTAGACTCGACTTCGGCCAAGGAGTTGGAAAGGGGGATTCCTATAGGCAGTCGGCTCTGATACCAACTTGTGACGCCCCCGATTTGACCGTACACTAATCATGCACGCAAATGTGTACGATTAAGATCAGGGACTCACGGGAAGATATCACAACACAACTCTACAACATAAATAAGTCATACAAGCATCATAATACAAGCCAGGGGCCTCGAGGGCTCGAATACAATTGCTCGATTATAGACGAGTCAGCGGAAGCAACAATATCTGAGTACAGACATAAGTAAACAAGATTGCCTTAAGAAGGCTAGCACAAAAGTAGCAACGATCGAAAAGGCAAGGCCTCCTGCCTGGGACCTCCTAACTACTCCTCGAAGCCGAACTCCATGTAGCATCATCCTCGGGATCTCTAGCTCCTGGACTCCAGCATCTGGTGGCGACAACCAGGTATAGAAAGGGGAAAAGAGGGAGAAAAGCAACCGTGAGTACTCATCCAAAGTACTCGCAAGCAAGGAGCTACACTACATATGCATGGGTATATGTGTAAAGGACCATATCGGTGGACTGAACTGCAGAATGCCAGAATAAGGGGGGTAGCTAGTCCTGTCGAAGACTACGCTTCTGGCCACCTCCATCTTACAGCATGTAGAAGAGAGTAGATGGAAGTCCTCCAAGTAGCATCGTATAGCATAATCCTACCCGGCGATCCCCTCCTCGTCGCCCTGTTAGAGAGCGATCACCGGGTTATATCCGGCACTTGGAAGGGTGTGTTTTATTAAGTATCCAGTTCTAGTTGTCATAAGGTCAAGGTACAACTCCGGGTCGTCCTTTTACCGAGGGACACGGCTATTCGAATAGATAAACTTCCCTGCAGGGGTGCACCACATAACCCAACACGCTCGATCCCATTTGGCCGGACACACTTTTCTGGGTCATGCCCGGCCTCGGAAGATCAACACGTCGCAGCCCCACCTAAGCACAACAGAGAGGTCAGCACGCCGGTCTAACCCTATGTGCGCAGGGGTCTAGGCCCATCGCCCTATGCACACCTGCACGTTGCGTACGCGGCCGGAAGCAGACCTAGCCCCCTTAATACAAGCGCGAGCTTACGGTCCAATCCGGCGCGCGCCACTCAGTTGCTGACGTCACAAAGGCTTCGGCTGATACCACGACGTCGGGATACCCATAACTACTCCCGCGTAGATGGTTAGTGCGTATAGACCAAATGGCCAGACTCAGATCAAATACCCAGAACTCGTTAAGCGTGTTAAGTATCCGCGAACGCCGACCAGGGCCAGGCCCACCTCTCTCCTAGGTGGTCTCAACCTGCCCTGTCGCTCCGCCATAAAGTAACAGTCGGGGGCCGTCAGGAACCCAGGCCCACCCCTACCGGGGTGGAGCCACCTGTCCTTTCAGCCCCCTCATCAGAATCACTTGCGGGTACTCAACGAGCCGACCCGACTTTAGTCACCACATGTGTCATGTATATAAAGTATATAGTATATACCCATGATCACCTCCCGAAGTGATCACGGCCCAGTAGTATAGCATGGCAGACGGACAAGAGTGTAGGGCCTCTGATGGAACACTAGCATCCTATACTAAGCAGTAGGATAGTAGGTAAGGGTAACAACTGTAGCAACAATGACAGGCTATGCATCAGGATAGGATTAACGGAAAGCAATAACATGCTACACTACTCTAATGCAAGCAGTATAGAGAAGAATAGGCGATATCTGGTGATCAAGGGGGGGGGCTTGCCTGGTTGCTCTGGCAAGGAGGGGGTTGTCGTCGACGTAGTCGATCACAGGGGCAGCATCGGTCTCGGGGTCTACCAGAGAGAAGAGGGGGAAGAAACAGTAAATATAAAGCAAACATAGCAACACAAAGCATAACGTGGTAATATGACGTGTCGGGTGTGACCTAACGTATGTCTACACGAATAGGTGAAGGGGGAAATTCAACCGGGAATGTTTTCCCGGTTCCGGACCTGTGCCAGACAGATGACCGGAGGGGGAAAGTTCCATGTTCAGCATGCTAGAGGCATGTGACAAATGAACGGACCGCGTATTCGGATTCGTTGGATTTTTCTGAGCAACTTTCATGTAGAAAACATTTCCATCCGAGTTACGGTTTATTTTATATGATTTTTCAAAGTTTTACAAATATTCTAGAATTTATTTAATTTCGAAAAATAAAAGGAAAAGGCTAGGAGCACCCGGTCCAGTGCACCTAGCAAGGTACAAGGGCTGAAAGTGGGCCCCGTTGACTGCCCAGCCAGCAGTCAACGTTGACTGGTCAACGGGGACCGGGGGGGCCGACGGTCAGTGCCTCATAACTTTAGCAAAGTGTTTAAATTAAACTAATTAGGGCTGGGGGCCCACTGTCATAGGCACCACTTAGATTATATATATTTTTAACCAAAAAGTTAGGCGGAAGGAGCCCACACGTCATTGGGTTAGAGGGGGGTTAGTGGCTTAATGGCCATTTAGGCCGGCGGTTAGACGTCGGTGGCCAGAGGCCACGGCGGAGGGCGCAAGCGGCAGGGGAGGCGTTGTGAGGCGGCGGGGTGAGCGGCCAGCGGTCAGCGGGAGGGCCCGGCGAGGCGCGGCGCGAGGAGGGCAAAGCCCTGGTGCGTCTGGGGAGGGCGCGGTCAGCGCCGGCGAGCGCGAGGCGCTGTAGGCGCGGGGCGGAGTGCAGCGGCGCTGTAGGCAGGCGGTGAGAGCGGCAGAGAGTAGGCGGGCGTGGCCAGGGGGGCTCGCGGGCGTAGCGGCGATAGCCGCACAGGGGCAAGGCCAGGGACGGCAAGGGGCTCGCGCGGGAGCAGTGCTCCAGGCGCGGCCACGGGAGGATACGGCGGCGGCGGAGCTCGGCTCAAATGAAAAACCGCCAAACGCAACGCGAACGGGCTACCTAACTAGTTAAATCGGACCTATAGCTCACCCGGAGCGTGCTGGAGCGCTCGGACGGAGCAGAGGAGCTCGGGCGCTAGCGACGAATAGGCCGTGGCGGACTGCGGCGCCGGACTCGAGCAGGGGAGGTGGCTACGGTGCGAGTTCAAGCTATGGAGGAAAGGGGAAATTATACGGGGCTCACAGTGATGCTCGCAGAAGACTCGGGAAGGCCGGGGTGGCGCCGGAGCAGTGGTGTCCGCCGCCGATCGACGGCAGCCGAGGCGGTGCAGAACAAGGTGATGGCGGCGCTGTGGGGCTCCCCAGCTTGTTCTCGAGGGCGCAGGCGACGAACTCTCCCACGGTGGACCTCCTGGACCCGTCGGTCTGGAGGACGGTGGCCGGTGGCCGCGTGCATGTTGACGACGCGGCCATGGAGGCGCTCGGCGAGGTGAGCAGAGAGGAAACGGCATGTGTGTGGGGAACGGGAAGGCGGGCTAGGGTTCGGCAGGGGGGTCGTGGGTGTCCTCCTTATCCTCTCTAGGGCACTCGAGAGGAGCAGGTGTCGGTCATCCGGCCGTGGCGCCGTGGGATGGCCGCCATGCCATGGCCCCTGCCTTCTCCTCTGTACAGGAGAAAGAGGAAAGGCCTGTGGTGGGCTGGGCCGTGCACTATAGCACTGGGCCTGTAGTGTACGGTGTGCACTTAGCCCCTGTTCCTTCTTCTAATTTTCTGTTTTGTATTTTCTCTACCGTTTTGTATTTTAATTTTATCCAAATAAGTTTTGTTGAACACAAAACTTGTCACATAAATAATAGGCAATGTTTTGAGCTAGCACACACGATTTCAAGTGGTTGTAAATACAAAAACATTCGTTTATTTTGAAATGGCTAATTTATTTGTTGTTGGACCACTTATTAATTTCCTAGGGATTTATCTGTGAGTCAAATGAAGTTGGTACCATCATGGCAATGATTAGGGGAATTTATAGAATAGTGTTAACATTTTAGTTTTATTGTTTGAAAACTTTTGTTGTTTGCCAATAATTCAAATTAGAATTTTAATTGTTTTGAACTAACGCGAGATTGGCAACAGCAACCGTGGTGACGTGGCATCATTAGCAGGGGATTACTGTAGCTTAATTATCCGGGCGTCACACTTCTCCTCCACCACAAGAAATCTCGTCCCGAGATTTAAGAGGTAGTGAAAGGGGGGAGGTTTGGTAACGAATCTAGCGGGTCTTCTCATCCTGGCTTGCTCTTCTCGAAGAGGCCGGTCCAATATATTGACGTCTTCATTTCTCTGCTTTATGTCATCATGATGAAGTCAGCGTCCTTTCTTCAGGAACTCCATCGTACTTACGAAAGAATAAAGAGTGGGCATTCTGGGAGAACAGACCTCTGCAAGGTCGACTATCTGGTCGATAACATCGAGGGAGGTGGCGGAAGTAACTCTCGAATTGAAATTTACGAAAATATCGAGAGCAAAGTAAGGAGGTATCATGGGAAGTATCGAGCGGGCAGGCAATCGTTCGATGCCTGAAACAGGGCGTGAAAAGGGGTTCAAAGCAATGGGAATAAGTATTGTGTCTGATACTAGAATTGATGATCTCTCAGAAGGTGGCTCGTGAATCACATATGAGGCCAAGTGGGAGGAATTAACTTTGGAAACCGAGGGTGTATAGGAGAGTCAGGTTTCGATCCTGTGGAACTGTGGGTTTTGGGCCCACCATGTGGTTAAAAGTAGGAGGAGCGGTGACATCTTGCGTGATCATGCAAGCAAGGCATGTCAGAGGGTCGCCTGTCGATTATGTCGGCAACAACGTCGGTACCAAGGGCAAGGAACGAAGAGAACCATTTTCCTACTCGTGGAACGAGGCGGACCATTAGGCAAGGTTCTCGTCCATCGGTGGCTACCGGAATGTCATCAACAATAGTATTAGGGTCTTGCTGACAGCATCGTACACCGAGGTGTTTACATAAGCAGGAAAATATTACTACTTAGATCATATTGATCACAAGAAAGGTTAAAACAAACAATGGAAAGGAAAATATGATTATCAGATTAAACAGAACAATGGAAAGGAAAATGTGTTAAAACACATATTCCAGGGGTATATCCTTCCCGCGGACAGGTAGGGCATGATATCCATGACAGGATATAAAGTAGAAAATCATTTAGGTAAGGGGAGATATATTTAATGACATTACCCATACAACAGTGTTTGGATAATTGAGCAAGAAACATTTAGCATTGGGCTTCAAATGTTCTTGTTGAAAATCAGAGTACCACAGACATGCTTCGAGATAGCATTGACATAGTTATCAAGGAAGGGTCGGATTTTGGATTCAAAAAGGATCCATCAAGAACAACTTATAGAATAAGTCTTACAATTTCCTCATGGAAGAATGACTAACCTTGCCAAAAGGAAACTATAACAATAGGTCCTCCGGCCAGGTGTGCTAGGCATGACATCACCTTACCGGGTCATATAAAGACCAATGTTATAACTCTTGGAAATATGTTCCAACCATCATATCTGACCGAGATTCAGATCTAATTGGTGTCAGGATACCTCAGACTCAGGATGTCTGAGAAGAAAAGTGCAACACAAATTGATGGGATGACATTGTAAGATTCTCTGGAAATGAACTATGAAAGCAAGTTTCGAAACCAGAGTTCATCATTAAACCAAAGAGAGGGTTAGGAGGTGGCTGATGGACTCAGCGACATTCCATTGAGATTTCCAAAAGATGGATTTCCACAACTATGTGAACAAGGAGATAACATTAGCTAGATCGAATGACTTAATGATGTATGCTCGAGGAAAACATACACAGTTAAACATTGGTTGAAATGTGCACCCGAAATATGGGCTAGGTAGCACGATCAACGTTCGAATGATGATTCATTAAGCCATAGACGTAGAATGAAACTATAGACCAATAACTTCAAAGCAATAGGGTTGCTAGAAGTTTAGAATCTACACATCACAGACCATTTGTCGGTATTTCGTTTAGAAACTACACGGGGACCAAGAAAGAATGGGGATGGTGAGAAGTATCACTGTACCAAGAACTCTTAAGAGGTGGAGTAATCCTCACGACGTTCTTGACATAAAAGATGGTAATACTCCAAGGTAGAACATATCATAAGCTAGATAGCAAGGAAATCAAGATACAACACAAAATATGAACAAGCTTGTGTTGGGGGAAGGCAAGAATGTTGTCGATGATAACACAATTCATCAAGGGGCAAGGATGGTATTTCTCATCCTGAATTTCGACACACAACTAGGAAGAAGTCAAACTGTTGACAATGATCACGACAAATTTGTCGAGAGGTTTTCAAGACGATGTAGTTGATCGACGATGACATCAAGTCAAAGGAATGATGAAAGCGAAAGGTTATTGGAACCACGGGTAGGACACAAACTCGAAATCAAGTTTGCTATTCAAGGAGAAGTGATATGACGAGGAAGATCGACGCAAGATTAGCTCACTGTCGAAATTTGTGCGCTGGGAAGGACCGGGTAGCACAGTAAAATCGGCACGATAATGACATAGCCGAGCAGGCTAGGGATGACGTGATCGAGTACGAACTCATAAGCAAAGGAGATTACTAAGAGTGGTTTAATCGTGATGCGGACTCGATTCAGTTATCGATGTCCTTGAGTGTTTAATAACTCGGAGCCCGTGAAAAATTGGAATCAATGAGAACGTAATA
Organism: Aegilops tauschii subsp. strangulata; assembly: GCF_002575655.3. NCBI lineage: Eukaryota > Viridiplantae > Streptophyta > Magnoliopsida > Poales > Poaceae > Aegilops > Aegilops tauschii. Next base: position 603,460,344 of record NC_053037.3, read on the forward strand.
CTTGATGGAGAACTCATAAGAAGTTATGCAGTTCCGTGATAATCTCGAGATACCAGGGGGGTAATACTCGACGACAAACCAAAGTAGAGGTTGGACTGGGGTGTTGCTCTACAGAAGACAAGTGCTTAAACTTGTACGAGAAATGGTATTTAAAGGAGAACATGGCCAGAACCACGATTGCAAAAGGCCAGATCCCAGATATAAGATGAACTTATACCAAAGGAATAATTAATTTAAGAAAAGCTTTAATGATAAGATCTATATCGTGTCCATGGGCATGAACGCAAAGTTCAAGGTCGACTCCCACTTCTTCAATGCATAACCTTTCATTCACTTCTCGCGTTTGATGAAGTTGCAGTGTTCAAAATTTTTATCTGGCAAAATACCAGAAGAGTATGACTCGTGAAAACTTTCGAGTTCACACATATTAAGGAAGGCATAGGTTCAAGCCATCGGGGCTTCTTAGAACATATACCACGAACTTCGGAGTAAATAATACAAGCTCGAAAGTAGAGCATGGTTCACAAAGCAGAGGATACAATTTACCAAAGGCATCATGTATCCGAGGAAAAGCTCACCAGCTTATTTAATATGGAGGACATTGTCGGATAAAATCCGACAAAAGGGTCTGGTGGTCCACAAGGGATCTGATGTGAGTATCAGTACTCAACCAGAGGAAGAAAGAATGCAAGGAGATCAGACTATAGAAAAAACTGACTAACTCAGAAGCTCAAATGCAAAGGAATTCCAAGACAAGGGATCAGAAGCAATGCTCTGATTAGGGATGGATAAGTTGAATAGCCTTAGGGGTACAATCGATGACGATTTGATTGGTCGAGATCCAGCTCACGTTTAAAATGACGTCTGAGCCGGAAGGATGAATTCTAGGATCTGATTGAGGATTGCGAGCATTCGCAACAAATTGAATCAACGGACTCAAAATGATAATGACAAGAGATGCCAATAAGATTATGAGACTTATGGGATTAACCATAATGCAAGCAAACAAGAATTTCAAGAGCAATAGGCTCCTGACGATTTTCGGAAGATCGAATAGTATTTTGAAGACTATTGTGGAATACTTGAATCAACTGGGGATGACCGGATACTCGGTAAGTGCGAGAATTATCCGTAGGGGTATTCAGGTGACGAAGAACAGCAAGGCAGTAAGCTCAAAGGATTCTCGGAACAACAGAGAGAATTTCGGGGTATCTTGTAATAACAAGATCAACTGGGAAACATTGTATGAATGGCAAGTATACGTGGTTATCCATAGGAGTTTATCGATGAAAGGGAATTGCAAAAGCGATGAACACAAGTTCTCGGGTTATCAGCGGAGAGTATCTTCAGGGTCTTCACGTGCAGCAGACGATCATCAGTAATAAGGGGCTCTCCGGGTGAAAGTGATATCGAGATCCTAATGTTAGATTTAGCAAAATTCACTTAACCCGAATAGAAGAGAGATCAGAGTCCCAGAGTATAGGCAAGGAGTAAAAGATCCTAATACCACCCAATGGCGACGTGGGCCCGTAAGCCGCACAGCCATGTGAATAAAAACTTTTTCAATGACTAGACTCGACTTCGGCCAAGGAGTTGGAAAGGGGGATTCCTATAGGCAGTCGGCTCTGATACCAACTTGTGACGCCCCCGATTTGACCGTACACTAATCATGCACGCAAATGTGTACGATTAAGATCAGGGACTCACGGGAAGATATCACAACACAACTCTACAACATAAATAAGTCATACAAGCATCATAATACAAGCCAGGGGCCTCGAGGGCTCGAATACAATTGCTCGATTATAGACGAGTCAGCGGAAGCAACAATATCTGAGTACAGACATAAGTAAACAAGATTGCCTTAAGAAGGCTAGCACAAAAGTAGCAACGATCGAAAAGGCAAGGCCTCCTGCCTGGGACCTCCTAACTACTCCTCGAAGCCGAACTCCATGTAGCATCATCCTCGGGATCTCTAGCTCCTGGACTCCAGCATCTGGTGGCGACAACCAGGTATAGAAAGGGGAAAAGAGGGAGAAAAGCAACCGTGAGTACTCATCCAAAGTACTCGCAAGCAAGGAGCTACACTACATATGCATGGGTATATGTGTAAAGGACCATATCGGTGGACTGAACTGCAGAATGCCAGAATAAGGGGGGTAGCTAGTCCTGTCGAAGACTACGCTTCTGGCCACCTCCATCTTACAGCATGTAGAAGAGAGTAGATGGAAGTCCTCCAAGTAGCATCGTATAGCATAATCCTACCCGGCGATCCCCTCCTCGTCGCCCTGTTAGAGAGCGATCACCGGGTTATATCCGGCACTTGGAAGGGTGTGTTTTATTAAGTATCCAGTTCTAGTTGTCATAAGGTCAAGGTACAACTCCGGGTCGTCCTTTTACCGAGGGACACGGCTATTCGAATAGATAAACTTCCCTGCAGGGGTGCACCACATAACCCAACACGCTCGATCCCATTTGGCCGGACACACTTTTCTGGGTCATGCCCGGCCTCGGAAGATCAACACGTCGCAGCCCCACCTAAGCACAACAGAGAGGTCAGCACGCCGGTCTAACCCTATGTGCGCAGGGGTCTAGGCCCATCGCCCTATGCACACCTGCACGTTGCGTACGCGGCCGGAAGCAGACCTAGCCCCCTTAATACAAGCGCGAGCTTACGGTCCAATCCGGCGCGCGCCACTCAGTTGCTGACGTCACAAAGGCTTCGGCTGATACCACGACGTCGGGATACCCATAACTACTCCCGCGTAGATGGTTAGTGCGTATAGACCAAATGGCCAGACTCAGATCAAATACCCAGAACTCGTTAAGCGTGTTAAGTATCCGCGAACGCCGACCAGGGCCAGGCCCACCTCTCTCCTAGGTGGTCTCAACCTGCCCTGTCGCTCCGCCATAAAGTAACAGTCGGGGGCCGTCAGGAACCCAGGCCCACCCCTACCGGGGTGGAGCCACCTGTCCTTTCAGCCCCCTCATCAGAATCACTTGCGGGCGAGCCGACCCGACTTTAGTCACCACATGTGTCATGTATATAAAGTATATAGTATATACCCGTGATCACCTCCCGAAGTGATCACGGCCCAGTAGTATAGCATGGCAGACGGACAAGAGTGTAGGGCCTCTGATGGAACACTAGCATCCTATACTAAGCAGTAGGATAGTAGGTAAGGGTAACAACTGTAGCAACAATGACAGGCTATGCATCAGGATAGGATTAACGGAAAGCAGTAACATGCTACACTACTCTAATGCAAGCAGTATAGAGAAGAATAGGCGATATCTGGTGATCAAGGGGGGGCTTGCCTGGTTGCTCTGGCAAGGAGGGGGTTGTCGTCGACGTAGTCGATCACAGGGGCAGCATCGGTCTCGGGGTCTACCAGAGAGAAGAGGGGGAAGAAACAGTAAATATAAAGCAAACATAGCAACACAAAGCATAACGTGGTAATATGACATGTCGGGTGTGACCTAACGTATGTCTACACGAATAGGTGAAGGGGGAAATTCAACCGGGAATGTTTTCCCGGTTCCAGACCTGTGCCAGACAGATGACCGGAGGGGGAAAGTTCCATGTTCAGCATGCTAGAGGCATGTGACAAATGAACGGACCGCGTATTCGGATTCGTTGGATTTTTTGAGCAACTTTCATGTAGAAAACATTTCCATCCGAGTTACGGTTTATTTTATATGATTTTTCAAAGTTTTACAAATATTCTAGAATTTATTTAATTTCGAAAAATAAAAGGAAAAGGCTAGGAGCACCCGGTCCAGTGCACCCAGCAGTGTACCAGGGCTGAAAGTGGGCCCCGTTGACTGCCCAGCCAGCAGTCAACGTTGACTGGTCAACGGGGACCGGGGGGGCCGACGGTCAGTGCCTCATAACTTTAGCAAAGTGTTTAAATTAAACTAATTAGGGCTGGGGCCCCACTGTCATAGGCACCACTTAGATTATATATATTTTTAACCAAAAAGTTAGGCGGAAGGAGCCCACACGTCATTGGGTTAGAGGGGGGTTAGTGGCTTAATGGACATTTAGGCCGGCGGTTAGACGTCGGTGGCCAGAGGCCACGGCGGAGGGCGCAAGCGGCAGGGGAGGCGTTGTGAGGCGGCGGGGCGAGCGGCCAGCGGTCAGCGGGAGGGCCCGGCGAGGCGCGGCGCGAGGAGGGCAAAGCCCTGGTGCGTCCGGGGAGGGCGCGGTCAGCGCCGGCGAGCGCGAGGCGCTGGAGGCGCGGGGCGGAGTGCAGCGGCGAAGCTCGGCTCAAATGAAAAACCGCCAAACGCAACGCGAACGGGCTACCTAACTAGTTAAATCGGACCTATAGCTCACCCGAGCGTGCTGGAGCGCTCGGACGGAGCAGAGGAGCTCGGGCGCTACCGACGAATAGGCCGTGGCGGACTGCGGCGCAGGACTCGAGCAGGGGAGGTGGCTACGGTGCGAGTTCGAGCTATGGAGGAAAGGGGAAATTATGCGGGGCTCACAGCGATGCTCGCAGAAGACTCGGGAAGGCCGGGGTGGCGCCGGAGCGGTGGTGTCCACCGCGGATCACCGGCAGCCGAGGCGGTGCGGAACAAGGCGATGGCGGCGCTGCGGGGCTCCCCGGGTTGTTCTCGTGGGCGCAGGCGAAGAACTCTCCCACGGTGGACCTCCTGGACCCGTCGGTCTGGAGGACGGTGGCCGGTGGCCGCGTGCATGTTGACGACGCGGCCATGGAGGCGCTCGGCGAGGTGAGCAGAGAGGAAACGGCGTGTGTGTGGGGAACGGGAAGGCGGGCTAGGGTTCGGCAGGGGGGTCGTGGGTGTCCTCCTTATCCTCTCTAGGGCACTCGAGAGGAGCAGGTGTCGGTCATCCGGCCGTGGCGCCGTGGGATGGCCGCCACGCCATGGCCCCTGCCTTCTCCTCTGTACAGGAGAAAGAGGAAAGGCCTGTGGTGGGCTGGGCCGTGCACTATAGCACTAGGCCTGTAGTGTACCGTGTGCACTTAGCCCCTGTTCCTTCTTCTAATTTTCTGTTTTCTATTTTCTCTACCGTTTTGTATTTTAATTTAATCCAAATAAGTTTTGTTGAACACAAAACTTGTCACATAAATAATAGGCAATGTTTTGAGCTAGCACACACGATTTCAAGTGGTTGTAAATACAAAAACATTCGTTTATTTTGAAATGGCTAATTTATTTGTTGTTGGACCACTTATTAATTTCCTAGGGATTTATCTGTGAGTCAAATGAAGTTGGTACCATCATGGCAATGATTAGGGGAATTTATAGAATAGTGTGAACATTTTAGTTTTATTGTTTGAAAACTTTTGTTGTTCGCCAATAATTCAAATTAGAATTTTAATTGTTTTGAACTAACGCGAGATTGGCAACAGCAACCGAGGTGACGTGGCTTCATTAGCAGGGGATTACTGTAGCTTAATTATCCGGGCGTCACATGAAATCATGGCACTCGGGCCCTAGTGACAAGCATTAAGCATAGCAAAGTCATAGCAACATCAATCTCAGAACATAATTTATACTAGGGATCAAACCCTAACAAAACTAACTTGATTACATGATAAATCTCATCCAACCCATCACCGTCTAGCAAGCCTACGATGGAATTACTCACGCACGGCGGTGAGCATCATGAAATTGGTGATGGAGGATGGTTGATGCTGACGATGGCGACGGATTCCCCTCTTCGGAGACCCGAACGGACTCCAGATCAGCCCTCCGGAGAGAGTTTAGGGCTTGGCGGCGGCTCCGTATCGTAAAACGCGATGAATCTTTCTCTCTGATTTTTTTTCTCCCTAAACACGAATATATGGAGTTGGAGTTGAGGTCGGTGGAGCACCAGGGGGCCCACGAGGCAGGGGAGCGCGCGCCCCACCCTCGTGGAAAGGGTGTGGGACCCCTGGCCTTGATTCTTTCGCCAATATTTTTTATTATTTCCAATAATAATCTCCGTGAAGTTTCAGGTCATTCCGAGAACTTTTGTTTGTGCACAAAGATAACACCATGGCAATTCTGCTGAAAACAGCGTCAGTCCGGGTTAGTTCCATTCAAATCATGCATGTTAGAGTCCAAAACAAGGGCAAAAGTGTTTGGAAAAGTAGATACGACGGAGACGTATCAACTCCCCCAAGCTTAAACCTTTGCTTGTCCTCAAGCAATTTAGTTGATAAACTGAAAGTGATAAAGAAAAACTTTTACAAATTCTGTTTGCTCTTGTTGTTGTAAATATGTAAAGCCAGCATTCAAGTTTTCAGCAAAGATTTTGAACTAACCATATTCACAATAACTCTTAGGTCTCATGTTTACTCATATCAATGGCATAATATATCAACTAGCGAGCGATAATAAAAAATCTCGGATGACAACACTTTCTCAAAACAATCATGATATGATATAACAAGATGGTATCTCGCTAGCCCTTTCTGAGACCGCAAAACATAAATGCAGAGCACCTTTAAAGATCAAGGACTGACTAAACATTGTAATTCATGGTAAAAGAGATCCAATCAAAGTCGTACCCAATATAAATTAACAGTAATGGATGCAAATGACAGCGGTGCTCTCCAGCTGGTGCTTTTTAATAAGAGGGTGATGACTCAACATAAAAGTAAATAGATAGGCCCTTCGCAGAGGGAAGCAAGGATTTGTAGAGGTGCGAGAGCTCGATTTTGAAATAGAGATAAATAATATTTTGAGCGGCATACTTTCATTGTCAACATAACAACCGAGAGATGGCAATATCTTCCATGCTACACACATTATAGGTGGTTCCCAAACAGAATGGTAAAGTTTATACTCCCCCTCCACCAACAAGCATCAATCCATGGCTTGCTCGAAACAACGAGTGCCTCCAACTAGCAACAGTCCCGGGGGAGTTTTGTTTGCAATTATTTTGATTTGATTTGCATAAAGCATGGGACTGGGCATCCCGATGACCAACCATTTTCTCGTGAGTGAGGAGCAGAGTCCACTCCTCTTGAGAATAACCCGCCTAACATGGAAGATACGGACAGCCCTAGTTGATACATGAGCTATTCGAGCATACAAAACAAAATTTCATTTGAAGGTTTAGAGTTTGGCACATACAAATTTACTTGGAACGGTAGGTAGATACCGCATATAGGAAGGTATGGTGGACTCATATTGAATAACCTTGGGGTTTATGGGATTGGATGCACAAGAAGTATTCCCGCTTAGTACAAGTGAAGGCTAGCAAAAGACTGGGAAGCGACCAACTAGAGAGCGACAACAGTCAAGAGCATGCATTAAAATTAATAAACATTGAGTGCAAGCATGAGTAGGATATAATCCACAATGAACATAAATATCGTGAAGGCTATGTTGATTTGTTTCAACTACATGTGTGAACATGTGCCAAGTCAAGTCAGTTGAATCATTCAAAGGAGGATACCACCCCATCATACCACATCAGAACCATTTTAATAGCATGTTGGCACGCAAGGTAAACCATTATAAGCTCCTAGCTAATTAAGCATGGCATAAGCAACTATAATCTCTAATTGTCATTGCAAACATGTTTATTCATAATAGGCTGAATCAGGAACGATGAACTAATCATATTTACAAAAACAAGAGAGGTCGAGTTCATACCAGCTTCTCTCATCTCAATCAGTCCATCATATATCGTCATAATTGCCTTTCACTTGCATGACCTAATGATGTGAATAATAATAGTGCACGTGCATTTGGACTAAGCTGGAATCTGCAAGCATTCAATAAACAGTAGAAGACAAGGCAATATGGGCTCTTGGTTAAATCAACAATAATGCATATAAGAGCCACTTCAACATTTTCATTATGGTCTTCTCCAATCGACCCCCAAAGAAAAGAAAAGAAATAAAACTATTTACACGGGAAAGCTCCCAACAAGCAAAAGAAGAACAGGAAATCTTTTTGGGTTTTCTTTTTTAATTATTACTACTACACGCAAGAAAGTAAACTAGCTAAAAGCTACAACTAATTTTTTTTGATTTTTCTCAAGGTTTTTCAAACACACAAGAAGAAAGCATAAAAAGGAAGATAAACTAGCATGGATATTACAGTGAAAGAGTATGAGCACCGACCTCTAGCAATGAGTGTGTAAACATAAATGTAATATCGGTGAGAAATACGTACTCCCCCAAGCTTAGGCTTTTGGCCTAAGTTGGTCTATTGCCATGGCTGGGCTGGCGGATATCCAAAGCTGTAACTGGGATCGTACTGAGATGCAGCAGTCATTGCATTGTGGGCTACAGCTTGGAGGCGAGCTATCTCAGCCCTCCTCTCGTACTCGTTTGCCTCCTCCCTGGTTATGAAATAACTCCCCTTTGCCTGAAAGTCAAAGAAGGTAGAAGCAGGGAGAGCGATGTGATAGGTCTGTCGTCTGTCAAAGATTAGTCGGTACTGGAGGAACTGATCGTTCCTGTCAACAAAACGATGACGAACCATAGCCTCATAATCTAAATAAGCAGGAGGCAACTCAATATCATCCTCACGTATGGTTACACCAAGAAAATTAGCTAAACGGGTTGCATAAATTCCACCAAAGAAATCTCCATTAAATCTATTATTATGCAACCTACCTGCAACAATGGCTCCCAAATTATAATGTTTATCTCCTAACACAGCACTCCTGAGAACACTGAGGTCAGGGACACACATGTGACATGCTTCATCCTTACCACTTATACACCTACCTATGAAGAGAGCAAAATAATGTATAGCAGGGAATTGAATGTTCCCTATGGTAGCTTGTGCTATGTCTCTAGATTCCCCCACAGTTATACTAGCAAGAAAATCTCTAAATTCAGACTTGCGAGGTTCACTAGGACAACCCCATTGTGGAAGTTTGCAAGCAGTATTAAAATCCTTTAAGTCCATAGTATAAGAATTTTCATAAAGATCAAACAGGACAGTTTGAGAATTGCGTGACGATGAAAATTCAAACCTCCTCACAAAGGAATTGGTGAGATAGTGGTACTGACGGCATTTCTCTGCCTCGAAGCTCACAAGATCAGCGTTACGCACATATGCGTTAAATTCTTCCTTGATTCCTGCTCGATCCATAAAGTCTTCTGAAGGCCATTCACAAGCTCGCACTGGGGCTTCCCTTGGTGGTTCATGATACGTCTCCAACATATCTATAATTTTTTATTGTTCCATGCTATATTATATTCTGTTTTGGATGCTTAATGGGCTTTATTATACACTTTTATATTATTTTTGGGACTAACCTATTAACCGGAGGCCCAGCCCAGAATTGCTGTTTTTTTTCCTATTTCAGAGTTTCGCAGAAAAAGAATATCAAACGGAGTCCAAACGGAATGAAACCTTCGGGAACGTGATTTTCGGAACGAACGTGATCCAGAGGACTTGGACCCTACGTCAAGACATCAACTAGGAGGGCACGAGGTAGGGGGCGCGCCTACCCCCCTAGGTGCGCCCTCCACCCTCGTGGGCCCCACATTGCTCCACCGACGTACTTCTTCCTCCTATATATACCTACGTACCCCCAAACTACCAGATACGGAGCCAAAAACCTAATTCCACCGCCACAATCTTCTGTACCCGTGAGATCCCATCTTGGGGCCTTTTCCGGAGCTCCGCCGGAGGGGGCATCGATCACGGAGGGCTTCTACATCAACACCATAGCCTCTCCGATGATGTGTGAGTAGTTTACCTCAGACCTTCGGGTCCATAGTTATTAGCTAGATGGCTTCTTCTCTCTTTTTGGATCTCAATACAATGTTCTCCCCCTCTCTCGTGGAGATCTATTCGATGTAATCTTCTTTTGCGGTGTGTTTGTTGAGACCGATGAATTGTGGGTTTATGATCAAGTTTATCTATGAACAATATTTGAATCTTCTCTGGATTCTTTTATGTATGATTGGTTATCTTTGCAAGTCTCTTCGAATTATCAGTTTGGTTTGGCCTACTAGATTGATCTTTCTTGCAATGGGAGAAGTGCTTAGCTTTGGGTTCAATCTTGCGGTGTCCTTTCCCAGTGACAGTAGGGGCAGCAAGGCACGTATTGTATTGTTGCCATCGAAGATAACAAGATGGGGTTTATATCATATTGCATGAGTTTATCCCTCTACATAATGTCATTTTACTTAAAGCGTTACTCTGTTCTTATGAACTTAATACTCTAGATGCATGCTGGATAGCGGTCGATGTGTGGAGTAATAGTAGTAGATGCAGGCAGGAGTCGGTCTACTTGTCTCGGACGTGATGCCTATATACATGATCATACCTAGATATTCTCATAACTATGCTCAATTCTGTCAATTGCTCAACAGTAATTTGTTCACCCACCGTAATACTTATGCTCTCGAGAGAACCCACTAGTGAAACCTATGGCCCCCGGGCCTATCTTCCATCATATTAATCTTCCAACACTTAGCTATTTTTATTGTCTTTTATTTTACTTTGCATCTTTATCATAAAAATACCAAAAATATTATCTTATCATATCTATCAGATCTCACTCTCGTAAGTGACCGTGAAGGGATTGACAATCCCTTTATTGCGTTGGTTGCGAGGATTTATTTGTTTGTGTAGGTGCGAGGGACCCGTGCGTGGCCTCTTACTGGATTGATACCTTGGTTCTCAAAAACTGAGGGAAATACTTACACTACTTTGCTGCATCACCCTTTCCTCTTCAAGGGAAAACCAACGCAGTGCTCAAGAGGTAGGAAGAAGGATTTCTGGCGCCGTTGCCGGGGAGGCGACGCAAAAGTCAACATACCAAGTACCCATCACAAACCCTTATCTCCCGCATTACATTATTTGCCATTTTCCTCTCCCCCACTTCACCCTTGCCGTTTTATTCACCCTCACTTTTCCGTTCGCCTCTTTTTCGCTCGCTTCTTGTTTGCTCATGTGTTGGATTTCTTGTTTGTCACGATGGCTCAAGATAATACTAAATTGTGTGACTTTACCAATACCAACAATAATGATTTTCTTAGCACTCCGATTTCTCCTCTTAACGATATTGAATGTTGTGAAATCAATGCTGCCTTGTTGAATCTTGTCATAAAAGATCAATTCGCCGGCCTTCCTAGTGAAGATGCCGCTACCCATCTAAATAGCTTCATTGATTTGTGTGATATGCAAAAGAAGAAAGATGTGCATAATGATATTGTTAAATTGAAGCTATTTCCTTTTTCGCTTAGAGATCGTGCTAAAGCTTGGTTTTTATCTTCGCCTAAAAATAGTACTGATTCTTGGAATAAGTGCAAAGATGCTTTTATCTCTAAGTATTTTCCTCCCGCTAAGATCATCTCTCTTAGAAACGATATTATGAATTTTAAGCAACTTGATCATGAACATGTTGCACAAGCTTGGGAGAGGATGAAATTAATGATACGTAATTGCCCTAGACATGGTTTGAATTTGTGGATGATCATACAAAAATTTTATGCCGGATTGAATTTTGCTTCTAGAAATCTTTTAGATTCGGCCGCGGGAGGCACTTTTATGGAAATCACTTTAGGAGAAGCTACTAAACTCCTAGATAATATTATGGTTAATTATTCTCAATGGCACAATGAAAGATCTACTAATAAAAAAGTGCATGCGATAGAAGAAATTAATGTTTTGAGTGGAAATATGGATGAACTTATGAAATTATTTGCTACCAAAAGTGTTTCTTCTGATCCTAATGATATGCCTTTGTCTACTTTGATTGAGAATAATAATGAATCTATGGATGTGAATTTTGTTGGTAGGAATAATTTTGGTAACAACGTGTATAGAGGAAACTTTAATCCTAGGCCGTATCCTAGTAATTCCTCTAATAATTATGGTAATTCCTACAACAATTCTTATGGAAATTTTAATAAGATGCCTTCTGAATTTGAGACTAGTGTTAAGGAGTTTATGAATTCGCAAAAGAATTTCAATGCTTTGCTTGAAGAAAAATTGCTTAAAGTTGATGAATTGGCTAGGAACATTGATAGAATTTCTCTTGATGTTGATTATTTGAAACTTAGATCTATTCCTCCTAAGCATGATATTAATGAGTCTCTCAAAGTCATGAGAATTTCCATTGATGAGTGCAAAGAAAGAACCGCTAGGATGTGTGCTAAGAAAGATTGCTTTGTTAAAGCGTGTTCTTCTAATTTTTATGAAAATAAAGATGAAGATCTAAAAGTTATTGATGTGTCCCCTATTAAATCTTTGTTTTGCAATATGAATCTTGATAATGATTGGACTGAATATGATCCACCTTTACCTAGAAGGCGTTCCAAAAATTCGGAGTCTTTAGATCTTGATGCAAAAATTGGTAAAAGTGGGATTGAAGAGATCAAAACTCTAGATATTAATGAACCCACTATTTTGGATTTCAAGGAATTTAATTATTATAATTTCTCTTTGATAGATTGTATTTCCTTGTTGCATTCCGTGCTAAATTCTCCACATGCTTATAGCCAACATAAAGCTTTTACTAAACATATCGTTGATGCTTTGATGCAATCTTATGAAGAAAAACTTGAGTTGGAAGTTTCTATCCCTAGAAAAATTTATGATGAGTGGGAACCTACTATTAAAGTTAAAATTAAATATCATGAGTGCTATGCTTTATGTGATTTGGGTGCTAGTGTTTCCACGATCCCAAAAACTTTGTGCGATTTGCTAGGTTTCCGTGATTTTGATGATTGCTCTTTAAACTTGCACCTTGCGGATTCCACCATTAAGAAACCTATGGGAAGAATTAATGATGTTCTTATTATTGCAAATAGGAATTATGTGCCCGTAGATTTTATTGTTCTTGATATAGATTGCAATCCTTCATGTCCTATTATTCTTGGTAGACCTTTCCTTAGAACGATTGGTGCAATTATTGATATGAAGGAAGGGAATATTAGATTCCAATTTCCATTAAGGAAAGGCATGGAACACTTTCCTAGAAAGAAAATAAAATTACCATATGAATCTATCATGAGAGCCACTTATGGATTGCCTACCAAAGATGGCAATACCTAGATCTATCCTTGCTTTTATGCCTAGCAAGGGGCGTTAAACGATAGCGCTTGTTGGAAGGCAACCCAATTTTATTTTTAGTTTTTGCTTTTTGCTTCTGTTTAGGAATAAATATTTGATCTAGTCTCTGGTTAGATTTTTTTTATGTCTTAATTAGTGTTTTTGCCAAGTTTAACCTATAGGATCTTCTTGGATGATAGTTATTTGATCTTGCTGAAAATTCCAGAAACTTTCTGTTCACGAAAATAATTGTTAAAAATCACCAGAACGTGATAAAATATTTATTCCAATTTCTGCTGATCAATAAACAAATTGTCTACGTCGTCCTATTTTGGCTGAATTTTTGGAGTTTCAGAAGTTTGCGTTAGTTACAGATTACTACAGACTGTTCTGTTTTTGACAGATTCTGTTTTTCGTGTGTTGTTTGCTTATTTGATGAATCTATAGCTAGTAAAATAGTTTATAACCCATAGAGAAGTTGGAATACAGTAGGTTTAACACCAATATAAATAAAGAATGAGTTCATTACAGTACCTTGAAGTGGTGTTTTGTTTTCTTTCGCTAACGGAACTCACGAGATTTTCTGTTAAGTTTTGTGTTGTGAAGTTTTCAAGTTTTGGGTAAAAGATTTGATGGATTATGGAACAAGGAGTGGAAAGAGCCTAAGCTTGGGGATGCCCATGGCACGCCAAGATAATCTAAGGACACCTAAAAGCCAAAGCTTGGGGATGCCCCGGAAGGCATCCCCTCTTTCGTCTACTTCCATCGGTAACTTTACATGGAGCTATATTTTTATTCACCACATGATATGTGTTTTTCTTGGGGCGTCTTGTATGATTTGAGTCTTTGCTTTTTAATTTACCACAATCATCCTTGCTGTACACACCTTTTGAGAGAGACACACATGATTCGGAATTTATTAGAATACTCTATGCGCTTCACTTATATCTTTTGAGCTATATAGTTTTTGCTCTAGTGCTTCACTTATATCTTTTAGAGCACGGCAGTGGTTTTGTTTTATAGAAACTATTGTTCTCTCATGCTTCACTTAGATTATTTTGAGAGTCCTACAAAACAGCGTGGTAATTTGCTTTAATTATGATAGGCATTCAAGATTAGTAAAAAAATTCTTATGAGTGTGTTGAATACTATGAGAAGTTAGATGCTTGATAATTGTTTTGAGATATGAAGATGGTGATATTAGAGTCATGCTAGTTGAGTAGTTGTGGATTTGAGAGATACTTGTGTTAAAGTTTGTGATTCCCGTAGCATGCACGTATGGTGAACCGTTATGTGATGAAGTCGGAGCATGATTTATTTATTGATTGTCTTCCTTATGAGTGGCGGTCGGGGACGAGCGATGGTCTTTTCCTACCAATCTACCCCCCTAGGAGCATGCGCGTAATACTTTGCTTTGATAACTTGTAGATTTTTGCAATAAGTATATGAGTTCTTTATGACTAATGTTGAGTCCATGGATTATACGCACTTTCTTCCTTCCACCATTGCTAGCCTCTCTAATACCGCGCACTTTTCGCCGGTATCATACACCCACCATATACCTTCCTCAAAACAGCCACCATACCTATCTATCATGGCATTTCCATAGCCATTCCGAGATATATTGCCATGCAACTTACCACCGTTCCGTTTACTATGACACGCTCCATCATTGTCATATTACTTTGCATGATCATGCGGTTGACATTGTATTTGTGGCAAAGCCACCGTTCATAATTCTTTCATACATGTCACTCTTGATTCATTGCATATCCCGGTATACCGCCGGAGGCATTCACATAGAGTCATATTTTGTTCTAAGTATTGAGTTATAATTGTTGAGTTGTAAGTAAATAAAAGTGTGATGATCATCATTTTTAGAGCATTGTCCCAAATGAGGAAAGGATGATGGAGACTATGATTCCCCCACAAGTCGGGATGAGACTCCGGACTAAAAAAAAAGAGGCCAGAAAAAAAGGGAGAAAAGGCCCAAATAAAAAAAGAGAGAAAAAGAGAGAAGGGACAATGTTACTATCCTTTTATCACACTTGTGCTTCAAAGTAGCACCATGATCTTCATGATAGAGAGTCTCCTATGATATCACTTTCATATACTAGTGGGAAATTTTTCATTATAGAACTTGGCTTGTATATTCCAATGATGGGCTTCCTCAAAATGCCCTAGGTCTTCGTGAGCAAGCGAGTTCGATGTACACCCACTTAGTTTCTTTTGTTGAGCTTTCATATACTTATAGCTCTAGTGCATCCGTTGCATGGCAATACCTACTCACTCACATTAATATCTATTAATGGGCATCTTCATAGCCCGTTGATACGCCTAGTTGATGTGAGACTATCTTCTCCTTTTTTGTCTTCTCCACAACCACCATTCTATTCCACATATAGTGCTATGTCCATGGCTCACGCTCATGTATTGCGTGAAGATTGAAAAAGTTTGAGAACATCAAAAGTATGAAACAATTGCTTGGCTTGTCATCAGGGTTGTGCTTGATTTAAATACTTTGTGTGGTGAAGATAGAGCATAGCCAGACTAATCTGGGGCCTAATGTTGGGGATATAACTATTAGGTATAACCCGCCCAGGAGGGGCCGGATTATACCTATGGCGACTCTTAGATATGAAGCCCAAGACGACACTTGAAGATGGCGGTTCAGCTAAGGGCCCAAAGCCCAAAGGCGATTTAAGGCTCGTAGAGATAAACCGCCATATGTATGTAACTTGTATTGTAAGGCAAGAATAGTTAGAGACCGAGCCGGACAGTGTTTATGAGCCGGTCGGGACTCTGTGAGCCGTGGTGCATCGACCTCTGTATATAAAGGGACGACCCGGCGGCGATTCAGGGCAAGTAACAACAGATCGAGAACTAGGTCAAGCGAAATCGCTCCCTGGTAATCGAGACATAAGCAATCCCACTCAAAACTGGATCGTAGGCTTTTACCTTCACCATAAGGGGCCGAACCAGTATAAACCCCGTGACCTTTGTCCCGATTAACCCCTTTAAGCTTCCTAGTTGCGACGGCTCCATGACTAAGTCCTTTCACTAGGACATCTGACGTGACAATTTCACGACACTTTCGGCGGAGTGCCGGAAAAGGGCTCTAGATTGGGTCTCGTGGTTCTGGAACTTGCGGCGGCTGGAACAATTTTTCGTCAACTCCCTTATGGTTTGCTTATGGTTTCTGGAATATTTGGCTATTTATAGAGCGAAGACGCGGTGCGGAAGGCCAACGAGGTGGGACAACCCACCTGGGCACATCCAAGTGGGTTGTGCTCCCGTCGGAGCCCCCCTCTTGTACTTGTTTGGCTCATCGTACGGAGTGACTTGATAAGTTCATGGTCTAAGGAATCGTAAATACTTTAACAAACAACTTGGATCAATTCAATACGAGTGTTGTACAAACATCATGCTCTCAAATTCAATACTTTGACAATAGCACTTTTGAATACACGGATACAACAGCCATCGCCATCCTATGCAGTCGCATATTTGTCATGGTGTTGGTTCTCGGATAAGCGGGCTCTAACAAGTCATAGCATATCCCACTCGGCCAGAATTTTGTTGTAGTACTGTGGATCGATCGGATATGCGGACGCGATAACCATCGTCATCATCCCACCCAGTCGGACATATGTGGTGGTATTGGCGACTCAATACTTTGACGCGATTGCAATCGCTATCCAACCCAGCAGCATATGTGCCGTAGTTTTGGCGGCGGCGGACGTAGGCTCCTTGGCCATCTCTCGCAACCACGTTTTGGTTGTAGTATCGGCGGTTGGATAAGGGGATGTAACCTTCTTCGATGCTCGTCCAGGACACGTTTTGATCGTAGTTGAGGCGGTCGTATCGGCTGTCGCGTGCAACGGCTCGGGCACAACAGTCTTCGCCGCACCTGGTCCTGGGCGTGTAAAGGCCGCGGCGGTTGGACCCAACGGGAGCACGCGGCGGCTGGCCGTCGATAACGGAGGTGGCCGTCGGTGTGCTCGGACTTGGGGTGCGGCGCGCGGCGGAAGCCTGTCCTGGCGGGAGGCGCCGAAGGGCTGCCAGCTCCCCAGCCGTCAGATGCGACGCCCGTACACCGTCGTCTGACGGATCATGTTTGTCTCCCCTCTCCGTGGAAGCACCGCCCGCGGCGCGAACGCAGCATCCTCGCCGTTGGCACGCACGAACAGCCGCTCGCCGCACTCGCCGTCCGGCTTGCAGCAGCCAACATCCGCCGCCGGCGAGCCGCATCGCAAGTGCGCTAGTTGAACCAAGGTCGCAGCAAGCCCTCGCCGCACCGCCGCGTACGTTAATTTTCCTTTGTATTAGTACTATCTAGGAGTATATATCTATGGACCGTACTTCCTCACGCGAGAGGTCGGGAAGCGCCTTTTTTCTGTGCCCATGGGACGTGCTCCCTCACGTATATATGATATGCTGCTGCTGCGAGATACGATCCGGACGCGATGACGCGTCAATCTCATCTACTGGAAAACGACTCGGATCGGGCGGCCGATGGCGCGCGCGATCGGTCGCTCCACGCGTCTCCATGTGGGCCCTGCATGCAACCGCCTCCGCATCCTTAATCCTTATCCACACTGCGTCTTCCTCGGCTGCCGTACCTCCGTCACAGCAAAGCCCCTCTATCTTCTGCCCTCGTTCCATCTAGCTCTCGCTACCCGGACCATTCACACTGTGACGCTAGCGCCGGCCCATGGAAAGCCGCGCGCCGCATCGGAAGTCCGATCGCGCCGACGCCGGCCTATAAAAACATGATGGTCATCAAAATTGATGCTTGTCGTGAAATACATAATTCATTGTTCATTCAAATTGCAAGTTGTGCATACAACATGTACATATGAACTAATACAAACTTAATCAAACCGATAACAAGCACAAGATCAAATTGTGGCATGTGAACTAATACAAACTTAGTCAAACTGATAACAAGCACAAAAGATCGAATTGTGGCATGTCACAGAACGACAGCTTTTTTATTCAAATACCAAAAACTTTATTTTTCTGTATACAAATATAAATATCCTTTTCCAGACAAGATGCATCATGCATTGCCAACAACCACATAGATGAAAATTGGTGTATTCAAACTATTCTTGCCTCAATAAAGGATAGATGACCCAGTGCTAAGCTTCCACACCAAGCAGTATTTCACTCTCTCAAATACACTCACAAAAAAGTATCAAGCCGCTCACTCAAAAAACCTAATTCTTCCAGAAATGACATACCTAAGCACTTGGATACGTGTACTACGGAGACAATACCCTCATCCAGGATCTTGGACAAAATTCCATCAAAATGAACACATACTTGTGGGGTAGTTTCTAATTTGTTACCCCATGAAAGTTTTACAATTATTTTCTTTCTAGAATACACTTGATCTTTAAAAAAAGGCTAAACCTTTATTAACAAATTCTCCCATCCATCTTAGCAGCTTCTTTGGGGTCCTTTCTTGCTCTGCCAGGTACCCACGACCCTAAATGAAGTAGAGAGGTCCAACATCGCTTAATCATGCATAGCTCATAATTTTGAAACTCTCCAGCCCATCAGGTAACACCATCCATGACAATGTCACTTTGCATAGCCTGCAACTGATGAAACACATTAAAGATCATCACCTACAATGAATAAAGATTGTACGAACACATATCTTATATTTACTAATTGAAGGCACCATTGGTGGCTCTACGTTTAATCCTGTATAAAAATGAATTATGCCCGTGATATCCTGGGAATTGCCGACCTAACCATACATCGTTATATGGAGGAGTCTCACGTCCAACTAAAAAAAATAGAGTCCAGTCAAAAGAGAATAAAGGAGTCCCACGTCATGTCTTCCACTCTTCGTCTACCCTTTTTCTCGCTGGAATTGGACCCAGCCTCCTTCTATCTTAATCTCTCTCTCATGCTAGCCTAAAAAAAATCTCTCATGCTTCTCCGCCGCCTCCCCTGAAGCGTGAGGGTTTGATCTTGGAGGCTACGTTCTCCTACAAACAATTGGCCGCACTACTCCTGATCTTGGTATTCTTCATGGTCTCATTATTACAAGGCTAGGTATGACCAGCTCGCCATCATCTCGCCTTGCCGTTCGCCATTATCTCAATATGCGTCTCCACATCAGAGGTTCTGATCTCGACGACGAGGCTCACCTCGGAGGTCCTTTCTGTTGCAAAGCAGCAAAGGTATGTATTTGATTGCAGTTATTATCTCTGGTAGGAGGAGATTTTTTTTCTTTTGATAACTAAAAGAGGAACACTGGATGTAATGTAATCATCCATAGGTTTCTGAAATTTTTTATCCTACACACATTCAATAGCTCCTCCTCCATGTAGCTGCCACCACTCTTTGAGGTCCACCTGCTCCACACGCCTGTGCTTGACTTCTTCCAGTACCACTACCATATAGCACAGCCTGCTGTACTCCCTCCACACACTGTCTAGCATGCTCTGCGTGGGCACCGTGTGTGATCCACGAGGAGGCATCAAATTGTATGTGCTGCCGCTGCCATGCTGTGATTTCATATTGTGGTATTCTTGGCCATGAAAGAGCAGGAACAATCGGAGAAAAAATCATCATCAAGTGCATCCATGAACACGTGCGGCAACTTCTTCTTTAGTCCCATTATGTTGGAAGGTTCCGTTTGTCTGCTTTCTTTTGTTCAGGTTTGGAGCTCTGCATCTTGCTGAAAGTGTACAACAAACAGGGTTGAATAAACACCACTGCCTGCAAATATACAATCCAACATATCTAATATTTAGTCTTAGATGTACCAAAAAGGCTCCTGTGTGTTCATAGTTTAAAGTCAATCATCAATTTCCTGCAAGTACTTTACTTGATCCAATCATTTTATGTGCAACCGAATCCAAGTGAGTATTCAGTTGGCAATAAGTTAGAACCAAATACATATGTGTGAAATCAAGACTTGCCTCATGACCAGATTATTAATAGGGAGCAGTCGAGGCCCAGCAGAGGTGTTCTACATCTCCAGCAGGAGTACGTAATTAGTCCTAACAGTGGCATTTGGATTCCCAGCATGGATCAATCAAACACCAGTGTCGGTACACTTTGAGTTTAGTGGAGGCCTTATAGATTTCCCCCCATGTTAGCCAATGAAATTAGTTGACATTTTTGTGTGGACATGATTTCGATCTCTTCTATTGTTTCTTATGAATATATCCTAATTAAATCTCTGATTGTCTGTGTGCATGTTGTATATAATTATTCCACCTTGCAGCATTAAGCAAAGGTACGATGCCTAGACTTTTAATAGTTTGTATATATATTTGACATTAAAGTTATAGTAACTTTTTGGATTTCTCGATTATGTCTGTAGTGTAATATTTATTTCGAAGACCATCGTCCATGGAAATGATTAGGCTAACTTCCTGGATTTGTCGACCGTCCATCCACAAGATTTGGCGGGCATCTCATCCAATGGCACTATGTAGTCCGTGCATTTGTATTGTTACATGAACGAATCAAATAACTCAATCGGATCACAGTAAGATATACAGATGGATTTACATATGTGTAGATGAGAGCCAGAAGGATATGCATCGCCTCCAGAAGAACAATGTAATCCCTGCAGTTGCACTACTACAATAACACATAAACACCAGTATGTTAATTATCAAGTTTGATTACTTTGAGGTTTAGAGCAGGCTTTATAGATGTTTTTATATGCCACCCCATGTTAGCCAATGGAATCAGTTGAATCCTCTATTTCTGTCTGTACGTGTTGTGTATATATGGTACTCAAATTTTTATACAGTCTGTCCTTTTCGTCCCCAGCAATCAGCCCTCTATTTTACTGCCTATACATGCTCTAATGTCATGTTTTTGATGCCTTGCATAGGAGAACAACCATGGAGTAACATTCAGGTCGTACGTATGGAGTAATGATTGTTGAAAATAGTAAAAATGGCTTAGTTCTGGTACAGTTTCTGTCGTCCACTTTGACAGGTTTCAGAACTTCTCTTTCCATATGAATATTTGTAGCTTTATATTTCTTGAGAAGGATTACACTGGCAATGATTCTTGGATCTTCAGAATTTATCTTGCATGATTTTGGCTGCCTTTGTAATTGTCATGAATTCTCCTAATCCGGCTGCCCCCACCCACTTTTCCCTATTTTGGTATTTGTCTGATTCAATTTTGTCTACTTTTGTGCCTATTTTTTCACAGAAGATTATAAAATAATCACAACACAGTTGAATGACTGTGGATCTTTAAGAAGTAAGCCCTTCAACTTTCTTTGTTCACTGATATTGCTCACATTTTCCTTCAATTTCCTCCGTACAGGTTTTGAGTTGTCTATAATTATTTTAATTTATTCTTTGAGATGTATTGTGTAATTCTGATGGATAATAAATTTGCGGCAGGCGGCAAAGAAAACAAATGCCAATTCAATATAGTAATTTCAACCTAACTAAATATAAAACATATGGGCAAGACGTTGTGCATATACTGTTATTTCGACCTAACTAAACCTCATATATATTGTAAGAAAGCAATAATTTTGTAATATTGTTCTGAGACAATCCTCAGTGGAATAAATATTGAAGAGCAACACTACCTTCGACAATGGATAAAAAACTTCGTGTCATATAATTATGAAAGTAGCTGGCGGTAACACATTAACATACGAGTCCCATCTAAGAATGCATCTTCACGCAACTATAATTCAGAAATAATATTATATGTTTCTAAGTGATCATTTTCCAAAATTTTAGAATACCTTATTTCACTTTGCAATTTTTCCATGTTTAATATGTAAAATCCTAGCCCGTGCAGTAGCACGGGTTGATGACTAGTAAATCAATAATAAAGGTTCTAGCAAAAAAATCAAAACAAAGTGCCGATCCTGTTGAGATCGTGATGGCACATAATGATGTTCATAGACATCTAAAATTGCTAGGTTTCCATAAATTGCCCTATTGGAATGTTGCACACGTGCAGGTGCCGAGTCATAGTAATATGCATCAATATATGACTGAATTATTCATGAAAAATAGGACTGTGCCACGAGAATCAATTAGATACGAATTAGGAGCATGGTGTTGTGTGATATCTCAGAAAGTCAATGAACATACCTTGAATTATTTGAGCAAAGAAGATTGTTGCAGATGTTAGTCCAGCCCTTGTTTTACCAATTGTGTCATTATTCCTCAGTCAGGTATTGCAAAAAATGGCCATCCATCATCTAATGGTTCCATATTAAGAATCTGACAGACATGTGGGTCTCCTCAGTATTGTTAGATAAACCATTTGAGAATAATCATGTTGTAAGAGTAAACACTGGAACTATTAATCGCCCACTAATTGTTACATAGTGACTCTGTGGATTAGTAGTAAACCTTCGCAAGTTCTTGGACTTGCCCAAACAAAATAGAAACCAAATGAGAACAAGGTGTGAATCAAGAGAGGCCCTTTGCTTAATCCATTACAAGTATATAGAGGACCTGCAAAGGGAGGACTATCATGTTCATGAAGATGGGATGACTCAACAGGTTAGTGGCTGCAATAATCATCATCTGTATTTATCGGATATAATGCCAATTTAGAGATGCGGGAAGCAAGCTGATGGAGCAGCGGGCAGCATCAATCGGACACTATGGTAGATCAGAGGACTCTGATGCTCCACCTTCAGTCCAGTCTGCTACGTAATGGCGCCGCTGTCTCCTCCTTCCCGCGACATTCCAAATCATATCTAATTGCAGATGATGATTTCAAAACTGTTGCAATCTGAACAATGGCATGCAAACACTCTTAGAGCTCAGGTTATAGTGTAAATTGACTGGCTGTATAACTAAGGAATTAAGTTAGCCATGGTTCGCAAATAATTGTAACACAACGCGCAAATAAATTGAGATGATTACGATAGTAGAATAATTGATATTCAAGTTACAGAACATATAACTAACTTTGTTGTCGTTGCTTTGAATCTCCCAATATGTAATGCAGCAAGCATATCTCAGGTTATCATATTGAAGCTAGATGGAAGATAAGGATTAAAAAAAAGTATGTTCGTATAGCCCTTATTTTGTACACTGTTATAGAAATTTCTTGCAGATTTATTTTATAAAATTCTGGAAAGAAACAACAAGACTACAGGAGGCAGTGATGATGCGCTACTAATCTCTCCATAGGCTACTAATCTCTCCATAGCCAAAGAGGCGTACACTAATCAGTAATCACCCAACAGTGAATCTGGTTGAGACTCAGTAATTGCACTCAAAGATACTACTGGAGCACGCGTCATGGTCATTTAATTAACTCTATGATGCCACATCATTTCAGTGATCAAGTCATCAGTCTTGCCTAAATACAATGGAAATAACTATCTCATCAGACTTATTTTTTTCTCTTTGCTTGGACTATGAGCAGCATTGGATCTTAAGACCTTCTTGTGCTTTTTAATAATATGGCCGTATGCATCAATTGGTGCAGAGGCCGGAGGTAATCCTCCTTTTCAAAAAAAAAACTGATTGTCATCCGCGGTAACTTTCGTGAAAAAATTGATAGAAACATAGAGGGTCCCATGACTCACCACAAAGAGACAAATCATATCCTGTAAAGTTCAAATCAGTTCTTTGGGCCACCTCTTGAACTGAGAAAGCAAAACTGAACCTAAATTTGGGTTATCATATTGAAGTGGTCAGTCCCATAATCAAAATCAACGTGAAGATTTGATGTTGATGCAAGAAAAATTATCAGACTTCATTAGCCCGTGAATTCAATTACTGAAATAACAAGGTAGATAACAAAGTTAGTATATCTTGCTGCAGACTTCTCTGCACTTCATTTGCCCATTGATAGGACTATATGGTAGTAATGAATGGGAGGATGTAGATACCTTTTACATCTTGTTGCAGTTGATAGTACAAAACTATTCACCCGTATCGGTGTGCTGCAAATAATTCCAAGTACATTATCAAATACTCCATCCGTCCCAAAAATTTTGTCTTAGATTTGTCTAGATGCAGATGTATCTAATACTAAAACGTGACTTGATACATCCGTATCTAGACAAATCCAAGACAAGAATTTTGGGACGGAGGGAGTAATAAACATTTATTTTGTGAAAGTGTTTCTTCACAACAGGAACTGCAAGAAATAAAATATTGCCACTAATCCTGCATTTTTAAGCCATGTTGTGAATAATAAGGAGTGTCCCAAGCATATTATAAACATGGAAAAAATACAAATCATATGTACAGTTTTATCTAAACTCGGCACAAACATTGTGAACTTTGTTTGAATCCACATGACCAAGACACCAACAGCTAATGGCAAGTAATTCAGTGCCTTACAAAAGGACGTCGGGAAAGTTAGCAACCAGCTAAAAATGTTCAGATTTCTATGAAAAGAACACAATGAAATTTTGCATCCTAACGGCGTCATCCGGGAACTCACATTAGTGTGGCAAACAAGCATTGTTGATGCCTCGGTCAAAAGATTCAACAAACAAATGTAGGTTCTGAACATACAGTCTTGGTATGAATACAGAAGATATAAAGTTAATCCATCAAGCAATTTCGATGTACAAGAGTCTTGGTTTGAATAAGAGCATCTCCAACAGCCGCGTAACGCGCGGCGCGCTAAAAACTGGTTTGCGGCGCGCCCATCGCCAGGTTTGGCGCGGCACACAGCGCTGGCTCCAGCAGCCACGCTAAAATACAGCACGCGCGCAGCTCCAGCAGCGCGCGGGAGTAGCCCGCGCATGTCACATTTGTTGCATTTTGGATAGAAAATAAATTTCACACATCACAAAACAAAGACATGGCATATAATTTAAATCACAAACAGGTTGATGACCAAAAGTTAATGCCCACAAGTTCAAATTCATGCCCACAACATCATTCAACCAAGTTCAACTTGAGTGGTAACCATAGAAGCATGTTTACTAATGAGTTTAAGTTCACCTTTAACTCTTGACATATAATCACCCAAGTGTTCAATCATATAAGCATTTTGTTTTAATTGTCTACCAAAATAATTGAAGTTTTCTTGTTTAACATTAAAATTGTCAAACTCATCTAAGCACTGTCTAGCAGACTTATAGTGAGGAATATCACCTTCATCAAATCTATAGAGAGAATTTACCTTTACTACCTATGTCGGGTTATCAAGACCATGTGTTTCTTCAATAGGTGATGGATTAAAACCATGTATTTCTTCAACAGGCGGTAAATTAAGACCATGTATTTCTTCAATAGGAGGTAAATTCTTAACATCTTCAGCTTTAATACCTTTTTCTTTCATAGATTTCTTTGCCTCTTGCATATCTTCGGGACTGAGAAATAGAACACCCCTTTTCTTCGGAGTTGGCTTAGGAGTTAGTTCAGGAGTTAGTTCAGGAAGTGTCCAATTATTTTCATTGGTCAACATATTATTTAATAGAATTTCAGCTTCATCTGGTGTTCTTTCCCTGAAAACACAACCAGCACAACTATCCAGGTGGTCTCTGGAAGCATCGGTTAGTCCATTATAAAAGATATCAAGTATTTCATTTTTCTTGAGAGGATGATCAGGCAAAGCATTAAGTAATTGGAGAAGCCTCCCCCAAGCTTGTGGGAGACTCTCTTCTTCAATTTGCACAAAATTATATATATCCCTTAAAGCAGCTTGTTTCTTATGAGCAGGGAAATATTTAGCAGAGAAGTAATAATCATATCCTAGGGACTATGCACACAACCAGGATCAAGAGAATTAAACCATATCTTAGCATCACCCTTTAATGAGAACAGAAATATTTTAAGGATATAGTAATAGCGGGTTTTCTCATCATTAGTGAACAGGGTGGCTATATCATTTAATTTAGTAAGATGTGCCACAACAGTTTCAGATTCATAGCCATAGAAGGGATCAGATTCAACCAGAGTAATTATATCAGGGTCGACAAAGAATTCATAATCCTTATCAGTAACAAAGATAGGTGAAGTAGCATAAGCAGGATCATATTTCATTCTAGCATTCAGAGTTTTTTGTTTCAGCTCAGCTAATAATTTCTTAAGATCACTTCTATCATTGCAAGCAAGAAAGTCTCTAGCAGTTTCTTCATCCATAACATAGCCCTCAGGCACAACAGGCAATTCATATCTAGGGGAGAATCTTCATCATCACTTTCATCAATATTATCAGTTTCAATAATTTCATTCTCTCTAGCCCTAGAAAGTTGTTCATCAAGAAATTCACCAAATGGCACAGTAGTATCAAGCATAGAAGTAGTTTCATCATAAGTATCATGCATAGCAGAAGTGACATCATCAATAACATGCGACATATCAGAATTAATAGCAGAAGGAGGTTTAGGTGTCGCAAGCTTGCTCAAAACAGAAGGTGAATCAAGTGCAGAGCTAGATGGCAGTTCCTTATCTCCCCTCGTAGTTGAGGGATAAATTTTTGTTTTCTCGTCTTTCAAGTTCTTCATAGTGACCAGCAGATATAAATCCCAAGTGACTCAAAGAATAGAGCTATGCTCCCCGGCAACGGCGCCAGAAAATAGTCTTGATAACCCACAAGTATAGGGGATCGCAACAGTTTTCGAGGGTAGAGTATTCAACCCAAATTTATTGATTCGACACAAGGGGAGCCAAAGAATATTCTCAAGTCACTAGTAGAAAACAGGGCATTGGTTCGGCCCTCGTAATACCATTAATCCCGGTTAGCTCACGAACCGGGACCAAAGGAGGCAACTGTCCCGGTTCGTGAGCCCAGGAGGGGCGGCCGGGCCACGTGGGCCACTGGTCCCGGTTCATCTGGACCTTTTGGTCCCGGTTCCACGCACGAACCGGGACCAATGCGCCTCGCCCCTGGCCCATGACCATTAGTCCCGGTTTGTGCCACAAACCGGGACTAAAGGGTTGGTCCTTGATGTGGTCAAAGTTTAGTCCCACCTCGCCAACCGAAGGGCGCTCACACCGGTTTATAAGCCCGTCCCTCTCTGCCTTGTTGAGCTGCTCTCAAAATGAAAATAGATGCCCTTATACAGGGAATTTGACCTAACTTCAGAGTGAATTTCTCTGAAATTCATAGAAATTTATTATGAATTTAGGTTGAATTCTCCCTATAGGCGCATCTATGCTCATTTTTTATGTTGGGGTTGGCGATCTTTACAGACTTTTTGTGTGTTGAATATGCACCATTCAAAATCATTCTCTGCTTTGAATGGTTCATTTTGAACACACAAAAAGTCTGGAGTTCAAATAAGTTCAAGAAAATGAAATCCCTTTGTAACAAATGAGTTTCCGTATGAAATCCTGATACTTTGAAAGAGATTGTCCATTTTGTACACGAAGTGCATCCAGCTTTTGCCGTAACCCTCTCAACTTTCTTGCACATGCTATGTGGATGAAATGATGATACCATGCCAACTTTCAACCTTTTCAGAGTTCATTTGAAATGCTTTTCAATTTTAGGGTCTTATAGCTCAAAATAATTAGTAAATGCATGAAAAATAACAAATAAAGTCAGAAAGGATTGAAAAATAATGATGTGGCTTTGAATGGTGCATTTCCAACACACAAAAAGTCAGGAGTTCAAATAAGTTTTAAAAAATGAAATCCCTTTGTAACAGACGAGTTTTCGTATGAAATCCTGATACATTGAAATAGATTGTCCGTTTTGTACACGAAGTGCATCCAGTTTTTGCCGTAACCCTCTCAACTTTCTTGCACATGCTATGTGGATGAAATGATGATACCATGCCAACTTTCAACCTTTTCAGAGTTCATTTGAAATGCTTTTCAATTTTAGGGTCTTATAGCTCAAAATAATTAGTAAATGCATGAAAAATAACAAATGAAGTCAGAAAGGATTGAAAAATGATGATGTGGCTTTGAATGGTGCATTTTGAACACACAAAAAGTCAGGAGTTCAAATAAGTTTTAAAAATGAAATCCCTTTGTAACAGACGAGTTTCCGTATGAAATCCTGATACTTTGAAAGACATTGTCTGTTTTGTACACGAAGTGCATCCAGTTTTTGCCGTAACCCTCTCAACTTTCTTGCACATGCTATGTGGATGAAATGATGATACCATGCCGACTTTCAACCTTTTCAGAGTTCATTTGAAATGCTTTTCAATTTTAGGGTCTTATAGCTCAAAATAATTAGTAAATGCATGAAAAATAACAAATGAAGTCCGAAAGGATTGAAAAATGATGATGTGGCTTGGAATGGTGCATTTTGAACACACAAAAAGTCAGGATTTCATATAAGTTTTAAAAAATGAAATCCCTTTGTAACAGACGAGTTTCCGTATGAAATCCTGATACTTTGAAAGAGATTGTCCGTTTTGTACACGAAGTGCATCTAGTTTTTGCCGTAACCCTCTCAACTTTCTTGCACATGCTATGTGGATGAAATGATGATACCATGCCAACTTTCAACCTTTTCAGAGTTCATTTGAAATGCTTTTCAATTTTAGGGTCTTATAGCTCAAAATAAGTAGTAAATCCATGAAAAATAACAAATGAAGTCAGAAAGGATTGAAAACGATGAAGTGGCTTTGAATGGTACATTTTGAACACACAAAAAGTCAGGAGTTCAAATAAGTTTTAAAAAATGAAATCCCTTTGTAACAGACGAGTTTCCGTATGAAATCCTGATACTTCGAAAGAGATTGTCCGTTTTGTACACGAAGTGCATCCAGTTTTTGCCGTAACCCTCTCAACTTTCTTGCACAAGCTATGTGGATGAAATGATGATACCATGCCAACTTTCAAGCTTTTCAGAGTTCATTTGAAATGATTTTCAATTTTAGGGTCTTATAGCTCAAAATAATTAGTAAATGCATGAAAAATAACAAATGAAGTCAGAAAGGATTGAAAAATGATGATGTGGCTTTGAATGGTTCATTTTGAACACACAAAAAGTCAGGAGTTCAAATAAGTTTTAAAACATGAAATCCCTTTGTAACAGACGAGTTTCCGTATGAAATCCTGATACTTTGAAAGAGATTGTCCCTTTTGTACACGAAGTGCATCCAGATTTGCCATAACCCTCTCAACTTTCTTGCACATGCTATGTGGATGAAATGATGATACGATGCCAGCTTTCAACATTTTCAGAGTTCATTTGAAATGCTTTTCAATTTTAGGGTCTTATAGCTCAAAATAATTAGTAAATGCATGAAAAATAACAAATGAAGTCAGAAAGGATTGAAAAATGATGATGTGGCTTTGAATGGTGCATTTTGAACACACAAAAAGTCAGGAGTTCAAATAAGTTTTAAAAAATGAAATCCCTTTGTAACAGACGAGTTTCCGTATGAAATCCTGATACTTTGAAAGAGATTGTCCGTTTGGTACACGAAGTGCATCCAGTTTTTGTCGTAACCCTCTCAACTTTCTTGCACATGCTATGTGGATGGAATGATGATACCATGCCAACTTTCAACCTTTTCAGAGTTCATTTGAAATGCTTTTCAACTTTAGGGTCTTATAGCTCAAAATAGTTAGTAAATGCATGAAAAATAACAAATAAAGTCAGAAAGGATTGAAAAATGATGATGTGGCTTTGAATGGTGCATTTTGAACACACAAAAAGTCAGGAGTTCAAATAAGTTTTAAAAAATGAAACCCCTTTGTAACAGACGAGTTTCCGTATGAAATCCTGATACTTTGAAAGAGATTGTCCGTTTTGTACACGAAGTGCATCCAGTTTTTGCCGTAACCCTCTCAACTTTCTTGCACATGCTATGTGGATGAAATGATGATACCATGCCAACTTTCAACCTTTTCAGAGTTCATTTGAAATGCTTTTCAATTTTAGGGTCTTATAGCTCAAAATAATTAGTAAATGCATGAAAAATAACAAATGAAGTCAGAAAGGATTGAAAAATGATGATGTGGCTTTGAATGGTGCATTTTGAACACACAAAAAGTCAGGAGTTCAAATAAGTTTTAAAAAATGAAATCCGTTTGTAACAGACGAGTTTCCGTATGAAATCCTGATACATTGAAAGAGATTGTCCGTTTTGTACACGAAGTGCATCCAGTTTTTGCCGTAACCTTCTCAAGTTTCTTGCACATGCTATGTGGATGAAATGATAATACCATGCCAACTTTCAACCTTTTCAGAGTTCATTTGAAATGCTTTTCAATTTTAGGGTCTTATAGCTCAAAATAATTAGTAAATGCATGAAAAATAACAAATGAAGTCAGAAAGGATTGAAAAATGATGATGTGGCTTTGAATGGTTCATTTTGAACACACAAAAAGTCATGAGTTCAAATAAGTTTTAAGACATGAAATCCCTTTGTAACAGACGAGTTTCCGTATGAAATCCCGATACTTTGAAAGAGATTGTCCGTTTTGTACATGAAATGCATCCAGTTTTTGCCGTAACCCTCTCAACTTTCTTGCACATGCTATGTGGATGAAATGATGATACCATGCCAACTTTCAACCTTTTCAGAGTTCATTTGAAATGCTTTTCAATTTTAGGGTCTTATAGCTCAAAATAATTAGTAAATGCATGAAAAATGGTGCATGAAAAATAACAAATAAAATAAATAAGTAATTAGAAACAAAATAATATAAACTTTATTAAAATATATAAGTAGAAACAAAATAAAATAAACTTTAATAAAATTTATGAAACTAAAATTAACAAAGTATTTTCTGTTCAAAACATTATAAGAAACCTCTAGTATTATTGAAACTAAAATCATATAAAATTGATGCAACTAAAATTATCGAAGTATTTTCTGTTCAAAATCATTAAAAGCAAAAAGAATTTTCATAAAGAACTTTTTTTTGATAGAAACTTTAATAGCAAAAAGAATTATCATAAAGTACAATAAATAAGTAATTAGAAACAAAATAAAATAAAATAAATAAGTTTTTTGTTGTAAGTAGAAACAAAACAAAATAAATAAAGCAAAAAGAAAACAAAAAATTGGCAAAAAATAAAAAATATGCCACCTACTGGGCCACCACGGCCTGAATACGACTAGAAACCCATCGATGGGCCAGGATTCAGGCCCGCAGAAGGCCCAGTAAGCCCATCAGGCATAGCATTGACAATTAGGCCCGTAAGCCTGCAATGGAGAGGATCTCGAGAGGGGTGCGGCAGTGGGGTTTATAAACCACTGCGCGCCCCACTCAACTAGCGAGGTGGGACTAAACTTTCGACGCGGGCGCAGCAGCACAAGGCCTTTGGTCCCGGTTGGTGGCACCAACCTAGACTAAAGGGGTGCATTGGTACCGGTTCGTGGCGCCAACCGGTACCAATGCCACCCCTTTAGTCCCGGTTGGTGCCACCAACCGGGACCAAAGGCCGCCGCTTCCCGCCCTTTGGGCTGCTGAAAAGAGGCTGTTGGTCCCGGTTGGTGGCACCAACCGGGACTAAAGGTGGCGTTGGTCCCGGTTGGTGCGACGAACCGGGACCAAAGCCTTTCCTATATAAGAAACACTTGGCGAAAATTCAGAATTTCATCGCCAGTTGTCCCCGACGACGCCGACCTCCTCGACGCCGCAAGGCTGCCCCGCCGCCGTCGCCGTCGCCCGTGCCCCCGAGCCCACGCCGAAGTCGTCCGCCGCCCCCGAGCCCACGCCGACACCGTCCGCCACCCACGCCGTCGCCCTCTGCCGCCCCCGAGCACGCCCGTTCGCGCCCCTGCGCCACGACCCGCCCCCATCGTCGCCGTCGTCGCCGGCCACGCCCCTGCCTCGGCCCGCGCCCCCCACCGTGGCCGTCGCTGACGCCCTCGCCGCCCCCGCCGTCGCCCTCGCCGGCCGCCTCCGATGTTTAGTGCTTTTTTTCATATAATGTGTATTATTTTTTTGTTCATTGTATTTTTTTCATATATATATAATGTATATATGTATGTGGTAGCTATATGATGAATGGATGTGGCTATGTATGTATGAATATAATGTTCATATCATTTTTTTGTTTATATATGTTTTTTCATATATGTATTAATTTTTTATTTAGGTTGTTAGTAGATATCGATTTTAGGTTAGTGCAGAGGAAAAAGTAAAATTAGTAAGTACTACTTGATTTTAGGTTAGCGCTTAGTAGTTGAACTAGTTGATTTAATAAAACTACTTTATTTTATTATATATAGAAGTAGTTTATTTTTAGTAAGTACTACTTTATTTTATTTATAGTAAGTGCTTAGTAGTTGAACTAGTTTATTTAATAAAACTACTTTATTTTACTATAAGTTGAAGTAGTTTGTTTTTAGTAAGTACTACTTTATTTTATTTATAGTAAGTGCTTAGTAGCTAGTTGAACCAGTTGATTTAATAAAACTACTTTATTTTACTATATATAGAAGTAGTTTATTTTTAGCAAGAAAATTAATAGAACTAGTTTATTTTTTTAGTTAAAGCAATTATTTCCGCATCAACGTCGACGATGCCAATCCCGCATCCTCGTCGTCAACTCGGCGGAGGAGGCCGGCTTGATCAGAGGGGCCATGTCCGGGACTGGGCTCCGTCGGGCTGGTTTTGGGAGGTGCTACCTTCCGGGGGGCGTAGGTTGGTGAGGAGCCGGCCCGTCGTTGACCTTCCTTGTTTGGTGGCGGTTGCCTGGGCCAGTGACGGTGCCGAGGCTTCCGGACACCGCGGAGGTGGTACGTCACCGTGTCAGCGAGGAGGACCAGCACGTCCGTCGCTACATGGTTGCGTTGGAGGGCAGGTTCGACAATACCTGGCAGGTTCTTCAGGGATCTCACTGGAGCTATGATCCTGTGATGGTTCCTTCCCTTTGGGTGTCCACCGCCCGCGCCGATACCCGTCGGGCGCTACGGTTCTAGCTGTACTGGCGATATGTATGATAGTATTCGAGGTGTATTAGTGATAATATTCGACGATGTACGGACGCATGGAGATGATGTAGTTTTGCTTATAATTGGATGCATCCTAATTTGAATACTACTTTATTCTGTGATTTGATTTTGCTTATTGAATGCTCAAATTGGAAAACTACTCCTACTTTGAATGCTAAAATTGGAGAGCACTATGCAAGGCGTATGCATATGATTAGTTGATAGCTTATAGGGTTTTTGTTTTCGCAGAAATCTAGGAACCCCCCTCC
This sequence comes from Aegilops tauschii subsp. strangulata, assembly GCF_002575655.3. Lineage (NCBI taxonomy): Eukaryota > Viridiplantae > Streptophyta > Magnoliopsida > Poales > Poaceae > Aegilops > Aegilops tauschii. The sequence goes on from NC_053037.3 coordinate 603,493,404, forward strand.
ATCATCCCCGCCGTCGTCCCCGTCACCGAACCCCTCCGACCTCGAGGTGAGACCAGCCACGGACCGGTTTTAGAAAGATAATTAAACGATATTTCGGGTTGACTTTAAGTCTATTGAGTCTCCACCATATATGAGAGGACGAAGAATCCCGACTGTTGTCATGGGGGTAGTTTGTCCTTCGTTCCTGTGTGCTAGACAATTTGGTGTAATGCACTCGGGAACGAAAGGAAGGAGCTACCATCACCGACGGTCGCAAATGTCTGAGAGGAATCAGTGAGGGAGAGTTCCACCATATATATATATATATATATATATATATATATATATATATATATATATATATATATATATGAGAGGTCGAAGAATCCCGACTGTTGTCGTGGGGGTCGCTTCTCCTTCATTCCCGTGTACTAGACATTTTGGTGTAGTGCACTCAGGGATGAAAGGAGGAGCGACCATCACCAACGGTCGAATGTATACACCACGTGAGCTGAGATTTTTCAAGAAAAGACTCGACAAACCGATAGTCAACCCGTGATGAATAATAATGATCTAACTTTGGTTTTTTAGTACATATATTTAATTGTAGACGTTTAATATTTGAATTATGAACATAGGAAATGTCGTACTCGGACAACGAAAGTCTCCCGGGGGAGTGCGACTGGTGCCACAACGACCGAGGTCTGTGCGACAGGCCTCACCTGGACGAAGATCGGCGCTTCAGTATTAAGCTGGAGGAGACCTTCGATGTGGAAACGGTACGCAACGACGACAAGTGTTATTTTTTCGTAATTAAGCATGACTTCAACTATTTCAACGTGTACTTTTCATATTTTACAATTCGACTACCTTATCCCATGCCATGCAAGACGCTACGTCTTGGAGAGGATGGGTTTTGAAGACCATGAAAGTATGGAAACAAAGAAAATTCACCTAAGGACCCATCATGATATAGATTTTGAAGTAAATCTGTATAATTCTGAGAGCGTAACCCATTTTGGTTGCAAAAATTGGGAAGCATTTTGCAAGATGTATGTGGACATTTGGGTCCTTGTTGATACGCCTCCAATTCTACCGCTATGTGAGTTTCTCAAACATAGTTATTAGCTAATTTATATTGTTCATTTCAAAATAGTTGACAGCTTATTTTCATTGACAGCTTATTTTGATTGTTCAAACAATGTGCGGAACATGGTAGACAGAACCTACTACACCGATGGCTCTTGAGTTAACTTATAAGGAGAAAACTCATCTGGTCGGATTTTGTACTGATCTTGAAAATTACAATATCTATTGTAAAACTCCTCCACATTATGGTCAATACGTGCCACTAGTGCACGTGTTGAACTACGGTAACTACTATGGAGATACCCTGGTAAGATTTCTTACTATTACGACATCCGTGCATCTTTTGCATACTTCTAAAACTAGTACATCATTGCTAACTATGAAGTTATTATTATGTTTTTCAACAGATAATCCCAGAGGATTGTGTGCCTCATTTGATGTATCAGAATGGTAGCCTTGATGTTTTGAACATACAACCAGGTCATCCTACGAATCTCAAATGTCCATACCGGATTTCTAAAAGAAGTGGAGACATAAAAATCAAAGAATGGAAAAAAATGTATGGACAGTCGCAAGGAGGTTCTTGGAAGCAAAAGGAAGCGAAGCGCAAAAATTGGAGACAGGATGATCTCCATTCTCCATAATGGAGAGTCGGGGTCTATATTGTTTTATGCTATTTTACCTTAAAGAGGGCATTTAGGTCCTACCTAATACTGATGATCATGTGCTAAGAACAATTAAGTAGGGTTGGTTCGATGACTATGAGGATGATGATCGTATGACTTGTTATTAATAACGAGTAGAAGTTGTATGATGATGATTAGTAGGACTTGTTATTATGATGATGCATGATGCGGGCATGAAGAGTTATTATATATCAGTGGGTGAAATGAACATGGATTGGAATGAAGTGAAGGCAACAAGCATGTGGTGCATGTCGAAAGTAGTACTAATCCAAACTTGATCAAGTTAGGATTAATATTACTTTCGACATGCACCACATGTTGCCTTCACTTCATAAACCCCAAATTACCCCATAAACCCTCCCCCTTTCAAAAAAAACAAAAACCCCAGCCACTGAAATGCTGGCGCGTGGATGCCTTTTGGTCCCGGTTGGTGTCACCAACCGGGACCAAAGGCCCTCCTGCCTGGGCTGGCCGCAGCGGCCACGTGGAGGCCCATCTGTCCCGGTTCGTGTAAGAACCGGGACTAAAGGGCTAGGGCATTAGTAACGACCCTTTAGTCCCGGTTCAACAACCGGGACAAAAGGCCCTTACCAACTGGGACAGATGGCCCTTTTTCTACTAGTGAGTATTAGCAGTTGAGTCGTCAATTCAACCACACCTGGATAACTTAATATCTGCAGCAAAGTATTTAGTAGCAAAGTAATATGGAAGTAACGGTAACGGTAGCAAAAGTAATATTTTTGGGTTTTGTAGTGATTGTAACAGTAGCAACGGAAAAGTAAATAAGCAGAGAACAATATGTGAAAAGCTCGTAGGCATTGGATCGGTGATGGAGAATTATGCCGGATGCGGTTCATCATGTAACAGTCATAACATAGGGTGACACAGAACTAGCTCCAATTCATCAATGTAATGTAGGCATGTATTCCGAATATAGTCATACGTTCTTATGGAAAAGAACTTGCATGACATCTTTTGTCCTACCCTCCCATGGCAGCGGGGTCCTAATGGAAACTAAGGGATATTAAGGCCTCCTTTTGATAGAGTATCGGACCAAAGCATTAACACATAGTGAATACATGAACTCCTCAAACTACGGTCATCACCTGGAGTGGTCCCGATTATTGTCACTTCGGGGTTGCCGGATCATAACACATAGTAGGTGACTATAGACTTGCAAGATAGGATCAAGAACTCACATATATTCATGAAAACATAATAGGTTCAGATCTGAAATCATGGCACTCGGGCCCTTGTGACAAGCATTAAGCATAGCAAAGTCATATCAACATCAATCTCAGAACATAGTGGATACTAGGGATCAAACCCTAACAAAACTAACTCGATTACATGATAAATCTCATCCAACCCATCACCGTCCAGCAAGCCTACGATGGAATTACTCACGCACGGCGGTAGGCATCATGAAATTGGTGATGGAGGATGGTTGATGATGACGATGGCAACGGATTCCCCTCTCCGGAGCCCCGAACGGACTCCAGATCAGCCCTCCCGAGAGAGTTTAGGGCTTGGCAGCAGCTCCGTATCGTAAAACGCGATGAATCTTTCTCTCTGATTTTTTTCTCCCCGAACACGAATATATGGAGTTGGAGTTGAGGTCGGTGGAGCACCAGGGGGCCCACGAGGCAGGGGCGCCCCCCCCCCCCCCCCCACCCTCGTGGAAAGGGTGTGGGCCCCCTGGCCTTGATTCTTTTGCCATTATTTTTTATTATTTCCAAAAATAATCTCCGTGAAGTTTCAGGTCATTCCGAGAACTTTTGTTTCTGCACAAAGATAACACCATGGCAATTCTGCTGAAAACAGCGTCAGTCCGGGTTAGTTCCATTCAAATCATGCAAGTTAGAGTCCAAAACAAGGGCAAAAGTGTTTGGAGAAGTAGATACGATGGAGACGTATCACTGGTCCTCCCGTGCCTCCGGTGTATCTTTTGTCTTCCCATACACGCCCAAGAAGCCAAGCAGGGTCACGCAAAGATTCTTCGTCACATGCATCACGTCGATTGCAGAGCGGACCTCTAGGTATTTCCAATAGGGTAGGTCCCAAAATATAGATTTCTTCTTTCATATGGGTGCGCGTCCGTCAGCGTCATTCGGAACAGATTGTCCACTAGGACCCTTTCCAAAGATTACCTTCAAATCCTTGACCATATCATGTACATCATCACCGGTACGGTGGCGAGGCTTCGTCCGGTGATCTGCCTCACCTTTGAAATGCTTGCCTTTCTTTTTTACGGGATGCCTTCTCGGAAGAAATCGATGATGTCCCAGGTACACATTCTTCTTACAATTATCCAAATCCTATATACATAAGAAGTTGATCCCCACTATCCTATTTATCTCAACATGCATATATGCCACCTCATCAAAGGCCCACCACTGCATGCATGAGAATTTTTTCCATTATTAGTTGAGCTCATACACGCCTTTCACCACACCACACATGCCACCTCATAAAAAGTCCACTCAACATGCATGAAAAAACTTCCATTGCGTTATGCCACTTATATTCAAATATTTTCTAACTACACAATAATCAAATACAATATATAATATTTATTTCTAGCTTTAGTTCATATATTATGAATTCAACAATGGAAGCATCATACAATCAAATCACTGAAATATATTGCAAGAGATTCCCGCAGCAACGCGCGGGGTATTCTCTAGTATATACTGTTGGTATCATCCAAACAGCGTGCATGCGCGGTATCCCTTGTTTGTCTGTCCTGAAAGGTTGCTGAGAGCATGCCGATCATTGATGGTCACAAACAGCAACACATGTAGGTCAAATTCCTCCTGTCTATGCTCATCCCATGCACGTACACCTTTTCCATTCCACAGCTGTAAGAGTTCTTCAACTAATGGCCTTAGGTACACATCAATGTCGTTGCCGGGTTTCTTAGGGCCTTGGATGAGCACTGGCATCATAATGAACTTCCTCTTCATGCACAACCAAGGGGGAAGGTTATACATACATAGAGTCACAGGCCAGGTGCTATGATTGCTGCTCTGCTCCTCAAAAGGATTAATGCCATCCGCGCTTAGAACAAACCATACGTTCCTTGCATCACCTGCAAAGTCCTCCCAGTACTTTCTCTTGATTTTTCTCCACTGCGACCCGTCAGCAGGTACTCTCAACTTCCCATCTTTCTTACGGTGTTCTCTGTGCCATCGCATCAACTTGGCATGCTCTTTGTTTTGGAACAAACGTTTCAACCGTGGTATTATAGGAGCATACCACATCACCTTGGCAGGAATCTTCTTCCTGGGGCGCTCGCCCTCGACATCACCAGGGTCATCGCGGCTGATCTTATAACGCAATGCACTGCATACCGGGCACGCGTTTAAATCCTCGTACTCACCGCGGTAGAGGATGCAGTCATTAGGGCATGCATGTATCTTCTGCACCTCTAATCCTAGAGGGAAGACAGTCTTCTTTGCTTCGTACGTACTCTCAGGCAATTCGTTGTCCATTGGAAGCATCTTCTTTAACATTATCAGCAAGTTTCCAAATCCCTTGTCAGATACACCATTCTCTCCCTTCCATTGCAGCAATTCCAGTGTGGTGCCCAGCTTTTTCTTGTCAGCTTCGCAATTTGGATATAACAATTTCTTGTGATCCTCCAACATGCGCTGCAACTTCAGCCTCTCCTTTTCAGTTGCGCACTTTCTCTTTGCATCGGCAATGGCCCGACCTAGATCATCGGGCTCATCTGATGCCTCTTCTTTAGCTTCTTCCCGCATTGCAGGCTCAGCTTCTTCCCCCATTGTTGTACCATCATATTCAGGGAACCCATGGCCTGGATAGCTGTCATCATCCTCTTCTTCTTCATTGTCTTCCATCATAACCCCTCTTTCTCCGTGCTTGGTCCAAACATTATAGTGGGGCATGAAACCGGACTCAAACAGGTGGACGTGAATGGTTCTTGACTTAGAGTAATTATGATCATTCTTACAGCCAGCACATGGACAAGACATAAAACCATCCGCCCGCTTGTTTGCCTCAGCCGCAAGCAGAAAAGTACGCACGCCATTAACGAACTGGGGAGAGCATCGGTCATTGTACATCCATTGCCGGCTCATCTTCATTACACAGCACCAAGAAGACCAAATTAATACAAGTTCATACATAAAATTCATACACACTTATTCTCATAAAACAACATACAAACTCTCTAGCTAAAGCATTTAAATGCAACAACAACAAATGCAGTCAAGATCGGAACTAAGGTAACAATTGATCCAACAACATAATGAAACCAAGCCTCACTATCAATGGCATATTTTCAAATCTGTCTAATCTTCAAGCGCATTTTCTCCATCTTGATCTTCTGATCATCGACGACATCGGCAACATGCAACTCCAATTCCATCTTCTCCTCCTCAATTCTTTTCAAATTTTCTATCAAATACTCGTTTTCATTTTCAACTAAATTTAACCTCTCGACAATAGGGTCGGTTGGAATTTCCGGTTCACATACCTCCTAGATAGAAATATCTATGTCAACTTGATGGGCATAATTTTTCATAAACACGAAATGCAAAAAATAGTTTAAAAGAGAATATACCACATCCGAATCATAAATCGGACGAGGGCCGACGGGGACGGATATCAAAACCATGGCACTATATCTAAATCACAAAAATATGATTTTTTTATATAAAAAAGATAAGAACAAGAGGCTCACCACAAGGTGGTGCCGGCGACGGGGTGCGTGAGATCGACGGTGGTTAGGACAGAGACGGGAAGGCACTAAGTAAACCACACCTACATATGCAAACTAAGAGTTATTTTGAGCTCAAATTGCATATAAATAAAATAAACTACCACATATAATTCCTCCCAAACTAATCCACAAATCACTATACTTATAGAGCATTGCAAGAGCTAATCTAGCAATGAGCGATGAAAGGACAAAGTTGCTAACCTTTGTGATCACTTGGATGGATGGGGTGCCTTCAAATCTTGACAAATTTTGTCAAAAATGGAGGATGATCTCGAGAGGAGAGGAAAGGGGAAGAAAAAAGAGCTCTGGCTCGATGAAGGGTTTATATAGGATGATCTTTAGTCCCGGTTGGTTATACAAACCGGGACTAAAGGTGCATATATAGTCCCGGTTTGTGCCACGAACTGGGACTAAAGGTGTTGGTGTGGGGCCGCAGCCTGCACCAGCTTGCCACCACATCTTTAATCCCAGTTCGTCGCACGAACCGGGACTAGAGTTTCGCCACGAACTGGGACTAATGAGCACCGCCCGCCTAGCCGTTGGAACCGACACTAGTGGTCACATTAGTGCCGGTTCATTTACAAACCGGGACTAATGAGCTGAACATTAGGCCCTTTTTCTACTAGTGAGAGAAGGAGGAAATCGAAGACAACGATCTGAGTTACTGCTGTCTCTACTCCTCGATGGATCGCCAGGCGACAACATCCTCCAGCTCCTTCTTCAATTCCTCACGACTTTGCTTCACAGCAGCCACAGATTCCTCCACCTCGTGCTCGCGCTCGATCCAGAGCTACCTCAAGTCACCCATTAGTTCCTCGACGACCGCTTTCAGCGTCATCCCCGAGGCACTGCTCTGCTGATGCGTCATCTTCCAGCCGGCGGCCTCCTCCTCCATCTTGGCAAGCGCCTTGAGGAGCTTCGTATTGTCACCCATGAGTTTCTCAACGAGTCCGGTCGCCTTCTCAACCGAGGCATCGCTGATCTCGAGCAGCTTCATCAAGCCGTCGACCAGCTCCTGCTGCTTAATGAGGCCAGCGAGAATGCCGTCATCGCTGGCCAAGGACTTCAGCAACGCCAGCTCGTCGCGATCGCTGACGCGGCGAGCGCGCTTGTGAGAGCCCTCGCGTGCCGGTGAGAGCTCGTTCCAGGGCTCCGCTGCGCGCCGGGACATCTCTGATGCGGCTGCCGTGTAGCGGCGGGACCTCTCCAGTGCTTCCGCGGCCTGGGTCTTTGCTCCCTGGTTATATGTCCACCCGAAACTCCTCCTACCGGTTATGGCGGAACGACTTGAAAGGAAAGACCAATTTTGTGGGTGATCAGGAGAGGAACTGTGAAGTAATTTTCGAGTGGATAGTTTTTCTAGCCCGGTGCTAAGTGTGAATACATATTAGTTTAATCGGTATGAACAGATTTGCAATTACTTATTGCGTTGTAATCTGCAATGTGATGAGAAGCAAGGTCAAAATTTATTGATGACGGGAAGACTAAGTGGAGCACACAACCCTAATACCATATGCGGTGCCACGTGTTATCTATCACACACGTGTTAACATAAGAAAACGTACGTGTAACTTAGTAATCATCACACACGAGTACTCGCAGGCGCGTCGTGTGCGATACTCCTAGCCACCGCAAGCAACTAGTTTGCATTTTTCAAAGTTTTTTGTACATACAGAATCGCACACGAATTAACTGTATTAACCGTGTGTGTTATAATTTCTCATCGCAAACAGTTCATCTGAGTGGGTTGTTTGCCATGTATCACACACATCATGTTTACACGAATCATTTCTGTTCTTTTGACTCATCGCAAACAGTTCATCTATATGAACTGTATGCCGCATATCACACACATCTTGTTAAGTTCAACCGTTTCTGTTCTGTTTCCTAATCAAAAATAGTTCGTCCGAGTGAACCGTATGCCGTATATCACACATAACTTGATCTGGCTAACCGTTTCTGTTTTATTCCCTAATAGCAAACTGTTCATCTGAGTGAACTGTATGTCGCATATCGCGCACACCTTGATACGGATGCCTGTTTCTGTTGTTCTGTCTCATTGCAAACAGTTCGTATGGATCAACCGCATGCCCCTCATCGCACACGCAACTAAAATCTGAACCGTGTCTGATGTATCCTTCATCGCAAATGTTTTGCATCTTTTTTGACAGTTTTTTTACATCACCGTTCGCGATTAATGCATCGCACATAGTTTCGTCGAAGGGTCTCCGATCGTAGTGTCGCGTTAGTAGCATCCTGCAGTAGTGCGCCCACACCCCCCCCCCCCCCAATCCACCCTGTTGTCTCGTCAATCCACCCCCTAGTCCTTTTAATAAGTAAGAGTGTCAAACCCAAAGAGGATAAGAAGGAATTGATAGTCAGATTTCAGCTGCAAGTGCTGTAAGATAGTTTTGATAGATAATTCCATAGCAAGGTAATTGGTAACAAGTAACGAATAACAAAATTAGAAAGGTGCAGCAAGTGGCCCAATCCTTAATGTTGCTTAGGACAAGCCGGTCGAACTTCTTATAATGATTAAAACGCTCTTGAGGATACACGGGAATATCGTCAAGTTACTTTCACCATAATTCATTGACTTATGTTCATTGCTTTCATAAGTTGTAATGTGGGCGGATCAGAGCTAAGATACTCTTCTTACTTGAACAAACACCTATTATGATTATACCCTCCATGCAAGCACCCGCAAATCCAAGAGAATTAATTAAAATAAATATAACCATAACATTAAACATGTAGATCCAAAACATCCCCCCCTGGAACAATTCATAAACTGGGGTTTAGGTTTAAGTCACTCCCACAACCCATCATCTACAAATAAATTCCTCGTTGGTTTCCCCTAGGCCACAGATGGTGAAGTGTCATGTAATCGACGTTTACATAACGCCACTAGAGGAAGAATAACACAACATATCATCAAAACACTGAACGGTGATAACCTTCACATGATTACTAATAACAAGACTTCTCCTGTGTGTCTTCAAGAACAAGTGCAACTACTCACAACTCATAATATTGAACATGTTCAGTAGGTATAAATATGAAAATCAACAATCTGAACATAATGATCATCCATCAAGTAAACCAACTAGCATCAACTACAAGATGTAATCAACACTAGTAGTACCCCCAGGTGCCAATCTAAGGTTTGATACAAAGATTGAGCACAATAGATGACCTAGGGTTTGGAGATGAGATGGTGTTGGTGAGGATGTTGATGAAGATGAAGCCTCCCACGATGAGAGGAACGTTGGTGATGACGAAGGCTTCGATTTCACTCTCCCGAAGGGAAGTTTCCTGGCGGAATCGCTCCGCCAGAGAGCAAAAGGGCTCCTACCTTGGTTCTGCCTTGATATGGCGACGAAAAGTCGTGAAAGTGTTCCCTTTATTTATTTTTCTAGGGTAAATGGCTTCATATAGGAGTAATGCATCATAAGTGGACCTCTATGGCCCCCACAAGCATGGGTGGCGCGCCCGGGGCGGTAGGGCGCACCCCATGAGCTTGTGGGCCTACTATGGGTGTTCTTTGGTACTTCTTTCATCCATAATTTTTATATATTCCAAAATAAACCTGCATAAAATTTCACTTTATTTTGAGCTCTCTAAAATTGCTATATCTGATGTAGCTTTTCCAGGTCAGAATTTCAGCCGTTGGTAATCTTCCTCTTTCGATGTATCATACATTTTAACATGGAAAATGCATTAGAATCGCATCATAATCTGAAAATATAACTTCAAAACAAGATAAATAAGATTTGTAATTCATGATGTAAAACGGATATATCGGTGACCGACTTCAATAATTCTTTCCGGCTTCGGAGGTTGGCAAACGTTGCCATTTATTATCCCAAGGGCGGGTCGACACATTCTGCACCTTATAGAATTCAGCTGAAACTAGTCAAGACCTCACGACACATCCAGAAGACGGCATGCCATGTGCATCCAGAACCCGGAAGATGTTGAGTTCAAAGACTAGTACATGAGCTACTATCGGTGGCCTGTACCTGGGGTGCCCATGGCAACCGCAAGTCATCCCACCAGGCTACCCTATGAGGCTATGACCCTTGCCCGCTACCCTACCTACGAGCCTCCAAGATGAAGGAACCGACTTGACGTCCAAGGCAAGCCTACCAGGAGAGCCTGGATGACTCTTCAAATGCCTTAGCCGACTAGGAAACTTGTAAGGCCTTGTCCTCATTTATAAGGCGAGGTCGGGCTAGTCGATAGGCAGTTTACAATCTCATACTTGCCTACTAGATACACCTAGGATTGTCATTGTACTATCTACACTCCATCCATCAATAACAAAGAGTAGGAACTACGGTTTTACATTCACCAAGAGGGCCCGAATCTAGGGAAACCTTGCCTCCTTGTTCCCCGCCTCGATCGTCCGGCTAGATGTGGCATCCTATCGAGAGATATGTTGGATTTTTTACAACATATGTTTGATGTACTCTAGTTTTCATTGTGTTTGGAGTGTCTGTAGTTTCCCGTCTCTTCATGTAAGAGATACCGACCATATTGTAAGATTCCTATCATTGAAAATCGGCACTTTGTCCAAATCCATAAGACAATCAAGGTTTGCGGTTATATTTTTGTGCAAAGACTTTTATGCAGTATTGTTTTGGATTATCTGTATCATATTATATTCTCGTGAGATCACACGCTAACTGAAGTTCCACCAGGTGCATGTTGAGGAGTTGAAATTACGATGACTTAATTATGGGATGGTTACTATGGTTCCTAAGATGAATGATGCTGCAACTATCACTTGCCCGGTTGGTCAAAGTATCTTAGCCGGTGCAATCTTCATATCCTCTTTTGTACCTCAAATATTCCCGATCGATGATACAAACATAATTTTATTCTTAGAAAACAATTCAACCTAAATATGATTCTCCCTTAAAATAAATAAACATTGCGATGTAAGAAACACAAGAAGTGATGACAAAACATCCAATACATACCCTAAAAGGTCATCGAATATATGTGCGGCGAGTGTTTCGCCAAATTGTTCTTTTAATAGAACACCACTGAAAAAAAATAAAAACTATTTCCTCCGTAAATATTTCTTTACAGAGGGAGTACTTCTACAATTTTACCACCAGCTCGTTTTCCTTGGTCTTGCGTCTACATTTCCATTTTGCAAAAAAAAAAACAGTTTTCTTTTGGAGCACTTCTTGCATCTTCGGAAAAACAAAAACAAAATTTTCAGCCGTGTGGCCTGTGCTTTTTTTCTTTTGTCTTTTTATTAGGGGTATATATGCGGCCTGGGCTCGCACAGCAGACACGGTCGACGCAGGCCCACGCGAGCCCACTGAAGCAGCAGCTAGTCGGCACTACGAGACGGACGGGAGACTCGCGGTGGGTCAACCAACCAGTCGTTCTCCTCCTCCTTGTCGTCCGCCGCCGAAGTTGAAAAAGAAGTCCACTCCGCCGGCCGCCGTCCTCCACTGCTGACTTATCTCTTGGCCGCGCCACTTGTAGTGGAGGATACATTGGCTGGCGAGCGAGCAGGAGAGCGGAGCGAGCGCTAGCGGAGGTCGTGCGCCGGCGACGTCATCGTTTTAAGGCAGTTCCTCCTGCAACGCAGAGCTCTGTGGAAGATAAGCCCCGATCCATCACTTATTGATGATCCACAGTTACTACAACTTGGGGTAACTGCATTGTTTTCCAGTTCTCTACATTGTTTTTACTTTTTATTTACTGATTATGTTCTTGTTCTATAACATTCTTTTTGTCTCCCTTTTTTTTCCAGAGCTCCGCAGTTTCTTCAAGTTCCCTGACGATGCGGTTCCTATCATCCGTGGATCTGGCTTGTCATCCACGGATGGCCGTGGTTATCCTCCCCCTCCTCCTCCTGCTCCTGCCCCTCGTGCCGCCCGCCGCTGCCCAATCTTGGCCATCTTGTGGCAACAGCGGTGTCTACGAATCAGATAGCACCTACGAAGCCAACCTCAGGCACCTCTCATCCACCCTCCCGAAGAAGGCAGCATCCAGCACCACCCTCTTCGCCACCGACACCCATGGCAATGTTCCGAATGTCATCTTCGCCCTCGCACTCTGCCGCGGGGACTCCAACGCCTCTGCCTGTGAGGGCTGTTTGGTTACCGCCTTCCAGGACGGACAGGACAACTGCCCCGACAGTAAGGACACCACCGTGTACTACAATGGTAATCCCTGCATGCTCAGGTTCTCCAACAAGAATTTTCTTGCCACCACCGACAATGACAAAATACTCGTCATTGCGACTTTTGCGAGCATGGAAATGCCGCTCAACACCTCGATAAGACACGACTCCTTCAGGTTCTTGTTGTTCACACTTCTGAACAACACAGCTCAATCGGCTGCGAACAGCTCGAGGAGGTTCACCACCTCGCGCTTAGATGTCAGCTCCCTCCCGACGGTCTACTGCCTTATGCAGTGCACGCCCGACCTGACCGCTGATGACTGTGCAGCCTGTTTCCATCCTTACTCCTCGTTAACGTTCAAGCACATGGACGATGGGAAAGGTGGTCAAATTCTGGGGACACGGTGTAGCATGAGGTACGAGATATACCCATTCTTCCAAGGGAAGCCCATGCTGCGTATTATCAACTTGGCATCTGCAGTTCCGGCGATCAACAACACCTTGCCGCCAGTTACAGTGTACCCGCACCGGCAGTCACAACCGCAGTCACCGGTTGCGGCACCACCACCTCCGGAGGCACAAGCGAGCACCCAAGAACTTCATGGTATGTAAATTCTCATCCTTCCCGGCAGATCCTTGGTTGGACATGGCACCTCGCTTCAGTTAGATTCATTAATTTGGGAAACATGTCACACATCTTGCGTGATACAAAATTTTTATTGGAAAATTCTAGGAAAATAACTTACCATTTTTTAAAAAAGAGTGAACTCTTTGTCTTTCCGTTGAGTGACGATGCATGCAGATCACGCCGGAAGGTACTTATAATTTTATATTTATATGAAAACTATAGATGAATTCATGTTTTCTTTAGGACGCAACTCACACCGGAAGGCGCTGCGGATTATTGCTATTGCAGCTCCATTACTGTCAATATTTATGTGCTTTATCTGTTGCATTGTATGGATGACAAGACGAAGAAAAGGTTTGTTGTTATCAAGATTACAACATTGCTCTAAAAAACTACCGCTCATTAATTAATGTAGTCGGTCTTAACGTTGTATATTTGTGTGTCCTCTCAATTTAGGAACTGATATCTTACACGATCAAGCTGCCACGAATAAGCTGGAAGAAGACGCATTGGTTTCGAGATTGGAAGACAAGAGTTCAGAGTTCACTCTCTTTGAATTTTCTGACATATTCCATTCTACACACAACTTCTCCAAAGAAAACCTACTTGGGCAAGGTGGTTTTGGTCCTGTCTACAAGGTAAATGCATTGTCCAGGAAAGATTCAATCAATATTCTTTCTAAAATATATATTAAATCACGATTGCCTAAAAACATCCTTATGTATTTAGTTATTTACAATAGCGTTGTTTACAGTAGCCAATGTATAATGAATCGTGCTATGATGTGCTTCGTTTTTTAAGCTACCTTGGAAAATAATCTATATATGTTCCAATATCTGCAGTGGCAGTTATCATATATAATTTATCTTGCAGCAACCTATGTCAAAAAAAGGCGAAGCCACACCCTTTCCAGTATACTATCGATGCCCTAGAATGAAAATAATAATAATGCAGACAGTTGCTTGATAAACATAGTGTATATAGCCTAAAGTCCAGTTTTATAATGTATCTCAACCAAATATGATTAGCATAAGTAACCTCATACGGGGCCCTAAACTAGAAAGAAAAAAAATAAGGAACTCTTGATAAACATGTTTATTTTGCCCTAAAATGCACTGAAATGGATTATTAAGACAATGTATTGGATATGTGATGTTGTATATCCCAAAAGTCCTTTTCCCATAGATGGCATGTGATCCATTTTCTGTAATTTCGATAAAATATAATGCGTCCGGTTTTGTACATACTTCCAGGGCCAGTTACCAGATGGAGTGGAAATTGCAGTTAAAAGGCTTGCCGCACATTCAGGACAGGGTTTCACTGAATTCAAAAATGAAGTTGAACTTATTGCAAAACTACAGCACAATAATTTGGTCAAGCTCATAGGATGTTGCATTGAGGGAGAGGAAAAACTTTTGGTGTACGAATATTTGCCAAATAAGAGCTTGGACTTCTTTATCTTTGGTATGCACAATGTTGGTTAACCATTATTTTCGATCGTGCTCTGGCCATACTATAAAATGCACTCGCTAATGTGCAGATGTTAGCAGAACAACATTGGTTGATTGGAATAAAAGATGTGTGATAATCGAAGGGATAGCCCAAGGTCTACTGTATCTCCACAAGCACTCTCGGTTGCGCATCATACACAGAGACCTTAAGGCCAGCAACATTCTCTTGGACCAGGGCATGAATCCCAAAATTTCTGATTTTGGGCTAGCAAAAATTTTCAGCTCCAATGATACTCAAGGAAGCACAAAGAGGGTGGTGGGAACATAGTAAGCATATGGCACGATTAATTAGAATAGCATTAATCAGCTGATCAACCTTTAAAATTTGATATAGTATTTTACTTATGCTTCTAACTCATTTCAGTGGTTATATGGCTCCGGAGTATGCATCTGAAGGCATTTACTCGATCAAATCTGACGTGTTCAGCTTTGGTGTGTTACTTCTCGAGATCCTTAGCAGACAAAGGAATTCTGGTTTCCATCAGCACGAAGATTTTCTTAACCTCCTTGGATATGTGAGCATTTGCAAACTCTCACACAAATATGTACATTATTTGTAAGCCGAAGTAATTTTTGATGATAAACTATCTGCAGTCATGGCAGCTCTGGGAAGGAGGAAGATGTTTTGAGCTTCTAGAAGCATCAATTGCCAAGGAGATCCACGCAGCTGAGGCAAGGAAGTACATTAACATTGCACTAATGTGCGTACAAGAGCACGCAGATGATCGACCGACCATGTCAAATGTCGTTGCGATGTTAAACAGCGAGAGTTTTATTCTTCCAGAGCCTAAACATCCAGCATACTTCAGCCTAAGGGTATCTAAGGTAGATGAATCGGGTAATAATGACGTAACCGTCTGCAGTAATAACGACTTAACCATCACTGAGGAGCCAGATGGCAGATAGTTGATCACTTTGCTTCAGTTGTTAATGGAAGTGCTAGCAATCAGACAGCAGGCAGACAGACCAGGTCAAGTGAACTAGGGCAGACCAAGTAAGCCTATCATATTTTGGTTATGAAGGATGGCGACCGGCGCATCTCTGTAGCCGTTTTTCGGTCCTGCGGTGAATGAAGCTCTGCCGGTATGCATAGGCTGTATTGATATGCAGGTTAATGCTGCATTTAGCTTTTGTGCACCGCACCATCATTTTCCATTGGTGGCTGCTGCTGTAGACTTTAAAGGAAGACTTGAAATCCAAAGGATTTCAATCTGATAAGTGATAACAGATGCATTTTTCCACTGGTGGCTGCTGCTGTAGACTTTAAAAGAGGACTTGAAACCCAAAGGATTTCAATTTGACAGAATCCTGCTGGGTAAAGTATTTGTTGCATCTATACGCGCCTTTCATGTTTTCCTGAAAGTTAATTCCATTGACATGCCAGGCTAACTAGAATATTGATATGATTGTAGCAGTTTTATACTGTTATGAAAACAAGCATTTCCATAGAGTTGTCATGGTAAGGACAACATGAAAGAGTTCTTCCTTTTGGTGATTAGCCTGCTAATGATGGATAAGTTCATTGACTGTATTACTCACTGCTAAGGACAGAATATCTTGATTAAAATTTTCACGCAAAATTCATCTAGAAAGTTTATACCTTCAATGATTTAAGGTATGTTCATACTATTTAAAATTTCCTGTGTTTCTTCAAAATTATCAAGAGTTATCGAGTTGTGCAAGGCAGTTTGCTGAAGGCAGGTGCGGGCCGACCATTTTTCCCGTGAGCTGTTTTTCTTCTTGTTTTCTCTTCGGTTTTTTAGTAGTTTTTTTCCAAAAAAAATCCTGCATTTTTTTACGAGCTAGATATTTATAACCCTATTAGAAAATAGAAACATATATTTTAGAAAACTGTTCAGTGTATGTTTTATAAAAAAGTTCAATGTATATTAAAATAAGTTCTCCGTGCATTAGAAAACTGTTTGATGTGTATGAAAAAAAATGTTTTTTTACGATGTATTATAAAAATGTTCGGTGACATACAAAAAAATTGTCCGATGTATACAAGAAAAATGTTCATCGCACATCATAAAAAAGTTTACTGTATATTAAAAAAGGTCACAGTGTACTAAAAAGTTTTTAATGTTTTTAAAAATATGTTCGATATATACAACAAAACGTTCATCATATATCTTAAAAAAGTTTGGCCTGTATACGTAAAATGTTCAACATATATATTAAAATAATCATTGCGCATTTTAATAAATCCCTGTATATTAGAAAAAAAATTGTTCGCCGTAAAAAGAAAACGAAAAACAAAAGAAAAATTAAAGCTAAAAAAAGGGGAAAAGGAAAAAAGATTATGGCAGAAGAAAAAAAGAGAAAAAAAAGAAACAGAAAACAGCCAACCAAGGAAGGACACTTGGGCTGGCCCATTTATGAGTGCCCTCAGCGAAGGCTTGACTATTTGCCGCCCGCGGGTGGGCGCTCTCATCACTAAACTAATTGTGAGACTTTTTATTTTTAGCGAAGCTGAGATTTTTCTTTGAGAACACCTGTAATTTTATCCATACTCATAATAATTACAGCTACACTAATTCTGATCTAAGATCCAAAAAAATACAAAGTAACTTCTATGATTAAGAATTACAATGAAATCTCTCGGAAACACCTTCTTCGTTGTATCAATTTCTGTTAGAAGAAATACTCCAAAGACTTTGGTAAAAAGGTTGCAATTGGACTGGAGCAATGATGTTGTCACTCTTTCACCCGCACGAACATTACCAACAACTGTTTTTGAAAGCACCTTGAGTCGCCCACCCAAAAAGATGGGAAGCCTTGATCGATGATTGTACATGGGCCGGGGATGATCCCCTAGAAGTGCAGGACGTCGGATCATAATATCTTCATGATAATGTCGATGAAACACTTCAACTTCACATAGAATCAAACCAACAAAAAAAGTTTGACATAGCAACCTAAACTCATCAGATCTGAATAATCGGATCTGCGAGGACTGAAAACTCTCTAACTCATGGCATCCCCAAAAGAACGAGAGTAAGTTTATTCTCACAAAATACGATAATCACTAGACGATGATGAAGAACGCAACCCTCCTGAAGATGCGAGGTTCAATCACCTCTCAATGCCAATATGGCAGCCGAAGGCAAGGGGACCTAAAAACTCCTTACGGCGACGGCTGCAACCTAAACGAAACCCTCGCTCGTGCACGTTTTAGCAAAAGCTAACTGTGAGACCTAGAGTCTGCTCGCCTACAAGGCGCCGCAAGATGGGCTCGCCCAGTCGGGAGTAAAATACCGGGAGCTCCTAATTGGCATTTCCTAAATGATGCCCATTGCGCCCGTTACAGGCATCGGCGCAAACAGGCACACACACCCCTCCCTCCTTCATGGGCCGGCCCATTTTTACCCTTTTCATTTTTTTTCTCATAAATTCCAAAAAGTGCAATGTGACGACCCTCGCTCGTGCACGTTTTAGCGAAAGCTAACTGTGAGACGCAAACAGGCGCACACCCTCCCTCATTCATGGGCCGGCCCATTTTTACCTATTTAGTTTTTTCTCATAAATTCCAAAAAAAGTGCAACGTGTCGATTCGATCTCGAGGCGTCCTCTTTGTTGTAGAAAGACAATAACCACTAGGAGAACTATATCGGTCGTGATGACTTCCTATGTTTTTTCCCTCTTATTCTTTATTCAGTTTGCGGAAGCCCGTTTATTTCGCTCTTGTTTTATTGGAGATTTTTTGTTTGTTTTTTATTATTTTTCTTTTATTCACTTTTATTATTATTATTATTTTAAAAAACGATGAACTTTTTTCATTTTTTATCACCATTTTCAAAATGGTTGAACTTCTTTTTAATTTTATAAACTTTTTTCAAATCCTATGAACTCTTTATCTTTTTCATTTGATTTTCTTTTTTCCTAATTGGTATTAAAAATCCATGGACTTTTAACATATCGATGCTCTTTTATTTTTAAGTCGATGACGTTTTCAAATTTGTGAATTTTTCAAAAAGTTGATGAACTTTTTCCCGTTATCGATGAAAATTTTTCGAATTTTAAATCCGATGAACTTTTTCGAAATTGATGAACTTTTTTAAAAATAGATGACTATTTTTTTCAATTTTGATAAAATTTGTTCAGATTCTTTATTTTTTTGAAAATGGATGAACTTTTTTGAAAATCTATGTACTCTTTTTGAGATCAGATGTTTTTTTTCGTATTTTCTTTTATTCTATAAAAATTTATGTACTTTTTTTAAATTTTGTGAACTATTTGAATACTGTTCAACTTTATTTCAGAATTGATGATTTGTTTTAATTTTCATGGACTTTTTCTGAATACATGAACTTTTTTATAATTCTTGATACTTTTTAAAATCTGTCGACTTTCAAATTTTTGTTCACCTTTTTTTTCAAAAGAAAACATGTTTTCCAAAAATGTTTTCAAATAGTTCAAATATCTACGCGGCTATAGTTTTTTGTTCTTATGCTTTGGCGCGCTGCATTATTTCACAAGTTCGTAGTAGCTGTAGTGGTTAGCCATATTTTTTGGGTTTTTCTTTTGTGCTACAAATACATTGGACTGCTAGAAATACATTGCCGGCTTAGAAGGGTGCTGCAGTGAGCGCCCATAGCGTCAACTGGCGCATTAGGCGCCATATAGGAGCTCCCTTCTAATTGGTGCTTCAGGCGCCAGTTCCCCTACCTTGGTGCCCAAGCAGCATCGCTCCTGGGCTGGCCCATGTACATGAGCGCTCGGTCATTGACGATGGCCCAGTCAAACGTTGATTAGTACAAAAAAATGTTTGTGAATTCAAAAAGAATTCCCGGATTTTGAAAAAAGATCACCAAAATAGAAAAACAGTTAATCAAATTTCAAAAGAAGTTCACAGAATTTGAAAAAAGTTCACTGATTTCGAAGAAATTCATCGGTTTCAAGAAAAGTTAATCAAATTTGAAACAAGTTCATCGATTTTGAAAAAACATTGAATTTGAAAAAAGTTTACAAATATGAAAAAAACTCATCAAATTTGAAAAGGTTTCACAGAATTTGAGAAAAATTTCTTCATCTTTGAAAAAGAAGTTCATCTTTTTTGTGCAAAACAATTTTTTAAAACATCACGCATTAAAATATCAAAAAATAAGAACAATAAAAAAGAAAAACCAAATAAAACCTTTCGTAAAATGAATCGCAAACCTGGAAAAATTCATAGTGCTTAAAAATGTTTGTCTTGTATGTTAATATTTTTCACAGTGTACTATGAAAAAGGGTTTGTCGCATATTTGAAAAATGGTCACCGTGTATTTTTATTTCGTTGAATACCATGGAAGGGTTGATCGCATACTTCACAAAGATATCCAGCTTGTATTTCAGAAATTTTCGTTGTGTTATAATTTCTTTACCATGTATATAGAAATTATTGGACTAAAACAGTATTCATCATTATCGTAAAAAAAATGAAATCATGTCTTACAAATAGTTCATCGTGTATCTAAAAATTGTTCATCGAGTAATTGAAAATGACCACTTTTGAAATAGTGTTTTAATACCACAACCATTTTTTAAATACATGGTCACCATTCTTAATTACACAGTCAACATTATTTACATAAAAGATGAACAATTAATTGATATATAATGAAAATATAGGATAACTAGTTTTCTAATACAGCATAAAAAATTTATTAGAAAACAAAAGTTATGTGGTATATATTTATTCTTCAAAGGCGCTCTTAATCGTGGGGCTTGCCAAAATTTTCCAAACCAATTGCTATGAGACTGCAAGTGCAGACGGTTTGCAAACCGTGGGCCAGTTCACCAAGGGACGCCCTCCATCTACAAGATCAGCATCATCCCTTTTTCTTTACTAAAACCTTTGTTATTTTGATAATTTTCTTGGTGAACTACTTTGCTTTTGGAGGGACATCATGTGGTAGGTTGTGATGGCCGATAAGGCTGATTTTGCAAGTCTTATTGTCCCTGCCCTGGAGAGGTTCTTGCCTTCTCACCCTGGCATTCGGGATTTGACATTGTCGATAACCGGCTTGGAAATGGCTTTTTAAGCTTCTATGGTGCAGGGGAAGTCCAAATTATCTCCCGTGAAAGGTGGGAGTCTTAGCTAGGATGGGTGTGCTGGAATTGATATCAGGTTGTTATTGACCGAGAAAAGGAGGGGGGGCACCAAAAACCAATGGTTTATTTTAGTTGATGCCTCCATCGACTCCTCATAATAGGATGTCATGTACATGCACATGCATGGGTCAAATCCCTGGTGTCTAACCTCCGATCCCAAAAAGAGGGTGCTAAAAGGCTAGAAGACAGTCTGCCATCGTGGGCCACCGCGAGAGTAGTCCTGATGTCACCATGTAGGTCAAGTCCGACCAATTGTTCATCGTCCACATCTACGGCCATGGGCTACCCCCTCATGACCTCCATCGATTCTTGTGAGTGCATGATCTTTGCCACATGCTTGGTACTCCCTCCGTCTAGGTGTATAAGTCACCTTACGAAAACCAAATAATCCCAAAACATTTAAGCACGGTGCATTAACTCTCATCTCGTTTCTTGTTTCTTGACATAAATAAAGGAATCAACCAATAAGAGATGTGGGGCGTACATTCTTTTATAGACTTGAGACTACCAAACACGACATGTAGTGGTCAATTCATTGCTTGCAATGCTATTAATTAGCAAATAAACATCCGCCTTGGTCACGGTGCACAACCTAAGATGACTTATGCACCTAGACGGAGGGAGTAGTCGATATTAATAGAAATTATGCTAACATGATGATGGATGCTCTCTAGATTGAGTCACTCACAAACAATTGGATTTTTTCTTTGCAATGTATGTCTTTACCCCGTAGGAGTCTCCAAAACAATTTATAGTCTGCAAGATGGCATAAATTTCTGGATAGTAGGGTTAGTGAAGACCTTCGAGTCATTGGCATAAATTGGTACTCGTTGGAGCCCTTCTTTCTACTGGTGCAAGAATCCTTCTTTCCATGGTAAGGTGGAACAACTTCTGTAATGGGCTAGTCGCCAAAGTGAAGAATAACGGTGATAGAGGATCTCCTTGGCAAGGTCTTCTAGCATGGAAGAGCGGCTGGTCCAATGTGTTGCTAAGGACCCTAGAAGATGCCGTCCCAATGAAAAGTTGGGCCTATTATTGTTTTCATTCTTGGCCAAAGCTTTTGACTCAATATGTTGGGGATACATTTTTTTCATGACAGATAACCTTAGTCTCTGCATCGATCAATGTACATTACACATAATATTTCTTACTACTATGCTAGCCATTTATAAATTCCATCTAAGCTCAAAACATGGTTTTTTTGGATTCACAAAAAAACATGTTTTTTTTCTGCAAGAAAAGTTCGAAACTTGATCTCACAGTAGTAGAAAACGGGACATTAGTCCCGGTTCATAAGGGCCGTTAGTCCTGGTTGGGCAACCGAGGCTAGGGAATCGGGACTAAAGGCCCCCCTTTTTAGTCCAAGTTGTGTTACGAACCGGGACTAAAGGGACTCCATGTGGCCGCTGCGTAGCGCTCAGGCAGGAGGACCTTTAGTCCCGGTTGGTAAAGGACACCACGATTCAGGAGCTGGGGTTTAGGGTTTTAGAGGGTTTTGTAGGGGTTTAGGGGTTTCATTTTGGGTTTCTCTTTTCTTTTCGTGTTTACCATTCAATTCTTTTTCATTTAGGGTTTTTATTTTCATTTTATGTTTTCCATTCAACTCGATGCTACTACATATAGCAATGAAGGAACCATTACACAACATCGTCATGAATAGAGAAGTGACCTCTTTCTCCGTGCTTGGTCAAACAACAAGTTTTCGTATATATATATATATATATATATATATATATATATATATATATATATATATATATATATATATATATATATATTCGACGCTACTACATATAGTACACGTTCACACATATATACAATATAATATCTCTTACGATCCCTAATATCTAATTACCAAAATTCAGTACCAATTCCCGATGGTATTCTCCGATTTTAGATATGACCTCTTCAGTAAGAATCCCGCCAATTCCTCTTGAATTTTTCATACGCGGTCCTTTGATAGGAGATCGTCCCGCATCCGTTGGATCTAATTTAAAGAAGGGGGTCAATATATATGAATGAAACTAAACACAATTGATGGTAATAAAATGAAATTGTGAATATTGTTTACGTACTTCAAGTTGTTTTAAAATTCTGCCCTTCTCACAGGTCGTCTGGTGAATGAACTCGCAAACGTAGTATCCACATAAATTATTTCCGTCTCCCTGCCTCGAGCACTTTATGAGAATAGAGTTCAATCAAAACAATAATCAAGCATGATAATGGTATTGAAACTAGAATCAAAGAGATGCGCGGACCTAGGTATAGTACTACTTACATTGAGTGGTCGAATGATAAGGTCCCATTCGAACCGAGATTGATGCCTGCCGAGCCCTGGCCATCGTCTTAGCCGCTCGAATAAGGACTAATGCTCACATTAGTCTCGGTTCGTAACGCGGCCGGGACTGTTGCTCCAATCTGGCTAGAACGAAAGTCCTGTTTTCTACTAGTGTCACTATGCAAGCTAGCTTTCATGGCTGATCTATCTTGTTTGTCTCTATATTAACCTGCAGGCGTACGTGCACACAGAATAATTATATTAAGTATATGTGTATCCAAATATTGTAGGCCCCGGGCAACTAATTTCTAGCTAATCAACTCCCAGGTAGCTGGGGTGGTAGGTCTCGCGAATCATGCTGGATCTTGATGTCATTGCAACCACACACACACGTACACATATAGATTGTGCCTAGCGCTGGAGCTGGTCTGCTCATGCTCATTTGTTATTGGAAAAGAGAGATCTCCTCGATCTTATTTCATTTGTCTTTCAGAAGACATCAAATTCCACAGTCAAGACATAGCTAGCTTGTCTTTTCAAATTCTGTTAAGGGCTTTATTTTTCTGTATGCGCTGGCGGCATCATTCTTCTGTCCTTAATCCTGCACTTTGCTGCTCCTGTCTGTTACTTCATGCATGTGTGCATATTTATATGGTGCTGCTTGGTGAGTTAATGGAAAATGAGGAGGGCACATACAAATCCAGCAAAGAGAGTCACAAATGTTTGCTCAATCGAGTGATCCATTCATCAACCAGTCAGAGATAGAAATACAGAATACTACATCTTTATTCCATCAAGATAATTAAGGGATACAAAGTGTTTTGCTAAATGATCCTACATATACTCAGCAAATTGGTTGAATGAACTAGCTGATATCCTAGCTAGCTAGCTGGGTATTCTACAATGTTTCACCCCTTGGAAGCATCATACATGCATGGCCGGCTAGGAGGATGAGAAAAATAACCTTGCGATTCAGCTAGGCTAGCTGGGTACTGTGCATGCATCATCATCAGTGAGCGGGGGAGAAGGCGAGGGCCAAAAGCAGAAGCAGCATGAGCACGGGGATCCAGACGAAGAGCGCCGGCGGAGAAGGCGGCAGCGCCGGCAGGACGAGAGGGTAGCAGAGGAGGACGGCGACCACCGCGACCAGCAGCAGCACCGTCCCGGAGTCCATCACCGGCCTAGCTAGCTCTCCCTGCCACTCTCTGAGCTAGCTCTTGCTATGACAATGACATTGTCTCCTACTCTCTTTCAGCTGGAAGCACACGAAGCTAGCTCTAACATATATCCTCGGCTTGGCTTGTCAAGTCGTGCTTAGATCCAAGGCATGTACGACCATGGTACAACTAACAATACTCTATATAACAATATAAGCCAGACCCACCCTGTCATATTTGGGACAGATCGATCCGTAGTGCTAATAATGGTTAATGACCAGGCTGCATGATTGGATTATTTGGATAAGTTTGTGTATGTGGGGAAGCTTTGAAACAGTTGATAACATCACATAGAACAGTTGCAAGATGAGAAAATTATGATGTTAGGAAATTATTGCTAAGGTCAAGCCAGGTTGAATACATTTTTTTCTTCGAAAAGGAGGATAGCCCCGGCCTCTATATCGATTGATGCACACAGCCATAGCCGTGGTGGCTACTCCTCTAGATCATTCTAGAAGCGTGGCGCTTAATAATTAGCACACCCACCAAGCTTGTTGGGAACCAGGTGGATATATAATATACCAGGAGAAAGTAGCTAGTTGTTTGTTTTAGCTGCCCAAGTGACTGTACCACACAGCTTAATTATGTCCCTCTGCTCTGGATTTGTATCCAGATTCAGGTCACCTCAGGTGCTAGTCTCTAGTGCCAGCTGAAATACACTAGTTAAGGATGATTGATTAGCTAGAGGCCCCAGCTGGTTGATTTTTAACTAAAAGGCATCGATCCACGGAGCTCTCGAATCAGGTAAACGCAGGCGAGTGTGTCGTTAAGGATAGATTAACACTGGGTGCAATGTACCTGGTTCATGTGCCAGTGTATAGCTTTATTCTCTGATGGTAGCTTTCCGTCCCTTGCGTTGTCATTCTCCTGATATTTAAATTAAGTCTATTTGCTGCGAAAAGATAAGGTACCTCCAAGAAACGATTGGGCAGATTTTAAAAAATGTGCACGGATTTTTAAAAATATTCTCAAATTTGAAAAAAATTCAGGAACCAAAATATGTTCTTGAATTTCAAAAATTGTTTACAAATCTTAGATAGATATTTATGAAGTAAAAATGTTCTTAATTTTTGAAAGTGCTCACAAATTTAGAAAATGTTGATGAAGTAAAAAACTCGAATTTGAAAAACAATCCCGATTTTTTTTCATGATTTTGTCAAAAAATGAAAACGTCCCCCCCCCCCCCCCCCCCCCCCCCCCCGCCAAAAATAAACCTCAATGAACAACCGGCAAAAAACACAACAGGGAAAAAAACCTGGTATGGTACTATCTGGGGACAAACCTTACTCCACGCCTAGGCCTGGGGTAGCGACGAAACGAGCATGCCCGGCCTGCTGGTAATGAGTCAGCCTGCTCGAGTAGTTCTATTTGCTCTTAATGGTGGGGAGTTCCTTCCCCACCAATTTTGGTAAGTTCCTTCCCTCTCTCATTATTTTCCTGTGTTTCTTTTGCCGTTTTTTCTGGGTTTTCATTTTCTGTATGTTCTTTCATCCTTTTTGATTTTATTTTTCCATATTTTAAAATTCATGTATTTTTAAAATTCAGGTATATTTTTCAAAATTTAGGTACATTTGTTTTATATTTTCAACATTATTTTAATTGTTTAATATGTTTTCAATTTGTGAACTTTTTTTTGAAATTCATAAACATGAATCTTGTGAACATTATTTTAATCAATGAACATCTTAAAATTTTGTGAACATTGTTTTTAATTCTTGAATACATCTAAAATTCTTCAAAAGTTTTATAAATTCTTGAAGATTTTTCAATTTGCGTATATTTTTCCAATTCATGAACATCGTTTTCAAATCACGAAATTTTTTAAATTCATGAATGAAATTTTAACATATCAGAAACCAGCAACTGATTGTTTTTAGATGGGAGATCACATTTTTCTACTGATTTTTTTCTCAGTGGATTGTCAGGAAAAAACAAAGAGCAGTGCGCGAGCGACACGCCAAGGAATGCCGGGACCTCCTATGTGACGCTCCTTGCGTCGAAGAGTCGACGTTTCGCACAGGGATGGCACACCTGGGCCGGCCCATTTGACTTTAGCGAGATGAAAAAACCAGATAAAGTACAAGCTGGCGCTGGGATTCAATCCCGTGTCTTCACGGTATTACGCGCGCTGTGCTAGCGGCTGTGGCCAACTAGCTTTTGTGCTTGATGTGCAGCGCAATTCTATAAGAAACAAGCTACAGCAATAAACACTTTACAATCCCATAAACTAATGTCCCACTGAGGGATCGAAACGAGCACCTCCTGCTATGGAACCAAGTCGCTAGCCCGGTTCTACAATTCCTGGGACTTTGTGCCCAAAATTGCAGCCCAATGGATATATGAACTATAAGCTGCGACTGATTTAAGCATTTTATAAATTTCAAACATGATTTCTTTTTGAAAAAAGTAAATATTTTGTGAAACAAGAGCATTTTAAAAATCGATATCAAAATTATAAAACCTTGAACATTTCATGAAAACGCGAACATTATTTGGGATTATGAACCATTTTCTTGCAAAAAAAAAAAGAAATTGCAAACAAGAAAATTTTCCAAAATTACGAATAATTTTGTAAAAATGGAAAATATTTTTTGAAAAAGAGGAACAAAAATTGCAACCAAGAGCATTTCTCAAATTTACAAACAATTATTTCAAAACTCGAACATTTTCCAAAATTCTCAGGATTTTTTTTGATATGCGAATTGTTTTTGAAAACACGATTTTTTGGAATTAGCGAGCAAATTTGAAAAGCAAGAACATTATTTGAAATTACCAAAGATTTTTTAAATTTTTGAAAAAAATAAAAATGCGATTATTTTTTAAATTCCCAGAAATATACAGAACAAAATTCTGAAAGATTAACAGTTTTCAAATTCGTGAAAAACAATATACGTTGGGAACATCTTCTGAAGTCCTGTAAATATGTGAACGAAATTCTCAAAACATGAACATTTCTAAATTTAGTAACAAAATTTTGATATTGGCAATTTTTTTAAAAATTCCTTAAAAATGTCGGCATTTGTGAACAGAAATTAAAATGCGAACATTTTTCATCCACTAATTTGTTAAAAAAGAAAAATAAACTTTAAAAAGTAAATAAAAAAGAAAGAAAAGAAATGGAGAAACAGAAAAATGAAAAACGAAAAACGATAAAGTGGAGAATAGAAAAAAAGGAAAACAAAAATTCAACAGAAAAAATTGGTTTAGAACCTGCTAGAAGGTTCCCAAAACCGAAAAAACTTGATGGAACCTTTCATAAGGTCCCAAAACCAGGATCAGTGGAACGCATGCCTCACTTCTAACCGGGCCGGCCCGTCTTGTCGCTCCCTTCGATTGCCTGCGTGGCACCCCGGCATTTTGACGCAGAATGCGTCAAATAAGAAAATCCAGAAGTGCCGCCAGCATTTGTCATTGCCACAGGCCTAGCTAGCTCGCTCTCTCACCTCGCAGCTCACGGACAGAGGTGGAAGACGGAGGCAATGGAAACAACAGATTTTTTTTACGGTACACGAACGCCGCCACGGGCGCACCAACGCCCTACTTTCTTTTTATCTTTACTGGCTCAAGTCATACAAGCAGTTCACGGGAAGGTATTTATACCCGGGGCTAACACATGCGCGCACACACACGCCACGCCCCACTCCTGCCCGCTCGCACACAACGCGCACCTACGCGCCCACTATCCGCTCGGCCGGGCCGCGCACACGACGCGCACAAACACGACGACGCATCTGCCTCAACGGATCTCAACGGCCTACTGCATGCAGCTCCTCGATGCTACGTACGCGCTAAGCTGCTGACCGACTCAAACTGACACTGGCACAAGCACGAACTCATGCACCTAGACCTACACGGCGAACGCCAACGCGAGAAACAGACTCACGCGTCACCAACACGCACGCTCGCCATGGCGCTGCGTCCCGCGCGCACCCGACGCGCCCGACGAGTCCGACCGCACCAGATGCCGTGGCTTATTTCAACACCCCTCCCTAAGCCACGGCCTACAGGAGTCCGTCGTCGTCGACGTTGGCGTCGGCCAGGAGAGCCTGCTCCGTCGCCGGTCCTTTCCGTAGCTGCGGGCACTCGCGGCGGAAGTGCCCGCGCTCCCCGCAGTTGTAGCAGCATCCACGGCGCTTCCCTCCGTTGCCCGACGCTGTGCTTGCCGCACCGTCATCGTCGTTTTCGCCGAAGCCGCGCCCGCCCTGGTGTCGCCGCCGCGCCGCTCACTGAGAAGCCGTCATCATGAGCTGCTTGGTCGCGCGCTCGGCGCCGGCCTGCACACACCACCGCGTCCTTTCCTCGAACGCCTTGAGCCGTCCGAGTGCCTCCTCAAACGCCATCTCCTTCATATTGCAGAACTGCTCGATGCCGGCGACCGCGGCGTACAGCCGGTCCAGTACGGTGTCGAGTAGCTTCTTCACCATGGCGCTATCGTCGAGCGTCGACCCGGGCACCGCGTACCTCGCCGCCATGCCGCTGACCTTCCCGGCGTACTCATCCAGTTCATCGCCGTCGTCCATTCGCAGGCGATCGAACTCGCCACTCAACGTCCCGAGCCTTGCCGCCCGCACCCGATCGGCGCCGACGAAGCGAACCTTGAGGGAGTCCCATACCTCCTTCACGGTTGGCTTCGTCGCCACCTGCATCAGCAAATCCTCTGGCAGTGTGCCCAGCATCGCCGCCCGCGCCGTCTTGCTCTTCCTGGCGTCGACCGCCGCGCCCTCTGCCGGAGCCACCGCACTCCACAGCCCCTCGGCGTCAAGGATAGCCTCCGGCTGGATCACCCAGGAGGTATAGCTCGCCGTCGTCAGCGGCGCCAGCTCCAACGACATCGCGCCCGCACTGCCGCCGTGCGGAACGAACGTCATGGCCACCGGCGATCACCTCGCAACCAAAGCTCTGGTACCAATTGTCGTTGCCACAGGCCTAGCTAGCTCGCTCTCTCACCTCGCAGCTCACGGACAGAGGTGGAAGACGGAGGCAATGGAAACAGCAGATTTTTTCACGGCCCACGAACGCCGTCACGGGCGCACCAACGCCCTACTTTCTTTTTATCCCAGCTGGCTCAAGTCATACAAGCAGTACACGGGGAGGTATTTATACCCGGGGCTAACACATGCGCGCACACACACGCCACGCCCCACTCCTGCCGGCTCGCACACGACGCGCACCTACGCGCCCACGATCCGCTCGGCCGGGCCGCGCACACGACACGCGCAAACACGACGACGCAGCTGCCTCAACGGCCTACTGTATGCAGCTCCTCGACGCTACATACGCGCTAAGCTGCTGACCGACTCAAACTGACACTGTCACAAGCACGAACTCATGCACTTAGACCTACATGGCGAACGCCAACGCGAGAACAGGCTCACGCGTCACCAACACGCACGCTCGCCACGGCGCTGCGTCTCGCACGTCCCGCGCGCATCCGACAAGCCTAACGACACCAGACGAGGTGGCTTATTCCAACAGCATTTGCCCTTCACCCAACACGTAACGCGCTAAACCCCTACAGGTTAGAATTTGAGAGATACAATGGAACCTCTACGGGTCTGGCCCATTTAGCAGGCTCGCTCGCTCCTTTTCTTCTTCTTTTGTTTGCTACAGTGAAACAAACATACATCTACAATCTATCTACAAACACTACTGCAGGAATGCAGCGGCGGGACAGGCACCCAAGGCGCTCGTCACCGACATCCCGCCATTGATATAACCGCATCAGTGGTGGGCGTGCGCCCGTCACTGGTACATAGTTTTCAGTGGCAGGCGTTAGTTCGCACCCGCCACAGCTTGCTATTACTGCCTGCCACAAATACCATTGTAGCAGTGACGGTTCTACCATATCGCCCGCCGCTGAAGGGATAGGGTAGAGTATACCAATTGTTGGCATTTCGCGTTGACACACATTACTCCAAAAGGTGTAGTCATATGATTCTCAATACAACTGAACCAGACTGAATTCATTTTGAAAACAAAATGACCAAATAATTAAGTAACACTTTCAATTTTTTCGACTCAAAAACAAACATCAATGTATCGATCACATCCATCTTAACATACTAATTAAGTAACAGTTCATCGGCTGATAATTCATGACTTTAGACCATATTTCTAAACATGGTCAACGAGAACCATCATCTAAAAGTCATTGCAGTTGCTCTTCCTTATGGTGATTATCCCAAGGGTGTCCACCCTTAGTTCTCTCTTTTCCGTCATGAACTCCTGCAAGCCAGACTCATAGAAGGATATGCATCCGTCTGATTCCGTCTTGTATTGGACGTTCGTGACACGCCCTATTGGTCCATGGTGTACTCCAGCGGTGCTGACGACGGGGATGTCCACTCCAAAAAACATCTTCATAGGTAACTTCTGAACTCCCCGCCATTAAGAGCAAATAGAGAGCACACAATGTTAGACATCTCACCATACTTTGTTATGAACAATAAAAGATGAAAGAATACAAAACATCTCACCATGACTTTTTTGACGACCTTAGTTTTAGTTAAACGGTGGGCTTCCCCACGAAGGCCATACTCAATGGTAACATCGCAGTAACATTCATGGTGTCATCCCGAGTAAGCTTCCTTATTCTTTGAGAGAAAATTGTAGAACTGAATGGGCCATCGTCAACATCTTCCTCATCGTCATCATCTTGCTCATCCTCGTCATTCTGGCTGTCATCGTCATCCTGGCATTCCTAATCTTCATGGTTGTCCTCGTCATCTTGGCTGTCTCCACCATCCCGGTGATCCTGGCAATCATCATGATCCTGATCATCGTCATCGTCATCGCCGTAGAAATACATTGTCCTTAACCTGTTGACCGCTCCTTTCAAGGAAAAGGCTATGTGCTCCTCCTACTTTGTGCAATGTACTGCTCCCATCCATTGCCATATATTATTGTTCTATCACCCCGTTTAAGCACATCCAGTTCGAATGTGCGTCCCATATCATCCTCAAAGTACATAACGTTACCTCATAAATTGTTGAAGTCAACCCTTATGTTGCATGGGATATACTATGCAACAGTTAATCATTAATAATAAAGTCAGTACAATAAATATACAAATGGTTAGAATACAATATTAATTGAAGTTAAAGACTGTTACCACTGATTTTTTTTAAATTTGTTTGTCAAGAAGAGTCCGAAATCTACTGCAGTATCCACTCTGTCCATACATGGACACTTCCAGATATGGCGGATCTGACGCCTCATGATCCCTAATAATTATTATGAATCCCTTATCAATTGTAAATGGTTGACATGAATACTAGCTTATGAAAGTAATTTTGAGAAGAGGAACAGGCTAAGAAGGGTTCGAGAAAATTTGACATGACCTTTGCTGAATATTGAACATATTTTGGGTACCAGAAATTTGATGAAACAGAAGTTAATCAATGTTTCGTCATAATATTGGCACTCATTTTCAAATCCCTATGAATAACGTGTTAAACCCATGCACTTGTCATATGTAAGCAAATGAAACAATATTGTCTTAGCAAACGAAATTCGGCATGATCTTTGCTTAAAAACTTGACATATTGAGTGACAGAAATTTGGCGAAATGAAAATGAATCAACATTTCACAAAAACTTTGTCGCTCTTTTTCAAATCCCTGTGAATAACATAAAGAACACGCACTTCTCATATGTAAAAAAAATTCAAACATCATTGCCACTTGTCATATTTAGCAATGCTCATGCTAAACCATTCACTTGTCGTATGTAAGAAAATTAAACAGTATTAGGAAATGGAATTCGGCATGAACTTTGTTTAAAAAGTTGACATATGGAGTGACACAAATTTGGCGAAACCGAAATGAATCAACATTTGGCAAACACTTTGTCACTCCTTTTCAAATCCTTGTGGATAAGAAGAAGCCTATGCACATGTCATATGTAAGAAAATTCAAACATCATTGGAAATTGTCATATGTAGCAATGTTCCAAATATTCAGACACCTACTGATACGAAAAAGAGCTATTCCAATTATCTAGTACTGCTCCTGCTGCTGTGTTGCTCTCTTATATGATGTACAACTAGTACTATTGCTGAAGTTGAAACCCTTAAATATAAGTTAATCTAGAAATTAATAAGATGCAAATTCTAACCCCAGAGTGTAATTTAGTCACGGAGATAGTATACCATTGGCGGCTTTTTCGGCCGCGGATGTGACAACGGAGGAAAGTATGGCGGGAAGATGGCGGCGGTCGAGGCTGAGGACGGCGGCGGCGGTTGATCCGAAGGACAGGGCTGCGCGCGGTCGAGGCGGAGAACGGCGTGGCGGCGGTCAAGGCGGACGACGAAACGATGTGCAGATCCGACGACGGTCGCGGCGTCAGACGCGTGAAAGGATCCGCCGACTGGTCAGAGGGATGACGGCGGCGGTTGAGGTGCATGACAGTGCGAAAGTGGAGATGAGAGGAACTGACACGGAGAAAGACGATGTAAATGAAAAAGTTATGGACGGTTGGGCAAGCGCGGAAAGAGGAACTGTTCGTGCAGACCAGTGGCGGGCGACAACAGACGACCGCCATAGAAAACCTTTTCAATTTTTTTTCATTTGGTGTGGCTTGCCAGAATGTAGCTGTGGCGGGTGCGTGGTTGGGCCCGCCACTACAATTTCCATCCCGCGGCCTTATTTGGAAGAGCCTACTTGTGACGAGTGCTTGGTAGTGCCCGCCACTGGATTGCCCCTAGCTGTGATGGGTACGTTCAGTTACCCGCCACTGTTATTTTGGAAAAGTAGCAGTGGCGGGTGACCTGCCTTGCCCACCACTATTTATAGTTCACCTATTGGGCTTTTCCCGGTAGTGAAGTTCGCGAGAAACAACCCGCTCAAAAACAGGCATCTATCAATAGGTTCAAAAATGTCCACAGGTATAAAAAATTTCACAAGTTTGAAAATAATATTCACAAATTCATCCTTGAATTCGAGAGAAGTTCACTAATTTGACAAAGTCATGTATGTGAAAAAGTTTATGAATATATAAAAGTTCACGAATTAAAAAAATTCAAGAACTCGGGAAAAAATCACAAATTTGAAAAACGTTCACAAACCTGAAAAACATTCAGGGATTCCAAAAAAGTTCAAAAATGTGAATAAAGTGTGAGAATTTTACTTATTTTTCTTTGAGAATTTGAAAAAAAACTTCATGATTTTTTTTAAATTGCTCATTTGAGGAAAGAAAAATAATAACAAAACTAACGAACAAAATCCGGTTCAGGAAACCAAAAAAAGAAAAGGGAAAACATTCATAACTTTTTTTGAGGCAATCTCGCTTGACAGCCTATTTTAATGGTATAGTTCTTTCTTCTATGAGCTGTATTATCTAATTCTATAGGTCATTCTTAGTCAATTTATAGTTTCTTCTTTTGGCTCCTGCAACACTTGGCTTTCTTCTATTTCTTGATTTTCCAGACCTGTTGCACTTCATTGTGAACCTTGTCATTTTGTTATCAACATTTCTTTTCCTGCAGTGATAGTTTGCACCTTTCTGTACTGAAAACCCTCTAATTGCTGCATGCTATTGTAGAATCTAAGCGCATGAACATGAGTTTCAAATGTCATGTTTATTGCTAGCAATGGTTGATCTAATCTTCTTGGCTTACTATCAATGCCTTTCCAATACTTTCATTCTCCAGGGATATGACTATATCCTCCTGAGTTAGCTTTTCTTCCAAGTTATTCATGGCAGAGCCATCTACATCTTATTCCTCTGTTGATATTTGCAGAACCACCCAAGTACCACATTAGTGTTGTGTTCTTCATAAAAAATCTCTGAATCAGGAATATCTTTTGCTTCAGTTTCATAATTTGATCCGTGAGTACCACTTGTGCCATCAGTATCTATTGTTTTTGCATAGTTAGGACCTTGCAATGTTGGTTTTTGACAGTTTGGAATTTCTTCACTTTGAGTACTTGTAGTAAGATTTTCTTGCTGCCTAACTGAATCAAAATATTTCCAACTTAGTTCTATTTGTTTCAATTCTTAATCATTATATTTTATCTCCATATGATCATCAGTTTTTGTATTCCATTTTCTTCATTTGTGATCTCTTTGTTGATATTTGCAGAACCATCCACATCTTGTTCCTCTGCACGAGAGTCTGTTAGTACCACAGTACTGTTGTGTTCTTCATAAAAATTCTCTGAATCAGGAATATCTTTTGCTTTAGTTTCATAATTTGATTCATCAATACCACTTGTGCCATCAGTATCTGTTGTTTATGCATAAGTAAAGACCTTGCAATGTATGTTGTTGACAGTGTGAAATTTCTTCACTTTGAGTACTTGCAGTAAGATTTTCTTGCTACCTAACTGAATGAAAATTGTTCCATCTTTGTTCTATTTGGTGCAAATTCTGAATGATTATACCGTATCTCCATCTGATCATCAGTTCTTGCATTACATTCTAGGTACTCTTCCTCTGCATCTGTTTCATCGTCATCTCTTTCAGATTCATCAATAAGTTCATCTATTTCAAATTGATCTTCATCAAAATCTGCTTCAAACCCTTCTTCAGGTACTGAATATTGTTCAAAATGATTATCTTTGTTGCTTCCTTCTGTAATTTCTGATTTTTTGCTAAAAATGTTCACTTCTTGGCACTTCTGATAACCAATGCTCCTCCTGAAAAAGGTTAATTTTGATTGTTATTTAATGATTTCATTAGTTATAAGGTAGTGCATATTTTGTGAATAATTTTTTTGTTTTGAATGTATAAGTACCTCGACATTATGCCTCGTTGTAACACGACAATGAAGCTTGGAATATGGATTGCCATATTGTCGGTTCGAATATGACTCATCACAGTCATTTATTGCATCAATGTTGTGTAAGATTGTCTTGCTCCTTGTATCAGATTGGTGTTGATTGTTCATTCATAAGCTCAAATGCTTGTTTACCATCTTAATCTTCTTCTAATTCCTGTGACTTACGAAAGAGTTTAAGCAATGCAAAATGGTTTTTTGTTTTTCATTTTTATGCGATGTCAGGTGGTGTTGTTTGTGTGAGCACAGTTTTGGGATTACCTCATTTTGTTTTGCTTTGTTATGATGACCTTCTTCCTCCCTATTCTATTGTGCAAGCAACATGTCCCGCTAATGCCATTTTTTAACATCATTAATACTGTATTTTTTTCTAATACTGCACATTCGGAAAACTTATTTAGTTGATAACATTTGTTTGATTATGCATTTTTTGGTATCCCTTAACTGTTTTTTAGCCACCTACAGAACCATTGTGCAATAATTAGTAAAGTACAATGTTATTTTAAATTTAAGTCAATCTTTATGTTTTCCTTAATATTATTATGGTTACCTTGTTGTCTTTTGTAGGTACTTCATGTTGTAGAACAATGTCTGCTATTTTCGTTGTGTGAGCAAGCAATTCTAAAATACACTTTAGATGGGTGAAGGACTTCATATTATCAATGATTGGAGTTTTCCTGCTACCATTACCTTGGTTTCTTGTTGTTTTCCTTGATGTCATTCTACTCTTTGCTAGTGCTTTATGTATGCAAAATCTCCAACCTGCATGTGCAACAATAACAACATTAATTTTATAATGAAAGGAGGAAACTGAAGAAAAATCAAATTAGTATTATGCTTTGTGTACTTCATCCAAATGAATCCCTTGAGTATTACTTTTTTCTAGTGCTCCACTTTTCTGGTTTTGTCCAAATGGTGTTATTGTGATATTGCTCACTGTGGTGATTGTATGCTTTGGTACCATTGCAGGTATGTTTGCTTATGCTGACTATGTGCAATATGTACTTCCCCATTGTGGAAATTCAGGAAGTATCTAATATTTCTCTAAACATCATTATCCATCGTTCTTTATGTCAAATTGACTTCGATTTAGCATCAATTTTAGTACATGTATTTTTTTGGCTGGGGGGGGGGGGGGGGGGGGTAACAGGTTACCCTCAAATTCATTCTATTATAGTTAACATTATGTTTTGGTTTATGTATTTTGGGGGGTAACAGGCTATCCTCTAATTCATTCTATTATAGATAACATTCTATTTTTGTTTTTGTATTTTTTGGGGTAACAGGCTATGTTCTAATTCATTCTATTATAGATAACATTCTGTTTTTGTTTGTGTATTCACAAGTTACCTCTAATTCATTCACATTCCGGTTTTGTGTTTGTCTTTATGTAGGGTAACAAGATACGCTCTAAATCATTCTAGCTTGTTGTATTTATTGCTTTTGTTTTTGAGTCTTTGCAATTTTTAGTTTGCATTTAGTTTTAGTTTTTATGGTGGGTAAAAGATTTTACCCTAATTCTTTATTTTTATAAGAAATGTTTTAGGTTGCAACCTAATTTTGTATTACTTATTATTATTTTTTGTTACATGGAGATCATGAGAACGCCAAGAACATAGGCCATAATAAATTTTGTATTTGAAATCTCTTTTGATTTAGGATGTAGGTTTATAGAAGAGTGATGAGTACATGTGTTTTGGTTTCGTAATATCTATCTGTTTCCTCTAATCTATTTTGAATTTCACATGTGATGGATATAGTGATGAGTAGGAATTTTGATGGGGAGATGATGATTTACCGAGGGTGGATCAAAAGGGAGAAACCGCCCAGGTTCTTTCTTGCCCTTCTTTCATTTAATTTTTGTCCCATGTCTGTTGTGCTTTGGTTATGTGTTTTCTTCTTCGTCCATGGTGGCGCCGCCCTCGGTTTGGGGAAGGGAGGAAGAAGAGGAAGGTACTTGACCTAGGGCTCTGTGTGGTGGTTGTTAGAGAACACTAAAGGCGCAATGGGTTAATGGGTTTTCTCGGTGTTGGCCTGTTTTAGTTGGGCTTGGTTTTTGTGGAGAGAGGGCACCAAAGCCAGAACTGCTGTGCTGGGCCGATCGAGTGACCCTCCTTTTAGGTTAGTCGATTCTGATTGCACTGAAGTTGTTTCTGGTCTTCATCAGAAACTTACGGTGGATGTGGTGGTTTTCACTTTCAGTGAGATTTCGATGGAAATTCACTGAATTTCAGTAATTTCAGTAGACATTGAAATAATTATGTTTCGGCCAAATATTTCAGCAATTTCAGTACTGCACAGGAATTCAAATTTTTAATTGAATTTCAAGTGAATATTTCGGTCATTTGGCGAAAATGCAAACTGAAATCACTGAAATTCATTGAATTTCGGTGATTTTGGTTGGTGCTGAATTTTTCTAAGACTGAAATTGAGAATTTCGGTGATTTTGGTTGGTGCTGAAATTTTTCTAAAACTGAAATTGAAAACCATTGGATTAGAATTCGACTAACCCAAAGTGAGAATTCAATTGACTGGCCAGTAGACAATCCCAACAAGAAATCTCCCATATTTTACATCCTTATTAAACACGGCTGTCCAATGGACCTTTCACAAACCTCATAACACACAATACTATTTTTAACCTAAAGTCTACAAGCGCGTGATGTTCATATTTCTTACTTCATCCATGCTTCTAACTCAAAACAGAGTACACTGCCTGCACGACTTCACAAGCTAGCCCAACGACAGCTGCCAGGAGCCCGATAACAAGCCATGGGTTCCTGAAGTACTTCCGCCTCAGCCATGCCATCCACCTCCGTGAGGAGCTCCGAGACCGCTTTTCTAGAATCCAGCATGTCTCCCGCAGGTAGTTGCACTCGGGGTCGTCAGGGTCGAATTGGATCCCCTTGCAGAGGTCGGCGAAGCATTTGGCCACCTCGTCGTTGTTGCCGTGGCCGTGTACAATGACGTCCCTCTTCGACAACAGCTCCACGTCCTTGGTGGTGCAGGCCACCTGGGACATGAACACGCAGTATGCCGTGACGTGGCTCCCCACTGCCTCCCGGTTCCGCTGCTCCAGCTCCATCAGGTTGCGCAGCAGCCGCCACGTCTCACTGTCGATGTCCAGGCGGGGGACCTCCAGCGTGCTGCCTCCTCTATTCAGCTTCACGTCGAGGATGGAGCGCATGCCCTTCTCATTCATGGCCCGACCCTTGAACTTCACCCCTGCGAAGCTGTACTCTGTCGCTGAGCGCCACCGGCGCACTTGATCGGAGTCGTTTACGGTGGCAGCAGGCGGGGCGGAGGGTGGAGCAGGCTTCAAATGCATATGAAGAAGATGGAGAAGATTGCCAGGCACGGTTGGCTGCGGCGGCACCATGGCAGGCGCTGCCTCTTTATACTTCTGTCTTCTCATGAGATCGAGGGCATACTCTGTGATCTTTTTAATCACACGATCCTTACCATCCAAAGCCGTCAGCTCTCCAATCTTCTCTAGGACGAAGAAAGGTATCTGGTTCTCGGCGAGGTAGAAGACGTCGCGGACTACCGCCAGAGCCTCCGCCCTGTTCGCCGATGGGACGCCGACTTCTACAGTCACCGATGCATCATCTGCGGGCTGTGCTTGGAAGCCAACGAGACGGGAGAGTATGTAGCAGCCGTCGAGGAGGAGCATGCGTACAAACTGCTCACTCGTCATGTCAGCAAACGTGTTGGCGTAGCAGTTCCTCACTGATTCTTCAAGGCATCTGAGCTCGTTGATGTAGACGTTCACCGTCATGTCGGGTCTCATGGCTCTTGCAGCCGAGAGCAGCTTGCCAAGACTCGTCAGCTTGTCGTGCTCCATGGCGAGGTGCGGGCTCCTGCTCTGGGGCCGAGGGTAGTTGTACGGGCCGATGGCGACGTGGTCAGGATCGTACTCGCCGCAGTCGACGTTGCGCGTGAGGTCGCGGACCTTGGCGACGATGATGGGACAAGAAGAACGCCCGTCGCCAACCGGCGCCTGGGACGAGTTGAGGGCGTCTAGTTTCCCAGTGAGCTCATTTGCCAGCTGAGCCATCTCTATAACGTAGGAATGGGCAGAATCGCTGGATTGGCCTGCAATGGAAGTCGACCAGTCAGCAAACGGAGCGTGATTAGTTAGCACGTACATGAAAAAATTGAACAAACGGGAGGATAAGTTTTCTTGGCACCTTGCTGCTCCATTTGCTTGTAGTAAGCCAATTGATTGGTTTACTCTCTTCGGCCTAGCAGAGTAGTAGTTCTTGCGCTCCTGGACTTGAGAGTTCTGTTGCCCTCTCAACGCTCAGTTCACGCTTTGTTTCAGAGTTGGTAACCTGGCTGGCATCTGTATATGTAACCCTTCATCTCCTACTTTACATTTCGTTGAGGATAAGAATAGAAGATTCACGCGCAGGCAAGATCTGTTAGATTACTTAGGAAGCTGCTCAAAGCTGATATAATTGACACACTTTGCGAAAAGAAATCGACATATCAGCTCGAGTCAAGTCAAGCACTGAGGTGCCCCCTCGTGCATCTTTCTGAAAAGAGAAAGCTAGCTAGGATTCCCGCTTGATAGAGCGCAACGTTGAGTGGCTACAAAAAAGGAAGAATGGTTTGGCGTGACCTGCTTGTGCACGTTTGATTCCCTGACTGCATCGCCATCAGGCCCAGAGGCAGCACCGGCCAGCCGAGAAAGGAGTACTATAGCTAGCAACTTGGCTGCTTTTCCTGCTTGGAAACGAGGCTAAGTATCCATGGTCCATCTTGCTACCTTCCGTGACATACGTCCAGCAGTTTGGAATAGTATGAGCGTTCAGTATCAGATTCCAATCAACTGAGATTCAGTCGACCGTGTGTATGTATGGCGTTGTGTTTTTAACTTAACTTGCAAGGTGGCCCTCGCAAATGAGAGGGCATCATATTTTTGTCCGTGAAAAGTGTTATGTATTTAATTTTATGATCTTATCCAATCCAGGATTTTTTTTTACTCCTATTTACCATTGCATTGCATAATAGATAATATTTTAGGCATCAATACCTGTCTAAAATATAACATTGACCTTTATTTGTGTAAAAGGAAATAACTATGTTCTAATAAATAATACCCCCTGCGATCCAAAATAAGTGTCGCAGTTTTGAACCGGTCTTAGTTCGAAACTTCGACACTTATAGTGGATTGAAGGTAGTATTTTTAATAAAATATTATTTTATAGTAAATCTTATGGTATTGATTCATATTTTCTCAGTAATTTGTTTATATGGTCACAAATCAACTAAACCAAACAAACTAAACTGCAATCTTTATGTCCGCTAGATCAATTGTCATATACTCTAGTGTATGTGTACATTTGTATGCCCCTTTGCTATTATGTGCCTGGCTATACAGAATAATCTGATTATGTTCATATCGTAACTTCTAGTAACTAGTGCTCTAATTTATATTAAAAACAATATTTGTATTTAAGAAATTACCATACCTATTGAGACATCAGTTCGAGTAACTTGTGCTCTCATTTATGTACTACTCTGTCATTGCTTATTTTGGTGCATAAACACTCCATCATTTTCTGCGACCACCCCTGAAAACTTTTATGGCCTTGCTGATAGTACTAATTGTCTCGAAATCATAAGACGGCAAGAAATAACATTGGAATTGGTTATACTTTTATAGGATTATAATCGTGTATTCTATTTCTATCTAATGCATTACATTGGCACTGGTGTATCTGGAGAGTACTAACATGGTTAAAAGAGACAAAATGCACACTTGTATTTATGAGTAAAATAAGAATTAACATGCATACCTAAAAGTTATTTGTGTGAGATATGTCAAGTGTAATTATGATAATCTAACATATACAATCTGGTTGAGTATGGTACATAGATCTGACTGAAATGACCCATTTAGGTACGTTTATGTGGGTCTCATGGCTATAATAGGTTTAGATACATGTTTTTGAATGGGCGATTCAAGGCGGTTTCAAACACCATTATTGGTAATGTTCCTGCGGGTGAAAAGGTGACAACATCATTGCTCCGGTCCAATTGCATCTTGTTTACCGAAGTCTTTAGAGTATTTCTTCTAACAGAGATTAGTACCGCGAAGGTTTTTCCAAGAGATTGCATGGAAATTCTTAGTCACAGGAGTTACTTTGTATTTTCTTAGATCTTAGATCAAAATAAGTGTACCTGTAATTGTTATGAGTATGAATAAAATTACAAGTGTTTCTAAAAAAATTAGCATCGACAAAAAAGTGATCCAATGATTCACATGGCATTAACCTCCCCCTCCCCTCCTAATTCAGAACCATTTCTGCTTTTATTTTAACCGTATCTGCTAACATATGTTGTGACAAAGCGAAGACTTGTCCTAGAAGATAACACGAAAGACGCCTCCACTGTTGGGGACGACCACGGTCTCATGATGAATGCACCCAGAGGGATGACACAACTCTAAACTTTGGCCCCTACACCTTGAACGGCTCAGCACGCTCCACGCTGTACACTACGCGAAAAGGAATCGACAAGCCATCTAGAGTCAAGTCAAGCACTGAAGTGAAGGTATGCATTTTTCCTCGTGTGCATCTTTGTGAAAAGAGAAAGCTACTAGCTAGGATTCCCCGTGATAGGGCGCAAGGTTGCGTGGCTACAAGAAAGAATAGTTTGAAGTGACCTGTTTGTACTCCTTTGGTTCCCTTCCTGCTACTTGGCTGCTTTGCCTGCTTGGCAAGGAGGCTGGCTGGTCCATCCATGGTCCACCTTGCTACCTTCCGTGACTTACGTCCAGCAGTTTGGAATAATACGAGCTTTGAGTATCAGATTCCTATTAACTGAGATTCAGTCCACCGTGTGTGTGTATGTATGCCATGGACTTTTTTGACTACTTAACTAGCCAGGTGCCCCTCACAAATGCCTCACAAATGCGAGGACATCGTCATAAATGTATCAAAAGTGTATGAAAATTAAATTAGGGTTTCATAGTATTCATATTACATGATTAGGATGGTTCTGTTGACATTTAAATTATTATGACAAATGAGATGTCGCATGTGATTGAACTATATATATCTGATCAGCTTTTATTTACGGACGTGTATCTATAAGGTTCCATTTCCAAAAGAACACCATATCTATAACTATATGTGTTGTGTGTACGTGACCTTAGATCAGTATACATACAACTAAAGTTTAGATCGCACGCTAGAGGTAGTTCTGATTTGATAATGTGTTGGTTTATGAAGTCCAAATTCAGATTGTTGGTTGTCCATACTCCATAGTAATAGTGAGGGTAAAAATTCAGATTGTTGTCTGTTTCTGATGCTAAATTGGTTTTGAGGATCTATCTTTTCTGGGTCCATCAACTAAGATTTTTTCATGTCGGACTTCTAGCTCAATTCTGTTTTTGATGATCATGTGTTTTTACTATAGAATAAATATGGTATGTCAAGACTATATTGTAGCCGCCTATATTTCAATCCTGAAATAGAATGATTAAAACCACACAACATTACATAAATATTTGTTCCGATGCTTGTAGAACCATTTTAATTGTATATGGTATTTTTATGGGAAAAGGGAATAGATTGCTTATTGAAGTCAATACAACTATCAACACCTAAATAGACAATGCTTTTATTGTTGGACGTCATACTTGCATTACAGATCATAGCGCGGCCGACATCATTATGACCTACTCACAGATATCTCATGGTACTCATGAAAGGAGGATGCACCAGCGGTATGAATGGATGCTTCACTACAAGAAATATGTCAACTTGTGACCCTCACTATTGGCCGCTGAAAGGTCATAGTTTTTCATTTGCGACCTTTTTGTGACCAAAAACAGAAGGTCAAAAGCTGGCAGTCGTAAACTGAAATTAACGACCTTCTCTATGAGAAGGTCGTAGACGTTTACGACCAAAACAGAAGGTCGTTGAACCCATGACCTTTTGTTTTGGTCACTGGCTGTTTG
This sequence comes from Aegilops tauschii subsp. strangulata, assembly GCF_002575655.3. Taxonomy (NCBI): domain Eukaryota; kingdom Viridiplantae; phylum Streptophyta; class Magnoliopsida; order Poales; family Poaceae; genus Aegilops; species Aegilops tauschii. The sequence goes on from NC_053037.3 coordinate 603,536,531, forward strand.
CCCAGGCCACGTCGGATCCGACGTGGCAATCTGACGTGGCAAAATTGCGACTAGTTCAAAAGGTCGTTACTTAGAATCAGCCCGGTCCATTTCGGTGCTTTAGATGGCCCGAGCCCAACAAATTCGGTATTTCTATTATTATTTTTTCTATGAATTCTATTGGGCTACATGGGCCAAGCCCAATATTTCGGCCTTCTTATTTCTGGGCTTTGGCCTTTTACAATATATTGATTTCCTATTTTTGGAAAATATATTTTGAAGCTGGTCCCACTAGTCATGTTAATCTCATATATTGATCACACACATCAGAAAGTTACGGACTCATATTATTTCATAAGTGGGTTGCACTGGTCAGGTTCCCATCTCACACACTATCAAATCACATTCATCATAATCAAATATTCCAAACAAGAGAACATGTGAAATTCATCAAATAACACTAGATTAGTGTATTACAATTTCTGTAGACTATTACAACCTAGGTATACCAGCAATTACAATATTACAATATTACAGTCAAATAGAACAGACAACTCTTTGCTGAGTAACACTTCACGGCTTCGCGCTTTTCTTCACGTCTTTGCACTTCCAACTTTCTTAGGCCTGGAGCTCCTGTAAAAGAGGAACCAAGTAAAGAAATTACACTATACAGAAATTGTTTCCATACAGAAATAATACTAGATTAGTTACACACAGCTATGTTTGCTACAGATCAGCTATCAACTCGATATTTATGTACACCATACATAAATTGTTTCCAGTTAGTACAAGTTCATTTAATACTCAGCTCCTTTATTTGTGTCCATTTAGTGCAAGTTCATTTAATGATGCAAGCAACAATATTAATCAAGCTGGAGTTGATAACTACTCCCTCCGTTCCGAATTACTCGTCGCAGAAATGGATGTATCTAGACAAACAACAAGAATCGTCAGTAATGGATTGAACTCAAGGCTCTATCTCCATATTAGCTAATAGTACATTTGCAAGAAAGAACATGCTTCCACCTTGTTTCAACCTAACCAGAGCAAGTAAAGGAGCTAATAGTCCAAATTCAGGTCATGTTATCATATCAAGTATTGCATAAGGACATCTAGGGACATATATAAAGCATCAGATTAATATAAGTTCTTCCATTATCAGAAAAGACCATGAAACAGACATTCTGAAACCAACTAAAATCTAATATAAGTTCTTCCATTATATTTACCTACCTAACTTGTACAACAGTATATACCAAAGTACAACATTAACTTGTTCAGGAGTGCATACCACATGGAGTGGAGAGCATATACCACATGGTTCATTGCAAGCACAACAATATTGGGCATGAGAACGGGAAGGCAGTGTAAGTAAGTAATCATACTTTATGAGCTCGCTCCTTTGCAGATGAGCGCGCCGCAGCAGGCGTCGGGCACCACGAGCACCACGGTAGCCTCAGCGTCAATCACCTGGTCACCCTGCAAGCAGAGCAGAGGATCAATCCATCAATGAAGTCAACTAGACACTGCTCTGAACCAAAGGACAGCTGATGAGCTGAAGGAACCAAATCAGTCAACCAAATGTAACTCTAAAGAAACGTCAGTTAACCCTTGCCCTAAATCTGAATGTATAACAGGAAGGATTACAACAGGTTGAATTCAATCAATTTCCAAAGCATTGAATCAGTAGCATAAGTATGCAGCAACAACATAAGCATTTAATCAATAGCAGCATGAGCATAAGCATTAAATCAACAGCAGCAACACAAGCAGCACCACCACCAGCACAAGTGCACACCTATTCAAGCTAGTAGCAGGCTAGCAGCAGAAGCATTGAAACTAGAGAAGCACAGTACAGCAGCAAAAGCATGGAAAGAGCAGCAGGCTTGGACTGTCACATGTCATATCTTATAAACTTAGGCAAGTGTTCTCAGGTTATCCTTAACATCATGCACTAACTTGGGTAATTAGCATCAAACAATACATATCAGTACAAGGCTAGGCAAGATAATAAAGACTTGGGAAAAGATAGCAGAGTTAGAAAAAATGATACATGCCGACACCTCATTCTAATAATGTTGGTGCAAGCATAGGCTCGTTTTTCTTTCAGCCACGAATCAATCAGTTCAGAGATAGACACAGGCTCTAGCAAAGTAATACGTACACAGGAAAGATCCATCAACTGGGAAAATCATGGCTCCACGGGTGGCTTGAGCCTATCAGCCTCCGGACCCTGTCCTTCTCCGTGTTCTCCAGCAGCCCCTGCATGCATCATCCACAACAGCAGACCACCACATCAACAACAGCTCAAGGAAAGGATTTTACAACAATATTAGGTTGCAAAAACAACTCTAAGAGACTGATATTGTAAGTTCATTGACATTCACAAGCCATTTGCATTTTTATTCAGAACTGTGCAACACCATTGGCATTACTTTCACAACAGAAACAAGAAACCATGGTGCATTGTAAAATGACTACATTGAAGTTTCGAATCACTGGATTTAGAGAAACTAGAGAACATCCCGCTGGCATGTGTACAAAAGCAAGTAACTAATCTAGTATTAATTATGTACAATGGGATATGTGCAAAGCAAGCTTTCCAGCGCCAAATTAGCAACTCCACTAAGAAAAAGCTGCTGATGAATTGACGTTATAGTTTCTGAATTCATAACGGGTGCACGGCAGCTACGACTTGCAAATAAGTAAAAGTTATGCACCAAGTAACATACAGAACTGATATTCAACTAGCATTCATGTACAGTATGATGCAACTCACATACTGAACTAGCAACTTAATTGTTTAGTTTACTCCTTCACCATGGCAAAAAAAACATGTTATAGTTTCTGAATTCATAACATACGCATGACAGTCGCAACTTGCAATAAGTAAAAGTATTTTCTTCTACAACTACGTGTAAAAACAAAGGATGATGTGTTGTAAAACAGTCCCTAATCACCATCTCCCAGAACTACCCATGTCTTGAGCATTCAGCTGAACCTAGGCCAAGCTACAAAGGCAGATGCCGACGTAGAGCTTGCCCATGGTTGGGCGTCTCCTCTCCCTGCATCCAAGTCGAGTTGGTGATGTTGCAGCCTTGCAGGCGTGCAGCTGCTCCTGCACATCGGGGAGGGGAATGGAAGGTAAGGGGGAAGAAGAAAATGAAAATGAGAGGAGATGATTGGGGGTCTGACCTTGATGGCGGCAGGGTAGTGGTGAAGCTGCATTGTTCATGTGAGGGAGACAAGATGAGGTGAGGAGGAAGACTTCCCATCGATGGCGTCCCGGTGCTCGAGCAACGACGGCGTGTTGGATCTGCAAGGGAGACAAGATGAGGTGAGGAAGAGAGGGAGGGAGATATGTGACGAGGACAAATGGAGGGACTCACCTGAGTCGCCGGAGCAACGCCGGAGCCAGGCCGGCGAGGTGCCAGAACGCAAGAGGAAGATCTGGTCGGGGGAAAGGGAGCAATGGAGGCAGTGGAGCTCAGATTTGTCCTGCATGGATCTGCTGCTGGAGGTGGCTGGGTTGGGGGAGGAAGAGAAGGGGTCACCGGCGGTGGAGGAGGCCGGGGTTGGGGGAGGTCTGCAGCGGCGGCGGCTGGGTTGGAGGGGATCGATCCAGAGAGAGGGAAGAGGTGGGTTGGAGGGGATCGATCCAGAGAGGGGGAGGAGGAGGAGTCGTGGGGATTTTCCCTCTCGTGTGAGAGAGAGATGGATCTTGCCGCGTGCGCGCCGGATCTCGCCGGTTGTTGATTCCCGCCTGAGGTCGCCGGAGGTGGCGGCAGGCAGGGAGGGGTGGAGCCCTAGGGTTCGGTTCAAGAGAGAGAGAGGAGGGCACGACGGGTTGGGTGGGGTTCGAGAGAGAGAGAGATAGAGAGAGAGGGAGGGAGGGGGTTTGCTGCGGTTGGTTGGATGGATCTACGGACGGATGGATGATGTATGGATGGACAGATGTTTTCCATGTCATCAATCCATGCCAGGACTGATTGCACCAATCAGAATGAATCTTATGTAGTATTGTTTTTTTAACCTCTTATTCCGGATAAACATTCAACATGGCACCCTTTTATACTTTGTTAAAATGAGTCAATATTGTGCACATGTGTGTATCTTGGGATGACAAACAATGTTGGTTTGGGGGGCTTTCATGTTCCTTGCACAAATAATAATTTTCCATTTTTTGAGTGCCCAAAATGAGCTTTTTTATGAAGGACCTACCATATATGTGTTGCAAAATTGGACCAAATCAGTTTTCTAAATTATTAGGTCATATTACATGTATAATTGACCAAATGGTTGGGTGTCAAAAGCCTTGATCCACCTATGGTGAAAAAGACAAATTCCCGCCGATTCAGCAGGAAGCGGGTCAAATTTGAACTGTAGCTGCCTCATAGTTTGCTCTTTATTTTTTTCCAAAATCATTTCTAGGTACATAAGTATCTATTTAATCAGAGAAACACCAAAAAAATTCCAAGATTCAACCACTAGCTAGGAACGGTCAAGCCCACCGTTTTGACCGCATTTCGAAATGGGCATAAAAAATTCCAAAAAAATCAAAAATTTAGGAAACCTTCGCATTGTGTCATTATATGTGGCCAAGTTCCCAGGAAAAATAATAAACTTGTAATACGGCAATTATTTTAAAAAAGTGTTCTCAGAAACGAGCTATCGCGTGTGGAGATCAATGGCTTTCAAGCCAAATGATCAATCTTATGGCCACATTCATGGCATAGTTTGTTCAAATGATCTCATATTGTGCATAAGAGTGCATATTGGAATGACAAACAATGTTGCCTAAGGAAGTTTTCTTTTTCTTTGGACAAAAAAACCATTTTCCATTTTTCGAGTGCCCAAAAGGAGGTTTTTGTGTGAAGGACCTCCCAAATAATGGACCAAATCATTTTTCTAAAATATTAGGACATATTTAATGCACAATTGACCAAATGGTTGGGTGTAAAAAGTTTTGATCCACCTCTCGTGAAAAAGACAAATTTTCGCCGATTCAGTTGGAAGCGGGTCAAATTTGAACTGTAGCTGCCTTCTAGTTTGCTATTTATTTTTTCCAAAAACTATTTCTAGGTACATAAGTATCTATTTAATCAGAGAAACACCAAAAAAATTCCAAGATTCAACCACTAGCTAGGAACGGTCATTCCCGTCGTTTTGACTGCATTTTGAAACGGGCATAAAAAATTCAAAAAAATCAAAAAATTGGGAAACCTTCGCATTGTGTCATTATATGTGGCCAAGTTCCCAGGAAAAAATAACAAACTTGTAATACGGCAATTATTTAAAAAAAGTGTTATCAGAAACGAGCTATCATGTGTGGAGATCAATGGCTTTCAAGCCAAATGATCAATCTTATGGCCACATTCATGGCATAGTTTGTTCAAATGATCTCATATTGTGCACAAGGGTGCATATTGGAATGGCAAACAATGTTGCCTAAGGAAGTTTTTATTTTCTTTGGACGAAAAAACCATTTTCCATTTTTCAAGTGCCCAAAAGGAGGTTTTTTTGTGAAGGACCTCCCAAATAATTGTTGCCAAATTGGACCAAATAAATTTTATAAAATAGTAGGACATATTTAATGCACAATTGACAAAATGGTTGGGTGTAAAAAGTTTTGATCCACCTCTCGTGAAAAAGACAAATTTCCGCCGATTCAGGTGGAAGCGGGTCAAATTTGCACTGTAGCTGCCTTGTAGTTTGCTATTTATTTTTTCCAAAAATCATTTCTAGGTACATAAGTATCTATTTAATCAGAGAAACACCAAAAAAATTCCAAGATTCAATCACTAACTAGGAACGGTCATTCCCGCCGTTTTGACCGCATTTTGAAACGGGCATAAAAAATTCAAAAAAAATCAAAAAATTGGGAAACCTTCGCATTGTGTCATTATATGTGGCCAAGTTCCCAGGAAAAATAACAAACTTGTAATACAACAATTATTTTTAAAAAGTGTTCTCAGAAACGAGCTATCACGTGTGGAGATGAATGGCTTTCAAGCCAAATGATCAATCTTATGGCCACATTCATGGCATAGTTTGTTCAAATGATCTATATTGTGCACAAGATTGCATATTGGAATGGCAAACAATGTTGCCTAAGGAAGTTTTCATTTTCTTTGGACGAAAAAACCATTTTCCATTTTTCGAGTGCCCAAAAGGAGGTTTTTTTGTGAAAGACCTCCCAAATAATTGTTGCAAAATTGGACCAAATCAATTTTATAAAATACTAGGACATATTTAATGCACAATTGGCAAAATGGTTGGGTGTAAAAGGTTTTGATCCGCCTCTCGTAAAAAAGACAAATTTCCGCCGATTCAGGTGGAAGCGGGTCAAATTTGAACTGCAGCTACCTCATAGTTTGCTATTTATTTTTTCCAAAAATAATTTCTAGTTACATAAGTACCTATTTAATCATAAATACATGGTTTGGTTGCGATACGTCGAGGTTTGGGCGGTGGTCGAGGGCCCCAACTCTAGAGCGCGTAAACTCGCATGCCCGCCGCGTGGTCACCGCGTGACTATGGCGTTGCCATGTGTTCTGGGCGGCCTAGGCATGTCTAGTGGGTTGGGCACTCCCCAGGTAGGTGCTAGGAAGAAAATTACAAAATAAGATTCTCACGAGGAGACCGATCGATGCTCAAACATGAATTAGCAGCCAAGTGTTTGATTAGCGGTACCGAAAATATACATGGCTAATGGGCGTGAGTTTTGGCTGAGGATGATCAGTTACTAAGAATACCGTCTTCACAAATTTTCAGCTCGAAAGGAGGAGCCTAGGTGGTACTTGCTTTGCAAAGTACCACACTGGACATAAATACGAATGATGAAGCTGGGCTCAAAATAATGAATGGATTGAGCTGGCATTTGGTGGAAGATGGTTATTTGGGCATAGGAAAGCACCGTAGAAAATGGATACTATTTGGACATGCCAAAGTGGTACTTCCTTCACAAAGTGGTGTTCTGAACAGAATAGGAAAATGAATATTGTTGAATTATTTTTGAACTAGGCAAGGAAGGTTTTTTACATATTAGACGAAGATATGACCCAAAGAATTTATGAGATTTTTTTGGGAATTTTGGGAATGACAGAAATATAGGTTGCTTCACAACCCGGGGCAAAAATTGCCACATGGATATGACACATAGGCAAAACTGATGAGGTGGCGCCTAGTCATAACAATCCACCACAATTTACAAGGTTATGACCATCTATATTGGTCGTGATCAGCTAGAAATAAGGCAGCGGACCAGTGCTTGCTTTATGACCATTTTGTGTAAGGAAATTACGACCTTTCTGATCAAAATGGTCGTTATAGTTTAGGGTTTGGAGCCCCCCGAACAGCTTTTGACCAATTGGTCTGAAATGGGCATAGATCTATGACCAATTCTTCCAGGGTCACTGACAGAAGGTCACTAGTTGACATATTTCTTGTAGTGCTTTGCTTTTGTTTGTGTGTCCGGGCGCGCGCGTGTGGGGGGTGGGGGCGATTTCAATGATAATTCCATTTTTGATCGTACATCCCCTACTATGTACTCCGCATACTAAATGTCTGAAGTCAAACTTTGTATGATTTGATCAATTTTATATTAAATTGTTAACATCTATTATACCAAACCAATACCATTAAAGTTTGATGTAGGACAAAGCTAATATTTAGAGTAAATTAGAACACATGGAGTAATAATAAAATATTAATGTTTGTTACTCCATTTAGACAGGTGCATATGGCATGCACGTGTTCCAGATTGTTAATTTCCTAATGAAATATCTGTCCTATATTACCCAAACTATTTGTCTAAAAATTTATTCGAATGTGAATTCAATGATATAGTTCTGATATAATACAGGTTTCGTTACTCAAACCGAAGGCCTAAAATCTGTGCGACCACATCATTTAGCAGCAATACGTCTGTTTACTGTGATCACTTTAGGTACATATGGAAGGATGAATGGTTGTGTGAGTGACCACCTTTTTCAATCCATTCAATCTAGGCTCCGTAGGAGCATGTGATATATCAATAAAAAGAACGTCTGGTAGTGGGATGTTTTTGATACAGATGATTTTTAGTATATTCTACTTTTTTGTCGTACTAAGTATTTGTATCCAATAAAATTCATAAACTATGTTAGGCTAAGATGACAACTTGAAGTTATATTCTGTAAGGATAAGAATGGGTATTCTTGCGGTGCCCATGATCATTATAAGTGGTCGAAGGAACTCGATGTAAATTTTATAATATTTGGGGTGCTTTGTACTTCTGGTGATCTTTTTATAGCTCTAGATCCCTTTCGTGAAATTGTAAATCTACCATATATGTATTGTAGAATATATTCTTGCATATTCAATGTAATGAAGTGTTAACCATATGGACCGAAACCCTAATTTTAAAAAGAGAATGTTCTCTATTTTTTATTAACATTGGAGTTTGTAAATCGTTATTTTTCTTGCATTAGTGTGGAAATTTCAAAAGAAATCTGGCATGAAAGTAGCACATGCAAACTTGAGTGCAAGGTTGAAATAAATAGCTCTGTTAAAAACGTGGTTATTCAATGATTTTTATTCTACTTAATAATATGAGTATTTATTATTTTTGTATGCTTATTCGTTCACACATATAAATATACCAGTTTATAATCTGTAGTGCTTCATAGTTCTTACACTTCTCTAGCTACATGGTCCACATGCTAGGGCCTTATTTTTTCCATTATACTTGTGGTTGCCAATTTGTTGCGTGATAACCACAATTTTCCCGAGTATAGTTGTGACAAAGTTAGTCATGAATCAAACATGCCACACCATTTGTTTTTGATATGAACATTTTTGAACTTTATGAACAATTATTTTACATCATGTTAACTTTTTTAATGCGAGATAAACATTTATGTAAATTAATTTTTGAGATATATCATATATTTTATAATATTTGAAATGTAAAAATGTAAAATAAAAACAAAAAGAGACAACCGACTGAACCGAACACTATTGGCCAGCCCACCATATGCTTGCTTGAGGCGAGGCTACATCTTCTATCTCACGTCAAGTGAGATATAGATGCATTGTCCCATCATGCGCGTGTTGTTTAGTCTTAATTTGTCTCCCCTCCCTACATGTACTCTGATAATCCCCAAGTGCAAGGAATCATCGTAGCAATTTCCAAAGGTGGAAGTGATAAGTATGGAGTGTCGAACCCACAAGGAGATAAAGGTAAGATAAATATTCTCTCAAGCCCTATATGCCACTGATACGACTCTACGTATACCGAACGTTTGCTTCCAACTAGAAACGGGAAATAAAACTACGTTGTGGGTATGAAGAGGATAACTTTGCATGGTATCGGAAAGCTAAAATATAAAAGTAGGTGCTGTTATCATAAAGTTAGAATATATTATAAATAGCGAGTGTGGAATAATGGTGGATCGGTGTGCGGAATTGTCCTAGGCAATTGTTAACAAGACCGATAGTCGTCATTGCAATTTCATATGAGGGAGAGGCATAAGCTAACATACTTTCTCTACTTGGATCATATGCACTTATGATTGGAACTCTAGCAAGCATCCGCAACTAATAAAGATCATTAAGGTAAAACCCAACCATAGCATTAAAGCATCAAGTCCTCTTTATTCCAATACGCAACAACCCCCTTACTCGGGTTTGTGTTTCAGTCACTCATCAACCCACTATAAGCGAATCATGAACGTATTGCAACACCCTACAGCGGGAATCCTTCACGCTTGCGCGACACGGAGGGCACCATAGGACAGCACCAAAATAAAACATACAACTCGTACCAATCTAGATCATCAATCAACCCAAAGACAAAGGATATCTACTCAAAACATCATAGGATGGCAACACATCATTGGATCATAATATGTGGCATAAAGCACCATGTTCAAGTAGGGATTATAGCGGGGTGCGGGAGAGTGGACCGCGTAAAAGAGATGGGGATGGTGATGATGATGGTGATGTTGATGAAGACGATTACCGCGACGATGATTCCCCTCCCAATGGCACTCCGGCGCCACCGAGAGAGAGGAGGAGAGGTTCTCCCCTTGTGCTTGCTCCTCCATGGCCTCCACCCTCTGGTCCTTGGCCTTCATGGTGATGATGGCCCCTCCAGGATACTCCTCCATGGCCGGCGGTGATGATGGCCCCCTCCGGCAGGGTGCCGGAGAGGGCCTAGATTGATTTCTCGTGGCTACAGAGGCTTGCGGCCGTGGAACTTCCGATCTAGGTTTCTTTCTGGAAGTTTGGGTATATATGAGCGATGTTGGCATTGATTTCACGTCAGGGGGGTTTCCGGGCTGTCCACGAGGCAGGGGGGCGCGCCCCCACCCTCGTGGGCTGCCCAAGAGTCTTCTGGCCTACTTCCGGTACTCCGTGGGCTTCTTCTGGTCCAAAAATGATCTCCGTCAAGTGGCACGTCAATTGGACTCCGTTTGGTTTTCCTTTTCTACGATACTCGAAAACAAGGAGAAAACAGAAACTGGCACTGGGCTCTAGGTTAATAGGTTAGTCCCAAAAATCATATAAAAGTGTATAATAAAGCCCATTAAACATCCAAGATAGATAATATAACAGCATGAATACTTCATAAATTATAGATACGTTGGAGACGTATCAGCATCCCCAAGCTTAATTCCTGCTCGTCCTCGAGTAGGTAAATGATAAAAGAAATAATTTATGAAGTGTGAATGCTAGCAAGTGCATAAGTTTGATCAATGATAATTCCAATCACTTTTTCTAGCATCATTATATGTCATAACAATAGATCATCTCATAAAACTTTTCATGATCAAGTAACAAGCAAATCACATGTTAGAGTATAGATCATAAACTTTCTTGAAAACTAACAAACAATATTCTCAGTCATCAAACAATTGCAATTCATCTTATTTTCAGGAAGAGTCTATGTCAGAGCTTTGATTTAGCAAACTCCACATACTCAACTATCATTTAGTCTTTCACAATTGCTAACACTCACGCGATATTTATGGGTTCAAAGTTTTAATCAGACACAAAGAAAGATAGGGGCTTATAGATTCGCCTCCCAACCTTTTACCTCAAGGGTAATGTCTACAATAATAGTTCATGATGCCTTACATCCAATTGGATATATATATATCAGAATCTTTCCAACACACGGTGCTTGCCAAAGGATAAAATGTAAAAAGGAAAGGTGAAAATCACCATGACTCTTGCATAAGGGTAAGAGATAAAAGTAAAAGATAGGCCCTTCGCAGAGGGAAGCAGAGGTTGCCATGCGCTTTCAGGGTTGGATGCACAAAATCTTAATGCGAAAGAACATCAATTTATATTGCCACTTGTGATATGGACCTTTATTATGCAGTCTGTCGCTTTTATTTCTTCCACATCACAAGATCGTATAAAGCTTATTTCCTTCACACTAGTCAATCATACATATTTAGAGGACAATTTTTATTGCTTGCACCGATGACAACTTACTTGATGGATCTTACTCAATACATAGGTAGGTATGGTGGACTCTCATGGCAAAACTTGGTTTAAGGATATTTGGAAGCACAAGTAGTATCTCTACTTAGTGCAAAGAATTTGGCTAGCATGAGGGAGAAAGGCAAGCTCAACGTGTTGGGTGATCCATGACAATATACTTTATTTCAGATATAAGAAAACATAACCCATTACGTTGTCTTCCTTGTCCAACATCAACCTTTTAGCATGTCATATTTTAATGAGTGCTCACAACTACAAAAGATGTCCAAGATAGTATATTTATATGTGAAATCCCTCTCCCTTCGATATTCTTTCATGAATTGTTCAAGTGACCAATTCTACGTTTGCTAACTTTCAATAAGTTTACTACCTATACTTATTATGTGTGAAGTCATTACTCCCCATGTTATAAGCATACGAAACATATATAAATTCAGATTTATGAAATTCAATTTATTCAACCATTCACTCATAGGATATACATGAAGCACATGAGCAAATGACAAACTACTCCAAAAGATATGAGTGAAGAACACTGAGTAGTCAAATAATTAACTAGCCATGGGAGGATTCTTTTTCATTCAATATTTCAGATCCAATGATTTTATTCAAACAGCAAGTAAAATTGAAAATACGCTCCAAGCAAAACACATATCATGTGACGAATAAAAATATAGCTCCGAGTAAGGTATACCGATAGTTTTGAAGACGAAAGAGGGGATGCCTTCCGGGGCATCCCCAAGCTTAGGTACTTGAGTCTTCCTTGAATATTACCTTGGGGTGCCTTAGGAATCCCCAAGCTTAGGGTCCTTCCACTCCTTATTCTCCTCATATCGATATCTCACCCAAAGCTTGAAAACTTCAATCACACAAAACTTAACCAAACTTCGTGAGATAGGTTAGCATGATAAAGAGTAAACCATTCACTTTGGTACTGTCTAAGACAAGGTTCATAATTGTTCCCACACAAATTCTAATGTACCATATCATTTCTACAATTTATATTGAGAAATATAAGTCATAGAAATTAGAAAACAAGCAAACTATGCAATGAAAACAGAATCTGTCAGAAACAGAACAGTCTGTAATGATCTGAACATAAACAATAATTCTGCTACTCCAAAAATTATGAAATAAATTGGTGGACGTGAGTAATTTGTCTATTAATCTTCTGCAAAAAGAATCAACTAAAAATCACTCTTCTGTAAAAAATGACAGCTAATCTCGTGAGCGCAAAGTTTCTGTTTTTTACAGCAAGATCACATTGACTTTCTCCCAAGTCTTCCCAAAGGTCTTACTTGGCACTTTATTGAAACAAAAGCTATAAAACATGATTACTACAGTAGATTAATAATGTAAACACACAAAAACAGTAATGGTAAATATTGGGTTATCTCCCAACAAGCGCTTTTCTTTAATGCCTTTTAGCTAGGCATGATGATTTCAATGATGCTCACATAATAGACAAGAATTGAAACACAAGGAGAGCATCTTGAAGAATATGACTAGCAAATTTAAATCTAACCCACTTCCTATGCCTAGGGATTTTGTGAGCACACAACTTATAGGAACAAATCAACTAGCATAGGAAGGCAAAACAAGTATAACTTCCAGACTTTAAGCACATAGAGAGGAAACTTGATATTATTGCAACTCCTACAAGCATGTATTCCTCCCTCATAATAATTTTCAGTAGCATCATGGATAGCAACTTTGTTCTCATACTCAATTGGAACCTCTTCCAAAATAGTGGAGTCATTACTAGCTAAAGTTCACACTCTTCCAAATCCACTTTCATAAATATCACACTAAGATTCAACACCCTCCAAAATAGTGGGATCACTAATTCCTAAAGTTGACACTCTTCCAAACCCACTTTAAATGATAGTATTATTCATACTCCAAAGGATATAAGTGAATTTCATGGAGCATTCTACAATTAATATAGACTAACCAAGCTCAAAATGTATAAGTGAAGCACATGAAGCATTCTATAAAACCATACTCAAAAGATTTAAGTGAAGCACAAAGAGCAATTCTATAAGATCATTCTTAAAAGATATAAGTGAAGCACATGAAGTATTCTATAAATCAATGAAGGGATAACTCATGCTAGCATGGTTCTTAAAGGAAAAACAAAAACACAAAGGACACAAATCATGTGAACAAAACGAAAACCGAGGTATACCGATAATTGTTGAAGAAGAAAGATGGGATGCCAACCGGGGCATCCCCAAGCTTAGATGCTTGAGTATCCTTTGAAATATTTACTTGGGGTGCCTTGGGCATCCCCAAGCTTGAAATTTTTCCTCTCTTTATTCTTCTCACATCGGTAACTCCTCGTTCTTTGAACACTTCATCCACAAAAACTTTGTGAGATCTGTTAGTATAACAAAGCAAATCACTACTATAAGTACTGTTGCAAACCAATTCATATTTTATTTTTGCATTATATCTACTGTAATATAACTTTTCCATGGCTTAATCCACTGATAGAAATCGATAGTTTCATCAAAACAAGCAAGCAATGCATCAAAAACAGAATCTGTCTTAAACAGGACAGTCTGTAGTAATCTGGAAGTTTAGTAAACTTCTGTAACTCCTAAAATTATGAACTAAATTTGACAATTTGAAGAATTTGTACAGAAGTAATGTGCAAAAAGTTTCAGACCCATTTGACCTTCCAGTAAAAAATGTAAATTCGTGCACTACAGCCAAAGTTTCTGTTTTTGTTCTGCACATAGTAAACAAGCAATCTAATCATCCTAAAACCAAAGCTTGGCACATTATTTTTATAATACAATGAATATATACAAGGGAATAATTATTTACAGAGAAACTTCCATGAAAAATTCTACATTGTTTCCGTGAGCATGAGCACAAGTGCTCAAGGTCGACCATCACTTCTTCAATGCATCACTTTCCAATCACTTCTCTTTTTGAAAAACTTTTTAGGCATGAGAGGCAAGTAATAATTTTTTTGTATTTTCATTCTTTTAATTTTGTTTGTATGTTTCACCCACAAATAAACAGAAACAAAAAGGAAAAACAAAATCTACTTAGTGAAGAAAGCAAACAAGCACACACGAGAATATCAACCCCACGCTATAGCTCCCCGGCAACGGCACCAGAAAAAGGCTTGATAATCCCCAAGTGCAGGGAATCATCGTAGCAATTTCCAAAGGTGGAAGTGATAAGTATGGAGTGTCGAAACCACAAGGAGCTAAAGGTAAGATCAATATTCTCTCAAGCCCTATCTGCCACTGATACGACTCTACGTATACCGAACGTTTGCTTCGAACTAGAAACGAGAAATAAAACTACGTTGTGGGTATGAAGAGGATAACTGTGCATGGTATCGGAAAGCTAAAATATAAAAGTAGGTGCTGTTATCATAAAGTTAGAATATATTATAAATAGCGAGTGTGGAATAATGGTGGATCGGTGTGCGGAATTGTCCTAGGCAATTGTTAACAAGACCGATAGTCGTCATTGCAATTTCATATGAGGGAGAGGCATAAGCTAACATACTTTCTCTACTTGGATCATATGCACTTATGATTGGATCTCTAGCAAGCATCCGCAACTACTAAAGATCATTAAGGTAAAACCCAACCATAGCATTAAAGCATCAAGTCCTCTTTATTCCCATACGCAACAACCCCCTTACTCGGGTTTGTGTTTCAGTCACTCACCAACCCACTATAAGCGAATCATGAACGTATTGCAACACCCTACAGCGGGAATCCCTCACACTTGCGCGACACGGAGGGCACCATAGGACAGCACCAAAATAAAACATACAACTCGTACCAATCTAGATCATCAATCAACCCAAAGACAAAGGATATCTACTCAAAACATCATAGGATGGCAACACATCATTGGATCATAATATGTGGCATAAAGCACCATGTTCAAGTAGGGATTACAGCGGGGTGCGGGAGAGTGGATCACGTAAAAGAGATGGGGATGGTGATGATGATGGTTATGTTGATGAAGACGATCACCGCGACGATGATTCCCCTCCCAATGGCACTCCGGCGCCACCGAGAGAGAGGAGGAGAGGTTCTCCGCCTTGTGCTTCCTCCTCCATGGCCTCCACCCTCTGGTCCTTGGCCTTCATGGTGATGATGCCCCTCCGGGATACTCCTCCATGGCCACCGGTGATGATGGCCCCCTCCGGCAGGGTGCCGGAGAGGGCCTAGATTGATTTCTCGTGGCTACAGAGGCTTGCGGCGGCGGAACTTCCGATCTAGGTTTCTTTCTGGAAGTTTGGGTATGTATGAGCGGTGTTGGCGTTGATTTCACGTCAGGGGGGTTTCCGGGCTTCCACGAGGCAGGGGGGCGCACCCTAGGGGGTGGGCGTGCCCCCCCACCCTCATGGGCAGCCCGGGACTCTTCTGGCCTACTTCCGGTACTCCGTGGGCTTCTTCTGGTCCAAAAATGATCTCCGTCAAGTGGCACGTCAATTGGACTCCGTTTGGTTTTCCTTTTCCACGATACTCGAAAACAAGGAGAAAACAGAAACTGGCACTGGGCTCTAGGTTAATAGGTTAGTCCCAAAAATCATATAAAAGTGTATAATAAAGCCCATTAAACATCCAAGATAGATAATATAACAGCATGAATACTTCATAAATTATAGATACGTTGGAGACGTATCATACTCTGGCCACCAGACAGAACCGTTCCATGGTCTTGACTCGGCTTGGTTTCCGCGGCGGGGTCTCTAGGGTTTGGACATGGCCTGGCAGCTGATTTATTAAGGCTAGGGAACAAAACAATGATGATGTAGATGCAACTGTTGGGGTTGAGGACAAAGGGCTGGAGGACAAGGACAAGGTTCAATCATATTTGATTATGTTTCCAATCACCTTTTTGAGATTATTGTATCATAATTGTGAAATTCCCTTGAAGAATTTATTTATTTGCGAAAATGGTACTTAGACTTGATTTGAAAAAAAAACTTATGTAGTTGTGACCAATAATTAATTTGTACTAATAATTACGCAAAAGGATCCATTATTCCCTCCATATCATTGAAAGGGTACCTCTTTTTCAATGAAACAATTGTTTGAAAAGTTCTTCACATGTCATAATTTTTTTTGTTTTGCATACATTTATCCCACTTTATCATGTACTTTCTAGTTAAGAAGCCTATTATGCATTAATTTTTGTATCAAGGTTTATATATGTAATACCAATGCCATAAGATACCACAAAATAAGTGAATAAATCGACCGGTAGTTGCAAATATAGAAAACCTGTAATATTATGTTAAACAAACAAACATACATACATACATACATACTTTCATGCACAATATCGTGATCTCTGTTGTGTTGTCATAGTCATCTCAAAGACTCTATATTTTAGCTGCTAATACACTATATGAAGGAAATATGCCCTAGAGGCAATAATAAAGTCGTTATTTATATTTCCTTATATCATGATAAATGTTTATTATTCATGCTAGAATTGTATTAACCGGAAACTTAGTACATGTGTGAATACATAGACAAACAGAGTGTCCCTAGTATGCTTCTACTTGACTAGCTCGTTAATCAAAGATGGTTAAGTTTCCTAGCCATAGACATGTGTTGTCATTTGATGAACGGGATCACATCATTAGAGAATGATGTGATGGACAAGACCGTTTAGTTTATTGCTATTGCTTTCTTCATGACTTATACATGTTCCTATGACTATGAGATTATGCAACTCCCGAATACCGGAGGAACACTTAGTGTGCTATCAAACGTCACAACGTAACTGGGTGATTATAAAGATGCTCTACAGGTGTCTCCGATGGTATTTGTTGGGTTGGCATAGATCGAGATTAGGATTTGTCACTCTCTCTTTCGGAGAGGTAGCTCTGGGCCCACTCGGTAATGCACATCACTATAAGCCTTGCAAGCAATGTAACTAATGAATTACTTGCGGGATGATGCATTACGGAACGAGTAAAGAGACTTGCCGGTAACGAGATTGAACTAGGTATTGAGATACCGACGATCGAATCTCGGGCAAGTAACATACCGATGACAAAGGGAACAACGTATGTTGTTATGCGGTTTGACCGATAAAGATCTTCATAGAATATGTGGGAACCAATATGAGCATCCAGGTCCCACTATTGGTTATTGACCGGAGATGAGTCTCGGTCATGTCTACATTGTTCTCGAACCCGTAGGGTCCGCACGCTTAACGTTCGATGACGATCGGTATTATGAGTTTATGTGTTTTGATGTACCGAAGGTTGTTCGGAGTCCCGGATGTGATCACAGACATGACGAGGAGTCTCGAAATGGTCGAGACATAAAGATTGATATATTGGAAGGCTATGTTTGGACACCGGAAAGGTTTCGGATGAGTTCGGGCATTTTCCGGAGTACCGGGGGGTTACCGGAACCCCCCGGGGGCTTAATGGGCCTACATGGGCTTTAGTGGAAGAGAGAGGAGGCGGCCAAGAGGAGGGCCCCCCCCCCAAGCCCAATCCGAATTGGGAGGGGGGGGCCCCTTTCCTTCTTCACTTCTTCCCCTTCCTTCCCCCTCCTATTAGGACTAGGAAAGGGGGGAACCTACACCTAGTAGGAGTAGGATTCCCCCCCTTGGGGGCGCACCATGAGGCCGGCCGGCCCCCTCCTCCCCTCCTTTATATACGAGGGAGGGGGGGCATCCCATAGACATACAAGTTGATAGTTTAGCCATGTGCGGTGGCCCCCTCCACATATTTCCACCCCGGTCATATCGTCGTAGTGCTTAGACGAAGCCCTGCGCCGGTAACTTCATCATCACCGTCACCACGCCGTCGTGCTGACGGAACCCTCCCTCGGCCTCAGCTGGATCTAGAGTTCGAGGGACGTCACCGAGCTGAACGTGTGCAGATCGCGGAGGTGCCGTGCGTTCGGTACTTGATCGGTTGGATCGCGAAGACGTTCGACTACATCAACCGCGTTACTTAACGCTTCCGCTTTCGGTCTACGAGGGTACGTGGACACACTCTCCTCTCTCGTTGCTATGCATCTCCTAGATAGATCTTGCGTGATCGTGGGATTTTTTTTGAAATTACTGCGTTCCCCAACACTATATTGAGTATCAATAATCCAGAATTGAAGACTCGTAATATTCCATTGGGACATAAACAATGGATAGTTAAATAGCTGCCCAATAAAATTGTGTTAACAAAAAACCACTTGACGACTAACTGATAGAAATAGAAAACTATTTTCTTTGTTAGTTAAATAAACTTCGTGAAGTACTAGATACGGCGCATTGGTGCAGGCCACTATGTCAGTTATTCTAAAAGAAAAATATGTGAGGGCCGCGTCCGCTGTTGAGGATTACCGTGGTCTCATGGTAGTTGTGTCCGGAGGGATGCCATAACTCTAAAATACAGCCCCTACACCTTGGTAGGCTCAGCGCGCTCCACGCTATGCTGTCACTTTTCATCACACTTCCATTAAAAGTGCACATCACTACCTTGTCCAAAAAACAATCCACGTCACTACGATTATGATGGCCTTGTCCATCTCAAGCATACTTACACTTAGACCATGCAGTAAGCATCCTAATTGTTTGGTTGAATTAGAAATAATAAATTTTTGGACAATGTTGACACTTTCAGACGGTTATGTGTGTAGTCCCTTTTTTGAGGCTCTTGATTATGCTCGTGTCACTGTTCTTAGAGCAACATGCACACAAGGTTCGCTACTTTCTATTTACGGGTGCAGTGGCCAAGTCCTACTGTTGTAGGTTTGTAAATACCGATTTAGTGCTTTCTACGCAAGGTTCACATGCAAGAAAAGTTGCTTTCCACAAGGTCGTGCAGGGTGCTCGAACACTCAATTTAAACGGCCTCTGACTTGCATTTATGTCTTATATAACAACGAGCAATCAATGGCTCAGATCTATTGTATGCTCTTACCTCTCATGTGAATGGAGGAGGTAAGAGGGACCATGTTAAAACTATTCATATAACACCACCATATAATTACCAACTCTAGAACTCTGATGTATGGCCAAATCTCTAACCCTACATGCTAAACTCTAATATCATACTATTGCAGGTTTATATATGATATGTACCCTACTTATTCAAACCTTAATTAACAATTTAGTACATAGAAAATAGCAGTGTCAATCATAGCAAAGAGGAAGTTAAATGAATAAAGTTCTAGTACGTGCCAAGCTGCAAGTTTAATCATTCAACCCTCGATATAAAATATCCATGGCTCAATGTCTGGTTTACAACTTCATCGACACGAAGGCCAGTAGCTTAAGGGTTTATACTTCTAGTAGCTCGGGGTCTGCAGGAGGAGGCTTGCGGTCCGAGACAAAGTCGTTGTGCATGTGGGGTTGTTGCGTCACCCGCGAATCATCCTAGAACAGTGTCTCCACAAGGCCCTCCTCTGCTCTAGGTGTTGGTATATCGTGACACCGCTTTCCTTCTTGCCGACAACTTAGTCTCGTGCTCTCCTTGCATGCCGGTAGCTCGACGTCAACCTCTTCTTCGGTGCACATAATGTGTCCTCCTACTCCTTTCTTCCGTCGTCGATGCTCCCCCTCGTTAGATTTGGACGAGGAGTGCAGGATTTGGCTCCTCCCACACCGTGCGCCTCTTTCAAATGGGGGAGAACGGAAGGAGACATCGAGCTGCGTCACCAGTGCAATCTCGTCAAGATATCGAGATGTGATAGTTGTGTTACCAAGTGAATTCGTATTTTCAAGCCGAGATTATATAATGTCTGGGTACATCACACACACAAAAGATAAAGGGCAAACATGTGTGATGTAGGAAAATTCTCTGGGAACAAGGTGGTTAGTGATTGGTTGTACCACATACTGGAAAATAGCATCGATTGTTAAGTGCGACACCCAATTAGTGAAGAAATTAATGCGCAGTGTGCCCCATAGCCAGTAAACGAGCAGTCCTAGGGCATGCAGTGGTGGAGACCGACCGCATGCAGCCGAAGTGCACTCAAAACGGCCAAATTAACTTTGCATTAATTGCCAACACGCCTTAATCCTCTCCTATTTTGAAAACTGAAGTGCGCCTTCTAAACCGTGATGAAGGGAGTATTACTCACAAGTTGAACCGTTACAACACGTAATAATAGTTTATCTTAGTTTCCTCCATGTTTGTAACTCAAAGCCGAGTACACTGCCTGGACGACAGTGCAAACTAGGCCAATGGCAGCAGCCAGGAGCCCGACGGCGAGCCAAGGGTTGCTGAAGTACTTCCGCCTCAGCCACGCCATCCACCTCCGCCAGTAACTCTGAGACCGCTTCTCCAGCTTCGAGCATGTCTCCCGCAGGTAATTGCAACCGGGGTCGTTAGGGTCAAACTGGATCCCCTTGCAGAGGTCGGCAAAGCATTTGGCCACCTCGTCATTGTTGCCGTGGCTGTGCACGATGATGCCCTTCTTCCACAGCAGCTCCACGTCCTTGGTGGTGCAGGCCACCTGTGACATGAACACGCAGTATGCAGTGACGTGGCTCCCCACCGTCTCCCGGTTCCGCTGCTCAAGCTCCATCAGGTTGCGCAATAGTCGCCACGTCTCGCCGTCGATGTCCAGCTCGGGGACCTCCAGTGTGCCGCCGCCGACCAGCTCCACGTCAAGAATGCAACGTAGGAGCCCCGGCTCGCTCATGGACCGACGCTTGAACGTCACCCCTGCGAAGCTATACTCCGTCGCCGAGCGCCATCGGCGCACAGATACGGGATTGGCTCCGTTGACTGTTGCAGTAGGCGAGACGGAGGTTGCAAGAGGCTTCAGCAAGTGCATATGAAGAAGATGGAGAAGATTGCCAGGCACCATCAGCTCTGGCACCACCATGGCCGGCGATCCCACTATGTACTTCTGCAGACTCATGAGAATGAGGGCGTACTCTGCAATCTCCTTAATCACACGATCCTTACCATCCATAGTTGTCAGCTCTCCGATCTTCTCGAGCACGAAGAACGGTATCTGGTTCTCTGCAAGGAAGAAAACATCCCGGACCACCGCCAGCGCCTCGGCCCGGTTTGCCGACGGGACACCGGCTTCTGCAGTCCCCGGTGCAACGCCTGCGGATTGTGTGCATGCTCGGTGTGGGAGGTCGACTAGGCGGGAGATTATGTAGCAGCCGTCAAGGAGGAGCATGCGCACGAACTGGTCGCCCGTCATGTCATCAAACATGTTGGCGTAGCATTTCCTCACAGACTTCTCGAGGCATGTGAGCTCATTTATGTAGATGTCCACCGTCACGCCGGGTCTCTCCACCTTCGCCGCCGTGAGCACCAGTTGGAGGCTGGCGAGCTTGTCATTCTCCATGGCGAGGTGCAGGTTCTTGCTCTGTGGCCGAGGGTAGTTGTACGGGCCGATGGCGACGTGGTTAGGGTCGTACTCGCTGCTGTCGACGTTGCGTGTGAGGTCGCCGACCTTGGCGATGATGATGGGACACGGAGGGTGCCCCCCGTCTCCGATCTGCGCCTTGGATAATTCCAGGGCCTTTAGTTCCTTCGTCAGCTCATTGGCCAGCTGAGGCATCTCTACAGTCGAAGTCGATCGGTAAGCAACAGAGTGTGATTAGTCAACTATATTTTGAATCCGATTAGTAAATGACAAAATTGAACAGAATGACAGGCGGATAAGTTTTCTTGTCACCTGGCTGATCCGTCTTGTTGCCCAAGAGTAGCAGTTGCACTTGCGTTCCTGGAGTTCTGTTACCCTCTCAACGCTCAGTTCACGCTTGGTTTCAGAGTTGGTTGCCCGGCATGAGAATGCATCTGTATATATTACTCATCCTCCAACTTTACATTCCGTTGAGGATAAGCATAGAAGATTCACGCGCAGGCACGATCTGTTAGATTACCCAGGAAGCTGCTCAAAAGCTGCTATAATTGACACACTTTGCGAAAAAGAATCGACATATCAGCTAGAGTCAGTCAAGCACTGAGATGAAGGTGTAAATTTTTCCTCGAGTGCATCTTTCTGAAAAGATAAATCTAGCTAGGATTCCCGCTTGATAGCGCACAAGGTTGCGTGGCTACAAGAAAGAAAGAATGGTTTGGCGTGACCTCGTTGGACTCGTTTGGTTCCTTGCATGCATCGCCATCAGGCTAGAGGCAGCAGCACCGGCCAGCGGAGAAAGGAGTACAGCCACTTGGCTGCTTTACCTACTTGGCAACGAGGCTGGCTAGCTGTTAGCCTTAATCTTGATTCCATGTATCTGCATGTTCTAGTTTTTGTGTCTGCATGTAGCTTAGTTTGTCTAGGGAGTAACTGTCCAGTGAAGCTTCAGCTCAGCATGCGATACGGCGAGCACGGCAAGATGCTATATGCTGATGGAGGCGTGAAGTTGTGGGCGGCAAGCAAGGTGAGATGTCGAAGATGGTCGTGGAATGCCACTAGGATGGCGAGATGCCAACTATCGCGTGAAGCGGCGCAGCCGTATGAGACGGTGCTGCATGAACAAGTCCTGAAGCTGGCGTTGTGTACAGATGCTAGCCGGGTGACTTGGCTAGTATGTTAGCCCGCATAGCCGGGTCGTCTAGCCGTTGAGGAGAAGCTGCAAGAGTGGCGGACGTGGTGCATGTAGTACCCTCTCCGTTTTTATTTACTCTGCATATAAAGTTTGACTGACCAATACAAAAAAATATGAACATTTACATAAAAAAATTATATGTTGTGAAAATATATGCAATGATGAATCCAGTGATATACATTTGGTGGTGTATATGTTAGATGGTTTTCACTTTCAGTGAGATTTCAATGAAATTCACTGATTTTTTAGTAATTTCAATAGATACTGAAATAATTATGTTTCGATCAAAATATTTTAGCAATTTCATTAGTGCACGGGAGTTCAAATATTTTTCAAATTATTTTTCATAAATTTCAAATATTCAATTGAATTCAAGTGAATATTTCGGTCACTTGGCCAAAATGTAAAATGAAATCAATGAAATTCACTAAATTTCGGTGATTTCGGTTGGTGCTAAACTTTTTTGAAACTGAAATTGAAAACCTTCAATAGTGCGGTGAGTTTTGCATGGTAGGAGCGCCAACCTCTTGTATACTATATTTTGCACTAATAATGAAAAGGGTTGTCCGGGCTAGAGAAATAATGTAGCGATTGTGTTCATCAAGGAAAACACCCCTCGGTAAAGCTTGCAGGTTGTTTCTACCGTCGTGTATGTGGGTGTGCGTGTGTGTCCTGAACATGCATGTTCTTGAGAGAAACCATGAGTGAAAACAGAAAAGGGGTTGTGAGATGCGGCGCCAACACTGGCTAGTCCATCTTGCTGCCTTCCGTGACTTACGTCTAGTAGTTTGGGCTTTGGAATAGTACAACAGCTTTCAGTTTGAAATATCTCACGCCCTCATGGATCATGGCATCCCGTTCACAGTGATATCCTGAGCCAGATTAATAATCTAAAGCACCAAGCACAACTTCCATTCCCACTTGAGCTGATCATTCTATTTGCATTGGCTATTTAAAATACTATAAATAATGAATTCATTTTCAAACACATCAGAGCCAGTGTTTATGCTTATCGAAGAAAATTCAAGGAAGAGATCTAGTGGCTATCACAAAGAGTAAAGAGGGAAAATATGATCAGTTTGAGGCATGTGTACAAGCTTTTAAACATATTTTATCTTTTGCACTTGTTGTGCTTTGTTGTATTGCTGTTGTTTGCTTCCTTTCTTTAGCTCTTAGATTTAGCATAACACTTGAACATTGTATTAACATTATTTTGAAAACTAATAGAAATACGCAGGAGAGCCTGTGATTTCTAGATTTAAAAAGAGACTCCAATCGACTGAGATTCAGTCGGCCGTGTGTATGTGTGCATGTCGTTGTGTTTCTTATTTAAAAACAATTACACACATTGTGTTTTTGAACTTTGTGTTCTATCTACTCCAGATAAAACAACAAAGAGCTGCAAGTTTTTCTAGAAGGACAGTGACGAGGCAGGCGCTCACAACTCCTATGACCACCTTCAAGAGGCTGAGCCGGCAGATCTTGAGATTGACAAAGTCACCACTGGAGCCTCGTAGTTGATGGGTACGTCATACCACATAAAGAATGGCGTCGAAAGGCCTGAAATAAATTTTAAAAAATAAGCAAGAATGTATGACAAGTGTAAAACTTGAACTCGAGGTGGCTAGTTCCACCATAAAAAACTTTTTCTAGCGAAGTTCATCATAGTTAGCTTAATTAACATAATTATATCATCCATGGGCTCGTTGAATCTATAGCCTGAAAGCTCATCCATCCAATTAAGCAAAATCTTATTGGAATAACAATAATTAGCTAGCATGCACTACTAGAAACTACCATTATACCTAGAATCATATACTTTAGGTGAAAGCCAAAAAACCCATAGGAAAAGACTTCCCTTTGAGCACATCTAGCAAGCCCTAGGGAAACATTCTTTAGTAGGGGCACAAACCCAAGTGAGAGATTCTTTACTAGGGAAACTGTGCGACCCCGCAA
Source organism: Aegilops tauschii subsp. strangulata (assembly GCF_002575655.3). Taxonomy (NCBI): domain Eukaryota; kingdom Viridiplantae; phylum Streptophyta; class Magnoliopsida; order Poales; family Poaceae; genus Aegilops; species Aegilops tauschii. The sequence goes on from NC_053037.3 coordinate 603,561,491, forward strand.
CTTTCCCTACAATTTTTTCCCTGACGTATGTTTAAATAATACCATGTGGATTCATATTCATATCTTCCATATACAAATATGCAATCTAAATTTAAATTCATATCTGCCATAATTCAAATAATTAAATATCAAGCCATAATTCAAATTTATAAATTACAGCATTCACCAAACACACCAGATTCATTTCCAATGAATACATCATGACATTCATGGCCATTTTAGAGCCAGAATTCAAAAATATTAAGTTTTGGCTAATTTTTTCTATAGCTAGCTGAACACCTAAATCATCATGTATGAACGTTTTTTGTCGGGCCGGGTATTCAAGAAGAGCGGCTCTCGAGTATAGACTATAGCACTCTCTGATTGATTTAATTAAGCTAAAGGAAATTAACCATTGATAAGAATACAGAAACAACTACAAAGATAACTTGGAGTATATACTAAAAAACTTCATCAATAAGCCTGTAGTGCAAGACAAATACAAAATTAAACCAACGTTTTCTACTAGCACATTTTCATTTTTTTGCGGGTGAATTATGTACTAGCACATGACCAGCTTATAGATTATAAAAACGCTAAACAGGAACGTTTTCTACTAGCGCGCGGGAGCTCTCAGATAGTCAAATAGTCCACATCATATGCAGCTAAAACTTTCCAAATGACACAACTACGAGATGAAGTATGCAAAACACCTAGGGGGTGTGGCGTGAAGGCATCATGGTCGATGCAGAGGTGGAGCTGGGGTTGGGCCACATGAAGATCATCTATATGGTGGCGCTATCGTCCGAGCCGACCGGCCCGCACTCGTGCCCTTTGATGGAGATGAAGCGGGGTACGAGGGGCCGGGGGTCTGGATGGGGGATGAGCACGGCGCGACTGTGTTCGCGAGAGCTATATCTCAGGCCGTCTATTCCTCGCGTTCAGCGAGACGTGGGGGAAGGCTCGCGTCGAGGCAGCTGCACATGGCCCGGCCCAGGTTCGCTGGAGGGCAAATTCTCAGTTTTTTATGTTTCCTATTTTCTTTTTTGCTTTTATTTTTTTACATTGATTTATACTTTAAATATTATAAATATATATATTACAAAAAGCACTCTTCAAAAAATATTTGAAATTTTTTAATGAGTATTTAAAAAATGTTGAACAAGTATTTGAAAAATGTTGAACCGTATTTGAAAAATGTTGTACAAGTATTTGGAAAAATGTTGATCATATATATATAAAGATTTTGAACAAGTATTTAAAAAATGTTGAACACATATTTAAAAAAAATGTTGACAAGTATTTGGAGAAATGTTAATCATGTATATATAAATATTGAACAAGTATTTGACAAAAAATTGAGAAGTATTTCAGAAAATGTTGATCATGCATATAAAAATGTTGAATGAATATTTCAAAAATATTGAACAAGTATTTGAAAAAATTGAAAAAGTATTTGAAGGGAAAACTAAAAAAGAAACAAAACTCCCGAGACGAAAAAACAAAATAAAGCGAAAAAATGGAAAAGGAAGAAAGAAAAGTGAACAAAAAGTGGAGAAGAAAAAAGAAAACGAAAAAAATAAAGAAAAAACAGAAAAAAAAAACCCTGTGAAAACAAGTGGAAAACCGACTTGACTCGGCTCAACTACAAAACGCGTCTTATACTAGCTGTCCGCAAGGAGACCAGGGATCGAATCCCGCTTCTTGCATATTATTTCCCATTTTCTACGATTAGTTAGCGAGAGATCCGTTCGGTCTCGCTAAAAGCAATAAATAGCACTCGCGCTATATCTTGCTTATAACGAGATGGAAGCAGCTCTCGCATCAAGTGCAGCGTGAGTGGGCCGGCCCATTAGCAAGGATTCGGTCAATTTAGGTCTGGTTTTCTTCGTTTCCTTTTGTGTTTCCTTGACTCCTTTTGTTTTTACATTGATTTTTATTTTATTTTCTTCGTTATAACATTCATTTTCACTGCTTTTACTTTTTTTTCTTGGTTTTCAGTGGTATTCTTTCCCCTCTTTCTTTTCTTTGGGGCTCTTTGTTTTTATCGGTTTTCACTGTTTATCTTTCTTTTTCCCTTCATTTTTCATAGGGTTTCTTGTATTCTTTCTTCGGTTTTTAATGATTTTGCGGGTTTTATCTTTTTGTACTGATTTTGATCGGTTTTTTTCTTTGAAGTTTTTTATCATGGTTTCCATCGTTTTTCTTTGGCTTTAGAAAATTTCTTTTAATTTATATAGTTATCTATGTGTTGTTTCTATCATTTTACCTTGGTTTCTTTGTACATTTTTCATGTACATATAAAACATTACTTTTATACATGTTAATTTTTTTTGAAAATACACACAATTTTTTTAGTTAAATGTTTTTTATGTCTACAGTTCTCATATAAATAAATGATATTTTTACACATTTAACAATTTTAATACACCGTTAGCATTTTTAAACACAATGATCAACATTTCTTTGAAATACACGTTTGATTTCTACTTTTTTCATAAACCATGTACATTTTTCATGTACGTTTGAAACATTTATTTGATAGACATATAAAATTTTCCAAATACATGATTACAAAATTATAATGTTTCATACATTTTTTAAAATTTGTAAAAAAATTTAAAGTGACACAAACATTTGTTTTGTATGCTATCAACATCTTTCATATCATTTGAAACATTTATTTTATATATGTTTAATTTTTTGAAATATTTGATTAATATCTTTTATAATGTCACATACATTTTTTGAAACACCAAATTTTTTAAAAACATCAAAAACATATTTCTAATAAGCTATCAGCAGTTTTTATATTAAGCTAACATTTGTTAACATTTTTCGTATTCCCAGTTTTAAGATTTTAATTTTTTATGTTTTGAAATATATTTATTTAAAATATTTTCAATAAAAAGAATAAAATAAAAAACGAACAAAGGAAAAAACAGGAGGAAAAGGAGCTTACGGGAAACCTATCTAGGACGACCCGTTTTGAGATGCCTGATGCGAGCCCTCGCTCCAACTTGCGTTAAGCGAGGGATGGGCGTGCCCGTCTGCGTTGGGGCATGACTCAACACCGGCTAGATGGTTGAAAAAGGAAAAGTTTGGGCTTGTGGTGGCGCTTCCAGAGGGAAGGAGACTTAAACTAGGCCCAAATTTTGCATCATGCCTGCCCTTTCGTGCTTCATATTGTGTCTCGGTGTGCCGTTTGATTGAAAAATATTTTTTCCACTAGGGTGTACTGATCATTTACTTTATTGCCAGTTCCATCTGGGGCCAATCTGGGTGTGCAAGGAAGATTCCAAAAGCCTTGTCATTCAAGACAAGGACTCCTATCTGCCCACGTAGCCGTGGTTAGGACTTCTATTATCCTAGGCCTCCATTAACTTATATAAACCGGAGCTAGGCTAGTCGATAGAACACATCATTAGGCATGTCATCTCTAGACACCTTCTTTTTTGTGTGTGGGGGAGATCTAGGCATCTAGACACAACAATCTCGTGGTAGTTGACCTATACTTTGAACTCCATCTCAAATCAATACAAACACAAGCAGGACGTAGGGTATTATCTCTCCGAGAGAGCCCGAACCTGGGTAAACCTCTTATCCTTGTTACAATTGTATCTAGACTACCATCTCGGGACACCCTACCCGAGATTCGCATAAAAAATAACTTTCTTATATTTTGAAAACTTGAGACACCATTCCTTTATATCGGTCACACTGATAAGATATTTAGTGTACTCAAAGTCAACATCCATCACTTTAGGCAACATCAACAAACCATCGAACTTGATCTCTTTAAGCATCAACTTTTTGTAATGTGAAAACCCATCTAAAATAGTTAGTAGATGATCAGCGTCTAATGTAGACTTTAAAATACAGTCCTGTTTATTAACTACAGAATAAACTTCGGTTTGCTGCCATTACTGTATCGAGATGACATGTTATGTGAACAACCTAACAAAAGTAACCAGAGAACAAATATTCATCTATTAAGTTTTGGTAAAAAAACATGAACCTTATTATTAATAGTCACATCATTCTTGGTTTCTTAGAACAATTATTAAATTGATTATTACAATGTAAAACATTATGTACAATAAATAAATACATCTTTATATGCACGATATGGACCTAAATTTACTAATACACGGACACAACACTATGTTTGATTGTCTCAGGGTTAAGACGATAATCCTTACACGCATGAATTACTGCAATCAACTTAATTTGAATCAGGTAACTGAAGAGTAAGATCATAGCAATATTATTTTTCATGGACGCAAACCAAATAATAAACTACACTTCCGTAAAAAACAACTAATAAACTATAATATTTAATACATTAAGTTCCATCATTACAAACTAGGAACTTAACACTACAACAGTACATGTGACAATCTCTAACATACACAATTATTTTACATACATAAACCATGGGTGTACCAATTCTATTTGCATTCTAAGATTTAACTAAACAACCTAGGATACTGTAATTTAGTAGTCATGAAATCAAACAATCAACAGTTACTAAAAGTTGAACAGATTAAGTTTCATCAAGAGAAACTGGAGTCTAAGAGTTCAAATATTATGTTTCATCGTTTGTAACTTAAACCAACTTGTTTTTTCATACTTGTCAACACACGTAACTGTATTATTCCCCTTCTAAGATTCAAGATCATACCATTTTAGATCACACCCTCTTAATATATGCAACGTATAGCGACTACAAAGCGAAGAAGGCACTTGAATCATGAATACGCGAAAGGAAACTACCAGTGACGAGATTTGAGAAGTATTATGCATTTTCAATCTATTGTACAAGAACAAAAATTATGGACAAGAAAGTTTTTTTTTTGCGTGTATGGACAAGAAAGATATAAGTACAACAAACCTTTTCGACGAATCTTCCGATAGAAGTCGAGCGGTGTTGCTGGTTCCTTTGATCTTCTGAAGTACACACGAAGAATAATAAATCTTGCTCCAGGCTTGTATTTCCTGTAAAATGCGAGCGAAGTACAAGAACGGACAGAAACCAAGAACAAGAGCAGCCCTATGTATGATGTTAATGAATCATTTTCATTGCGGCTTATATTTGCCTATGTTAGATTCACTTATCGTATATTATCCTACGCCACATGAAGAATTATACGACCCCACAAGAAAACATATACGGCTTTGATATACATTGCATTACGGACATACACGAACTATTATACAAGATGAAAACGCTATATACACGAACAGATTCACGGCCCATAATCTGTGTCTCCCCGCACCTGAACGCCACAAATTCTCTCCCTATGGTGGCACATATAGTGAAGTATAATATGGTGGATCCCTTCTCGGCATGGCTAGACAACTTGAGCTCTATGATTTTCTTTTGAAACAAGGTTAAAAAAATACTCCCTCCGACTCATAATAAGTGTCACAGTCTTGAGCTAAGGGCATCTCCAACGCGGGCGTTAGTGCCCGACGCTAGGATTGTTTCCCTGGCTGTTATGTTCAATTCCTAGCTGATCCAGGGATTTTCTTTGGTGTCGATGCCAACTGATACGCCCGGCGCTACAAGGAATTTTTCACGTATTAGGAGAGGAAGAATCGGCCCAAGCGCCTATTGGATCGCTGCTACCATTGGAGACACGGACTCTTGCACAGACGCTAGGAATCTAAATCATTTATTTTATCTAATTAAGCGCCTAAGCAAGCACCTTCCATTGCAGATGCCCTAACCTCAGTTCAACTCTGCGACACTTATTTAGATCGGAGGGAGTAGTTTTAATTAATTAATGGAGCAGGTTTAGACAAAATGCATGCCTCAGCGGGAACTAATGAATACTCTCACGACATTATATTATTGAAGTGAGTGGCACCCACCAAAGCCCAAAGATGGGCTTCCTCTTTGATCTTCACAATAGTTAATGTGGCTGGGGCGGCGATATTGCAGAAGACTCACGTGTTGCCCTCTTCATAAATTTCCCAGGACACAAGCATCATCAATGAGGCAAAACCAGTCCTATGGTTGCCCCTCTCGTTGACCGTTTTGATACACTAATCTCTCATTGATGTCTTGTGGTGCCAACTCCTTGAAGTGGTGTCATGAAGACCAAGCCAAGATGCGACCTCGTTCCAAATCCATTGAGAGAAACGGCATTGGAAGAGCAGATGCGCCGCAAATGTTGAGCTTTCTTACATATGGGACATAGGTTACAATTCGGTCATCCAAGGTGGCTCAATTTATCAACCATCCAAACACGATCTTGAATGATCAACCATGCGAAGAACATCCACTTTGGAGGAGACCACACCTTCCACACAGATGCGTTCATATGACGTGTAGTTAGGTCCACAAATTGCGCTATAAAGGCGGGTGACGTGGATTACTGACGATTCAAAGTAATTTTTTTCAAGAAATAGCATTATGCACCCCATGGTTGAGATTAACATTGCAATGCTTTCCCTAAAGAGTGGCAATCTCTTGGGGGTGTGTTTTGAGATGCCGTGATGCGTGTTGATTTGGTTAACACTCTAGTTACAGTAGAGCTTTCCACACGGAGCAAGAATTCATTCTCGAGAGCTTGAAGATCTTGGGAACAATGTCTATTGGCCTAATACCTTCAAGCCACAATGAATCACGGAATTTGTCTTTGGACCCATCTCCAATACATACATATGTGACCGCTGCACACATGTCTATCATTCTCATTCTCATTGCACGGTGTCCCTAAATTGGACCAAGTCTTGGGGTGGTCGGCACATTCATACCAAAGCCAGCGTAGACGAAGGGCGTGACAAACTTATCGAGATTGAACACATCGTTGAATAAGTGCACATATAGATCTCTATGTAATATATGTAGAGTTACCCAACATTAGTTTTTGTCCTTAGTTTAGAGCTGGTAGGAGGGAAAAAAAATTATCTTGTTTTGAGCCATACCAAATGTGGTTGTTAGTCCTGTGTTCTGAGACCGTATACGCACCCAGGTTTAGAGAGGCCCCAAAACAAAAATTCACTGCAAGGAGCTATAAATTTGGCAAACTTGTGCACCAAGAACTCAAGTATAAAAGTAGATGGGTTGGTTCAACTTTGTTGAGACGTACTGAAAACATGCTCTATTCCAAACCGCTGGCCGGAAGGCAGCAAGAAGATGGACAAGTTTGGCCGCGCGGAACCAAGCAGCCGGCAAACCTCACACGACTGCCTAAAGTTACTCCTTTTGCCGCTGGCTGCCTGACCTGATGGCGATGCAGCGTTGCAGGGAACCAAACAAGCACAAAGCAACGGTCACGCCAAGCCAAAACGTTCTGTCGGATTCTTTCTTTCTTGCAGCCACGCAACCTTCCGCGGGCGCTATCAATGGAGAATTCTAGCTAGCTTTCGTTTCTCTTTCTCTTTGGGTAAAACGTTACTACCCGCCCGATGCATCGGCCTTATCCTTTCGTATCCAAATCAGCGCAACTACCTCCTCTCATCTCCATCACGCGCTCTTTCTCCCTCGCCGTCTCCTACCTCGCGATTCTCGCCGCCTTAGCCTAGCGCTGCAAGCCACCTGCATGCTGGTCTTGCTGCATTATCATGCATGCTCGGCTACAAACTCTGGAACACCACTAGGGTTGAGACTTGAGAGGGTAGCTCACCTCCACGAGTGCTAGGCGGCAGCGTAAGGCCATCGGTGGACAAGCAAATGGATCAAAAAGGTGCCAAGAGAACTTATCCTCCCGTCTGTTCAATTTTATCATGTACTAATTGTACTAGTAGTTCATCTTAGCATATTGTTGGCTAGTTGCACTCTATTTATTCACGACTGATCGATGGACTGCATGTAGGCCAATCTATGGATTCGGATTCCTGCGTCCTGGAGATGGATCGGCTGGCCCATGACCTGGAAGATAAGCTGGCCAGCCTGAATTCATCCAAGGCGAAGGTTGGCGACGGTCACCGTCCTTGTTCCATCATCGTTGGCAAGGTCCGTGACCTCACGCGCAACGTCGACAGCAGCGAGTACGATCCTGACCACGTCGCCATCGGCCCGTACAACTACCCTCGCCCCCAGAGCAGAAGCCCACACCTCGCCATGGAGCATGACAAGCTAGCAAGCCTCGACCTAGTGCTCTCGGCGGCAAAGGCGGCGAGACCAACTATGACGGTGGAGGTCTACGTCAAGGAGCTGGCATGCCTGGAGCGTGACACCAGGAACTGCTACGCCAACACATTTGATGACATGACGAGCGAGCAATTCGTGCGCATGCTGCTCCTCGACGGCTGTTACATACTGTCCCGCCTCGTCGGACTCCGAGCACATCATCTAGATCTAGATGATGTGGGGACTGCAGAGGCCAGCGTCTCGTCGGCAAACAGGGCGGAGGCGCTAGCGGTCGTCCGCGACGTGTTCTATCTCGCGGAGAACCAGATACCGTTCTTCGTCCTTGAGAAGATCGGGGAGCTGACCACTTTGGACGGTAAGGATCGTGTGTTTACACACATCTCGGATTATGCCCTTGATCTCATGAGGAGACAAAAGTACGCAACGGCCGCGCCGGCCATGGTGCCGCCAGAGCCGATCGTGCCGGGTAATCTTCTCCATCTTCTTCATATGCACTTGAAGCCTGTTGCACTATCCGTCTCGCCTTCCGTGCCGGTTAGCACCGTCGATCCCGTGTATGTGCGCCGGTGGCGCTCGGCGACGGAGTACAACTTTGCGGGAGTGAATTTCAAGGCTCGGGCCATGAGCGAGAAGGGTCTCATCCGCTGCATCCTCGACGTGAAGTTGGACGTCGGTGGCGGCACGCTGGAGGTCCCCTGCCTGGACATCGACTCCGAGACTTGGCGGTTATTACGCAACTTGATAGAGCTGGAGCAACGTAACCGAGAGACAGTGGGGAGCCACGTCACGGCATACTGCGTGTTCATATCCCAGGTGGCCTGCACCACGAAGGACGTGGAGCTCCTGTCGAAGAGAGGCGTCATCGTGCATGGCCATGGCAACAATGAAGAGGTGGCCAAATGCTTCGCCGACCTTTGCAAGGGGATCCAGTTCGACCCTGATGACCCCAGTTGCAACTATCTTCGTGAGACATGCAAGAAGTTGGAGAAGCGGTTCCAGAGCTACCCGCGAAGGTGGATCGCGTGGCTAATGCAGAGGTACTTGAGGAACCCCTGGCTAGCCGTTGGGCTCCTGGCAGCTGCTATTGGCTTAGTTCTCGCACTCATCCAAACTGTCTACTCTGTTTTGTGTTACTACAAACAATGATCAAATTAGAAATCTAAAGATCTTTCCGGTCTCTGGAAACCGGACGTCACGATAATAATATTTAGATCATGTCCTACATGACTTTACAAAAATCACGGTAGAGTTATGGAATGCCGAAGGGCCATCACACTTATGGAATGTATTTTTAGTCATGTATTCTGCGTTGTGAGTTATGACATGTTCACTGGACAGCCATAAGGGGTGTTGAACGATGTATAGTGGATTTTAACTGACAAAATAGAAAAGAAAAAATGATGATAAGTTATCTGGGCAGATCCAATCTATTTGAGGTATGACTTTGCTCTTCATTGGCGTGGTCATCAGTGTGTATTGGTGTTGAATGCATAGATCGAATTGATGCAAAGGTCGGGTCTCAAGATGGTAACGGGAACGAAATCTGCCGGGTTTTGCTTGCCCAAACCCGTCCCCGCGAGCGAAACACAAACCCGTCCACATCCCTGTCCCCCATGCACGGAGCCAGCTTTTTGCCCGTTCCCTAAACCCGTCGGGTTTTCTGATCCCGCGAGAAACCCGTCCCCATGAACAGTTAGCAAAAACAACAGCTTTTGAAAGAAAAACATGAGCATATTACAGCAATGGCAGCAGCAAATATCAGCATATTGAAGCAGAAAACCATGAGATAAGAGCAGTTTTAACATGAGACAAAGCAGCAAACCACGAGATAAATAGTAGGCACCGTCGAATAGCATTTTAGCAGCAAACATGGTATAATTCAGCAGTAAAACTTGAGCATATTTCAGCACAATATAATAGTATATTTCAGCAACATCTATTACATACTCCCTCCATTCCCTTATATAAGGCCACAAACTCATATTACAGTTAGCAAGGTAAAATTTAATGACTGCTTTGTAAGCCAATTTTTCTTTTCGTTAATCGAAGTCATTAATACATTTGCATGCATGCAAGGAAGAAATGAGATAGAAGTAGTACATTGTCATTATGACTACATGCATGCAAGTATTAAAAAGTTGCTAGAACGAGAAAACATCATTAATTTTTGCCTCGATTACTGTTAGTGGCCTTGTATAGATGCAAAATGTATTTTCCATAGTGGCCTTGTATAAGGCTAGTCATAGTGGGGAGTATCATATACTAGTATCATGCATATGATACTAATGTATAATACTATATCCATAGTGCATCGTATCATAGATTAGTATCATAGGTAGTCTCATTTATTGTCATGCATGACACATAGTAGCATAACATTTATTATGTTACGGTATCTACTTATGTTACTATAATCATCTCTTTCTTCTTGAATTGCCTGCCACATAAACATGTTTGCGAGTCCCAAGTGCATGTTACTACTTATGTTACCCCCACTATGGCCAACCTAAGGGAATGGAGGGAGTACTTAAGACAAAAGACAAACAAGCCATCACGTTTGTCCACACAGATTAAGTTGCGTCAACCATTAATTCGAGAGATTAAGGGCTGAGATTAAAAAGCGTTACATACAAATAATATTGCAGGGTACAAATAGTTGAATATGTCATGTATACAAACGTATATATGTTAGACGGGAGCCAAACTGGATTAGGAAAAAACACAAGTCCGACCAGATTGGAACATGATTAATAACAAGGGAAAAAAGGATAGTCCGGTTGGCACACGTACATATGCCTTAGCGCTGGTGGTGTGCAGTCCCTCATAGACTAGTCACAATGGAAGTAACTTAACTAGTAACATCACACATTTCAATACAAGATTGCTTATGTGGCAGCTAATTAATGAGGAGAGAGGGTTTGTGGTAACTTAGGTAGTTACTGTAACATCACACATTTCAAGGTATAATGAGTCTATAGCCTAATAAATGAACTATTTCATGATACCACTCATATGTTACTACCCACTATGGAGGTAGTAACATAGACTAGTAACGTCTGCAAGTTACTACTCTATGTTACTCCCCACTGTGAGCAGTCTTATATTGCCAGGCAAAAGTGCATACGATGACATCAGAATTGATGTCATATGTCAATTAGGAGTAATATTTTATTTAGCTGCTTTGTCTCTTTAGCAATTACTCCCTCCGTCCGAAAATACTTGTCATCAAAATGAACAAAAAAAGATGTATCTAGAACAAAAATATGTCTAGATACACCCCTTTTATCCATTTTGATGACAAGTATTTCCGGACGGAGGGAGTACTAGATAAGCTTATAGGATGTACAATCAATTTCTATCATATTAAAAGGGCACGTGCATGTTTTTAGATCAAAAGTTATTTTTTCTCATATATTTACGTCAGAATTTCATCAATAGCTAAATTTCAGATTTATTGTATTGAAATTAGCATTTTGACTAGGACAAAGCTGAGCTACACATATGTTTTGATTGTAGGCCAACGATGTATCTCATGTCTATGGAAACGAACAATAATACTGTATGTCTGGAAGAATCAAAATGTACAGTGCACATGGTATTGAGTATGCAAGAGGAATATAAATATGCATTCCAGTGTGCTACCTATGCGAGCAATCTATCATACAAAAGAAGTAAATTGAGGCCATAGCTAGCATAGTACATGTTGAAATTAATAAATCATATCAAGATGTATTTAAGTTGTTTGACTTGCGCTATATAATATGGCATACAAAACAGTATGGCTACAGGCACACAGAACAAGTTACGATAGTGAGAAAGAATGGAATGTGAGCATGTATTAAATACAAATAAGCTTTTGTTCAACGACCACAAAAAAACCACGCAAGACCGGTAAGAAAGATTAAATCTAGGCGAGAATTGTTATGATAATCCCAAAAAAATTAATAGCATTCAAAAACATTTTGTGACTGAGAGTGATTCGCAAGAAATATAAGGCTCGCTAATAAAACGTTAGTGTGAGAAAATATTTTAGCAAAAAGAAGCTGTAAAAAAGTTATGTCAAGTTTATAATAACACATCTTGGTAGTGTAGAAAAATTATGTGTTCGTCAAAAACAATATAGAGATGACCAGAATAAAATCTATGACGGATGCAAGTGAAAGAATGGATGTTCTTAGAACTTTAAATCATAATTGTATGCCTCACGTCGGTGGTCAAGTGACATGGGTAAGTAAAGTAAGATGAGTCATGATTGAAGAACCTAGAAGCATGACATCACACCAATTGGATACACCATAAATGTGTAAGTTAAGGGGGAAAATACATTAAGATGGTAGGGAAAAAGGAAGATTTATGTACGAGTCACCGATGTCACGCATAACAACGGGATGGTTAAAGCCAACGAATTATTTTAATGGAAGCCTAGCATAACCATGTAGGCGAGAAACAACAGAAAAGCATAGGTCAAGGCTTAGTACTTGAAGAAGTCAAAGAAATCGCAGAAAGATGATGCCAGAAGAAATATAACATTTTACATGTAGTTTCTGGTATATTAATTCTATCTCAGGAGTACAACATACAAGATGTTTAAACAATAAAATTATTTAGGGAAGCCCTGGCATAAACATGTGAGCGAGTAACTATGCAAAAGCATGGGCTGAAAGCTTGGCATTTGGGAAGGCAAGGAAATTTCACTCAAATGTGATCCAAAACCGCCTTATGCGGGCCACACATGACCAAATAAGTTCCTAGACAACAACGATGCATACAACTCGAAAACAATGGGCCCCTCTTCTCGGATAAGAGAAACCCACAACTTAAGCTTATGTATAGTGGAACCCTTCGAGTCATCAACAGTAGCAATATCATTTAAATAAAATTTACATATTGCAGGTTAGGTTATGGTAAAGAGTAGCTAAATTTGACGATATGTTCCCGAACATATGTAGACAACTCCACCTCGCCATTGACACAAGTAACTGGGTGAACATCGTGGTAATGTGCATCCAAGTCATATGAGTTTGGATTTGAGAAACTTAGAAAAAAATATGCATATTCAATAACTTATGAAATATAATGTAAGAAAACACACTATATCAAACTACAAATAGAATTACAAATAAGGATGAAATTAATACTCACACTTCATATTATGGTGGAACAATTTTTCAATGTGCTTCTATAATGAGTCCTCCAAAATTTAATGGAAAATATTTGTATAACCAACATATATGTAGTAACAAAGGTAATAAAAACAAGGCTTCCCCAATGCATACATAAAATTAATGGTAATATAAATGATTATTTCAAAATAAAAAAATTGTAAATACTTTAATATTATTGCAGTTAACTTTCAATCTAGCCGCGCAAATGCGCGGGTAACCCCACTAGTTTCAACAATAACAGTAGGAAAAGGAGCATATTTTAGCATAATACAATAGCATATTTCAGCAACAAAGGCCCTGTTGTGTAGTCGACGGTTGAAACTAGACCAGTGGATGGGTAGAAATTGGTGGATCAGTGGATATGCTACGTATTTTAACGAGTATGACGGGTTTTGGGTTTGAGTACTACTGAAACGGGTTTGAAACCACGAAACATGTCAGGTTTTACAATGTACCAGGCTGCTCCCCGCGGTGCTAAAAAGACCCCCATCCCCCTCCCCTAATAGGGTAACCCTCAGGGACGCGGGTTTCGCGGCCTCATTGCCATCTTGAGTCTGGTGTGTACTCATTGCACTCATCTACGGGATTGAAGCATTGGCAGAGGCAAGATTTCTAGATTGGGTGTACAGAGCTTAAAGGCACGATGTTATACTAATTAATTATAAGATTTTTTTTTGCGGGGCATTGGTGTTGGTGTTGGCTGCGCCATCTGATAAATAATGCAGCAAGACCTGCATCTATCTGTGTATATAGCCCATCCTCTTGCTTTACATTCCATTGAGGATAAGAACGGAAGATGATCTGATAGATTACACAGGAAGCTGCTCAGAAGCTCCTATATTGACACACGTTTGTGCAGAGAAGTCAAGCACTGATGTGAAGGTATGCATTTTTCTCCTCTCATGCATCTTTCTAAAAAGAGAAAGCTAGGTAGGATTCCTGCTTGATAGCGCGAAAGGTTGCGTGGCTGCAAGAAAGCTATCTAGGATTTCCGCCTGATAGAATGGTATGGCCTGACTTGATTGTACTTGTTTGGTTCCCTGCCTGCATCGCCGTCAAGCTACTTGGATGCTTTGCCTGCTTGGCTGCTTGGCAACAAAACTGTCAAGATCATTCATGGTCCATCTTGCTGCCTTCCGTGACTTCCATCCAGCAGTTTGGAATACATGCTTTTAGTGTATGTATCAAAATCCATCCGTGGCGTTGTCTTTTTTAACTTTGTGTTATCTAATTGCGAGTATCCATCTTGATACTCATACTAAAATGGTCGTGTGCATCCCTAGTTGGTGAAGAGGCTGGGGAAGTGAAATTCTCCCCCAATTTTAAGCTCCCCCTCCCCTCCGCCTCCCCTCTCCTCCAGATCTCTCCCGATCCTGTCCGGACTCCCCTCCGACTCCACTCCCCTCTACCTCCCCTCCCGCCGCCGCCGAATCCCGGCTGGGCAAAGCCCGTGCGGGGGGATGATGGTGGCGGCGGGGCGTCCCTCCGTCGCGGCTTGGAGGCGCGGCTGTGACGGTGGATCTTGAGAGGGCGCCTCAGGACAACGTGTGTGTGGCCATGGCGCTGGTCACGCAGCGATGTGACCTCCTCTACCTTTGGATGTCTTCATCGTCGGTCCAAAGGGATCTGGTCGGTGGTTGTTGCCTCGCGGTGGCTTTCCGGTGGCGGATCAAGTGGAGGAGGAGATGGTGGCCTAACTGCTGAAGTGGGTGAGGATGCCACCATCGTCGGTGTTACCCATGGGTGTCGTTTTCCTTATTGGAAGCGATGGAGGGTGGCGTCCCTCGCTCCATTATTTCTGGGGGAAACCTTAGATCTGGAGGAGGCTACCAACGACGGAGGCGCCCGTGGGCATCGTAACCCTCGTGGAAGGCGTTGAGGGGCCTCCTGGATCGGATGATGGCGACGTCTTCGTCGTCACCCCTGTGGGGGCATCATCTTTGGAGACATTCATCGGCTGGACGGACATGTGGACGGCTTGGTGGTTGGGTGTCCGTAGGTGGTGGAGCGGCGCTTCATCCTACACATCGATGGCGGCGGATCTCGGCGGCGTGGCGCAGTGGAGACTCGGCGTCTGACGGGTGGCGATGGACTTCTGTAGGAGGACGACGATGTCTGGCGTCATGCCGGCGTCGATGGCAGAGAGGCCTGGCAAGGTCGATGCGTCAGTGTCTGTTCTGAGGATGGATCGATGGATGAAGGAGGTGACCACCCTTGCAGCGTGCGCATGTGGTGCCCATAAAAGTGCGCCGGACCAGTGTGTAACCCAGTCTAGGTATTGTGGCTTGGATGGGGCATCCGACATTAGATGTTAGGTGTTGGTGCGATGTCTGTTTGGTATTAGGCTCGGACATTCGGCACCCCTTCATCACGGGGATAGGAGTAGCGACAGGTGTTGCCAAGATGGTGGCTTCATGCTTACTAACGAATTACCTTGTTAGGGCTTTGTTAATAATTAATAAAATAATTATATGCATCGCTCAGATACAGAGGCCGGGGTACATCCTCCTTTTCAAAAAAAGGCAACCGGCCCCATTACCTCCAGCCGCTGACTTCTGTAGGGCAGCTTATTTTGAAGTAAATCCCTCGCTTTATTAAATGACAAAGATTACAATCAAACTGAAGAATTCTAGTCAAGAATCTAAGAATTATATTAAGGGTCGCTTTGATTCATAGGATTTTGAAAAAAATGAAAAAAAGTTCATTTTACTACCCTGAATAAAGTGGGTGGTTCATTTTTACCCCCCGATCTATTTTTCGGCTTCTTCTACCCCAAACAAATCAAAACCGGACAAAACACCCCCTAGCTGGTTTGTCTCAACCCGTTGCTGATGTGGCACTAGTCAACGGCGGTTTTGATCTGGGTGGGGCCCCCTTGTCAGGTTTCTCTCACCCCTCTCTCTCTCTCCCCGGGTCAGATCCGCCGCCACACAAAGGAGCTCGCCCCGGTCGCCGCACCCCGCTCGGCCTCGCCTCGCTCCTCCGCGGCGTTGGCTCCGCTGCCGTCCGCCCCGTCGCCGCTCCGGTCGCGCGCCTGCGCCACCCCGCCTCCTCCCCGAGCTTGCGCCGTCGTCCTCGGCCGCCCGCCGGCTCCGACCGCGCCCGCACTGCCCTCGCGCGCGCGGCCCCGTCCATGTTCAAGCCGCTCCGCCCTCGCGCGTGCGAACCCGTCCGCGTCCCACACCGCTCCTCGCCGCTCTACACTTGGCTGCGCCTGGCCACGCCCGGCCTCCCCAGCTCGGTGCATGCTGTCTCCGCCCGCCCCGGCGCCGGCCCAGCCGCCTGCCGGCTCCGTGCGCACCGGCTGCCGCCGTTGTGGCCGGCAGCTACTGCAGTAGGGGGGCGCCCCTTTTTTCTTCTATTTCTTTGAATTTTTTTTAAAAACCTGATGAGTGAGACCCACCCGCAGGTCAAATACCACCTTTGACCATGTCCACGTCACCATCCGGTCTGGGTAAACCACTTAGGGTGTTTTTTTGTCCAGTATGAGATTGTTTAGGGGGGGTAAAGGAACCGAAAAATAGATTAGGGGGTAATGTGAACCACCAACTTTGTTCAGGGTAGTAAAATGGAATTTTTTTGACATAAAAATGATGGATGTTGATGTTTAGAGAAATATTAGATACTTCCTGAATTTGCACAATGCCGAAGTACATATTGCACATAGTCAGGATAAGCAAACATACCTGCAATGGGTAGCAAAGCATGCAATTACCACAGTGAGCAATATCACAATAACACCATTTGGACAAAACCAAAAAAGCGGAGCACTAGAGCAAAGTAATACTCAAAGGATTCATTT
Source organism: Aegilops tauschii subsp. strangulata (assembly GCF_002575655.3). Taxonomy (NCBI): domain Eukaryota; kingdom Viridiplantae; phylum Streptophyta; class Magnoliopsida; order Poales; family Poaceae; genus Aegilops; species Aegilops tauschii. The sequence goes on from NC_053037.3 coordinate 603,578,541, forward strand.
GGATCAAGTACACGAAGCATAATAATAATTTGATTTTTCTTTAGTTTTCTCTTCTCATTATGAAATTAATGTTGTTATTGTTGCACATGCAGGTTGGAGTTTTGCATACATAAAGCACATGCAAGCAGTAGAGCGACATCAAGGAAAACAACAAGAAACCAAGGTAATGGTAGCTGGGAAAGCTCCAATCATTGATAATATGAAGTCATTCACCCATCTAAAGTGTAATTTAGAATTGTTCTTGTTCGTTTGGTCTAATTATTAACGTAAAATTTGCTTGCTCAGACAACCAAAGTAGCAGACATTGTTCGAGAGCATGAAGTACCTAGAAAAGATAACAAGGTAACCATAATAATATTGAGGAAAACATAAATATTAGCTTCAATTGAAAATAACATTGTAGTATACTAATTATTGCACAATGGTTTTGCAGGAGCCTAAAAATTCAGTTAAGGGATATCAACAAATGCATTATCAGACAAATGTTATCAACTGAATCAGTTTTCTGAATGTGTAGTATCAAAAAAATAGTATTAATGATGTTCAAAAATTGCATTAGTAGGACATGTTGCTTGCACAATAAAATAGGGAGGAAAAATGGTCACCATAACAGAGCAAAACAAAATGAGGTAAGCCGAGAACTATGCTCACGCAAACAACACCACATGACATCACATAAAAGTGAAAAACAAAAATCCATTTTGTATTGCTTATAATCTTCCGTAAGTCACAAGAGCTAGAAGAAGCTGAATATGGTAAACAAGAATTTGAGCTTATGAATGAACAAGCAACACTCAATCTGATACAAGGAGCAAGACAATCTCAGAGAGCATTGATGCAACAAATGACTGTGATGAGTCATCTTCGTACCGACAATATGGCAATCCATATTCCAAGCTTCACTGCCCTGTTACAACGAGGCATAATGTCAAGGTACTTATACTTTGAATACAAAAATTTTATTCAGAAAATCTGCACTGCCTTATAACTAATGAAAACATTAAATAACAATCAAAATTAACCATTTTCAGGAGGAGCATTGGTCATCAGAAGTGCCAAGAAGTGAACATTTTTTGCAAAAGTGATTCAAAGATTGCAAAAGGAAGCAACAAATATAATCATTTTGAGCAATATTCAATATCTGAAGAAGAGATTGAAGCAGATTTCGATGAAGATCAATTTGAAACAGATAAACTTATTGATGAATCTAAAAGAGATGACGATGGAACAGATGTAGAGGAAGAGTACCTACAATGTAATACAAGAACTGATGATCAGATGGAGATACAATATAATAATTCAAAATTTCACCAAATAGAAATAAGTTGGAACAATTTTCATTCAGTTAGGCAGCAAGACAATCTTACTGCAAGTACTCAAAGTGAAGAAATTTTACACTGGCAACAACAAACATTGCAAAGTCTTGACTATGCAAAAACAACAGATACTGATGGCACAAGTGGTACTGACGAATCAAATTATGAAACTGAAGCAAAAGATATTCCTGATTCAGAGAATTTTTGTGAAGAACACAACACTACGAAGGTACTAACAGATTCTCGTATAGAGGAACAAGATGTGGATGGTTCTAGAAATATCAACAAAGAGATCACAAATGAAGAAAATGGAATACCAAAACTAATGATCAGATGAAGATGCAATATAATGATTCAGAATTGAACCAAATAGAACTAAGTTGAAAGAATTTTGATTTAGTTAGGCAGCAAGAAAATGTTACTACAAGTACTCAAAGTGAAGAAATTTCAGACTGTCAAAACCTAACATTGCAAGGTCTTGACTATGCAAAAACAATAGATACTGATGGCACAAGTGGTACTCATGAATCAAATTATGAAACTAAAGCAAAAGATATTCCTGATTCTGAGATTTTTTATGAAGAACACAACACTACTGTGTTACCAACAGACTCTGGTGTAGAGGAACAAGATGTGGGTGGTTCTGCAAATATCAACAGAGGAACAAGATGTGGATGGCGCTACCGTGAATAACTTGGAACAAAAGCTAACTCGGGAGGATACAGTCATATTCCTGGATAATGAATATTGGAAAGGCATTGATAGCAAGCCAAGAAGATGAGAGCAACCATTGCCAGCAATAAACATGACATTTGAAACTCATGTTCATGTGCTTAGATTCTACAATAGTATGCAGCAATTAGAGGGTTTTTAGTATAGAAAGTTGTGTACTATCACTGCAGGAAACAAATGTTGATAACAAAATGACAAGGTTCGCAATGAAGTGCGACGGGTCTGGAAAGCCAAGAAATAGGAGAAAGCCAAGTGTTGCAGGAGCCAAAAGATGAAAGTATAAATTGACTAAGAATGTCCTACAGAATTAGATAATACAACTGACAGAAGAAAGAACTATACCATTAAAACAGGGTGTCAAGCGAGATTGCCTGGAAAAAAGTTATGAATGACTTCCCATTTCTTTTTTGGTTTCCTGAACCGGATTTTGTACGTTAGTTTCTGTTATTATTTTTCTTTTTTCAAATGCTCGATCTTTTTCAAATTCATGAAGTTGTTTTCAAATTCTCAAAGAAAAATAAAATAAAATTCTCACACTTTGTTCACATTCTTAAACTTTTTTGGAATCTGTGAATTTTTTTCAAGTTTGTGAATATTTGTCAAACTTGTCAATTTTTTTGTGAGTTCTTGAAGTTTTTTTAATTCGTAAACTTTTCACATACATGATTTTTTAAAATTAGTGAACTTTTTTCAAACAGAGGGATAAATTTGTGAATATTGTTTTCAAACTTGTGAACTTTTTTATACATGTGAACATTTGTTAGCCTATAGATAGATGCCTGTTTTTGAGCCGGTTGTTTCTCCCGAACTTGTAGATAGATCATAGATGTCTGTTTGTTTCATTGTAGCAAACAAAAGAAGAAGAAAAGGAGCGAGCGAGCCTGCTAAATGGTTCTTGTTTAGCACGTTACGTGTTGGGTGTAGGGTAAATGCCGCCGCCACTCCATGGCATGTCGCTCGCGCCCTGCTCTTCTTTTTTGCTGACGATCCACTGAGAAAAAATCAGTAGAAAGATGTGACCTGCCATAAAAAAACAATCAGTAGCCGGTTCTAATATTTTCAAAATTTCATTCATGAATTAAAAAAAATTCATGATTAAAAAAAATCTTCATGAATGGAAGAATATACGCTAATTGAAAAAGTCTTCAAGAATTTATAAAACTGTTCAAGAATTTTAGATGTCTTCACGAAATGAAACAATGCTCACAAATTTTAATTGTTCATGGATTAAAATAATGTTCGCAAGATTCATGTTTATGAATTTCAAAAAAGTTCAGAAATTTAAAACATATTAAACAACTCAAATAATGTTGAAAAATCCCAAAAAATGTTCCTAAAATTTGCAAAATACCTGAATTTAAAAATACGGAAAAAATAAATCAAAAAAGGACGAAATAACATATAGAATACGAAAACCTGGTAAAAGCGGCAAAAGAAACACTGGAAAATAATGAGCGAGGAAGCACCTTTCCAAAAATGGTAGGGAAAGAAATAGAACTACTCGAGCAGGCTGACTCATTACCGGCTGGCAGGGGCGGGGCATGCTCGTTTGGTCTCTACCCCAGGCCTATGCATGGAGTAAGGTTTGTCCCCAGATATTACCATACTGGGTTTTTTTCCTTTTGTGTTTTTTGCCGGTTATTTATTCAGTTTTTATTGTGTGTGTTCCTATTTGGAAGGTTGTAATTTCTTAACCGCAGCAGTTTCTACCCCTGCCAATAGTTTAGCACACAAAAAGTTAATGGTATTTCATAACTAATGGATTGAGCAGCAGCTCGTAGACCGCCGGGGGGGCGGGGGGGGGGGGGGGGGGGGGTCCCTTTTCGTTTCAGTTTTTAACAAAATCATGAAAAAAACAGGACTTTTTTTTATTTTTTTTCCTCCATCAACATTTTCTAAATTCGTGAACTTTCTTTCAAATTTGTGAGCACTTCAAAAAATTAAGAACATTTTTACTTCATAAATATTTATCTAAGATTTGTGAAGAATTTTTTAGATTCAAGAACATTTTTTAGTTCCTGAACTTTTTTCAAATTTAAGAACATTTTTCAAAATCCATGCACATTTTTTTAAATCCGTCTGATCGTTTCTTGGAGCTACCTTATTTTTTCGCGGCAAATAGACTTAATTTAAAAATCAGGAGAATAACAACGCAAGGGACGGAAAGCTACCATCAGAGAATAAAGCTATACAGTGGCACTTGAACCAGGTACATTGCACCCAGTGTTAATCTATCCTTAACGACACCACAGGACACACACTCGCCTGCGTTTACCTGATTCGAGAGCTCCGTGGATCGATGCCTTTTAGTTAAAAATCAACCAGTTGGGGCCTCTAGCTAATCAATCATCCTTAACTAGTGTATTTCAGCTGGCACTAGAGACTAGCACCTGAGATGACCTGAATCTGGATACAAATCCAGGAGCAGAGGGACATAATTAAGCTGTGTGGTACAGTCACTTGGGCAGCTAAAACAAACAACTAGCTACTTTCTCCTGGTATATTATATATCCACCAGGTTCCCAACAAGCTTGGTGGGTGTGCTAATTATTAAGCGCCACGCTTCTAGAATGATCTAGAGGAGTAACCACCACGGCTATGGCTGTGTGCATCAATCGATACAGAGGCCGGGGCTATCCTCCTTTTCGAAGAAAAAAATGTGTTCAACATGGCTTGAGCTTAGCATAATTTCTTAACATGATAATTTTCTCATCTTGCAACTGTTCTATGTGATGTTATCAACTGTTGCAAAGCTTCCCCACATACACAAACTTATCCAAATAATCCAATCATGCAGCCTGTTCATTAACCATTATTAGCACTACGGATCGATCTGTCCCAAATATGACAGGGTGGGTCTGGCTTGTATTGTTATATAGAGTATTGTTAGTTGTGCCATGGTCGTACATACCTTGGATCTTCCGCACATCTTCCTAAGCACGACTGCTCAAGCCGTGGATATATCTTAGAGCTTCATGTGCTTCCAGCAGAAAGCTGAAAGAGAGAGCTAGATAATATCTTTGATGTAGCAAGAGCTGGCTTAGAGAGTGGCAGGGACAGCAGACAGCTAGGCCGGTGATGGAGTCGGCCACGGTGCTGCTGCTGGTCGCAGTGGTCGCCGTCCTCCTCTGCTACCCTCTCGTCCTGCCGGCGCTGCCGCCTTCTCCGCCGGCGCTCTTTGTCTGGATCCCCGTGCTCATGCTGCTTCTGCTCTTGGCCCTCGCTTTCTCCCCCGCTCACTGATGATGATGCATGCACAGTACCCAGCTAGCCTTGCTGAATCGCAAGGTTATTTTTCTCATCCTCCTAGCCGGCCATGCATGTATGATGCTTCCAAGGGATCAAACATTGTAGAATCCCCAGCTAGCTAGCTAGGAGATCAGCTAGTTCCTTCAACCAATTTGCTGATTATATGTAGGATCATTTAGGGAAATACTTTGTGCCTCTTAATTATCTCGATCGAATAAAGATGTAGTATTCTGTATTTCTATCCCTTACTGGTTGATGGATGGATCACTCGATTGAGGAAACATTTTGTAACTCTCTTTGCTGGTGTTGTATGTTCCTTCCTCATTTTCCATTAACTCACCAAGCAGCTGCCTGGTTGTTAGCTATGTTACTGCAGCACCATATAAATATGCAAACATGCATGAAGTAACATCCAGGAACAGCAAAGTGCAGGACTAAGGACAGAAGAATGATGCCGCCAGCGCATACAGAAAAATAAAGCCCTTAACAGAATTTGAAAAGAAAAGCTAGCTATGTCTTGACTGTGGATTTTGATGTCTTCTGAAAGACAAACGAAATAAGATCCAGGAGATCTCTCTTTTCCAATAACAAATGAGCATGAGCAGACCAGCTCCAGCGCTAGGCACAATCTATATGTGTACGTGTGTGTGTGGTTGCAATGACATCAAGATCCAGCATGATTCGCGAGACCTACCACACCAGCTACCTGGGAGTTGATTACCTAGAAATTAGTTGCCCGGGCCATACAATATTTGGATAAAAATTATATTACTTCATATAATTATTCTGTATGCACGTACGCGTGCAGTTTAATAAAGAGACAAACAAGTTAGATCAACCACGAAAGCTAGCTTGCATAGCGAGATCAAGTTTCGAGCTTTTCTTGCGGAAAAAAAAAACATGTTTTGAGCTTAGCTGAAATTTATAAATGGGAAGCACAGTAGTAAGAAATACTACGTGTAATGTACATTGATCGATGCAGAGAATAAGGTTATCTGTCAAGAAAAAAATGTATCCCAACAAATTGAGTCAAAAGCTTTGGCCAAGAATGAAAATAAAAATAGGTCTGCCTTTCATTGGTACGGCGTCTTCTAGGGCCGTTAACGAAACATTGGACCAGCTGCTCTTCCATGCTAGAGTACCTCGCCAAGGAGATCCTCTATCGCCCTTCATTTTGACGACTAGCCCATTACAGATTGTTCCACCTTGCCACGGAAAGAAGGATTCTTGCACCAGTAGAAAGAGGAGATCCAATGTTACGAGTATCAATTTATGCCGATGACTCGGGGATCTTCACTAACCCTACTATCGAGAAATTTATGCCATCTTGCAGACTATAAATTGTTTTGGAGATTCCTATGGGGTAAAGACATACATTGCAAAGAAAAAATCCAATTGATTGTGAGTGACTCAGGTCTCAGGACAAAACACTTGGTGGGATCCGGCGGCAGCGATTTTTGCGAAGTGTCTGGATATCGGAGTATCAATTGTGAAGGTCAATTTCATGCATTGTTTTCGTTCGGCTAATCAAGCGGCGCATGTGCTAGCTAATTATAGTTTTTGTAATAAGACTTCTAGTAGTTTGATCGACGAGCCACCTGATTGTCTGGTGAATTCGCTCGTAGACGATGTATCTTTGTTCCACATTTAATAAAGCTAGCCATGATGGCCTTCCCTCAAAAAAAAAAGGATGTGGCAAAGATCATGCACTCACAAGAATCGACGGAGGTCATGAGGGGGTAGCCCATGGCCGTAGATGTGGACGATGAACAATTGGTCGGATTTGACCTACATGGTGCCATCGACACTACTCTCGCAGTGGCCCACAGTGGCATACTGTCTTCTAACCTTTTAGCACCCTCTTTTTGGGACCGGCGGTTAGACACCAGGGGTTTGACCCATGCATGTGCATGTACATGACCTCCTATTATGAGGGGTTGATGGACCATGAACTAAAACTAACCATTGGTTTTTACCCCCCCCCCCCTTCTCGGTCAATAACAACCTGATATCAATTCGAACACACCATCCTAGCTAAGACTCCCACCTTTCACGGGAGATCACTTGGACTTCCCCTGCACCATAGAAGCTTTAAAAAACCATTTCCAAGCAGGTCATCGACAAGGTCAAATCTCGAATGCCAGGGTGAGAAGGCAAGAACCTCTCCAGGGCAGGGACAATAAGACTTCTAAAATCAGCCTTATCGGCCATCACAACCTACCACATGACGTCCCTCCAATAGCAAAGTGGTTCACCAAGAAAATTAACCAAATAGCAAAGGTTTGAGCAAAGAAACGGGGATGATGCCGATCTTGTAGATGGAGGGCATCCCTTGGTGAATTGGCCCATGGTTTGCAAACCGGGTGCACTTGCAGTCTCATAGTGATTGGTTTGGAAAATTTTGGGCAAGCCCCACGATTAAGAGCGCCTTCGTTTCTCCTCCAAGAAAAAGAGGTCTCGATTTGAACAAACAAACCTTGTCAACTACCTAGATGATATAGCATACCATTGCCCGCCTCGGGCCGGCCCAAAAATACTGCACCTCACCCACTTGCATGTAGTTGGGTCCTGAGAACTGAGCTGGTGTAGCCATTTTAATGTAGTGTGAACTATTGGCTATCTAATTTGCATGAGTCTAGAAAAAAAAGTCATATGTGTGTGTGAGCTTTTGGTAGAAATAGAATTTAGATAAAATTATAACTGCCACACCCAGAGTCCAAAAACAAAATGGCATAAACCAGTCTTTCACAACATTTCTGGAAGCAAAAACTCATATAAAAATGATACATTATATATAGATAAATGTTCATTTGTCCCGAGAATTTGTTCTGCCAATACATAAATTTTGTTTTGTATAGAAAAATACTATAAATATAAACCACATAAAAATGTCCATGCACATCAACAAAATGTTCACATGACTCCATAAAAGAATGTTATTGCATATGAACATAAATTTTCATGCATATGAGAATAAATGTATTTTAAAAATTTCATAGTGCAACTAAAAATGTTTATGGTGTATTAGAAAACTTTTTCCTATATTTTAAAAATATTCATTATATATCAATAAATTGTTCATCTTGTATTTAAAAAAATGTTCAGTGTGTAATTAAAATTGGTGACCGTGTATTTAAAAAAATCTTGTAGTATTAAACAATTATTTTAAAAGTGGTAATTTTCGAATACTCGATGAACGTTTTTTAGATACACGACAAACTATTTTTAAGACATGATTACATTTGTTTACGATAATGATGAATTTTTTTTACTTCAATAATTTCTATATACCTGGCTGGCATTTATTATTACACAATGAATATTTCTGAAATACAGGCTGGATATGTTTGTGAAGTATGCGATAAACCCTTCTATGGTATTCAACTTAAAAAAATACACCGTGAACATATTTCAAATAGGAGACAAACCCATTTTTATAGTACACTATGAACTATATTAACATACAAGACAAACATCTTTTTAAAAACACTATGAATGTTTTTATACATGATGAACAAAAAAGAATTGGAAGGAAAGAAAGAAAATACATGCTGGTTACTGTAAAAAGAAAACAAAAACATAAAACAAAATCAGAAAGGAAAAGTTAAACCGGCCAAAAAAAACCATGTTTAAAAGACCCAATAAAAGTTAAATGGCTGGAACCGAACAAATAAACACAGCTGGGGCCAGTTGTTTCTGCAAACCGGCGCACACCCCACCTCAGCTATGGGCCGGCCCATTTCTACTTTTTCTTTCTTTCTTCTGCTCTTAACAGTCAAAAAAGGTGTGGGCACAGGGGTTTGAACTCGGTGGTGGAAAGTTACTTCGTTTTTTCCTTTTATTTTCTTTTCTTAACGCCCGCGAAAGCCCTGGTTTCTCCACGCCCAAACCAGTTTTTCTAGGTTTGTGATTCAGTTTAAGAACGGTTTCATTCGTTTTTCTTTTTTATTAGTCTTTTTTAATGCGTGATATTTTTTGAATAAACTTTTTACAAAAAACATTGATGATTTTACTTTCAGTATTAGAATTATTTCCAAAAGATGAACTTTTAAAAAAAGATGAACATTTTACAATTCTACTACCTCTGTACCATTGAACTGCTAAAACATCATATATTATGGTACAGAGGGTGTATGAACATTTTTCACATTTTACGAACTGCTCCAAATTGGTGAACTTTTTTCAAATTTGCGATGTTTTTCAAATTTGATGAATTTTTTAAATGGATGAATTTATTTCAAAATTGATGAACTTGTTTGATTAAAAAATTCAAAATTGGTAACTTTTTAAATATAAATGACCCTTTTAAAAATTTGATGAACTTCTTTTGAAATTTGAATATTTTTTTTCTATTTTGGTGAACTTTTTTTGAAAATCCGGGAACAATTGCATTTTTTGAAAAAAAAATCACAAACTTTTTTGATTTTTTTTTGCACCTTCCCAAACTTTTGTGGTTTTTTTGTGAGTTTTTTTTTCTTCCTTTTTTCATATTAATCAACAGTTGACTGGGCGAATGTCAATGATCGAGCGCTCACTTATATGGGCTGGCCCACGAGCGATGGTTTGTGGGCGCCAACTTAGGGGAACTAGCGCCTGAAACACCAATAAGGAGGAGCTCGTATAGGGCACCTTATGCGCCTGTTGATGCACCCTGGTGGGCCGGCCCATGAACAGGCAGCAACGCAATGTATTTGTAGCGTGAAAATAATAACCCAAAAAATATGACTAACCCCTATAGCTACTACGCACTTGTGAAATAATGCAGCAGGACAAAGCATAAGAACAAAAAACTGTAGACGCGGTAATGCATTAAGTATGATGACATGATGTAGACAAAATAAGATCAACTAATATGATCGAACCCCATCATTTTATCCTTAGCATCAACAATATAAATATGTGCCTCGCTACCCCTTCTATTACGAGGCGAGGACACCGCAAGATTGAACCTACCACTATGCACCACTTCCACTAAAGATCTAATCATCAACTTGGCCAAAGATAACTCATAGATCAGAAAATCATTACATAGCTATGACAAGCACACATAATAAAGTTCAGAAATAACTCAACTACTTTCAATGAATAATCTGATCATAAACCCACAATTCATCGGATCCCAACAAACACACCGCATAAAAGGATTACATCATATCGATCTCCGAAGAGGACATTGTATTGAAGATCAAAGAGATAGGGAGGGCCATCTAGCTATTGCTATGGACCCATAGGTCCAGTGAGGAACTACTCACACATCATCGAAGGTGCAGCAAGGTTGATGTAGAGGCCCTCCGTCATCGATTTTCCCTCCGGCAGAGTACCGATGGAGGCCTCCAAATGGGATCATGGAAGAACAGATGCTTGCGGTGGTGGAATAATTGTTTCGGGTGTCGCTCTGGTGGTTTATGGTTTTAGGGAATTTATGGGCCTGGAATTAGGCCAAACGGAGTTGCTGAGGGGGCCACAAGCTCAGACGGTGCCCTCCTAGGGGTGCGCCGTGTGAGCTTGTGCCTCTCTTGTGCGGCATCTGGTCTCCCCTTGAAGCTACTAGGGTCCCTTCTGGTCCAGAGAAAATCACCGTAAAGTTTCATCGTGTTTGGACTCGTTTGGTATGGTTTTTCTGCGAAAGAATAAAATAGCCAAAAACAAAACTGGCACTGAGCACTAGGTTAATAGGTTAGTTCCAAAAATAATTTAAAATTACATATAAAGCATACAAAATTTATAATGTAATAGCATGAAACAATCAAAAACTATAAATACATTGGATATCATGGTCGGCACGACCTGGCAGGCCTCCCTCGTGTGGGGGAGCGGCGTCATGAGGGTGGCACGGGGTGTCTTTCTTGTGTGGCGGCGCACCATGAGGAGCGCGGGGTGCAGCAACACGTGGTCAGTAGCCTGCAGAGGAGCTAGCGCGTCGGAAAGCACCAGCGAAGGAGGCGGCAGCGCGGCGATGGTGGGCTAGGTGAGGCATGCGACCGGCTGCTGGCAGTGGCTGCAGCGTAGTGTTGCTCGTGTTGTCTCATGTTTCTGCTTCCAGTTCTAGTAGAACTTGAAAAATACACGACTGTTTGTGTTTGAAACCAAGTTCAAATCATTTGTAAGTTGCACTACCTTTTTGTTTGTCTTTGGTTTCAAGTCATCTTGTAGTCTTCTTATTTCTGTCTCATGCTGCAGTAGGACGCATAGAATAGAAAGTCGAGTCGTGGCGATTGGTATTACTTTTAGTGGTGATCTCATATGAGGCAAATACATCTAAGTGTAAACTGCATGAATAAAAAAGGCAAGAAACAGAACTTGGTTGTTTAGCTTAATTGAAAATGATGTCATTTCTATGTTTTTAAGCTGAAGAACTTTCCCCTTTCTATGTATACGCTATTTCAAATATTCATTAAATTCCCTCCAACATTACTACCGGTGGAGAAACATTGGTTGTGTGAATTCCAATTCTCTCTTACAAAGTCAGCTCAGTGGACTGGAACCATATCAAAGTTAGTAGAAGCACCAAAATATTGAAGTGATGCTGGTGTTTTCCACTATCACCTTTCACATGTGCATCAAGAAAAAGAAAGGGATGGTTCGTCCTGTTGTAGCCAACTGAATTATATACCACTTTAGAGCATCTACAGTCAAACCCCTCAAATCCCCTTATCCGTTCGGGCGGACAGTCTGGTTAATGACCGGTCAGAAAAATGTGACCCAATAGGACCCCTCAAACCGGACTCGTACGTCCTGGTTATCCGGTTGTCTATCCGATGTGTACGTTGATGCCTGGTGCCTTGCCAATTAGGGGTCCGAGACCCGATCGGTGTGCCTAGATTTGTAGCTCCATCGGGGAATCGGATAAGGAGGTGAGCCAATGGGGAATTTTTCAATATTCATTTCATGAAAAAGGGGAAGTTTGGGATTTTTTGGACGAGAAATAGACAATGAGTTCTGATTTGAAGTTAGGTGTATTGGTGATTGGTGGAGTGCATCGGATACCTAGCATTTTTCTTTTTTGCCATTGCAATGTCTTTATGCCGAGTTTATAACTAACTATAAGCTTACTAAACTTTGTGTTTTGTATTGACATTACACTGAGTTAGTACTTTATTAGTACATATACACCTCAATAATCATCCTAGAAATACGTATTGTTTTGACTCAAGGTGGTCATTTTTCAAAAAAAAAAAATTATATCATTCCACAGTCTTGTTTTTCTGGTACTGGTCATCTTGCTTGCATGTTTCAGGGTGTCCCTTTGGTTTGAATAAAACAACATAATTAACATGTCTTTGACCAAGCGTGTTGTTTATTGAGTCAAGGTGAAAACTCCATATCTGTTGGACCAAGACTAGCTAGTGAAACATGTGAAATTAACCCTCGGCTACTTAGCATGTTGAAGGATATGACATTCCAAGGTGATGGTTCAGAAAACCCATACGAACATGTGAAGAATTTGATGAGATACGCGGGACATTTAGATTACATGCTTGTACTCATGTAGAAATGAAACTTAAATTGTTTTCTTATACTTTAACTAATGATGCAAAAGCATGGTTATGTGATCAGCCCGCAGGTACATTTAACACCTGGAAGAAATTATCTACTGCATGTCTAGCCTGCAATTTTCCAGCAAGCAAGATTTATAAGGTGAGAAGGAAAATTGGCAGCTTTGGGCAAAGTCCGGGTGAAAGTCTAGTCATGACATATAAAAGGTACCGATCGATCCTTAATGAATTGCCTCATCACTATCATTCCCCATGGATGGTTTTACACTTCTTTTATTGAGGACTTGATAGACAGATGAAGCAAATTGTAGATGTTGCCTCTGATGGAGCTTTTATGGAGTACAATATTACCCAGGCTTGGGGATGCTAGATAAAATCAGGTTTAATGAAGAGAACTGGAACCCCGGTTCAGGAGAAAAAGGGAGAGTTGAACCCGACTATGATGTATTAATATTTTCTCTAAGTCAATTGAAATAAAATATTAACAATGAACTCCATCTCGGAGCTGACTCTGCTTTATAGGTCTTAAAGGAATTTTCTGACTTTATACATGTACCAAAGGAATATTGCCAACCACATAGTAAGAAGGACGAAGCAAGTAGGTCGGGCCGGAGAAGAAGAAAATCAGCTAAAAACAAAAAAAAGTGGGCAAATCCTATTCCATGTCAAATAGGCACTCTTTTGCACAAGAACAAAGTGAATAGTTGGTGGTTGACCGGCTCATTCGCTAGCGTACAAAGTATATAGGGATTTCGGTTTTGCCAACCTTCAAGAAGGCTGCTGCACTGATTTTTACCGATTTTAGGTTCTTGTCCGATTTGTTCTTTTTTTGTTGGTTTTTTATTTTCCATAAATATGAAAAATATCCATGGTAAAGATTGTTAAATTTTTTAAAAAATTATACAGATTTTTTTAAATATCCATGTTTAAAAATCATTCACAATTTCAAAATAGTTCATACTTCCTGAAAAAATTCCAGAAATTTCTAAAAATCAGTTTTATAAAAATGTTCAAAGTTTTCAAAATATTCTCAAATTTCGAAAAAAAGTGAATGCTCTTTATGAAATTTTCAGTTTTAAACAATGTTCTGAACTTTGTAAAATGCTCATGTTTCTTAGAAAATTTTCTGTAAATTTTTCATAATTTCAAAATTTTATCATATTTGAAAAAATGTTTGCGTTCTCCGAAAAAAATCCTGAAATTTCAATAAGTTATAAGATATTTTATAAATGTTCGAAATTTCAATAATGTCTCAAATTTGGAAAAAATAAGTTCATTCTTTGAAAGAATTTTCTAATTTTTTAGAACAATGTTCCAAAGCTAAAAAAACATGGTTGTTATTTCCAAAAAATATACCCACAAATGCTATAAAAATTCTCAAATTTTCAAAAACAATTCTCTCTTTGAAATAATTATTCTCATGTTTTCTGAATAACTGAATGTAAGAACAGACCAAGAATAAATCTTTTTGATTTTTCTAACAGAAAAGTCATTTGCTGTAGTGTTCCGCTCTCTGCAGGACCATACCCAAGTAGCTACACTGCAAAGCAATGGGCCAACCCAGCTTTGGGGGTTCCCTGTGTGTGAAAGTGGGGCACTTTGAGGCAGTAAGCATCGAATAGGTGCTCCCCTATTCTACCACCATATGCGAGGTAGAACAGGTCTTGCCAACACGTTTTCCTCTAGCATACATATGGGCCGACGCATCAAAACATTTTAGGAATGTTATAATCTAGAGAAAGACTGCGTACAATAGACCTAAAGTGGTCGGACCCTTACCCGGACCCTGCGCAAGCGGGAGCAACACGCCCTGGGCTGCCATTTGTTTTTACATATTAAAGAAATTCGAATACACTTTGAATACTTTTCTGAATGATTTGAAACACATTCTAATTAGATGAACATTCTTTTACATTTTTAAAAAAATTCATGAACATATTTTTGAAACATGTGCTTATTTCTTTAAATGTCACGTGCACTTTTTGAATAGTATGAAATATATCATTTGAATTACACAAACATATTGTTGAAAGGCAGAACTTTTTGTAAATGATACAAACATTGTTTTTGAATCTATCAAGATATTCTTAAAGTTACGCGAAAAAAATAAACACTATATTTTACATTTTTTAACACGCGATGAACCTTTTCTTAAATTTAAAGAACATTGTATCCACTTCAAAAGTATAATACTATAGGATACGCCATCGACCAGCCAATTTGCAAGTTTTGCAGCCGGTTTCTTCTGTTTCTGTTTTCGGTTATGTTTTGGTTTCAACCTTCCCATTTCTTACGTTAACTGTGGGGTTTTATTTTTCCTTTTTGTTTCACTTTTTCTCTCTATTTTCGCATCTTTTTAATTTTTCTTTTAATCCTATAAATACAACATTTACACGCGATATTTCTAAAAATTCATGATGAACTTTTTGAATACATGAGGACTATATCTTAATACACGCAAAGTATTTTTATATACGTGAAGAAAAACATTTAAGAGGTGTTTTTCAAATTGAAAATATATTAATTCATATTTTTTAGGAAATTGTTGAGGCATTTCAAAAAGTGTATGAACATTTGAAGAAAAATGATCGCATTTGCCAAAGACCTATAAATTTTAAGGGAACAAAAATATTTTTCAATGTTGACATTTTAAAAGGTCTTTGAAGATTCATGTAATTAAAATACTTTCACATTTAAAAATGCTCGTTTTTTATGAGAAAACAAAATACTGAATAAAAACTGGAGCGGTTCAAAGAAGTAAAAAAAACACGAAAAACCTTCGACTGGGCCAACCTACAACGGCGCGTGTTTGGGTTGTGTCCACAAACGGTGACACTATTGGTCATATAGGATTCACCTTGCTTTTGCGCACAAAGAGATAAACACGCCATCTCTCAAATTGTTAAGAGGTCACATAGCTTCATTTCGCGAACAAGCAGGTCACAAGGTAGGACCAGGAGCTGACGTGTCTCACTGACTAGTCTTTTCTTTTTTCTTTTTCGCAAATAAGAACCTGGCTATATTTTTTGAGGTGTGTGTGTGTGCATGGGAAGCTAGCTGTGCGTGGGTGGTTGGTCTCCGGCGGCGTGTGGGGCGGCGACTGCGCTCCCCTACTCGTCGGTCGGCGGTGTCTGTGCCCTCCTGCGATCGGGCGGAGCTGATGGAGGGGGCGGCAGAGCGTGGTTCGGGACTTTCCCCGCGGGCGTCGTCTTCGGCGCTGCTTGCGGCGGCGGCGACGCCGTTGGTCCGAAAGGAGGGTTCTTCTGCTAAGTCCCGGGGGGAGCAAGACCCCGGACCTAGCGGCGAGTCTGTCGGAAAGGCTCGGCGGCATGGTGCTGATGGACAAGGAGGTTCAAGGCTTTGTGTTTGAAGATTCAGATCCTGGGGTTCAGAAGCGATGCCGGTGGATGGCAGTTGGCAAGGTATGTTCTCCACGACCCATGAAGATGTCAGCTTTGGAGAGGACGATGCCGCGGGCATGGGGGCTGCACCGGGAAGCCAAGTTCAGTGAGATCGGACCGAACATCATTATGGTGCAGTTTGGAAGTGAAGGGGATTGGAGACATGTGTTGAATAATGGTCCTTGGCAGTTTGATTTTAGCGTGTTGATAATGAAGGATTATGAAGGAAGTGTTAGGCCATCTGAGATGGTCTTTGACAGGGTTGATGTGTGGGTGCGAGTACTTGACTTGCCCCCGGATAGAAGGACAGAGGCTTTCGGCAGGGCGCTCGGGAACTGGCTTGGAGACATTGTTAAAGTTGATGTGGATAGAGAGGGATTTGCCAGAGGTGGCTACTTGAGGGTGCGAGCCACAATTTCAGTGTTTGACCCTTTGGTTCGCGGGTTCTACCTCAAGAAGTCGAAAGACGCCAAAGAGAAGACTTGGTTTGATTTCTACTACGAGAAGGTTCCCCACTTTTGCTTTGACTGCGGGAGAATGGTTCATGTTGGTGACCGATGTGTTCCTCCACTTGATTCGGCTGATCAGTGGGGGAGCTGGCTTCGGGCTTCTCCGGGACGCAATGCTCCAGCCGGCGAGGGGACAACTAGTGGAGGTTCTGGTAGTTTCAACAGCCGGAGTGGCACTCACACTAGTGATGCTGCTCGGTCTAGTTCTACAAACCCTAGAATGAGGGAGATGCATACGAGGAGGAACTTACATGCTGAGTTCTCTGGGTCGGGTGACGCTCGCACTGGCGAGAGTTACTCCAAGGCTGGCTATGAGGTCAATAGCCCAGGTAAACCACGAGCAAGGCATGGTGCTGATCAGGGGAGAGACCTAAGGGATAGTCTGGAGCATCGCCGGGAACATGATATGCGGCAGCATCTGATGGAGCAGAAATACGGGCCCAGATTTGAGAATGAGCGCTGTCATGAGGTGCATGGCAAAGGCAAAGGGAAGGAGGAAGAGTTTGATGGTAGATATGATGGTGTGCTTGCTAGGGGCTCCCGGAATGATGAGAGGGACAGGGAGGAAGTGCATGGAAGGCGAAGGGGTACCTACAGAAGGATGCATAGAGATGATTTGGACAGGTGGCCTAGGTATGAGACACATCATAACCAGCCTGGGGACAATAGGAAACGGAGGCCGAAACAAGTGTGGGTGGCTAAGGGGGAGCAAGACGCTTTCACTCGCGAAACAAGACAGAAGACGGCTTCTGTTTTTGACCGCATCTCTAGCAAGAAGGGGAACTCATCGGCGGACCCTGACTTCCAGGGCCGCCGGGATCAATGAATCTCTTGGCCTGGAACTGCCGAGGACTGGGGTTGGACTCGACAGTGGGCGAACTTCGTGACCTGGTACGGTCCCACAACCCAGCGGTGGTGTTCTTGTCAGAAACTAAGAAGAAGTCTAGAGGGATGGAAAAGCTGATGTGGAGTTTGGGGTTTAGGTGTGGTGTGGCTGTTGATTGTCAAGGACTTAGTGGTGGCCTGGCTCTTTGGTGGAGAGATTTTGTGCAGGTATCTGTCAGGCCTTATTGCCAATATTTCATTGATGTGGAGTTGAGGTTTGAGGAGAAGACCGTTAAATTCACTGGTTTCTACGGGGAACCGCGCACGGAGCTGAGGAAGAAATCCTGGGATGCTATCAGATATCTGAGAGCCCAGGATAATCTGCCATGGATTTGCGCGGGCGACTTTAATGAAGCATTATTTCAGGCTGATCAAATGGGTGGTAACCCTCGAAGCTTCAACCCAATGGAGGATTTCAGAGATTGCTTGGCCGAGTGTGGTCTTGCTGATTTGGGTTTTTCTGGTTATCAGTATACATGGGATAATAAAAGGGAAGGAGTGGATAACATTCAGGTGCAATTGGATAGGGCTGTTTGCAATGGTGATTTCCTGGCTCTTTTCCCTGAGACCCATGTTGAGCATCTGATGACGGAGGAGTCGGACCACCAGGCCCTTTTGATTCATGCATGGGAGACGGCTCAATGTGTGGATGATCGTGGCCCCCGGCCCTTCCGCTTTGAGGAGGCTTGGACGCGCCATGATCAATATGGTGGTATGGTCGAGGCCGTGTGGTTGGCGGCTGACAGTGGAGAGAGGGGCCCTGCGGCTCTATGTCAGCGGCTAGTGCGAACAGCAGGGAGCATGCAACAGTGGGCGCGTGAGGTGTTCGGTTCGATCAGGAAACAGATCAAGAATCTGAAAATACAGTTGAATGACGCCAAGTCTCGGGCGAGTACCACTGGGTACTCGCAGGAGATCAAGGATATTGAAGCTCAGCTGCATGAGGTGTACGAAAGGGAAGAGGTTTTCTACCGTCAGCGGTCGCGTGTAGACTGGCTCAAAGCTGGAGACCAAAATACACAATATTTTCATAATAGAGCGAATCATAGGCGGCGGAAGAACACTGTCCGAGCGCTTAAACGGGCTGATGGATCTCGGTGTAGTGTCAACATCGAGATGCGTGAGATGGCAGCGTCTTTCTATGAAAACCTGTTTACTTCCGAGGGCTCGGCAGGGTCAGAGGCGCTGCTTGGTGGGATCATGCAGCTTGTCAGCCCGGCGATGAATGCTAAGCTATGTGCTCAAATTACTGATCAGGAAGTTGAAGCGGCTCTTTTCCAAATGGGGCCGACAAAATCACCGGGCCCGGATGGTTTTCCAGCGTTATTCTATCAACGACACTGGTGGTTGGTTAGAGAGGATGTTTGTGGGGCTGTAAGGGGCTTTCTTTTAGGGGAGCATACCCCTGAATTTTTTAATGATACTGTGATTGTCATGATTCCGAAACTTAACTCACCGGAGTTGCTTTCTCAGTTCAGGCCAATAAGCTTATGTAATGTGCTTTACAAGATCACAACAAAAGTGTTAGCTAACCGTCTCAAGTGCATTCTTCTGGTCCTTATTTCGGAGGAGCAAAGCACGTTCGTGCCTGGCAGGTTAATTACCGACAACGTGTTGGTTGCCTATGAGTGTGTTCATGCGATCAGGACAAGGAAAAGGAAGAAATGCCTTTGTGCGGTGAAGCTCGACATGATGAAGGCGTATGATCGTGTAGAGTGGATCTTTCTGGAGCAAGTGATGCGAAAGTTCGGCTTTTAGGAGGGGTGGATAAGAATGGTGATGCGTTGTGTCACTTCAGCTAGGTTCAGAGTCAAGCTGAATGGAGGTTTATCGAGGCTGTTCGCTCCTTCTCGGGGGCTCAGACAGGGAGACCCTCTCTCGCCGTACTTGTTTCTGTTTTGTGTTGAGGGGTTCTCGGTTTTATTGAAAAAGCGCAAGAGGAGAAGTTGATCAGTGGGGTGTCCTTTGGTACAAACGGACCGCAAGTGACCCACCTGTTGTTTGCAGACGATAGCATTGTTTTTCTGGAGGGGACACAATCGAGCATGGAGGTTCTAAAGGATATTTTGGCAAGGTATGAGGTGGCTTCTGGGCAGAAGGTGAACTTGCAGAAATCTTCCATTTTCTTTGGAAAAGGATGCCCGGAGGAATCTAAGGAGCTTCTTAAGCAAACCAGCGGGATCACTTCGGAGGCGCTTAGTGAAAAATATTTGGGCTTGCTCACACGGGTGGGGAGGTCCAAGGATGGTGCCTTCAAGCGGGTTGCAGAGAGTTCCAAAGGCAAGGTGGGGGGATGGAAGGGGCAGGGGCTGTCAAAAAAGGCCCGGGAGGTTTTGGTTAAATCTTCATTGCAAGCTACACCAACCCACGCCATGAGTTGTTTCCAACTTACCAAGAAAATGTGCCGGAATCTGAAATCAATCTCGTCGAAATTCTGGTGGGGAGCAACTAATGGTGAAAGGAAGGTGCATTGGATTTCTTGGGACAAGATGTGTGAGTCTCAGAAGGAAGGAGGACTTGGCTTTAGAGACCCTGAAGCGTTCAATCAAGCTCTATTAGCAAAGCAGGCGTGGCGGCTCTACCAGAGGCCTTCATCTCTATGTGCTCGAGTGTTGAAGGCGCGCTACTACCCACACTGCTCCATTCTGAACGCGACGAGCCCGACGGCGGGCTCGTTCACTTTCAGGAGTATCATCCATGGGAGGGAGCTGCTAAGGGTGGGCTCAATCTGGCGGATTGGTGATGGTTCCTCGATTAACATTCATCATAGTAATTGGATTCCAAGGGCTGGGTGCATGCGGCCACTGGGCCAGTACTTTATGCCTGGTGTGACTAAGGTGGCGGATCTACTGTTGCAAGATGGATCGGCGTGGGACAAGACGAAGGTGGACTCCATGTTCTCTGTGGATGATGCGGCGGATATTAAACAGATTGCAATTGGAGGACCGGGTACTGAAGACTACCTTGCATGGAACCATACTCGTAATGGGGTGTTGTCAGTCCGATCTGCTTACCATCTTCGGATGTCGGTGAACAGGGTGTCTTCTGGACGGCCAGAAGGATCAAACTCTGTGGCTAAGCATAAGGGCTACTTAGCTCTTTGGGACACAGATGCTCCGGGCAAAGCGAAAATTCATATCTGGCGTTTGATTAGGAATGGACTAGCTGTTGGATCGGAGCTTCATAGAAGAAGAATTAAGCCCAGGGTTTTTCTGTGTTGCGTGTGGACGGGAGGAGACAGCCTTTCATAGGTTTTGGGGGTGCCACCATTCTGACTTATTCTGGAAACTTATGCGCTCAGAGAAGGGTTTTGGGGTGGTTCCTCCATCTGGTGTGGCAGAGTCCCAGCGTGCTTTGGCGGACTGGCTGCTAGAGTGGCTTGCGTCGGCGAAGGACGAGGAGAAAGAAGCTATGATCCATGCCCTTTATGGCATGTGGCTCGCCAGGAACGAAGCCCGTGACGGAAAGCGAATTGCTGCGCCAAAGGAGGTCCTTGCCCGTGTCTCTTCCTCTATGTCTCAATGGAGGGAGGCACATGCTGTGACGGGTGAAGCCGACGGTAGCTAAGCCGATGCAGCGATGGGAGGCGCCTGAGGATGGTTGGATTAAAGGGAATGCGGACGGGGCAGTTGCCAAGCAGCGAAACAATGGAGGTGGGGGCGTCATTCTGCGTGATCACCAGGGTGCTTTCTTGGCGGCAGCTGGTTTTTTCTTCCCCCACTGTACTGATCCGGAAGGAGCTGAAATTAGGGCTTGCCTGGAACTGCTTCGGCTGGCTAGGAATCAGAATGTGCAGCGGATTCTGGTGGAGCTGGACTGTCAGGCTGCTGTTCAGATGATCAATTCTCAGGAAAGGAACCTGTCGGCTGTTGGCCCATGGGTGCAGGAAATAAAGGGTTTGCTAGAGGAGTTCCTGGACTTCAGAGTTGTGTGGACTCGTCGATCTGCGAACGAGGCAGCTCACAAGCTGGCTAGGGTTAGTGTAGGAGACGAGAGGTCTCGGGTCTGGGTCGGTGTTCCTCCAGATTTCATTCTGGATATTGTAGCTAATGACATTCCAAACTTGTTTTAAGTAATGGATGTGTTTTCCCTCAAAAAAAAAAAAAACTAACCTAGGATGGTATCCCCGTTTGGCATGGGGTCCGCGGTTTGATGAGCCTGCACTCGGCCACTGTACCTATTAACAATGATGGATTGGACACAAGTGCATGCTCTTGCAGCCGAAGGGACCTCTCTATGGCCTCTCAGTGAGTTAGTCTTTTTTCTGATAAAAGGGTGATTTTATTAACTAAAAATGCGTAATTAGTTAGTGACATTGTACCCACTGAAATGGTGGATCAAACAGTTTACTGTCAAGTATGAGTTTTGTTTGAATAGGCTTTCGCCCAAATTTATATATAAAGCGAACCAACAAGTCCAGAAAGTACAAGTTGCGCGATGAACCTGAATAGTAACTTGATTATAATGAGTGAAAATGGGGCGTAAGAGCAACTCCAACGGGCCGACCCAAATGGACGGCGATTTCGTCCGCTTTTTGTCCGTTTGAGTCGGCCGCCCGCCCGACGTCCGCCCTGTTTTTCATATGGGTTGGCAGCGCGCCCAACGCGCCGACCCATATGTGCAGGCGTGGCCGGCTGGCCGCCCAATTTTATATTGATTTGCATTCAAACATATTGTGAAATGAAATAACAAGAAAAATAGTTTAGCCGCCCAAATAAATAGTATAGTTTTACAAGCCAAATACAAATAAAAATGTTTCACATAATTTCGTAAACGAATAAAAGAAGATACATCTATTGGTTGCCAACATAAGTCCACATATGCTCAACCAAATCATTTTGCAGTTGCACGTGAGTTTCCCAATCACGCATGTCTTCATGAAACTGAGTGAACTGCTCAAATGTTGCGGCTACTCCATGCTCAAGCACAACATTCTCACCCTAAAATTGAAAGCCTTGATCGTACAGACGTTCCGGACGCTCGTCTTCTACGATCATATTGTGCATGATCACACAAGCAGTCATCACCTCCCATAGTTTCTACGTGCTCTAAGTATTAGCAGGATACCGAACGACGCCCCATCGAGATTGCAAAAACCAAAGGCACGCTCGACATCCTTTCTAGCACTCTCTTGCTTTTGGGCAAATCTTTTCCTTTTCTCTCCGACAGGGTTGGGTATTGTCTTGACAATAGTGGTCCACTGAGGATAGATACCGTCACCCAAATAGTACCCTTTGTCGTAGTTGTGGCCGTTGACAGTAAAGTTCACCGGTGGGTTGTTGCCTTCGGCAAGCCTAGCAAACACCGGCGAGCGCTGAAGCACGTTGATATCATTGTGTGATCCAGCCATGTCAAAGAAAGAGTGCCAGCTCCAGAGATCTTGAGACGCCACGGCCTCTAGTATGACAGTGCAAGCCCTGACATGTCCCTTATACTGCCTTTGCCAAGCAGAAGGGTAGTTCTTCCACTCCCAGTGCATGCAGTCTATGCTGCCAAGCATCCCCGGGAAGCCCCTGCTGGCATTCATCGCCAACAAACGGGCTGTATCTTCAGCTGTCGGCTCTCTCAAGTACTCAGGGCCAAACACAGCAATCACAGCCTTGCAGAACTTATAGAGGGCTAGGCATGTAGACTTGCTCATACGGACGTACTCGTCAATGAGATCACCAGGCACTCCGTATGCAAGCATTCGGATGGCGGCAGTGCATTTCTGGTAAGAGGAGAAACCAATCTTGCCGACGACATCCTCTTTGCACTCGAAGTAGTCATCATAGCCGACCACTCCCTCTCTAATACGGTTGAAAACATGCCTACTCATACGGAACCGGCGGCGGAATTTGTGATGTTTGAACAACGGGTTTGTTGTATCAAAGTAGTTCTTCCAGAGAAGGAAATGCCCGCTCTCTCGGTTACGATTCAACGGCGGAAGGTGGCCCGGAATGGAGCCACGGAACGACGGCCGCTGGTTGTTGAGGTGGTGATGGACCAACACGGCAGCCAATATCTTCTCCGCGTCGTCGGACGACGAATCGTCGGAGTCGCAAAGGAAATTGTGGAAAAAGAACTCGTCGGCGGAGTCCATTTTCGTACCTTGGCAAACTGACAGCTTGCGGGCATCGAAGAAGGAGACGGCCGGCGAGGGGAGACGCGGCGCCCACAGACCAGCTAGCTGCCCTGCCGGCGTCCGACGAGTGTGACGGCGTCCGAGGAGCGTGCCAGTTGGATGTGGTGGGGGCGGCGAGGCGTCTTCTTGGTCGCGGGCGGCTGTGCGGTGGGGGAAGCGGCGGCGGGAACCAGTTTGCTCCCCGGCGGCAAAACGGCGGCGGCGGGCGACTGGGGGCAGGGGCGGCGTTGCTGGGTGGATGTGGAGGCGGCGGCAGCTGGAAGAGTCGCCGGCAAAAATGGGCGGCGGCGTCGGTGACGGAGGAGGCGGGGGCGAGGGTGTGAGAGGGGGGGCCAATGTGCCACAGACGAGCGGCCCGGGGACAGGAGTAGGCGAGCGCGCGCGCGTCCGTCGCGTGTCCGCACCGACGCAAATCAGGCTCAAAAATGGGCCGGGAATGGGTCGCCCGCGGACGAAAAACGGACGCACGTCCGTTTGGGTCGGCGCGTTGGGCCGCCTTTTCTGTCCGCGCCGACCCAAACGGACGGCCGCGGACGAAATAGGTCGTCCCATTGGAGTTGCTCTAAATTTTGCTAGTAACATTGCATTGTATAGTCCGCGAAGTCACTAGTCACTTGCTTTCACAAGCAAGAAGGCACAAGGCTCGTCTGAAAAGGAAAATAAAATGAAAGAAAGGGGCACTCTGACGAGAACGGCCATACAGTGGACGAGCTTGCCTGCTCCCGCTACTTTGTGCCAATGAGACAGTGACGTGTCGGTAGGTGTATAAATGCGGTTGTACAAAGCAGGGATAGATGCGCATCACCCAGCAATAGTATACGGTGACAGAGCCTGTCTGATACAACGATGCCTTGACAGTGCACCAGTCACATGTTCCGTTAGTGAAAACAAACTGGTTGAACTCATCCGGAAGTATGGCAGCAATGACAAAAATAAAGCAGCAGGGCTACAAAACAAAAATCCCTTCATGTGAGATGCATCAAAAACAAAACGCTGGAAATTCAGACTTTTAACATTCGAACAAGTGGAAGAATTTAGGGGGGAAATGCCAGAAAAGATACAAAAACATTACAAGTACAATTCATGAAAAAAAAAATCTGTGCACATTTATATATGTAACGGCAAACAGAAAAATTCGACCGTGGCTATTCTCAGCTTTGTGTGAGTGGTATATCACGGGATTTACCCTTAACCATATCTGTGAGAGGTGGCGTGAACTGGAAGCTAAAAACATTCCTAGTCAGCTCATCAAACATGCATTTTGTATGTCCCAGGGAAAAACATTCAGTAAAATTTTGGACATGCTTCATGACTTATTTTAAAGACTGCAAAATTCAGGAAACTCATTCTAGACGGCCCGGACATGCTTCATGACTTATTTTAAAGACTGCAAAATTCAGAAAACTCATTCTAGACGGCCCCCACCCCACCCCAACCACAGCACAAAAAAACAACTTTGATTCAGTGTCGCCACACATATAGGGATCTTGTAGAATCAACACCTTACAAGGATCAATGTTTTTGATCTATGTTAAGGAAAAAAGCAACAGGTTTGGCGAATAGCATTCGAGTGCATTGGCCTTCATACATAATATCCGTCCTGTCTGGCAAGTCAGTTAGAAGATCCCCGTAATTACTAGTTGGTACATCTTGTGTGCCATCTTAATAAAAAGTACTCCCTCCGATCCAAATTAATTGACGCACACACAGTACAATTTTAGTATAAAGTTGTACTAAGTGTGCGTCAATTAATATGGATCGAAGGGAGCACATATTTTTATTCCACAGAACTAGATGTGATCGACCCCAACGACCATACCAGCCAAACCCTCTAAAATGACAAACAATTTGCACACAACACAAGCATCGAAGATGGCCCTTCATTCCTCGGGTTCTTCTAGAGCAGCCCGTAACACATCATCAGCCACACAAATTCCCGTGCTCCTCGCACAAGTAGAAGACCTCGAAAGCAGCTGTTCGCCGAAAAGTGACCAGGTTCTTCTGCAGATTTCAAGGCCAACACCATAAAAGATCTAGTTGAGAAAATTCACATCATCTAGATTTAGCAAAGAATAAAAAAACTAGCAATATGTAGCTTCGTTAGTGGCCACATCATCTTATCCCCATCATACTGCTTGATTGCATGAAGCATACACATTCTGGACTTGTCCCTACAAAAAAAAGGCAAGACAACGCATGACCTCCAAAACAGGCCTCCATGTGAAAGAAGCTTAGTAAGATATAAAGGTTGGATAGAATTTTCATCCGTAAGCCCGGATTGACAATCAGATGTTGATGCCACATTTTAGAGGGTTTCAAACCAGTTGGCGAAACCCGGATTGACAATCAAATTTTGGTATGCTTAGGTATATTCAAAAGTTTTAGACATATTCAGAGGTTTCAGACATATGTGTGACAGTTGTTCATGCAGAATTTCCAGTCACACTAAAGTCAGTTGTGGTCAGTACATATTGGCATGTTCAAGTTTATTTGCTTCAGCTGTGAGAAAAGCCAAAGAGAAGTCAATTTCAATATTTACCTGCTGCCAACAAAATCGATGCCATGTGTTGCATCATATGGAGCTGACCTCGGAGTTGAATCCCAGAATGGTTCATCCCAACAGCATTCTCTGCCAAGACAACAAGACAAGCATGGATTTTCTAGTTTGTCAGTAGATTCATTTTGCACTGGCTTGCTTAACAGGTGGCAATCAAGTACCTCCATTCCTGGCAGCCACGCTCACGGCGCAAATCGAGCCGGCGCAAGAGCAAGTTGGACCGTCAAGCTACAGGTGCCTTGGATTGTGCAGTTAATATTCAGTGAATCTGCTGCTAGAACAGCTTTGTCCTCAATTGATACGCTGACTTAGCAGAGCTGATGCCACCTATAGAAGTCGCGTCCACCAGCTGATGGCTACCGTCGATTAAAAAAAAGTAACCATATGAGAGAAAAGATATTGATTCAATTGAACATATCAAACAAAAAAATGCACCAAAAAACAGACCAAAATCCCCTTACATTGTGGTTCCGGCACTTGTAGAAGCGCTCGCCGGCGTTCTGCCCGCAGCGAGCAACGTATGCGACTACGCTCCTGCCGGCTGCCGCAGTCGTGTTTCTACAAGTGCCGGACTGCCCTCAGCATGACGAATTATCCAACCTGCCTGCGTATACGTACCGTGCATGATGACTCCAGGAGCGTTCAATGCACCTAGCTAGCTGGAGAAACGCAGCTCAGCTAACTTTTATGTCATCATATGCATCGTAACCCCAGTTCAGATAAACATCTTTTTTATAAAGAGCTCAGATAAACATGCACTGTAACTTGGTAAAATGTTTAAGTAAGGATTTTTTTAATTATGATAGTCTAATCTAATTAATTTAATGGTTAGAGAACGTGTGTTAACGCATAGTGAGAGTAACTTAGTAACATAATAACGCACGCCAAGGTAAATTTGCTTATGTGACATGTAGTTAATGAAAAGAGTGATGTTTGTGGTAACATAACACACCCTAGGCAAAATGAGTCTACGTGTAAATAAATGAAGGCTTGCACCTCCGTCCGGATTTATAAGGCCCACTTGTATTTTGGGTCCAACTTTGACCATGTTTTAACTAAAAATATATAAAGTATATACTACACAAAATATATTGTTGAATCTTTATTTGAAAGAGGTTTTCTATGGTATAGATTTCTTAATATATAGTTTATATTTTATTAATATATTATTAGTCAAACTTTAGCTCAAAATGAAAGCGGGTCTCTAATAAACCCGGACGGAGGGAGTACCACACATATGTTAAAAGATAGTAACATATGCATTTTAGTATTCTAAGTTACTTCCCACTTTGACCAGCCTTATCAATTAATGACAAGTAGCTCACTTTTGCACTCACCACTAGTTCACTTGTTTGCTCCAACTCTTGCCAATCATTTTAAGAATACACGAAGAATTTTATATGTACGGGCATAAACATTCACTTGCCATTTTCCGTACCCTTTTTTTATTTTTAGATTGATTACGAATATTATTCATCTTTAAATCTGTTAAATAAGAAAGACAGGAAAAAAAAGTGTCAAGCGTACATGTGCATATGAAGGCTGAGCTCCAGGGAGCCCTTTATTTTTTCAGCGAAAATACTATTTTCCACACTTCAAAAAAATCTGAAAAGAAGTATACACATAAGCATATATATATTTGTAGGATACACGTACACAATGTACACAATTTCATAAAATGTGTTTATCTGTGATGTACACACACACACACACACACACACACACACACACACACACACACACACACACACACACACACACACATATAGGCTCTCTTTTTCTTGGTATTTGGGCTAGGGATATGTCTTTTTTGTCTAGCCTACAAATAATCGCACTAGTTAATGAAACTGTACACATACTTGAAGAACATGCAATATGTATTTGTAGAAAAGAGCATGATTAGTTTGATACAAAAAAATTGCATACCATTAGTTGGCAAATACTGACACGGGTCCAAAACAGCTCATGTGCTACATAGCCAACAACAATAAGTCAACCAAGCCTTTGTTTGCGCTGAGCATAGACAGATCACTTGCACAAAGGCATCCGGGTGTCCACATCCTGCGTGTGCCAAACCTGCAACAATAACGTAGGTTAGGCCTTGAATTGGTGGGCTCTCAAGTAGGTTGGGCCTAGAATTGTAGGGCGATCACTCCACTATTCTACACATTATTATTAGGCCGCAACAAAAATGTGAGAGAACACATTGGAAATTGAAAAGAGCTTAGGCGTACCATGGCTACAGTTTCTAAAAAAAGGTTGTACCACGACTGACTTACCCCCCCCCCCCCTCGCGTAGAGATGAGCTCTAAGGGCATTTCCAACAGTAATCCTCAAATGGACACCCTTAAATGTCTGCGGACACTTCTCGACATGTCCATTAAAAGCTTGTTGGGCATCGTTCATCCAATAATCTCCCTTGATTAAATGCCTTCTTGTCCAATGGAGACAGGGGAGAGAAGCGAAAGAGAGGAAAATGTGAGTTTATGATGTGGGGTCAGACACTAGTAGAAAACAGGGCTTTGGTTCAGGCCTGGCCAGCCCATTTGTCCTGGTTCAGTCACGAACCGGGACCCATGGGGGCATTCGTCCCGGTTCGTGAGCCCAGGGGGCCGGCCGGGGCCTCGTGGGCATTGGTCCTGGTTCATATGGACTCATTTGTCCCGGTTCTAGGCACGAACCGGGACCAATGGGCCTCGCTCCTGGCCCACAACCATTGGTCCCGGATCGTGGCTCGAACCGGGACAGAAGGTTGGGCTTTAGTCCCGGTTCCAGCCACGAACCGTGACAAATGAGTTTCCCATATATACCCCATCGCCACAGCAGAGCACTCCACAGTGCTCTGTTTTTTCTGGCCGGCGAGGGGAGGGCATTTGGGTGCTCTAGCTCACCTCCTATCCACATGAGGTGTTCGATGAAATGTCTGAGCCACACTAGTTAATCTTTCTCCTCTCGAAACTCGACCTCCGGGCTCCATTTTCCCCGATATTTGTCTAGGTTTAGCGATCCGTCACGTCCCGTCCCCGTCTTCACTGCCGTCGATCGCCTGCGCCGATCTCGTCGCAGGCACCACCGTGGTGAGCCTCTTGTTCTTATCTTCTTTCTGAAAGAAAAAAAATTCTTACTTCAGATAGATACTTGTCTAATTTTCTTACTTTTATAATTCCTTGTTATTATATAGTGCGATGGTTTTGGTATCCGCCCCCATCAGCCCTCGTCATGTCTATGATTCGGATGTGGTATATATTATCTTTTTATAACTATTTGGTTCATTTATTGTTTATGACAATTATGCCGACCAACGTGACATAGATTTTATTTATCTAGGAGGTGGTTGAACCGGAAGTTCCAACCGACCCTATTGTCGAGAGGTTAAATTTAGTTGAAGAAGAAAACAATTACTTGAAGGAAAAAATAAAAAAATTGAGGAGGAGAAGATGATATTGGAGTTGCATGTTGCGGATGTCGTCGATGATCACAAGATCAAGATGGATGCAATGCGGTTGAAGATTAGAAAGATTAGAAAATGTGCCATTCATACCGAGGCTTGGTATCATTATGCCGTTTGATCAATTGTTACCTTGGTTCCGATTATGATCGCATTTGTTGTTGCATTGAATTTTTTTACATAATTTCAATGTATGGTTTAATTAGATGCTCTGGAGAGCTATATGTTGTTCAATGAGAACTATGTATGTACTTTGGTTTTAATGTGATGATGAACTTATATTAATTTGGTCACTTATCTATTATGAGAGCTATATGTTGCCTTCAATTTCAGGGTCTTATAGCTCAAAATAATCAGTAAATGCATGAAAAATAACAAATGAAGTCAGAAAGGGTTGAAAATTGATGATGTGGCTTTGAATGGTGCATTTTGAACACAGAAAAAGTCTGGAGTTCAAATAAGTTAAAAAAATGAAATCCCTTTGTAACAGACGAGTTTCCATATGAAACCCTGATACTTCGAAAGAGATTGTCCGTTTTGTACACGAAGTGCATCCAGTTTTTGCCGTAACCCTCTCTACTTTCTTGCACATGCTATGTGGATGAAATGATGATACCATGCAAACTTTCAACCTTTTCAGAGTTCATTTGAAATGCTTTTCAATTTCAGGGTCATTTAGCTCACAAAAATCTGTAAATGCAAGAAAAATAACAAATGAAGTCAGAAAGGGTTGAAAATTGATGATGTGGCTTTGAATGGTGCATTTTGAACACAGAAAAGGTCTGGAGTTCAAATAAGTTCAAAAAATGAAATCGCTTTGTAACAGACGAGTTTCCGTATGAAACCCTGATACTTCGAAAGAGATTGTCCGTTTTGTACATGAAGTGCATCCAGTTTTTGCCGTAACCCTCTCTACTTTCTTGCACATGCTATGTGGATGAAATGATGATACCATGCCAACTTTCAACCTTTTCAGAGTTCATTTCAAATGCTTTTCAATTTCAGGGTCTTATAGCTCAAAATAATTAGTAAATGCATGAAAAATAACAAATGAAGTCAGAAAGAGTTGAAAATTGATGATGTGGCTTTGAATGGTGCATTTTGAACACAGAAAAAGTCTGGAGTTCAAATAAGTTAAAAAAATGAAATCCCTTTGTAACAGACGAGTTTCCATATGAAACCCTGATACTTCGAAAGAGAGTGTCCGTTTTGTACACGAAGTGCATCCAGTTTTTGTCGTAACCCTCTCTACTTTCTTGCACATGCTATGTGGATGAAATGATGATACCATGCAAAAAGAAAATTAACTAAAAAACTTTTATAAAACCCTAATAGCAAAAGGAATGAACTAAAAAGCTTTTATAAACCTCTAGTATTTTTTGAACTAAAATTATATAAAATTCATGCCACTGAAATTATCAAAGTATTTTCTGTTCAAAACATGAAAAGCAGAAAGAAACAAAATAAACTTTAATAAATAAGTAGAAACAAAATAAAATAAATTAAAATTTAATAAAATAAATAAGTAGAAACAAAATAAAATAAAATAAACTTTGATAAAATAAATAAGGAGAAACAAAATAAATTAAATTAAAATTTAATACAATAAATAGTAGAAACAAAATAAAATAAAATAAAAAAACTTTAATAAAATAAAGAAGTAGAAACATAATAAACTTTATAAAAGTAAAATAAATAAACTTTAATAAAATAAATAAAAATAGGAACAGTAAGTTTTTTGTTGTAAGTAGAAACAAAATAAAATAAATAAAGCAACAAAAAAAAATGAAAAAATGCCACCTACTGGGCCACCACGGCCTGAATACGACTAGAAACCCAACCATGGGCCAGGATTCAGGCCCGGAGGAGGCCCAGTAGGCCCACAAGCACATCGTGACAAGTTAGGCCCGAAAGCCTGCAGTTGAGAGGAGCTCGAGAGGGTTGGTGCAGCAGCGCTTATAAACCACTCTCGAGCTCTCTCAACTAGCGAGGTGGGACTAAAGTTTTGGCCGCGACGCGGGCAGCACATGGCCTCTGGTCCCGGCAGGTGCCACGAACTGGGACTAAAGGGATGCATTGGTACCAGTTCGTGGCACCAACCGGGACCAATGCCACCCCTTTAGTCCCGGTTGGTGCCACTGATACATCTCCGTCGTATCTACCTTTCCAAACACTTTTGCCCTTGTTTTGGACTCTAACTTGCATGATTTGAATGGAACTAACCCGGACTCACGCTGTTTTCAGCAGAATTGCCATCGTGTTATTTTTGTGCAGAAATAAAAGTTCTCGGAATGACCTGAAAATCAACGGAGATTATTTTTGGAAAATATAAAAAATACTGGCGAAAGAATCAAGGCCAGGGGCCCCACACCCTTTCCACGAGGGTGGGGGGCGCGCCCCCCTGCCTCGTGGGCCCCTGGAGCTCCACCGACCTCAACTCCAACTCCATATATTCGTGTTCGGGGAGAAAAAAATCAGGGAGAAAGATTCATCGCGTTTTACGATACGGACCCGCCGCCAAGCCCTAAAGTCTCTCGGGAGGGCTGATTTGGAGTCCGTTCGGGGCTCTGGAGAGGCGAATCCATCGCCATCGTCATCATCAACCATCCTCCATCACCAATTTCATGATGCTCACCGCCATGCGTGAGTAATTCCATCATAGGCTTGCTGGACGGTGATGGGTTGGATGAGATTTATCATGTAATTGAGTTAGATTTGTTAGGGTTTGATCCCTAGTATCCACTTTGTTTTGAGATTGATGTTGCTATGACTTTGCTATGCTTAATGCTTGTCACTAGGGCCCGAGTGCCATGATTTCAGATCTGAACCTATTATGTTTTCATGAATATATGTGAGTTCTTGATCCTATTTTGCAAGTCTATAGTCACCTACTATGTGTTATGGTCCGGCAACCCCGAAGTGACAATAATCGGGACCACTCCCGGTGATGATCATAGTTTGAGGAGTTCATGTATTCACTATGTGTTAATGCTTTGGTCCGGTACTCTATTAAAAGGAGGCCTTAATATCCCTTAGTTTCCGCTAGGACCCCGCTGCCACGGGAGGGTAGGACAAAAGATGTCATGCAAGTTCTTTTCCATAAGCACGTATGACTATATTCGGAATACATGCCTAATTACATTGATGAATTGGAGCTAGTTCTGTGTCAGCCTATGTTATGATTGTTACATGATGAACCGCATCCGGCATAATTCTCCATCACCGATCCAATGCCTACGAGCTTTTCACATATTGTTCTACGCTTATTTACTTTTCCGTTGCTACCGATACAATCACTACAAAACCCAAAAATATTACTTTTGCTACCGTTACCGTTACTTCCATACTACTTTGCTACTAAATGTTTTGCTGCAGATATTAAGTTATCCAGGTGTGGTTGAATTGACAACTCAACTGCTAATACTTGAGAATATTCTTTGGCTCCCCTTGTGTCGAATCAATAAATTTGGGTTGAATACTCTACCCTCGAAAACTGTTGCGATCCCCTATACTTGTGGGTTAGCAAGACTATTTTCTGGCGCCGTTGCCGGGGAGCATAGCTCTATTCTTTGAGTCACTTGGGATTTATATTTGCTGGTCACTATGAAGAACTTGGAAGACGCGAAAACAAAAATTTATCCCTCAACTACAAGGGGAGGTAAGGAACTGCCATCTAGCTCTGCACTTGATTCACCATCTGTTTTGTGTAAGCTTGCGACACCTAAACCTGCTTCTGCTATTAATTCTGATATGTCGCATGTTATTGATGATGCCACTTCTGCTATGCATGATACTTATGATGAAACTACTTCTATGCTTGATACTACTGTGCCACTTGGTTTTCTTGATGAACAACTTGCTAGGGCTACAGAGAATGAAATTATTGAAACTGATAATATTGATGAAAGTGATGATGAAGACTCTCCCCCTAAATATGAATTACCTGTTGTGCCTGAGGGCTATGTTATGGATGAAGAAACTGCTAGAGACTTTCTTGCTTGCAATGATAGAAGTGATCTTAAGAAATTATTAGCTAAGCTTAAACAAAAAACTCTGAATGCTAGAATGAAATATGATACTACTTATGCTACTTCACCTATCTTTGTTACTGATAAAGATTATGAATTCTCTATTGATCCTGATATAATTACTTTGGTTGAATCTGATCCTTTCTATGGCTACGAATCTGAAACTGTTGTGGCACATCTTACTAAATTAAATGATATAGCCACCCTGTTCATGAATGATGAGAGGACTCGCTAATTTTATATCCTTCAAATATTTCCGTTCTCATTAAAGGGTGATGCTAAGATATGTTTTAATTCTCTTGATCCTGGTTGTGTGCGTAGTCCCCAGGATATGATTTATTACTTCTCTGCTAAATATTTCCCTGCTCATAAGAAACAAACTGCTTTAAGGGATATATATAATTTTGTGCAAATTGCAGAAGAGAGTCTCCCACAAGCTTGGGGAAGGCTTCTCCAATTACTTAATGCTTTGCCTGATCATCCTCTTAAGAATAATGAAATACTTGATATCTTTTATAATGGACTAACCGATGCTTCTAGAGACCACCTGGATAGTTGTGCTGGTTGTGTTTTCAGGGAAAGAACACCAGATGAAGCTGAAATTTTATTGAATAATATGTTGACTAATAAAAATAATTGGACACTTCCTGAACCAACTCCTAAGCCAACTCCGAAGAAAAGAGGTGTTCTATTTCTCAGTCCTGAAGATATGCAAGAGGCAAAGAAATCTATGAAAGAAAAGGGTATTAAAGCTGAAGATGTTAAGAATTTACCTCCTATTGAAGAAATACATGGTCTTAATTTACCGCCTATTGAAGAAATATATGATCTTTATCCATTACCTATTGAAGAAACTCATGGCCTTGATAACACAACACAGGTAGTAAAGGTAAATTCTCTCTATAGATACGATAAAGCTGAAATCCCTCCTACTAAGTTTGCTAGCCATTGTCTGGATGAGTTTGATAACTTTATGGTTAAGCAATAAGATTTTAATGCTTATTTTGGTAGACAATTAAAACAAAATGCTTATATGATTGAACACTTGGGTGATTATATGTCTAGAGTTATAGGTGAACTTAAACTCATTAGTAAACATGTTTCTATAGTTACCACTCAAGTAGAACAAGTACTTAAAGCTCAAAATGATTTGCTAAATGAATTGAATAGTAAGAATAATGACTATGCTTTTAGAGTGGCTACTAGAACTGGTAAGATGACTCAGGAACCTTTGTATCCTGAAGGCCACCCTAAGAGAATTGAGCAGGATTCTCAGAGAAACATTGTTGATACACCTAGTTCTTCTAAAAAGAAGAAAAAGAAAAATGATAGGACTTTGTATGCTTCTAGTGAACCTATTACTGAACCACCTGAGAATCCATATGATATTTCTATTTCTGATGCTGAAACACAATCTGGTAATGAACATGAACCTAGTGATAATGTTAATGATGATGTTCATGTTGATGCTCAACCTACCAATGATAATGATGTAGAAATTGAACCTGCTGTTGATCTTGATAACCCACAATCAAAGAATCAACATTATGATAAGAGAGACTTTGTTGCTAGGAAGCACAGTAAGGAAAGAGAGCCATGGGTTCAGAAACCCATGCCTTTTCCTCCTAAACCATCCAAGAAAAAGGATGATGAGGATTTTGAGCGCTTTGCTGAAATGATTAGACCTATCTTCTTGCCTTTGCGTTTAACTGATATGCTCAAAATGAATCCTTATGCCAAGTATATGAAAGAAATTGTTACAAATAAAATAAAGATACCGGAAGCTGAAATTTCCACCATGCTTGCTAATTATACTTTCAAGGGTGGAATACCTAAGAAGTTAGGAGATCCAGGAGTACCAACTATACCATGCTCCATTAAAAGAAACTATGTTAGAACTGCTTTATGTGATCTTGGAGCCGGTGTTAGTGTTATGCCTCTCTCTTTATATCGTAGACTTGATTTGAATAAGTTGACACCTACTGAAATGTCTTTGCAAATGACTGATAAATCAACTGCTATACCTGTCGGTATTTGTGAGGATGTGCCTGTTGTGGTTGCAAACGTTACTATTTTAACGGACTTTGTTATTCTTGATATTCCCGAGGACGATAGTATGTCTATTATTCTTGGAAGACCCTTTTTGAATACTGCAGGGGCTGTTATTGATTGCAACAAAGGCAATGTCACTTTTCATGTTAATGGTAATGAGCATACGGTACACTTTCCGAGGAAACAACCTCAAGTCCACAGTATCAATTCTATTGGAAAAATTCCATCGATTATTTTTGGAGGTTTTGAATTTCCTCTTCCTACTGCCAAGAAGAAATATGATATTCTTATTATTGGGATGTGCATATCCCCGTTGAGGTAACATAGTGTTATTCAAAATTTCTCCGGTTCCATGTTATTCGGAATGAGTTTGTTAACAAGACTTGATCAACCTTGTTAGTGGATTCCTTTTGTGAGCATGAGATGGATGAAGTTAGAAGGCACAACCTTCTGTACCCTCCTTTTAGTATTTTCTGTCATTTTTCTGAATTATCCATGCAATAAAAAAAATACCCCGAAAATAAAAGTTCTCCAAATGCCCTGCCAATTTAATATGATTTTTCTGGAATATTTGAGAATATCTGGCACTGACAACACAGCAGGGGGAGCAAGCACCTGGGCACGAGGGTGCATGGCGCGCCCACCCCCTGGGCGCGCCCCCTGCCTCGTGGGCCCACGGTGGCTCCCCTCCACTTATTCCTGCACCCACACACTTCTTCTTCCTCCCAAAAAAATCACCAACCAGCTCAAGCACGAGTTCTAGCTCATTTTGCTGTGATTTTCGATCTCCTTGCTCAAAGCACCTCTCACAAAACTGCTTTGGGGGATTGTTCCTTGGTATGTGACTCCTCCAATGGTCCAATTAGTTTTTGTTCTAGTGCTTTACTCATTGCAAATTTTTGCTGCCTAGGTGACCATGTTCTTGAGCTTGCATGTCAAATTTATATGGTTCCAAGTAGTTCTAATGCATGATATAGTTTCTAGGCACTTGTAGGAGTAGTTGCTATCAATTTTGTTGAGCTTGGTTCACTTTTATTTGAAGTTACTAAAAATTTCAGAAATTTTCAGAAAATGATGAAGAGATTTTTGAGGGGCTCATCGAGCCGAAGCTCGAAGGAAAAGCAAAGTGAAGAAGCAGAGAGGCCCAAATATAATCTGCCTCGCACCGCGGAGGTTTGGCCGTGTGAATGGCCTTGTGATGATTTCTTGAGAGCAGCCGGGATTTATGATGATTTTTATGAGTTGGCTGAGAATGCAGGCCTCACTGACTTCCTCCGCGACCAACACGAACAGTATCTCTTACTCACCAATACCTTTGTGCAAAATTTTCATTTCCATTCTAGGAGGTCACCACCTACGGTGGATTTTTATTTATATGATGAGTATAAGGAGATGACCCTTCGTGAATTCTGTGAGGTTTGCAAGTTACCTTTTTCGGGTTTCATAGAGGAACCACATAGCAACGATGTGGAGGGGTTTATTGATACAATTGCTGTAGGGGAAACGAGGAAGGTTTCCGACGCACGAATCACTGCCATACATTTTCCTGTTCTACGTTACTTTGCTATATTTGCTAGTAGGTGCTTAATTGGTCGCGGAAACTGTGGAAACCTGAGTGTCCCTGATATTATTATTTTGTTCCATGCCTTGTTTCGTGATGACACATTTAGTATGGGCGCTATTGTTGCAAAGCGGTTAAATCTTAACCGTACTAAGGGCCCCATCTTGGGAGGCATCCTCGCCTCGCGCCTCGCTGCATACTATAACATACCTATTAGGCACTATGAGAAAGAAGAAAAATTGCTGCCTACTGTTTTTCTAGACTATAAGAGTATGATAGCGCATGATTTTATTGTTAAGAATAGGGAAAGGGCGCTTAAATACAAACTGTTATTTGATAAGAGTCACCCTGAGACTATTACCTTGCCTGCTCCTTCCTTGTTTGATTTTTCTGCAGGCAAGTATCTCGTTCCGCTGGCGGCCATCCACGCCTACCGGAACCCTACATCAGCTACAGAGCCAGAGCCGGAACAACAATTTGATCCTCCATGACAGTCTAACTACCAGTGGGATCCGGAGGCGATTGCCAACCAGTGGCAATCCGAGGCTTCTTCTCAGTATGACCCCAACTACAACTATGGATATCCGCCAGGCCAGCCGTGGCAATAGACCAACTTAGGCCAAAAGCCTAAGCTTTGGGGAGTACGTATTTCCCACCGACATTACATTTATGTTCGCACACTCATTGCTAGTTGTCGGTGCTCATACTTTTTCACTGTAATATCCATGCTAGTTTACTTTCTTTTTATGCTTTCTTCTTGCGTGTTTGAAAAACCTTAAGAAAAAAATTAGTAGTAGCTTTTAGCTAGTTTACTTTTCTTGCTGTAGTAGTAATAATCAAAAGAAAACCCAAAAAGATTTCCTATTCTTCTTTTGCTTGTTGGGAGCTTTCCCGTGTAAATAGTTTTATTTCTTTTCTTTTCTTTGGGGGTCGATAGGAGAAGACCATGATGAAAATGTTGAAGTGGCTCTTATATGCATTATTGTTGATTTAACCAAGAGCCCATATTACCTTGTCTTCTCCTGTTTATTGAATGCTCGCAGATTCCAGCTTAGTCCAATGCACGTGCACTATTATTCTTATTCACATCGTTCGGTCATGCAAGTGAAAGGCAATAATGATGATATATGATGAATTCATTGAGATGAGAAAAGCTGGTATGAACTCGACCTCTCTTGTTTTTGTAAATATGATTAGTTCATCGTTCCTGATTCAGCTTATTATGAATAAACATGTTTGCAATGACAATTAGAGATCATAGTTGCTTATGCATGCTTAATTATCTAGGAGTTTATAATGGTTTACCTTGCGTGCCAACATGCTATTAAAATGGTTGTGATGTGGTATGATAGGGTGGTATCCTCCTTTGAATGATTCGAGTGACTTGACTTGGCACATGTTCACGCATGTAGTTGAAACAAAAACAACAAAGCCTTCATGATATTTATGTTCATGGTGGATTATATCCTACTCATGCTTGCACTCAATGTTTATTAATTTTAATGCATGCTCATGACTATTGTCGCTCTCTAGTTGGTCGCTTCCCAGTCTTTTGCTAGCCTTCACTTGCACTAAGCGGGAATACTACTTGTGCATCCAATCCCTTAAACCCTAAAGTTATTCCATATGAGTCCACCATACCTTCCTATATGCGGTATCTACCTGCCGTTCCAAGTAAATTTGTATGTGCCAAACTCTAAACCTTCAAATGAAATTCTGTTTTGTATGCTCGAATAGCTCATGTATCAACTAGGGTTGTCTGTATCTTCCATGTTAGGCGGGTTATTCTCAAGAGGAGTGGACTCCGCTCCTCACTCACGAGAAAATGGCTGGTCACCGGGATGCCCAGTCCCATGCTTTACGCAAATCAAATCAAAATAATTGCAAACAAAACTCCCCCAGGACTGTTGTTAGTTGGAGGCACTCGTTGTTTCGAGCAAGCCATGGATTGATGCTTGTTGGTGGAGGGGGAGTATAAACTTTACCATTCTGGTTGGGAACTGCCTATAATGTGTGTAGCATGGAAGATATCGCCATCTCTTGGTTGTTATGTTGACAATGAAAATATGCCGCTCAAAATATTATTTATCTCTTCTTTAAAACCGAGCTCTGGCACCTCTACAAATCCCTGCTTCCCTCTGCAAAGGGCCTATCTATTTACTTTTATGTTGAGTCATCACCCTCTTATTAAAAAGCACCAGCTGGAGAGCACCGCTGTCATTTGCATCCCTTACTATTAATTTATATTGGGTATGACTATGACTGGATCTCTTTTACCATGAATTACAATGTCTAGTCAGTCCATGATCTTTAAAGGTGCTCTGCATTTATGTTTTGTGGTCTCAAAAAGGGCTAGCGAGATACCATCTTGTTATATCATATCATGATTGTTTTGAGAAAGTGTTGTCATCCGAGATTTATTATTATTGCTCGCTAGTTGATTATGCCATTGATATGAGTAAACATGAGACCTAAATGTTATTGTGAATATGGTTAGTTCATAATCTTTGCTGAAAACTTGAATGCTGGCTTTACATATTTACAACAACAAGAGTAAACAGAGTTTGTAAAAGTTTTTCTTTATCACTTTCAGTTTATCAACTGAATTGCTTGAGGACAAGCAAAGGTTTAAGCTTGTGGGAGTTGATACGTCTCCGTCATATCTACTTTTCCAAACGCTTTTGCCCTTGTTTTGGACTCTAACTTGCATGATTTGAATGGAACTAACCAGGACTGACGCTGTTTTCAGCAGAATTGCCATGGTGTTATTTTTGTGCAGAAACAAAAGTTCTCGGAATGACCTGAAAATCAACGGAGATTATTTTTGGAAAATATAAAAAATACTGGCGAAACAATCAAGGCCAGGGGGGCCACACCCTTTCCACGAGGATGGGGGCGCGCCCCCTGCCTCGTGGGCCCCCTGGAGCTCCACCGACCTCAACTCCAACTCCATATATTCGTGTTCGGGGAGAAAAAAATCAGAGAGAAAGATTCATCGCGTTTTACGATACGGAGCCGCCGCCAAGGCCTAAACTCTCTCGGGAGGGCTGATCTGGAGTCCGTTCGGGGCTCCGGAGAGGGGAATCCTTCGCCATCGTCATCATCAACCATCCTCCATCACCAATTTCATGATGCTCACCGCCGTGCGTGAGTAATTCCATCATAGGCTTGCTGGACGGTGATGGGTTGGATGAGATTTATCATGTAATCGAGTTAGATTTGTTAGGGTTTGATCCCTAGTATCCACTATGTTCTGAGATTGATGTTGCTATGACTTTGCTATGCTTAATGCTTGTCACTAGGGCCCGAGTGCCATGATTTCAGATCTGAACCTGTTATGTTTTCATGAATATATGTGAGTTCTTGATCCTATCTTGCAAGTCTATAGTCACCTACTATGTGTTATGATCCGGCAACCCCGAAGTGACAATAATCGGGACCACTCCCGGTGATGACTATAGTTTGAGGAGTTCATGTATTCACTATGTGTTAATGCTTTGGTCCGGTACTCTATTAAAAGGAGGCCTTAATGTCCCTTAGTTTCCGCTAGGACCCCGCTGCCACGGGAGGGTTGGACAAAAGATGTCATGCAAGTTCTTTTCCATAAGCACGCATGCCTATATTCGGAATACATGCCTACATTGCATCGATGAATTGGAGCTAGTTCTGTGTCACCCTATCTTATGATTGTTACATGATGAACCGCATCCGGCATAATTCTCCATCACCGATCCAATGCCTACGAGCTTTTCACATATTGTTCTTCGCTTATTTACTTTTCCGTTGCTACCGTTACAATCACTACAAAACCCAAAAATATTACTTTTGCTACCGTTACCGTTACTTCCATACTACTTTGCTACTAAATACTTTGCTGCAGATATTAAGTTATCCTGGTGTGGTTGAATTGACAACTCAACTGCTAATACTTGAAAATATTCTTTGGCTCCCCTTGTGTTGAATCAATAAATTTGGGTTGAATACTCTACCCTCGAAAACTGTTGCGATCCCCTATACTTGTGGGTTATCAGCCACCAACCAGGACCAAAGGCCGCCGCTTGCCGCCCTTTGGGCTGCTGAAAACTAACCTCTGGTCACGGTTGGTGGCACCAACCGGGACTAAAGGGGGCATTGGTACCGGTTGGTGCTATGAACCGGAACCAATGCTCTAGGTATATAAGCAGGACTTGTGAAAATTTTCACTTCTCATCTCGCAGTTGCCACCCCCACGACGCTGATGACATCGACGCCGCCAGGCTGCCGCCCCCTTCCGCCGTCTCCTTCGACGCCGTCGCCCTGCCCCGGCCTTGCCGCACCCTGCCCCGACCTCGACGCGCCCTGCCCCGACCTCGCCGCGCGCTGCCCAGACCTCGCCGTCGCGCACGCCAAGCGTCCTGCCCCGACCTCGCCGCCGCTCGCCTGCACTGTGAGCCTCACCGCGCCGCTCCCCCTCCTCTCCCCCTCCCCCCCCCCCCCCCCCCCCCGCGCCCCAACGCTGCCGCCCGCCCCGACGCCGACGACGAAGCAGGCCCCCTGTTCACATATATATTAATTTTTTTGTTCATATTGTAGTAGTAGTAGATGATGATGTGATGTATGTATGTTCATATGCAAAAGTTAGGATTTTTTTCTGTTCGTAGATTTTTTTTGGTGATATTATTGTAGAATATGCAAATGTTTGGATGTTCATATGCAAAGAATATGTCATTTTTTATAGAATTTTTATGATTTTTGTTGTTGTAATTTTGTTCATAGAATTTTTTTTGTTTTTTCTGTTGTAATTTTGTTCATAAAGTTTTAGGATGAAAAAAAGAAGAAGAAGAAATAAAAAGGGAGGAGGAGAAGTTTCGTTTAGTTTTAGGATTATTTTAGTTTATGTTTAGTTTAGGAAGAAGGAAAAGAAAAAGGAGAAGAAGAGGAGAAAAAATAAGAAGAGGAAAAAAGAAAAGGAAAAAAAAGAGGAGAAGAAGAAAGGAATAGAGGAGAAAAAGAAAAAATAGGAAAGGAATAGAGGAGAAGAAGAAAAAATAGAAAATATTCTATTTTTTCTTCTTCTCATCTATTCCTTTCTTCTTCTCCTCTTTTTTTCTTCTTTTTTTTCTTCTTCTTCCTTTTCTTATTTTTTATCGGGTATGTCGTTATCGATATACCCCCTCCCCGATAACTTCGACATGAGGGGGGGAGGGGGGAGGGGTCGCCGAGGGTTCGAGGGGCGAGAGTCGGGAACTAGCTAGGGTAGAGGGTAGAGGGTCGAGGGTCGCCGAGGGTTCGAGGGTCGAGGGGTCGTCGTATGTCATCGTTGTCGATATAACCACCTCTCGATCGTAATAACTTATACCACGGGAGCACACCCCAGCCCTCTCGCTCGACCAAAACTCTTGAGGACACCCAAACCCTAGAAAAAACGATGTCGGTCTCCTACCCCCGCCCGCCGCGCCCCTACCCAACAAACTCTCTCGAGGCCACCCAAATTTACCAGGTTAAAAGAGCGTTGTCGTCGAGGCCACCCCAAACCCTTGAAGCATTGTCGAGGCCACCCCAAACCCTTGAAGCGTTGCCGAGGCCACCCCAAACCCTGGAGAAGTAGCATCGAGGCCACTAATATGATTCCTTATTGTGATTAGCTAGCCAGTTCTACGTTTGCCACTAATATATCCATCTGTCATGTTTGAATAATAATTTCCATGTTGTAAATATTTGCAGAAACTATGGAGCACCCCCCGAGACGAAGCGACAGAAGCGGTGTTGGGGGACATAATCGCACAAAGAAGTGATGTCGTCTTGTCGTTTCTCAACGACACCGATGGTCTGGAAGGACAAGGTGAAGAAGCAGGCTGTGATTATGATGGCTCCGGTGACCCAATGCCGGTGCAAGAAGGAGACCGTGATGACGGCTCCGGTCACCCAATGCCGGTGCAAGAAGGAGACCGTGATGACGGCTCCGGTGACTTACGAGTCTGGCCAAGTATATATATTAGTTAAGCCTGTGCTGACTAGCTAATTGATGCATTCATTGTTTTGGTATGTACACATATTAATTAACTGTCGTCTTTCTTCTTTTTTCTAGCCCTCCGGATCAAGCACAACTTTGGTAAAGAGACGAGGCCCGAAGAAAAAGTTGCGCTCGGATGAAAGGTTTGAGATCACAGCAATCGCACGCGATGGCATGCCGATTGAACCCATCCGGACAAAGGAAGCATTTGCTGCTCAGTGCGGGGTTCTTGTTAGGGACAAGATCCCGATCAGTATCCACCAATGGTTATAGCCTAAGAAGGAAGACCCTGAGGTGTCTTATGTCAACGATATGCAGAAAGATGATCTTTGGACCGCGCTGAAGGCAAATTTCACCCTACCGCCAGAGGAGGATCCGGAGAAGCCAGTTAAAGAGCAATTGATCAAGTCTCATGCTCTTAAGAAGATGGCAGAACTATTCAGGAGGTGGAAGAATGAGCTGAAAACATCGTTTGTCGACAAAAAAAAGACACCAGAATTCACCGGCCGATATGAGAAGATCAGAGATCACTGGCCCGCATTTGTGGCCCACAAGACATCAGACAAGAGTAAGAAGATGTCAGTGACAAACAAGAAAAATGCTGCAAAGAAGAAACATCACCATCGCACGGGGTCAGGTGGCTACCTCAAAGCCCGGCCGTTGTGGGCCAAGGCTGAGAATAACCTGCTTGATAAAGGGGTCGAACCAGATACATTGAACTGGCCAGACCGTTGCCGGACTTGGTTCTTCGGGGTTGGCGGAACCTTGGCCCTGTATCAGGGAAGTGTGTTTGGACGAACGAGCAACTGCGAATACCCGTCACGAGGCTTCAGGAGTATATCGAGGCAGCGCAGCAAGGGACGTTCGTTCCAGACAGAGAGAACAACGAGCTCACAATGGCCCTCGGGAATCCTGAGCACCCTGGACGGACACGAGGCACGCCAGGCTCCGTTCCGTGGAAGGCTGGGTTTCCGGACACAGGCGGTTACAAATGCCAGGAGAGGAAGAAGAAACTGGAGCATACCCAACTGCAGGCGCTGCATGCAAGGGTACAAGCGATAGAGGAACGAGAAGCAAATTGCAGCAAACGACCTGCCGAAGCTTCCCCCGAAGCTACCCCGCCATCTCAGCGAAGAAGCAGCGTGGCTTCCACCGAGCTGCTTCAGCTGGAGCCTGTCTTCACGGCTCCTGCTAGCTACCCCGTGGATGCTATCACGGAGTCTCAACATTGCCACCTTATGATGCAATGGATGAAATTGAAAGTCAAGGCGGCTGTTGGCTCTGTTGCACCTCCTGAACCTGGCGCAACCTATCACTGCCGGCCGATTCCAGAAGGATATGCTAGGGTGATGGTGGATGAAATAACGGACGGATTTGAGGCCTCGAGCTTGACCATCCTACGGGTGAAGGGGAGACTCGGCTGGGTTCTCCTCTGAAGACTCCATTCCTATGGCGAAAGGAGCTCATCAACCTTCCGAACTGGACGCCTCCGCCTCCTCCTCCTCCT
Organism: Aegilops tauschii subsp. strangulata; assembly: GCF_002575655.3. Taxonomy (NCBI): domain Eukaryota; kingdom Viridiplantae; phylum Streptophyta; class Magnoliopsida; order Poales; family Poaceae; genus Aegilops; species Aegilops tauschii. The sequence goes on from NC_053037.3 coordinate 603,623,398, forward strand.
CCGGCTAGTCAGGGCACTCCGCCTCCGCCTCCTCCTCCGGTGAGTGATCAGGGCACTCAGCCTCCTTCTCCGGCGTGTGGCGGCACTCCGCCTCCTTCTCCGCCTGCGCCGGTGCGCCCGAGCAGCCAGCCTCCTCCTTCTCCGCCTCGTCAGCAAGGGCGGAAGAGACCCGCCGCCACTTCGGCAGCTCCGGCGCGTCGTAGTCCTTCTCCTCCGCCTCGTAAGCAAGGAAAGAAGACAGCCGCAGCCGCTCCGTCTGCTCCGGCGTCTAGCAGTACAGCCAGAGGCGGGAGGCAATACAGATTCGGTCCTTCTCTGAAGACTCCAGAGAAGTTACCATACGAGAGGACCCCGGAGGAAAACGCGAAGATCGTGCGAGCCGAAGTGACGAACTTCTTTGAAGGGGTGAAAGCGAAGCGCACTTTGGATGCCCTGAGGAAACCACCAAAGTCTCCGCCGAAAACCAACTATGAGCGCATTACTGAAAAGGTATATATCGAAGCGGAGCGGTCAGGAACTACTATCAGCGATCGAAGGTTAGCATAACGACGAGCTAGGAAAAAAATTGCCAGCTCGGCGAACAAGCGAACCAATCGTGCCCCCCGCTCAAGGTGTCTAGCGATATCGTCGCTAATGATCAGAGGATGGTGCCCGGTTATACCAATCTTGGAGATTACCTGCCCGACGATGTGCATTATGATTTCTTGGAGGTGGACGAACACAGATACCATTACGGGAAGCCTCTCGTCAAAGATGAAAGATCTCTAACAACGATGATGCGAAGATTGCATGAATGGTACATGGAAACCTGCAGAGAGTCTGGGGGGACGAATACTTTGACGCTGAGAGTTAAAGAGGAGCACGACCTCGTTGGAATTGATCTGTTGTCTATTCCATTTGAGGAGTTCTTCCAGTTTTTCAATCAAAAGGCCCTCGATAAATTAACGGTCACTTGCTACTGTGTGTAAGTACTACTTCTGTCATTTCTCTATATATAGCTCAGCTCTTTCATTGCATGTATTTATAATTATCCTCACTATATTATGCAGATTGAAGATCGTCGAGTGCAGAAAAGCAGAAATGTATGATATTGGGTTCATTAACACAAATCTCATAGAAGAATTTACGGTTAAAAAGAATGCCAAAGACACCGAGGCCAACTTGCTCAAATCGTTGGTAATAAATCAAAACAAAGATAAAATACTCTTTCCTTACAACTTCAAGTGAGTGTTACTGTCTTGTGCATATTCGGTTTCCCTTATTACTCGAGGTTATAGTAATGTAATTAATTGATGAGTTATGCATGCGTGCGTAGCTTCCACTATATTCTCCGGGAGATTAAGCTTGAGCAGGGACTAGTAATCGTCTTAGACTCGATACAAAAAGATCCCGAGACATATGCGGACATGACTAAAATTCTCAACAAGTTCAATCGATCATTATCTCACCATATCGGCAACTTTTTGTTCATTTCGTGATATTTCAAGTAATAATTATTTTCTTTGTCTTGCAGGGTTTGGAAAAAGTTCACCGCAGAAGCTCTGGGACTGCCGAGGGAGCTGCGATATACATACCCGAAAGTAAGTACTACTAGCATCTCATAAAGTATATCGTTGATTCTAGCATCTAGGAAGTACTACTTCCGCGCATCTCCCGTTGATTCTAGCTACTTTCATCAATGCCATTTATAATGCTTCATTATCAGTTTGATTGACCTCTATTTCTCGTAAAGTGCTTGTGGCAGGAACAAGGGAATGATTACTGTGGATACTACGTGTGCGAGTTGATACGTCTCCAACGTATCTATAATTTTTGATTGCTTCATGCTATATTATATTCTGTTTTGGATGATTAATGGGCTTTGTTATACACTTTTATATTATTTTTGGGACTAACCTATTAACCGGAGGCCCAGCCCAAATTGCTATTTTTTTTGCCTATTTCAGTGTTTCGCAGAAAAAGAATATCAAACGGAGTCCAAACGGAATGAAACCTTCGGGAACGTGATTTTAGGAACAAACGTGATGCAGAGGACTTGGACCCTACGTCAAGAAAGCAACCAGGAGGGCACGAGGTAGGGGGCGCGCCTACCCCTGATGTCTACTACGCAACCTTCTTCTTGTAGATGTTGTTGGGCCTCCAAGTGCAGAGGTTTGTAGGACAGTAGCAAATTTCCCTCAAGTGGATGACCTAAGGTTTATCAATCCGTGGGAGGCGTAGGATGAAGATGGTCTCTCTCAAACAAACCTGCAACCAAATAACAAAGAGTCTCTTGTGTCCCCAACACACCCAATACAATGGTAAATTGTATAGGTGCACTAGTTCGGCGAAGAGATGGTGATACAAGTGCAATATGGATGGTAGATATGTTGGAAATATGCCCTAGAGGCAATAATAAATGGTTATTATTATATTTCTTTGTTCATGATAATCGTCTATTATTCATGCTATAATTGTATTGTCCGGAAATCGTAATACATGTGTGAATACATAGACCACAACGTGTCCCTAGTAAGCCTCTAGTTGACTAGCTCGTTGATCAACAGATAGTCATGGTTTCTTGACTATGGACATTGGATGTCGTTGATAACAGGATCACATCATTAGGAGAATGATGTGATGGACAAGACCCAATCCTAAGCATAGCATAAAAGATCGTGTAGTTTCGTTTGCTAGAGCTTTTCCAATGTCAAGTATCTTTTCCTTAGACCATGAGATCGTGCAACTCCCGGATACCGTAGGAGTGCTTTGGGTGTGCCAAACGTCACAACGTAACTGGGTGACTATAAAGGTGCACTACGGGTATCTCCGAAAGTGTCTGTTGGGTTGGCACGGATCGAGACTGGGATTTGTCACTCCGTGTGACGGAGAGGTATCTCTGGGCCCACTCGGTAATGCATCATCATAATGAGCTCAATGTGACTAAGGTGTTAGTCACGGGATCATGCATTGCGGTACGAGTAAAGAGACTTACCGGTAATGAGATTGAACAAGGTATTGGGATACCGACGATCGAATCTCGGGCAAGTAAAATACCGATTGACAAAGGGAATTGCATACGGGATTGATTGAATCCTCGACACCGTGGTTCATCCGATGAGATCATCGTGGAACATGTGGGAGCCAACATGGGTATCCAGATCCCGCTGTTGGTTATTGACCGGAGAGGCGTCTCGGTCATGTCTGCATGTCTCCCGAACCCGTAGGGTCTACACACTTAAGGTTCGGTGACGCTAGGGTTGTAGAGATATGTGTATGCGGAAACCCGAAAGTTGTTCGGAGTCCCGGATGAGATCCCGGACGTCACGAGAGGTTCCGGAATGGTCCGGAGGTGAAGAATTATATATAGGAAGTCCAGTTTCGGCCACCGGTAAAGTTTCGGGGGTTACCGGTATTGTACCGGGACCACCGGAAGGGTCCCGGGGGTCCACCGGGTGGGGCCACCTATCCCGGAGGGCCCCGTGGGCTGAAAGTGGAAGGGAACCAGCCCTTAGTGGGCTGGGGCACCCCCCTTGGGCCTCCCCCCATGCGCCTAGGGTTGGGAACCCTAGGGGGGAGCTTCCCCCTTGCCTTGGGGGGCAAGGCAACCCCTTCCCCCCTTTGGCCGCCGCCCCCCCCTTGGAGATCCCATCTCCCTGGGCCGGCGCCCCCCCCCCAGGGGGCCTATATAAAGGGGGGAGGGAGGGCAGCAACCTACAGCCTTGGGTGCCTCCCTCCTCCCCAGCAACACCTCTCTCTCTCTCTCTCGCAGAAGCTCGGCGAAGCCCTGCCGGAGAACCGCTACATCCACCACCACGTCGTCGTGCTGTTGGATCTCCATCAACCTCTCCTTCCCCCTTGCTGGATCAAGAAGGAGGAGACGTCGCTGCACCGTACGTGTGTTGAACGCGGAGGTGCCGTCCGTTCGGCACTCGGTCATCGGTGATTTGGATCACGGCGAGTACGACTCCGTCATCCACGTTCATTGGAACGCTTCCGCTCGCGATCTACAAGGGTATGTAGATGCACTCCCTTCCCTCGTTGCTGGTATACTCCATAGATGCATCTTGGTGAGCGTAGGAAAATTTTAAAATTATGCTACGATTCCCAACAAGATATAGGTTTTTGTAATCTGAAAATATAAAAACAGCAAGGTAACTAATGATAAAAATGAACGTAAACGGTATTGCAATGCTAGGAAACAAGGCCTAGGGTTCATACTTTCACTAGTGCAAGTTCTCTCAACAAAAATAACATAATTGGATCATATAAATATCCCTCAACATGCAACAAAGAGTCACTCCAAAGTCACTAATAGCGGAGAACAGACGAACAGATTATGGTAGGGTACGAAACCACCTCAAAGTTATTCTTTCCAATAAATCCGTTGGGCTATTCCTATAAGTGTCACAAACAGCCCTAGAGTTCGTACTAGAATAACACCTTAAGACACAAATCAACCAAAACCCTAATGTCACCTAGATACTCCAATGTCACCTCAAGTATCCGTGGGTATGATTATACGATATGCATCACACAATCTCAGATTCATCTATTCGACCAACGCATAGAACCTCAAAGAGTGCCCCAAAGTTTCTACCGGAGAATCAAGACGAAAACGTGTGCCAACCCCTATGCATAGGTTCATGGGCGGAACCCGCAAGTTGATCACCAAAACATACATCAAGTGAATCACGTGATATCACATTGTCACCATAGATACGCACGGCAAGACATACATCAAGTGTTCTCAAATCATTAAAGACTCAATCCGATAAGATAACTTCAAAGGGAAAACTCAATCCACTACAAGAGAGTAGAGGGGGAGAAACATCATGAGATCCAACTATAATAGCAAAGCTCGCGATACATCAAGATCGTGCCAAATCAAGAACACGAGAGAGAGAGAGAGATCAAACACATAGCTACTGGTACATACCCTCGGCCCCGAGGGTGAACTACTCCCTCCTCGTCATGGAGAGCACCGGGATGATGAAGATGGCCACCGGTGAGGATCCCCCTCTCCGGCAGGGTGCCCGAACAGGGTCTCGATTGGTTTTTGGTGGCTACAGAGGCTTGCTGCGGCGGAACTCCCGATCTATTCTGCTCCCCGATCGTTTTAGGGTATATGGGTATATATAGGTGTAAGAAGTATGTCAGGGGAGCCATGAGGGGCCCACGAGGGTGGAGGGCGCGCCCAGGGGGTGGGTGCGCCCCCCTGCCTCGTGCCTTCCTCGTTGCTTCCTTGACGTGGACTCCAAATCTCCCCAGTTGCTTTCCTTCCAAAAATAACTTCTCCAGAAGATTTCATTCCGTTTCGACTCCGTTTGATATTCCTTTTCTTCGAAACACTGAAACAAGGGGAAAAAACAGGAACTGGCACTAGGCTCTGGGTCAATAGGTTAGTCCCAAAAATAATATAAAAGTGCATAGTAAAGCCCATAAAACATCCAAGATGGATAATATAATAGCATGGAACAATAAAAAATTATAGATACGTAGGAGACGTATCAGCATCCCCAAGCTTAATTCCTGCTCGTCCTCGAGTAGGTAAATGAAAAAAAAAACAGAATTTTTGATGTGGAATGCTACCTAACATATTTATCAATATAATCTTCTTTATTGTGGCATGAATGTTCAGATCCATAAGATTCAAGATAAAAGTTTAATATTGACATGAAAACAATAATACTTCAAGCATACTAACAAAGCAATCATGTCTTCTCAAAATAACATGGCCAAAGAAAGTTATCCCTACAAAATCATATAGTCTGGTTATGCTCTACCTTCATCACACAAAATATTTAAATCATGCACAACCCCGATGACAAGCCAAGCAATTGTTTCATACTTTTTATGTTCTCAAACTTTTTCAACTTTCACGCAATACATGAGCGTGAGCCATGGACATAGCACTATAGGTGGAATAGAATGGTTGTTGTGGAGAAGACAAAAAGGAGAAGATAGTCTCACATCAACTAGGCGTATCAACGGGCTATGGAGAAGCCCATCAATAGATATCAATGTGAGTGAGTAGGGATTGCCATGCAACGGATGCACTAGAGCTATAAGTATATGAAAGCTCAAAAAGAAACTAAGTGGGTGTGCATCCAACTCGCTTGCTCACGAAGACCTAGGGCATTTTGAGGAAGCCCATCATTGGAATATACAAGCCAAGTTCTATAATGTAGGATTCCCACTAGTATATGAAAGTGACAACATAGGAGACTCTCTATCATGAAGATCATGGTGCTACTTTGAAGCACAAGTGTGGTAAAAGGATAGTAGCATTGCCCCTTCTCTCTTTTTCTCTCTTTTTTTGGCCTTTCTCTTTTTTTTATGGCCACTTTTTTTCTTTTTTTTCTTTTTCGTCCGGAGTCTGATCCCGACTTGTGGGGGAATCATAGTCTCCATCATCCTTTCCTCACTGGGACAATGCTCTAATAATGATGATCATCACACTTTTATTTACTTACAACTCAAGAATTACAACTCAATACTTAGAACAAGATATGACTCTATATGAATGCCTCCGGCGGTGTACCGGGATGTGCAATGACTCATGAGTGACATGTATGAAAGAATTATGAACGGTGGCTTTGCCACAAATACGATGTCAACTACATGATCATGCAAAGCAATATGACAATGATGAAGCGTGTCATAATAAATGGAACGGTGGTAAGTTGCATGGCAATATATCTCGGAATGGCTATGGAAATGCCATAATAGGTAGGTATGGTGGCTGTTTTGAGGAAGGTATATGGTGGGTGTTTTGAGGAAGGTATATGGTGGGTGTATGATACCGGTGAAAAGTGCGCGGTATTAGAGAGGCTAGCAATGGTGGAAGGGTGAGAGTGCGTATAATCCATGGACTCAACATTAGTCATAAAGAACTCATATACTTGTTGCAAAAATCTATTAGTTATCAAAACGAAGTACTACGCGCATGCTCCTAGGGGGATAGATTGGTAGGAAAAGACCATCGCTCGTCCCCGACCGCCACTCATAAGGAAGACAATCAATAAATAAATCATGCTCCGACATCATCACATAACGGTTCACCATACGTGCATGCTACGGGAATCACAAACTTTAGAAAAAGTATTTCTCAAATTCACAACTACTCAACTAGCATGACTCTAATATCACCATCTTCACATCTCAAAACAATCATAAGGAATCAAACTTCTCATAGTATTCAATGCACTTGATATGAAAGTTTTTATTATATCCCTCTTGGATGCCCATCATATTAGGACTAAATTCATAACCTAAGCAAATTACCATGCTGTTTAAGACTCTCAAAATAATATAAGTGAAGCATGAGAGTTCATCTATTTATTCAAAATAAAAACCACCGTCGTACTCTAAAAAGATATAAGTGAAGCACTAGAGCAAATGACAAACTACTCCAAAAGATGTAAGTGAAGATCAATGAGTAGTTGAATAATTATGTAACTATGTGAAGACTCTCTAACATTTAAGAATTTCAGATCTTGGTATTTTATTCAAACAGCAAGCAAAGCTAAAGAAAATAAAATGACGCTCCAAGCAAAACACATATCATGTGGTGAATAAAAATATAGCTCCAAGTAAAGTTACCGATGAACGAAGACGAAAGAGGGGATGCCTTCCGGGGCATCCCCAAGCTTAGGCTCTTGGTTGTCCTTGAATGTTACCTTGGGGTGTCTTGGGCATCCCCAAGCTTAGGCTCTTGCCACTCCTTATTCCATAGTCCATAGAATCTTTACCCAAAACTTGAAAACTTCACAACACAAAACTTAACAGAAAACTCGTAAGCTCCGTTAGCGAAAGAAAACAAAACACCACTTCAAGGTACTGTAATTAACTCATTCTTTATTTGTATTGGTGTTAAATCTACTGTATTCCAACTTCTCTATGGTTTATAAACTATTTTACTAGCCATAGAGTCATCAAAATAAGCAAACAACACACGAAAAACAGAATCTGTCAAAAACAGAACAGTCTGTAGTAATCTGTATCAAACGTATAATTCTGGAACTCCAAAAATTCTAAAATAAATTGGTGGACCTTCGGAATTTGTCTAGTAATCATCTGCAAAAAGAATCAACTAAATATCACTCTCCAGTAAAAAGTTTAAGCTAATCTCGTGAGCGCTAAAGTTTCTGTTTTTTACAGCATGATCATAAAGACTTCACCCGAGTCTTCCCAAAGGTTCTACTTGGCACAAACACTAATTAAAGCATGAAAAAACATCTAAACAGAAGCTAGATGGATTATTTATTCCTAAACAGAACCAAAAAGCAAGAAACTAAAATAAAGTTGGGTTGCCTCCCAACAAGCGCTATCGTTTAACGCCCCTAGCTAGGCATGATGATTTCAATGATGCTCACATAAAAGATAAGAATTGAAACATAAAGAGAGCATCATGAAGAATATGACTAGCACATTTAAGTCTAACCCACTTCCTATGCATAGGGATTTTGTGAGCAAACAACTTATGGGAACAATAATCAACTAGCATAGGAAGACAAAACAAGCATGACTTCAAAACTTTAAGCACATAGAGAGGAAACTTGATATTATTGCAATTCCTACAAGCATATGCTCCTCCCTCATAATAATTTTCAGTAGCATCATGAATGAATTCAACAATATAACCAGCACCTAAAGCATTCTTTTCATGATCTACTAGCATAGAAATTTTACTACTCTCCACATAAGCAAAATTCTTCTCATTCGGAATAGTGGGAGTATCATAAGAGACTTGAATACTATAAATTGTTTCAACATTAAAAGAGTAATGTTCAGAAAAAGGGTAATCATAATCATGACAAGTTTTATAAATATAATCATCACTACTTTTTATAGCATAAGTTTCATCACAATAATCATCATAAGTAGCAACTTTGTTCTCATCATAATCGATTGAAACCTCTTCCAAGATAGTGGAATCATTACTAAATAAAGTCATGACCTCTCCAAATCCACTTTCATAATTATCACAATAAGATTCAACATCCTCCAAAATAGTGGGATCATTACTTCCTAAAGTTGACACTCTTCCAAACCCACTTTCATCAATATAATTATCATAAGTAGGAGGCATGCTATCATCATTATAAATTTGCATATCAAAACTTGGGAGACTAAAAATATCATCTTCATTAAACGTAGCCTCCCCAAGCTTGGGAAAAACATTAATTGCAGCAAATATATTCTCAAAAACATCATCTTCATCAAACATAGCATCCCCAAGCTTGGGCCTTTTCATATCATAAGCATAATCACTCTCATCATTAATAGTATGGATAACACCAATAGTATAGCAATTATCATATTCTTCCAAGCAAGTGCCAAAAAGATTTTCAAGATCATAAGAAGTATCATTATCTTCCCAATCATAATCATCACAACAAGCAATAGGCATAACGAGATCATCATCAAGTGCATCATCTTCCACAATTATTTTTGATTCATTTTCATGAGGCACAACAATAATAGGAGCAACATTATTTGGGAGAGATATCTTTTTACCTCTCTTCCTTTTCCTTTTCTTCTTCTTCACCACATCATGTGTGGGTTCAATCCTCTTCTTGGAGCTCCTTATTAATGAGATTGGTTGAATAGAAGGCTCCTCCTCGTTACCTGATTCATCATAAGAAATAATAGGAGGATATTGGGAAGTCTCTTCCCTTTCATTAGTATTCTCTTCATCCTCTATTTGTTTTCTTTTCTTGATGTAATTGGCAATATAAGGATTTTCAATGCAATTCACCGCGCAATACATATAAATTTCCTCTAGATCAAAATGAAGAACTCTATCAAGGGCAAATTCTGGAATATCCTTAGTTATACGTTTCATTTCTTCATAACCCAAGAGCAAACTAAGTTCATTATGATGTGCAAGGGAAATCAAGTCATCCCAATTTTTTGGACATGATACGATCATGAAACAATTTGCATTGGGTACTGAAATGATCACGTTCATTGCAAAGTTCACAAGTATGGCTAAGAAAGTTTTAATTTTCAGCACACGCATCTAGCCTTTCTTGCAACCATTTAGTTTCTAAATGCTTATGCCTCTTGCGATATCTATGTTCTCTATTTGGTGTGTACTTGCAAACCCAATACACTCCACAAAAATTGACATGCTTATAGGAGATATTTTCATCATGACTAGTGCAATCATCATTAGTACTATGGATATTCAAGGAGTTCATACTAACAACATTGCAACCATGCTCATCATTCAAAGATTTAGTGCCAAACATTTTAATGCATTCTTCTTCTAACACTTTGGCACAATTTTCTTTTCCATCATACTCACGAAAGGTATTAAAAAGATGAAGCGTATGAGACAAACTCAATTCCATTTTTTGGTAGTTTTCTTTTATAAACTAAACTAGTGCTAAAACAAGAAACAAAAAGATTCGATTGCAAGATCTAAAGATATACCTTCAAGCACTCACCTCCCCGGCAACGGCGCCAGAAACTGCTTGATGTCTACTACGCAACCTTCTTCTTGTAGACGTTGTTGGGCCTCCAAGTGTAGAGGTTTGTAGGACAGTAGCAAATTTCCCTCAAGTGGATGACCTAAGGTTTATCAATCCGTGGGAGGCGTAGGATGAAGATGGTCTCTCTCAAACAACCATGCAACCAAATAACAAAGAGTCTCTTGTGTCCCCAACATACCCAATACAATGGTAAATTGTATAGGTGCACTAGTTCGGCGAAGAGATGGTGATACAAGTGCAATATGGATGGTAGATATAGGTTTTTGTAATCTGAAAATATAAAAACAGCAAGGTAACTAACGATAAAACTGAGCGTAAACGGTATTGTAATGCTAGGAAACAAGGCCTAGGGTTCATACTTTCACTAGTCCAAGTTCTCTCAACAATAATAACATAATTGGATCATATAAATATCCCTCAACATGAAACAAAGAGTCACTCCAAAGTCACTAATAGCGGAGAACAAACGAAGAGATTATGGTAGGGTACGAAACCACCTCAAAGTTATTCTTTCCAATCAATCCGTTGGGCTATTCCTATAAGTGTCACAAACAGCCCTAGAGTTCGTACTAGAATAACACCTTAAGACACAAATCAACCAAAACCCTAATGTCACCTAGATACTCCAATGTCACCTCAAGTATCCGTGGGTATGATTATACGATATGCATCACATAATCTCAGATTCATCTATTCGACCAACACATAGAACCTCAAAGAGTGCCCCAAAGTTTCTACTGGAGAATCAAGACGAAAACGTGTGCCAACCCCTATGCATAAGTTCATGGTCGGAACCCGCAAGTTGATCACGAAAACATACATCAAGTGAATCACGTGATATCCCATTGTCACCACAGATACGCACGGCAAGACATACATCAAGTGTTCTCAAATCATTAAAGACTCAATCCGATAAGATAACTTCAAAGGGAAAACTCAATCCATCACAAAAGAGTAGAGGGGGAGAAACATCATGAGATCCAACTATAATAGCAAAGCTCGCGATACATCAAGATCGTGCCAAATCAAGAACACGAGAGAAAGAGACCAAACACATAGCTACTGGTACATACCCACAGCCCCGAGGGTGAACTACTCCCTCCTCGTCATGGAGAGCGCCAGGATGATGAAGATGGCCACCGGTGAGGGTTCCCCCCTCCGGCAGGGTGCCGGAACAGGGTCCCGATTGGTTTTTGGTGGCTAAAGAGGCTTGCAGCGGCGGAACTCCCAATCTATTCTGCTCCCCGATCATTTTAGGGTATATGGGTATATATAGGTGAAAGAAGTACGTCAGGGGAGCCACGAGGGGCCCACGAGGGTGGAGGGCGCGGCCCCCTGCCTCGTGCCTTCCTCGTTGCTTCCTTGACGTGGACTCCAAATCTCCCCGGTTGCTTTCCTTCCAAAAATAACTTCTCCAGAAGATTTCATTCCGTTTCGACTCCGTTTGATATTCCTTTTCTTCGAAACACTGAAACAAGGGAAAAAACAGGAACTGTCACTGGGCTCTGGGTCAATAGGTTAGTCCCAAAAATAATATAAAAGTGCATAGTAAAGCCCATAAAACATCCAAGATGGATAATATAATAGCATGGAACAATCAAAAATTATAGATACGTTGGAGACGTATCAACCCCCCTGGGCGCGCCCTCCACCCTCATGGGGCCCATGTTGCTCCACCGACGTACTTCTTCCTCCTATATATACCTACGTACCCCCAAACCAACAGAAGCATCCACGAAAAGCTAATTCCACCGCCGCCACCTTCTGTACCCATGAGATCCCATCTTGGGGCCTTTTCCGGCATCCTGCCGGAGGGGGCATTGATCACGGAGGGCTTCTACATCAACACCATAGCCTCTCCGATGATGTGTGAGTAGTTTACCTCAGACCTTTGGGTCCATAGTTATTAGCTAGATGGCTTCTTCTCTCTCTTTGGATCTCAATGCAAAGTTCTCCACGATTCTCATGGAGATCTATTCGATGTAATCTTCTTTTGCGGTGTGTTTGTTGAGACCGATGAATTGTGGGTTTATGATCAAGTTTATCTATGAACAATATTTGAATCTTATCTGAATTCTTTTATGTATGATTGGTTATCTTTGCAAGTCTCTTCGAATTATCAGTTTGGTTTGGCCTACTAGATTGATCTTTCTTGCAATGGGAGAAGTGCTTAGCTTTGGGTTCAATCTTGCGGTGTCCTTTCCCAGTGACAGCAGGGGCAGCAAGGCACGTATTGTATTGTTGCCATCGAGGATAACAAGATGGGGTTTATTTCATATTGCATGAGTTTATCCCTCTACATCATGTCATCATACCTAAAGCATTACTCTGTTCTTTTGAACTTAATACTCTAGATGCATGATGGATAGCGGTCGATGTGTGGAGTAATAGTAGTAGATGCAGGCAGGAGTCGGTCTACTTGTCACGGACGTGATGCCTATATACATGATCATACCTAGATATTCTCATAACTATGCTCAATTCTATCAATTGCTCAATAGTAATTTGTTCACCCACCGTAATACTTATGCTCTCGAGAGAAGCCACTAGTGAAACCTATGGCCCCCGGGTCTATTTTCCATCATATTAATCTTCCAACACTTAGCTATTTTTATTGCCTTTTACTTTACTTTGCATCTTTATAATAAAAATACCAAAAATATTATCTTATCCTATCTATTAGATCTCACTTTCGTAAGTGACCGTGAAGGGATTGACAACCCCTTTATTGCGTTGGTTGCGAGGTTTTTATTTGTTTGTGTAGGTGCGAGGGACTCGTGCGTGGCCTCCTACTGGATTGATACCTTGGTTCTCAAAAACTGAGGGGAAATACTTACGTTGCTTTACGGCATCACCCTTTCCTCTTCAAGGGAAAACCAACGCAGTGCTCAAGAGGTAGCAAGAAGGATTTCTGGCGCCGTTGCCGGGGAGTCTACGCAAAAGTCAACATACCAAGTACCCATCACAAACTCTTATCTCCCGCATTACATTATTTACCATTTGCCTCTCGTTTTCCTCTCCCCCACTTCACCCTTACCGTTTTATTCGCCCTCTCTTTTCCGTTCGCCTCTTTACCGCTCGCTTTGTCGTCAAGGCTAGTCCTTTATCTACTCCTTTGTCTCCAGAATTTGAGGTTCTTCACTTCAAACAAAGACAAGGAGAAAACTTAAAAGATGCTTGGTTTAGAATGATGGAATTTTATCGTAATTGCACCCTAGAGGTGAATTTTAGAATTTTTCTTCGCAACTTTTATGTTGGATTGAATATGTCTCATAGACAACTCTTGGATTGTGTTGCCAAAGGCAATTTTATTGAAATTGATCCCAGTATTGCGCATGAAATTATAGAAGGTATAGTGGGAACACCACCTCAACAAAAAGGGCCTCATCATACCCAAGAAGAAACGCAAGTTTTTGAGAAGATTTGCGAAGTAACAAAGATTTTACAAAAATCTCTTGAACCTCTTAAGAGTGTTAGCGGGAATCTCCACCGCATGATTATGTTGATTACCCTTTGCAATAAGCGGTTGCACTCTTTAGATCTCAAAATTTCCGAATATGAAGGGAAACGTAAAGAACCTCCCGGATTCGAGCATAACTCCGCTAAAAAATTAAAGACCCAAGATGATATCACCTAGATCTATCCTTGCTTTTATGCCTAGCTAGGGGCGTTAAACGATAGCGCTTGTTGGGAGGCAACCCAATTTTATTTTTAGTTTTTTTGCTTTTGATTCTGTTTAGGAATAAATATTTGATCTAGCCTCTGGTTAGATTTGTTTTTATGTTTTGATTAGTGTTTGTGCCAAGTTAAACCTATAGGATCTTCTTGGATGATAGTTATTTGATCTTGCTGAAAATTCCAGAAACTTTCTGTTCACGAAAACAATTGTTAAAAATTATCAGAACGTGATAAAATATTGATTCCAATTGCAGAAGATCAATAAAAAAATTGTTTAGGTCGTCCTATTTTGGCTGAAGTTTTAGAGTTCCAGAATTTTGCGTTAGTTACAGATTACTACAGACTTTTCTGTTTTTGACAGATTCTGTTTTTCGTGTGTTGTTTGCTTATTTTAATGAATCTATGGCTAGTAAAATAGTTTATAAACCATAAAGAAGTTGGAATACAGTAGGTTTAACACCAATATAAATAAAGAATGAGTTCATTACAGTACCTTGAAGTGGTGTTTTGTTTTCTTTCGCTAACGGAGCTCATGAGATTTTCTGCTAAGTTTTGTGTTGTGAAGTTTTCAAGTTTTGGGTAAAAGATTTGATGGATTATGGAACAAGGAGTGGCAAGATCCTAAGCTTGGGTATGCCCATGGCACCCCAATATAATCTAAGGACACCAAAAAGCCAAAGCTTGGGGATGCCCCGGAAGGCATCCCTTTTTCGTTTACTTCCATCGGTAACTTTACTTGGAGCTATATTTTTAGTCACCACATGATATGTGTTTTGCTTGGAGCGTCTTGTATGATTTGAGTCTTTGCTTTTTAGTTTACCACAATCATCTTTGCTGTACACACCTTTTGATAGAGACACACATGATTCGGAATTTATTAGAATACTCTATGCGCTTCACTTATATCTTTTGAGCTATATAGTTTTTGCTCTAGTACTTCACTTATATCTTTTAGAGCACGGCGGTGGTTTTGTTTTATAGAAACTATTATTCTCTCATACTTCACTTATATAATTTTGAGAGTCTTAAACAGCATGGTAATTTGCTTAAATTGGGAAATTAATCCTAATATGTTAGGTATTCAAGACTAGTAAAAACTTTCTTATGAGTGAGTTGAATACTAAGAGAAGTTTGATACTTGATGATTGTTTTGAGATATGGAGGTAGTGATATTAAAGTTGTGCTAGTTGAGTAGTTGTGGAATTGAGAAATGCTTGTGTTGAAGTTTGCAAGTCCCGTAGCATGCACGTATGGTAAACATTATGTAACAAATTTGAAACATAAGGTGTTCTTTGATTGTCTTCCTTATGAGTGGCGGTCGGGGACGAGCGATGGTATTTTCCTACCAATCTATCCCCCTAGGAGCATCCGCGTAGTGCTTGGTTTTTGATGACTTGTAGATTTTTGCAATAAGTATATGAGTTCTTTATGACTAATGTTGAGTCCATGGATTATACGCACTCTTACCCTTCCATCATTGCTAGCCTCTTCGGTACCGTGCATTGCCCTTTCTCACATTGAGAGATGGTGCAAACTTCGCCGGTGCATCCAAACCCCGTGATATGATACACTCTGTCACACATAAACCACCTTATATCTTCCTCAAAACAGCCACCATACCTTCCTATTATGGCATTTCCATAGCCATTCCGAGATATATTGCCATGCAACTTTCCACCGTTCCGTTTATCATGACACATTCATCATTGTCATATTGCTTTGCATGATCATGTAGTTGACATCGTATTTGTGGCAAAGCCACCGTTCATAATTTTTGATACATGTCAATCTTGATTCATTGCCTATCCCAGTATACCGCCGGAGGCATTCATATAGAGTCATACTTTGTTCTAGTATCGAGTTGTAATCATTGAGTTGTAAATAAATAGAAGTGTGATGATCATCATTCATAGAGCATTGTCCCCCCAAAAAAAGAGAAAGGCCAAAAAAACGCCCCAAAAAAGAAAATAAAAAGGGACAATGCTACTATCCTTTTTCCACACTTGTGCTTCAAAGTAGCACCATGATCTTCATGATAGAGAGTCTCTTGTTTTGTCACTTTCATATACTAGTGGGAATTTTTCATTATAGAACTTGGCTTGTATATTCCTACAATGGGCTTCCTCAAATGCCCTAGGTCTTCGTGAGCAAGCAAGTTGGATGCACACCCACTTAGTTTCTTTTGTTGAGCTTTCATACATTTATAGCTCTAGTGCATCCGTTGCATGGCAACCCCTACTCCTCACATCAACATCAATCGATGGGCATCTCCATAGCCCGTTGATTAACCTCGTTGATGTGAGACTTTCTCCTTTTTTGTCTTCTCCACATAACCCCCATCATTATTCTATTCCACCCATAGTGCTATATCCATGGCTCACGCTCATGTATTGCGTGAAGGTTGAAAAAGTTTGAGATTACTAAATTATGAAACAATTGCTTGGCTTGTCATCGGGGTTGTGCATGATGAGAGCATTCTTGTGTGACGAAAATGGAGCATGAATAAACTATATGATTTTGTAGGGATGAACTTTCTTTGGCCATGTTATTTTGAGAAGACATAATTGCTTAGTTAGTATGCTTAAAGTATTATTACTTTTATGTCAATATTAAACTTTTATCTTGAATCTTTCGGATCTGAATATTCATACCACAATTAAGAGGGTTACATTAAAAAATTATGCCAAGTAGCATTCCGCATCAAAAATTCTGTTTTTATCATTTACCTACTCGAGGACGAGCAGGAATTAAGCTTGGGGATGCTTGATACGTCTCCAACGTATCTATAATTTTTGATTGCTTCATGCTATATTATATTCTATTTTGGATGATTAATGGGCTTTGTTATACACTTTTATATTATTTTTGGGACTAACCTATTAACCGGAGGCCCAGCCCAAATTGCTGTGTTTTTCCTATTAGTGTTTCGTAGAAAAAGAATATCAAACGGAGTCCAAACGGAATGAAACCTTCGGGAACGTGATTTTAGGAACAAACGTGATCCAGAGGACTTGGACCCTACGTCAAGAAAGCAACCAGGAGGGCACGAGGTAGGGGGCGCGCCTACCCCCGTGGGCGCGCCCTCCACCCTCGTGGGGCCCACGTTGCTCCACCAACGTACTTCTTCCTCCTATATATACCTACGTACCCCCAAACCAACAGAAGCATCCACGAAAACCTAATTCCACCGCCGCAACCTTCTGTACCCGTGAGATCCCATCTTGGGGCCTTTTCCGGCGTCTTGCCGGAAGGGGGCATTGATCACAGAGGGCTTCTACATCAACACCATAGCCTCTCCGATGATGTGTGAGTAGTTTACCTCAGACCTTCGGGTCCATAGTTATTAGCTAGATGGCTTCTTCTCTCTCTTTGGATCTCAATGCAAAGTTCTCCACGATTCTCGTGGAGATCTATTCGATGTAATCTTCTTTTGCGGTGTGTTTTTTGAGACCGATGAATTGGGGGTTTATGATCAAGTTTATCTATGAACAATATTTGAATCTTCTCTGAATTCTTTTATGTATGATTGGTTATCTTTGCAAGTCTCTTTGAATTATCAGTTTGGTTTGGCCTACTAGATTGATCTTTCTTGCAATGGGAGAAGTGCTTAGCTTTGGGTTCAATCTTGCGGTGTGATTTCCCAGTGATAGCAGGGGCAGCAAGGCACGTATTGTATTGTTGCCATCGAGGATAACAAGATGGGGTTTATTTCATATTGCATGAGTTTATCCCTCTACATCATGTCATCATACCTAAAGCATTACTCTGTTCTTTTGAACTTAATACTCTAGATGCATGCTGGATAGCGGTCGATGTGTGGAGTAATAGTAGTAGATGCAGGCAGGAGTCGGTCTACTTGTCACAGACGTGATGCCTATATACATGATCATACCTAGATATTCTCGTAACTATGCTCAATTCTATCAATTGCTCAATAGTAATTTGTTCACCCACCGTAATACTTATGCTCTCGAGAGAAGCCACTAGTGAAACCTATGGCCCCCGGGTCTATTTTCCATCATATTAATCTTCCAACACTTAGCTATTTTTATTGCCTTTTACTTTACTTTGCATCTTTATTATAAAGATACCAAAAATATTATCTTATCCTATCTATCATATCTTACTTTCGTAAGTGACCGTGAAGGGATTGACAACCCCTTTATTGCATTGGTTGCGAGGTTTTGATTTGTTTGTGTAGGTGCGAGGGACTCGTGCGTGGTCTCCTACTGGATTGATACCTTGGTTCTCAAAAACTGGGGGAAATACTTACGCTCCTTTACTGCATCACCCTTTCCTCTTCAAGGGGACCAACACAGTGCTCAAGAGGTAGCACGAGTTCATCTACAATGCGACTTGCAAAGATAAGCGGGGCTACTCTAAAAGACAATATGAAGTGCGTAAGCAATAATATTCACAATTTCATTTTATTACACCATCGTTTCTATTGAGTTTCATTCATATATATGTATTAACCCCCTTCTTCAAATTAGAGGTGGTGGATGCGGAATCAACTCCTACCAGAAGATCGCACGAAAGCAATTCAAGAGGAATTGGCGGGATTCTTTCTTGACCACTGATGTCTACTACGCAACCTTCTTCTTGTAGACGTTGTTGGGCCTCCAAGTGCAGAGGTTTGTAGGACAATAGCAAGTTTCCCTCAAGTGGATGACCTAAGGTTTATCAATCCGTGGGAGGCGTAGGATGAAGATGGTCTCTCTCAAACAACCCTGCAACCAAATAACAAAGAGTCTCTTGTGTCCCCAACACACCCAATACAATGGTAAATTGTATAGGTACACTAGTTCGGCGAAGAGATAGTGATACAAGTGCAATATGGATGGTAGATATGGGTATTTGTAATCTGAAAATATAAAAACAGCAAGGTAACTAATAATAAAAGTGAGCACAAACGGTATTGCAATGCTAGGAAACAAGGCCTAGGGTTCATACTTTCACTAGTGCAAGTTCTCTCAACAATAATAACATAATTGGATCATATAACTATCCCTCAACATGCAACAAAGAGTCACTCCAAAGTCACTAATAACGGAGAAAAAACGAAGAGATTATGGTAGGGTACGAAACCACCTCAAAGTTATTCTTTCGGATCGATCTATCATAGAGTTCGTACTAGAATAACACCTTAAGACACAAATCAACCAAAACCCTAATGTCACCTAGATACTCCAATGTCACCTCAAGTATCCGTGGGTATGATTATACGATATGCATCACACAATCTCAGATTCATCTATTCAAACCAACACAAAGTATTTCAAAGAGTGCCCCAAAGTTTCTACCGGAGAGTCAAGACGAAAACATGTGCCAACCCCTATGCATAGGTTCATGGGCGGAACCCGCAAGTTGATCACCAAAACATACATGAAGTGAATCACGTGATATCCCATTGTCACCACAGATACGCACATGCAAGACATACATCAAGTGTTCTCAAATCCTTAAAGACTCAATCCGATAAGATAACTTCAAAGGGAAAACTCAATCCATTACAAGAGAGTAGAGGGGGAGAAACATCATAAGATCCAACTATAATAACAAAGCTCGCGATACATCAAGATCGTATCACCTCAAGAACACGAGAGAGAGATCAAACATATAGCTACTGGTACATACCCTCAGCCCCGAGGGTGAACTACTCCCTCCTCGTCATGGAGATCGCCGGGATGATGAAGATGGCCACCGGTGAGGGATCCCCCCTCCGGCAGGGTGCCGGAACAGGGTCCCGATTGGGTTTTGGTGGCTACAGAGGCTTGCGGCGGCGGAACTCCCGATCTATTCTGTTCCCCGATGGTTTTAGGGTATATTGGTATATATAGGAGGAAGAAATACGTCAGGGGAGCCACGAGGGGCCCACGAGGGTGGAGGGCGCGCCCAGGGGGGTGGGCGTGCCCCCTGCCTCGTGCCTTCCTCGTTGCTTCCCTTACGTACACCCCAAGTCTTCTGGATTGCTTCCGTTCCAAAAATAACTCTCCCGAAGGTTTCATTCCATTTGGACTCCGTTTGATATTCCTTTTCTGTGAAACACTAAAACAAGGGAAAAACAGAAACTGGCACTGGGCTCTGGGTTAATAGGTTAGTCCCAAAAATAATATAAAAGTGTTTAATAAAGCCCATTAATCATCCAAAACAGAATATAATATAGCATGAAGCAATCAAAAATTATAGATACGTTGGAGACGTATCAAGCATCCCCAAGCTTAATTCCTGCTCGTCCTTGAGTAGGTAAATGATAAAAACAGAATTTTTGATGCGGAATGCTACTTGGCATAATTTTTTTAATGTAACCCTCTTAATTATGGTATGAATATTCAGATCCGAAAGATTCAAGATAAAAGTTTAATATTGACATAAAAGTAATAATACTTCAAGCATACTTACTAAGCAATTATGTCTTCTCAAAATAACATGGCCAAAGAAAGTTCATCCCTACAAAATCATATAGTTTAGTCATGCTCCATTTTCGTCACACAAGAATGCTCTCATCATGCACAACCCCGATGACAAGCCAAGCAATTGTTTCATACTTTAGTAATCTCAAACTTTTTCAACCTTCACGCAATACATGAGTGTGAGCCATGGATATAGCACTATGGGTGGAATAGAATATAATGATGGGGGTTATGTGGAGAAGACAAAAAAAGAGAAAGTCTCACATCAACGAGGCTAATCAACGGGCTATGGAGATGCCCATCGATTGATGTTAATGCAAGGAGTAGGGATTGCCATGCAACGGATGCACTAGAGCTATAAATGCATGAAAGCTCAACAAAAGAAACTAAGTGGGTTTGCATCCAACTTGCTTGCTCACGAAGACCTAGGGCATTCGAGGAAGCCCGTTGTTGGAATATACAAGCCAAGTTCTATAACGAAAAATTCCCACTAGTATATGAAAGTGACAAAACAAGAGACTCTCCATCATGAAGATCATGGTGCTACTTTGAAGCACAAGTGTGGAAAAAGGATAGTAGCATTGTCCCTTCTTTTATTTGGGCCTTCCTTTTTTTTATTTGGCCTTTCTCTTTTTTTATTTTTTTATTTGGCCTTTCTTATTTTTTTATTGGGACAATGATCTATTAATGATGATCATCACACTTCTATTTATTTACAACTCAATGATTACAACTCGATACTAGAACAAAGTATGACTCTATATGAGTGCCTCCGGCGGTGTACCGGGATGGGCAATGAATCAAGAGTGCATGTATGAAAATTATGCATGGTGTCTTTGCCACAAATACGGTGTCAACTACATGATCATGCAAGGCAATATGACAATGATGAAGCGTGTCATAATAAACGGAACGGTGGAAAGTTGCATGGCAATATATCTCGGAATGGCTATGGAAATGCCATAATAGGTAGGTATGGTGGCTGTTTTGAGGAAGATATAAGGAGGTTTATGTGTGACAGAGCGTATCATATCACGGGGTTTGGGTGCACCGGCAAAGTTTCACCAACTCTCAAGGTGAGAAAGGGCAATGCACAGTACCGAAGAGGCTAGCAATGATGGAAGGGTAAGAGTGCGTATAATACATGGACTCAACATTAGTCATAAAGAACTCACATACTTATTGCAAAAATCTACAAGTCATCAAAAACCAAGCACTACGCGCATGCTCCTAGGGGGATAGATTGGTAGGAAAAGACCATCGCTCGTCCCCGACCGCCACTCATAAGGAAGACAATCAAAGAACACCTCATGTTTCAAATTTGTTACATAACGTTTACCATACGTGCATGCTAAGGGACTTGCAAACTTCAACACAAGTATTTCTCAATTTCACAACTACTCAACTACCACAACTTTAATATCACTACCTCCATATTTCAAAACAATCATCAAGCATCAAACTTCTCTTAGTATTCAACACACTCATAAGAAAGTTTTTTTACTAGTCTTGAATACCTAACATATTAGGATTAATTTCCCAATTTAAGCAAATTACCATGCTGTTTAAGACTCTCAAAATAATATAAGTGAATCATGAGAGAATAATAGTTTCTATAAAACAAAACCACCGCCGTGCTCTAAAAGTTATAAGTGAAGCACTAGAGCAAACAACAAACTACTCCGAAAGATATAAGTGAAGATCAATGATTAGTTGAATAATTATGCGACTGTGTGAAGATTATCTAACATTTATGAATTTCAGATCTTGGTATTTTATTCAAACAGAAATCAAAACAAAATAAAATGACATGACGCTCCAAGCAAAACACATATCATGTGGTGAATAAAAATATAGCTCCAAGTAAATTTACCGATGGATGAGGACGAAAGAGGGGATGCCTTCCGGGGCATCCCCAAGCTTTGGCTTTTTGGTGTCCTTGGATTTACCTTGGGGTTCCTTGGGCATCCCCAAGCTTAGGCTCTTGCCACTCCTTATTCCATAGTCCATCGATTCCTTACCCAAAACTTGAAAACTTCACAACACAAAACTCAACAGAAAACTTGTAAGCTCCGTTAGTATAAGAAAATAAAACCACCACTTATGTACTGTTGTGAACTCATTCTAAATTCATAATGGTGTAATATCTACTGTATTCCAACTTATCTATGGTTCATACGCTCCGATACTACTCATAGATTCATCAAAATAAGCAAACAACACATAGAAAACAGAATCTGTCAAAAACAGAACAGTCTGTAGTAATCTGTATCAAACGTATACTTCTGTAACTCCAAAAATTCTAAAATAAATTGGTGGACCTGAGGAATTTGTCTATTAATCATATGCAAAAAGAATCAACTAAATATAACTCTCCAGTAAAAAGTTTTAGCTAATCTCGTGAGCGCTAAAGTTTCTGTTTTTTACAGCATGATCATAAAGACTTCACCCAAGTCTTCCCAAAGGTTCTACTTGGCACAAACACTAATTAAAACATAAAACCGCATCCAAACAGAAGCTAGATGGATTGTTTATTACTAAACAGAACCAAAAAGCAAGAAACTAAAATAAAATTGGGTTGCCTCCCAACAAGCGCTATCGTTTAACGCCCCTAGCTAGGCATGATGATTTCAATGATGCTCGCATAAGACATAAGAATTGAAACATAAAGAGAGCATCATGAAGAATATGACTAGCACATTTAAGTCTAACCCACTTCCTATGCATAGGGATTTTGTGAGCAAACAACTTATGGGAACAATAGTCAACTAGCATAGGAAGGCAAAACAAGCATAACTTCAAAACTTTAAGCACATAGAAAGGAAACTTGATATTATTGCAATTCCTACAAGCGTATATTCCTCCCTCATAATAATTTTCAGTATCATCATGAATGAATTCAACAATATAACCAGCACCTAAAGCATTCTTTTCATGATCTACAAGCATAGAAAATTTACTACTCTCCACATAAGCAAATTCCTTCTCAGGAATAATAGTGGGAGCAAACTCAACGAAATAACTATCATGTGAGGCATAATCCAATTGAAAACTAAAATCATGATGACAAGTTTCATGGTTATCATTATTCTTTATAGCATACATGTCATCACAATAATCATCATAGATAGCAACTTTATTCTCATAATCAATTGGAACCTCTTCCGAAATAGTGGATTCATCACTAAATAAAGTCATGACCTCTCCAAATCCACTTTCATAAATATTACAAGATTCAACATCCTCCAAAATAGTGGGACCATTACTTCCTAAAGTTGACACTCTTCCAAACCCACTTTCATCAATATAATCATCATAAATAGGAGGCATGCTATCATCATAATAAATTTGCTCATCAAAAATTGGGGGACAAAACATATCATCTTCATCAAACATAGCATCCCCAAGCTTGTGGCTTTGCATATCATTAGCATCATGGACATTCAAAGAATTTGTACTAACAACATTGAAATCATGCTCATCATTCACATATTTAGTGCCAAACATTTTAATGCATTCTTCTTCTAACACCTTGGCACAATTTTCCTTTCCATCATTCTCACGAAAGATATTAAAAAGATGAAGCGTATGAGACAAACTCAATTCCATTTTTTTTGGTAGTTTTCTTTTATAAACTAAACTAGTGCTAAAACAAGAAACAAAAGATTCGATTGCAAGATCTAAAGATATACCTTCAAGCACTAACCTCCCCGGCAACGGCGCCAGAAAAGAGCTTAGTTGACGGGGTGTGAGCGCCGCTTACATAGCCTCCCCGGCAACGGCGCCAGAAAAGAGCTTGATGTCTACTACGCAACCTTCTTCTTGTAGACGTTGTTGGGCCTCCAAGTGCAGAGGTTTGTACGACAATAGCAAGTTTCCCTCAAGTGGATGACCTAAGGTTTATCAATCCGTGGGAGGCGTAGGATGAAGATGGTCTCTCTCAAACAACTCTGCAACCAAATAACAAAGAGTCTCTTGTGTCCCCAACACACCCAATACAATGGTAAATTGTATAGGTACACTAGTTCGGCGAAGAGATAGTGATACAAGTGCAATATGGATGGTAGATATGGGTATTTGTAATCTGAAAATATAAAAACAGCAAGGTAACTAATAATAAAAGTGAGCACAAACGGTATTGCAATGCTAGGAAACAAGGCCTAGGGTTCATACTTTCACTAGTGCAAGTTCTCTCAACAATAATAACATAATTGGATCATATAACTATCCCTCAACATGCAACAAAGAGTCACTCCAAAGTCACTAATAGCGGAGAACAAACGAAGAGATTATGGTAGGGTACGAAACCACCTCAAAGTTATTCTTTCGGATCGATCTATCATAGAGTTCGTACTAGAATAACACCTTAAGACACAAATCAACCAAAACCCTAATGTCACCTAGATACTCCAATGTCACCTCAATTATCCGTGGGTATGATTATACGATATGCATCACACAATCTCAGATTCATCTATTCAAACCAACACAAAGTACTTCAAAGAGTGCCCCAAAGTTTCTACCGGAGAGTCAAGACGAAAACGTGTGCCAACCCCTATGCATAGGTTCATGGGCGGAACCCGCAAGTTGATCACCAAAACATACATCAAGTGAATCGCGTGATATCCGATTGTCACCACAGATACGCACATGCAAGACATACATCAAGTGTACTCAAATCCTTAAAGACTCAATCCGATAAGATAACTTCAAAGGGAAAACTCAATCCATTACAAGAGAGTAGAGGGGGAGAAACATCATAAGATCCAACTATAATAACAAAGCTCGCGATACATCAAGATCGTATCACCTCAAGAACACGGGAGAGAGAGAGTGAGAGAGATCAAACACATAGCTACTGGTACATACCCTCAGCCCCGAGGGTGAACTACTCCCTCCTCGTCATGGAGATCGCCGGGATGATGAAGATGGCCACCGGTGAGGAATCCCCCCTCTGGCAGGGTGCCGGAACAGGGTACCGATTGGGTTTTGGTGGCCACAGAGGCTTGCGGCGGCGGAACTCCCGATCTATCCTGTTCCCCGGTGGTTTTAGGGTATATTGGTATATATAGGAGGAAGAAATACGTCAGGGGAGCCACGAGGGGCCCACGAGGGTGGAGGGCGCGCCCAGGGGTGTGGGCGCTCCCCCTGCCTCATGCCTTCCTCGTTGCTTCCCTTACGTACACCCCAAGTCTTCTGGATTGCTTCCGTTCCAAAAATAACTCTCCCAAAGGTTTCATTCCGTTTGGACTCCGTTTGATATTCCTTTTCTATGAAACACTGAAACAAGGGAAAAACAGAAACTGGCTCTGGGCTCTGGGTTAATAGGTTAGTCCCAAAAATAATATAAAAGTGTTTAATAAAGCCCATTAATCATCCAAAACAGAATATAATATAGCATGAAGCAATCAAAAATTATAGATACGTTGGAGACGTATCAACCACGTCATCAATAAAGCCGGAGAATACCATGTTGAAGCTGAGTTCTTATATAATTAGGGGAGATTATATTGCAAGAGATCTTAATACTGTATATATGTAGCCAGTAGCATCGGATAGATAATACGAAAACTTGTTATTCGACCAATCTCTCAGAGAAGGAGAGGTCGATCACTTCTCTCGGTATGCATGACGAACTTCTGTACTTAATGGTTTCCTTCATTTTCTTCTAGCTAGCGTGTCGAGGGCCTCTCTATACGTATAGTACATAGTGTCGACCAAGCACGGAGATAAGAGAGGACACTTCTCTCTATTAATTAATTAGCTACCTAACACAATATATGAAACACCTTAATTAACCATACAAAACCCCCAAATCCTCCCCCCCTTCAGTAAAAAAAACAAAAACCCTAGCCCCTGAACAGCTGACGCGTGGATGCCTTTTGGTCCCGGTTGGTGCCAACAACCGGGACCAAAGGCCCTCCTGCCTGGGCTCGCAGCACCAGCCACGTGGAGGCCCATCTGTCCCGGTTCGTGTAAGAACCGGGACTAAAGGCCTTGGGCTTTAGTAACGACCCTTTAGTCCCGGTTCGAGAACCGAGACAAATGGGCCTTATGAAACGGGACAATAGGCCCTTTTTCTACTAGTGAGAGTGGTCCCATGATAATTTGGCGGTGTCCGCGGACAGTACGGACTCCCCTAGAGCTCCCCCAATTTGGGGGGAGACTAGAGATTTCGCACATCTAGGCCGGTCTGCGAAAAAAGGAAGGATGTCATTGGTGGCCTAAAAGTGTCTAGACCATCTAGTCCAAACATATAGGGAAGAAATGGGGGTCTGCATTAAAGATGCCCTAAGAGCCCTCCAAACCTTTCCCATATGTCCGAATGGACTGTTCAGACAGTCCAAGGGTGGACTTCAAAACATGTTGCATATGCCCAGACACTTTTTCAAACTGATCCCATATGTGTGGAGGCCCAACATGTCCGCCACATCAGGTCCAGTCAAACCATACCACATTCTTTCTTTTATTTTTCAATTCCTTCTCCCTCCATCCACACTAATCATATGCATATGTCACGATAACGTAGGGATAAATTGGGGGAAACCGCCGATGAAGAAAACAAATGGGCGTGAAGAGTGTACATATCCGGAGTCCGCGGACTGAGCCAAATTTGATGTTTGTGATTGGAGATACTCTTAGGTAGATGTACTCTAACACATGTCTGATCCCAATAATGTCTTTCTTTTTTCCTCATTTTTTCGTCCTTATGTTTTCTTCTTTTCCGTACTTGATTTTGTTTCCATTATCTTCTTCCAATTAATT
Source organism: Aegilops tauschii subsp. strangulata (assembly GCF_002575655.3). Taxonomy (NCBI): domain Eukaryota; kingdom Viridiplantae; phylum Streptophyta; class Magnoliopsida; order Poales; family Poaceae; genus Aegilops; species Aegilops tauschii. Next base: position 603,650,735 of record NC_053037.3, read on the forward strand.
CTCCTTTTGTTATCTTTCCATTTTTCCTCCGTCGATTTTTTATTTTTTTTATTTCACAAACATTTTTTAAATTCTAGAACTTCCTAAAATACATGGAAATTTTTTTAAAATGTCAAAATATAGTTAATTCATTTTAATTAAAACATACACAAACATTTTTAAAAATTCTTGTAACTTTTCCATAATATACAGACATTTAAAAAATATTTACACATTTTTCCAATTCAAAAATCCTTTTTTAATTGGAGGTCTGTTTACAAAATTCATGAAGAGTTTTTAGTTAAAGGACACATTTTGAAATACATTATAATTTTAAATTTGTGTACATTTTCAAAAATGAACAAATAGTATATTAAAATTGTAAATATTTATTCAATTTATAAAGTTTACTAAAATTCTTGACATTTTCAAAACAATATGGACATTTTTTAAAATTCACTTAAATGTTTAGATTTATGAAATAATTAAACTTGTATTTTCACTTTTTTAGTCTATAATAAAATCTTGTAGTCAGTTTTCCATGACAAAAACAACCAAAAACCGGTAGAGGGGCAAGGAAAATCATTGTGGAGCAGCATTGCTGAAGTGCACTGGCCAGCTGCTTATCCACTGTGCATTTTCCTGCCAATAGTTATTGCGTCTCGGGCTGCCATGCCGCCAAAGCATTTAATTTTATTCGTTCACTCTTCTTGCACATACAGAACCTGCGTTGGATAACAGGTGGGCTTTAGATCCAAAGGAAGAGTGCCTATTTGATTGTTAATGCTATACCGATTGCGAGGAAGATATAGCGCTCGCCTCTGGCGATGGGAAGCAGGCTGTAACCCAGTAGCGGATAGCCATCGTTTGACTTAAGCAATTTTGGGACCTTTCAATGCTGGTATTGCAACCATTCCACTCGATTTGTCCAATTTTTATGTGTTTTTACCGGTTTTATCTGTTTCCCTTTTCTTTTTTTTCTTTGTTCATTTTTTTCATCTTTTTCAAAATTGTGATTTTTTTTATTTTTTAACAAATAGGATTCACCTAGCTTTTGCGAACAACGGGATAAACACATCATCAGTCACACAACTGACCAAAGATGAACAGTTCAGTCACACATCTCTCAAAATGTTGTAAGGTGGTCACATAACCTCATTATGCCAACAAACATGTCACAAGGTGGGACCAGGAGCTGAGGTGTCTTGCTTACTAGTCTTTTCTTTTGGCAAAAAGAAAAGACCCTGGCTATATTTGTTCAGGTATTTGTGTGCGTGGGAGGCTAACTGCTGGGCCAATCTTGTCGTTGCCAGGCTCGATGCATGCATCTGTATATGGTGCACCAGCTAATTTAGTGCCAACATGTTTTCGTAGCTTTGGTTCAGAGTACGTAGTAGCCACTAGGCAAGAAACAACAAAGCACCAGTCCAGAATTTGGGTCTAGGATTCAAAAGTCTCAACTAACCTAGGACGGTATCCCCGTTTTGGCTGGGGTCCGCGGTTTGATGAGCCTGCACTTGGCCACTCTACCTATTAACAATGATGGGTTGGACACAAGTGCATGCTTGCAGCCGCAGGGACCTCTCTATGGCCACTCCCAATGCATAGTGAGATAGTTTTTTGGATAAAGGGTGGTTTTATTAACTAAAAATGCATAATGAGTAAGTGACATTGTACCCATTGAAATGGTCGATCAAACAGCTTACTATCAAATATGAGTTCTTTTTAAATAGGCTTTTCACCCAACTTTATATATGAAGCGAACAAACAAGTCCAGAAAGTACAAGTTGCGTGATGAACCCGAATAATAACTTGATTATAATGAGCAAAAATGGGGCGTAAGAGTAACACTGTATTGTATAGTTCGCGAAGTCCTTTTCAAAAAAAAAAAATTGTTCGCGAAGTCACTAGTCACTTGCCTTCACAAGCAAGAAGAAGGCACAAGGCTCGTCTGAAAAGGAAAATAAATTGAAAGAAAGGGGCACTCTGACCTGGTTCATTGAGTTTTCAACGATCATTGATCGTATTCTTACAGCATATGCAAATAGCAATACTATGGATGAAGGTATTTAACTATTTATGCATGCAAGAAGAAGAATATCTGCATGCCCCCCCCCCCCCCCCCCCCCCCCCCCCCCCCCCAGTAAATGGATCTTCATCTCGCTCAAAATAATACACGGTCAATTCTCCTACCTTGCAGATGCACATCGACCCCTCAGTATTTCTGCATGCCCTCCAGTAAATGGATCTAATGCACAAGCTTACTTACTGCAGCTTGCACGGTGAACGGGTGAAGGGCGCGTGCGCACTGCGCGTCGATCGATCTCCTCAATGGCGCCGGCCCCTTCCCTCGCTGCATCCGCGAACGACGACCACAACACGCTACCATCAATTCACCGTGGGAAGTGGTCAGACGACCACGGCGCTCCACGGGAGGCTGCGACGTCGCGGTTGGGGACGAGGAAGGCGAGGGCGAGCAGCGCGAGCATGAGCGCCACAGGGATGAGTAGCAGCAGCAACGGCGGCGGCGGAAGCGGGGGCAGCAGCAGCGGGAGCAGCAGGAGCGCCGCCGCCGCCCCCGCCACGAGAACCGTCGTCGTCGCCATGCTCCTTTCCATATCTCGAGCCAGCTCCCTCGCTATCTGTATGGCATGTGATGTGAGCTAGAGCGGTGTGTAGCTGGCTGCTTCTTGGTCCGCGCGTGTCCTGAGATGGAGTTTGAGAGGCGGAGACGCACAAAGCTTCTTCGGTGTTCTACTTCCTCTCTGCCTATGACATCCTAAGAAACACGGTTGACAGAGATGAGCCGTGCACACGTCGCCCTCAGTATTGATGAATTATCCAACCTGCCTGCGTATACGTACCGTGCATGATGACTGCAGGAGCGTTCAATGCACCTAGCTAGCTGGAGAAGCCCAGCTCAGCTACCTTTTATGTCATCACATGCATCGTAACCCCCCAGCTCAGATAAACATTTTTTTAATAAAGAGCTCAGATAAATATGCATTGTAACTTGGTAGGAGTAAAATGTTTAAGTAAAGGATATTTTGAATTAAAATAGACTAATCTAATTAATTTAGTGGTTAGAGAATGTGTGGTTAACGCATAGTGAGAGTAACTTAGTTAGTAACATAATAATGCACGCCAACGTAAATTTGCTTACGTGACATGTAATTAATGAGGAGAGAGATGTTTATGGTAACGTAACACAATCCTAGGCAAAATGAGTCTACGTCTAAATAAATGAAGGCTTGCACACATATGTTAAAAGGTAGTAACATATGAATGTTAGTATTTCAAGTGACCAGCCTTATCAATTAATGACAAGTAGCTCACTTTTGCACTTACCACTACTCACATGTTTGCTCCAACTGTTGCCACTCACACTCATAACCCATTCATTATGCTCCCTAACTTTTTTTGCGGGTGATTATGCTTAACACTTCCATCGTCCAGAAATACTCGCTCTGTTCCAGAATATAAGGTGTATCGATTTTTGTGCAAGTCAAACTTCCGTATGTTTGACCAAGATTATAGAATAAAATATCGACATCTACAATACAAACTAGATAAAATATGAAAATACTTCTCGTGATGGATCTAATAATACAAATTTGGTAATGTAGATGTTGATATTTATTTTTCAAAAAACTTGGACAAACATGCACATGTTTGGCTTTGAAAAAACTAATACACCTTATATTTTAAAACGAAGGAGTATAAGCACACCTGTCATGGTTCTCAAAATTAATTTGTTTTTGACAAAAAAAGTTGTTCAGCAAGCAATAGTGGACTAGGTGATACAAAATTGATGTCGTTGGAATTCTATTAAAAACTCACTTTGTAATGGTACCAAACTTGTACTAATTTTCATTTTATGGGACACCAAACTTGTATAATAGTAGTAAGACTATAACTGTTAATCATAATTATACGTGTGTACTTTTCATTTCTAGACCGAGGGGGTACTTTCACACGTACAAATATACAAATGAGGAGAGAGAGACGTGCATGAGGCCAGATTCACTTCACCTGACCGACCAGCTGCAGGTGTTCATGCCTGGATTGCCAACCCAACAAGCGCAAGTGGCCTTGCTTTTCAAAGGATCATCATTCATCAACACACACATCCCCAGCCGGGTAACAATACAATACGTATACTACTACGACGCTGGCTTGCTGGTCCTCGTTACATTATGCAGTGACCAGTGAGCCATCATCTATATATTATCCATGCAGACCTGTAGTGCCAGTCAGGCCCTCTCAAAAGCTGTTACTTTATCCTGATGCAATGAACCGAACCTTAGATACGACCAGCACAAACCACGGACCGTGGACAAGTGGTAGTCTTAAACTAACATCCTACACCTGATCTACATGGATGATGAGTAGAAAAATGTTAGAATTCTTGAAGAGAATCGATTCTACTCCGAATCTTGGAATAAAAATGGGACGGTCGACCATAGATCTTTTGAGCCGTTTCCGCAGGTGGGCTCTTTTGTACACGTGGGCTGAGTGGTCAGATGGCTCGGCCTTCTCTGAGTTATTATTATTATTTTCATCTTTGTCTCAATCTTTTTACATCCTCTCCCATTTATCGTGGCAACTATATCATCGAAATCACTAGTTAAGAGGTACCCCTTGCAAATGTCACTCCCACCTCCCAAGGGCCTGACAAGTGGCAGCCTGTGAGTTTTCCCTTTTTTTTGTACATTCGTTTTTCAAAATGTTTTATCTAAATCCTGAACCGCTTTGACCATTGGATTCCTCGCGTCGAGATTATTGAAGCTAGGCATGTTAATAGGTTTTGACTAAAATCTTTTTCATGAAAAACCCCAGAAAAAACCGATAGAAAAAGCCATAGCCGGGAACACATTTTTTTTCTTCGCCTTTTTTTCCCTTCCGAGAGGCACATTTGTGTTTCTCGCGGAAGAAGCATATCTATGCCTCCACAAGAAGTAAATTTGTGCCTGTCGTGGAAAAAATATGCGTTTTTCCTTTTCTGAGAGGCACAACTCATGGAAGCAAACATGTTCCTCCACAAGAAGCAAAAAAAGAAAGGAAACGGTTTTTTTTTTCTTTCGTTCCAGGAGGCACAGCTGTGCCTCCCACGGAAGCAAATTTGTCCTCCAAAAGAAGCAACTATGTGCTTCTCATTGAAGCAAAAAAATGTTTCTTTTCTATTTCAAGAGGCCTCTTGCGAAGGCAAACATATGCCTCCACAAGAAGCAAATTTGTGCCTCTCGTGGAAAAAAAATGCATATCTTCTCCTTTCCAAGTGTCAAATGATATTTTTCAGAAACAAAAATCCACTAAAATCTAGGGAAAACCAGGGGACAACCAAAAAGCACAAAAGACCTGGAGAAAACCATCTAAGCCTCGAAAAAGTGTACAAAAATATTCGGATGGAGCGTCCGGCGCACGACACATGGCGGAGGCTGAGAGCGCGCCAAGTGGCATATGCTCTCAGCCCACCAAAAGTGACACTTGAGGGGTTCCCGCAGGGGGTACCCCATAGTTAGTTGCTCCCCTATATCTTGCTTATAGTGAGCCCTATGCTAATCTTACCTCAAGGTTTTTCTCTTCGAGTTGTTACCGGCACGACCCGTGGCTAGCAAACCAAGTGATGCTTGCTCGCTTGATCTATCATTGTTCAATGTTATTTCTTCGTCTTTGTTTTCTGTTGGTTTGTTGGTCCGGTTTCATGGTTTTTATTTATTTATTTGTCTTTTTTCTTTACGGATTTTCACTATTTTTTCTTTCTTTTCTACGTGTTTTCTTTACAATTTTCTTTGGATTTTATTTATTTTTCTTTCTTCTTTGTGGTTTTGTTTACGGTTTTCGTCTGTTTTCAATGGTTATTTATTTTCTTTCTTTTTTGTGTGGTTCCTTTACAATTTTCATCGAGTTTACATTATTTTAGCATTCTTTGCTTTCCTGTGTTTTTCTTTTATGCCTTTCTTCAGTTTTATTGGGTTTTTTTATCTTTTTTATGGTTATCATCATTTTCCTTGGGTTTCCTTGGTTTTTTGTTTCTTATTTTTCAAAAAAATTACGGGTTTCTTTGAATATATTTTTCTGCTTTTCCTTTTCCTTTTTTTGATTATGTCCAATTTTTTCATACACCTAGTACTGTTTTTGTACAATAGAAACATTTCATATTCACCTTTAACATTTTTAAATACATTATTAATGTTTCAGAAACAAAATAGGTTGATGTCTACCATTATTTATACACATTGTACATTAATTGTATACATGATGAACCATTTTATCTTCACATTTACAAAAAAAATCTAAATACATGATTAACGTTTTTTTTCAAATATGTGCTTTGATGTCTACTTTTCTTCATCCACATTGTTCATTTTTCGTGTACACATGGAACATTTGTATACAAGTTTAACATTTCAAATGCACGATTACCATTTTTTTAAAACATATGTTTTTGATGTCTACTTTTTTAGAAACACATTGCACATTTTTAGTATACATATGAAACATTTTTCATACATGTTAATGTTTTTCAAATATATGATTAACATTTTTCAAATACATATTTTAAACATTTCTTTGCATATGTGTAGTATATGTTTTTAGTACGCGTTGTACTTTCTGTGAAACATTTTGACATACATGTTTAAAAAATTAGTTACATGATTAACATTTTTTTTCAAATACATTTTTTGATGTCAAGTTTTTTCTCATACACATTGTACATTTTCATATAAATCAAGAACTTCTTTTATACACATTTAGCATTTGTCACATACATGATTATCAAATTTTTTTAAATATTTGATGGACACATTTATAAACTGAAAGGAAAATGCAAAACAAAAGAGAAGAAAATGAAAAGAAAAAGGAAAAAATAGAAAGGCAAAAGCAAAAGAAACTAACTTGCAATAAATCACATATACACATGACTTTTTTTTCAACACACACGTATACAAGATAACAGTGCTGTAGCTACATTAATGCTTCATAAGCAATTGTGCTCAGCATTCTCGCATAAAAAAAACAGCTCAGCGTCTGCCCTAGTTGGTTAGAAGTGAGAGCTATGCGGTACTTATGGCTCACCGAGAGGGACGCACTATTTGTAGCCCGGCACGACGCGCGCGACGGTCCGCTACAGCTCACATTAAATGTGTTATAAAGGCTACCTATTTATCATATTTTTAGAAACGGCTCCCTATTTATCAGGGAGGTCCTATATGGCACGTTTAGCACCGGATCTCCTCCGTGGCGATCACGTGATGGCTTACTGGGGCCTGGCCCCACAAAGGCTGGTCGCTATGGACGTTATTCGCCCAGGACGCAATATTCCTACATTATCTCAACTGTTGACTGTTTTGCCTTTTCTAGAAGAAAATGGATCTGGAAAATTTGTAAAAAGTATATAAATATATTAAATTTCAAAAATATTCAGAGAATTAAAAAAACTTTGATTTTGAAAAAATAGCGATATTAAAAAAAGATCACACATTTCAAAAAAGCTTCATTGGATTTGAAAAAAGGCCATCATATTTGGAAAAAGGTTCATCGAATTTGGAAAAAATAATATCAAATTTGGGTCCAAATTAATTGATTTTGAAAAAAGTTCATCAAATTTGGAATAGTTCATTGAATTTGAAAACAAAATCATCGAATTGAAAATGCTCTTCAAATTTAGAAAAAAAAAAGTTCATTGATTTTCAAAAAAATATTCACAAATGCGTTAAAAATCTTCAATAAAAAGTGCATGCATTTTCAATTAAATAAAAAGGTGCGTGCATTTTCAATTAAATAAAAATGGAAAGGAAAAAAAGAGAAAAAGAAGAAAGAAGAAAAGAGTGGAAAGAGGCACCTAAACACATTCGGGTGTGTTGCCTGGTTGGCTAACTAGCACTTTAGGAAGAAGTCATGTGTTCGAGTCGTAACACTTGCGCACGCTTTTTTGGCATTTGAAAACAGAAAAAAAAAACATAGATGGATATAACGGGTGCCTTAAGCGCCATATAGGAGATGCCTATTTATCACGGGTGGATACGCAGCAAACGCATACCACCCTAGTGCACTACACGCTACATGGCCCTGCCATTGCAGCTTTTTAGGGGTCTTTTCCACAATGTTCTGGAACCTTCCCCAAACTGGTTTCTATTTCTTTATATTTTTTATTCGTTTTATATTTTTATTTTCCGTTTTCAATTTTTAACTTCCTAAAGAATTTCTGATTTCGTCAAAAAATACAGGCAATTGTCCAGTTCATGAATATTACTTGAAATTAGGAATTTTGTTGTCTGAGATTTTTTTCGATTAGTTTCTATTTCTTTAATAACATAAAATTTTCGGAATTCTTAAACTATTTATAAATTGGTGAACATTTTTTTAATTAGTGAATATTTTTAAAATTTCCAAAAACCCACATGTTTATAATTTGAGAAATGTTTTTGGGATTTGAGAACGTGTTTTTTTTAAAGGAGATCATTTTATGAACTCGTGAACGTTTTGAAATCCAAGAACATTTTATGTATTCATTAACTTTTTGAAATTTTACGAAGCTTTTTCTATGATTTCACGAACATTGTTTTATTCCCGAGTATTTTTTGAATTGGCAGACATCTTTTGCACTCAGGAACACTCTTTCAAATTCACCAAAAATCAAAATCGTGGACATTTATTGAATTTATGAAGATATTTTCAATTTAGGAGTATTTCATAAAATCACAAACATCTCAATAGTACATAAAAATAGAAAGGAAAAAATACAAATAAATATTATAGAGACAAAAATAGGAATGAAGGAAACCAGGTGCACGCACCCCCATAATTTGAGAACTTATTTGGGGATTTGAGAACGTGTTTTTTTAAAAAGGTGATCAATTTATGAACTCCTGAACATTTTGAAATCCAAGATCATTTTATGAATTCATGAACTTTTTGAAATTTTACGAAGCTTTTTCTATGATTTCACAAACATTGTTTTATTCCCGAGTATTTTTTGAATTGGCAGACATCTTTTGCACTCAGGAACACTCTTTCAAATTCACCAAAAATCAAAATCGTGAACATTTATTGAATTTATGAAGATATTTTCAATTTAGGAGTATTTCATAAAATCACAAACATCTCAATAGTACATAAAAATAGAAAGGAAAAAAATACAAATAAATATTATAGAAACAAAAATAGGAATGAAGGAAACCAGGTGCGCGCACCCCCATAATTTGAGAACTTATTTTGGGATTTGAGAACGTGTTTTTTAAAAAGGTGATCATTTTACGAACTCCTGAACGTTTTGAAATCCAAGATCATTTTATGAATTCATGAACTTTTTGAAATTTTACGAAGCTTTTTCTATGATTTCACAAACATTGTTTTATTCCCGAGTATTTTTTGAATTGGCAGACATCTTTTGCACTCAGGAACACTCTTTCAAATTCACCAAAAATCAAAATCGTGAACATTTATTGAATTTATGAAGATATTTTCAATTTAGGAGTATTTCATAAAATCGCAAACATCTCAATAGTACATAAAAATAGAAAGGAAAAAATACAAATAAATATTATAGAAACAAAAATAGGAATGAAGGAAACCAGGTGCGCGCATCCCCACATTGGGCTGACCGAGAGTGTGCCAGATGATGGGGTATGCAGTTTGCTCATTGTCCCCCCACACAAGTCAGGCAATAGGAGCTCCCTTTTATTTTCCTTACAATGATGTATCCCTCTGATCTCCATTATTAGAAATCAAGAGTTGCCTACTAAAAAAGAAATCAACAAGCTGCAAAGTCCCATATATCAAGCGGCATTTTCGAACCCCACCCTTCCACAACACAAGTGCAGACTAAGGCATAGGCTAGTGGTGGAAAGGGGTTGATGCCTTCTCACCCACCCAAGTTCAAGGCATGGTACTTGCAATTTGGGTTTGTTGCACCAATTAAACTGCAGGGGCCTCCCTTACAATCTTTTTATCAAAAAGGACATAAGTGTACGAGTTGTGCTATCCCATAGAGGTGGAGGTACGGAAGGCATTGGGCACGTTAGTTTTCACCATTTGTCAGGCCCGACAGCTGGCCCTTAGAAAAGTGCATCCATCTGTAAGGCCCTCACATATCAGTTACCGGAAATTTTGGTGCCCCAACAAAATTTTATACGGTTCAAAAATTGAATTATACTGAATTAAAATGACCAGATAACCTAGCCGCCACTAGAGAGAAGGAACATTTCATGCAACTAACAAATCTTGTATTACTCTCTTTAACTGTGGCCGGAACGCGATTAGTGATTATACGGCAAAATTTATATGTAGTGAACATGGCGTAGTTGTATGACTCCATTCTGGTCTAGGAAATGTAGTTTAGTTGTGTCGTGCGAATCATAATTTGATTAACAAGTTCATTTTCAAAACCATGACAAAAGTTTGGCTACAAATGAAATGACCTCTTAAGCCATGGGATTTTCTATTATTTTTTCTACCGGGGTACTCAAACATATGAAATATAATCTTCTATCTATCTATTATATACTTAAAATGATAGAAAACAAACGGTTGAGATTTATCACTCTTGAGTTATGATATTTGGACGGTCTGGATCTAACACCATATATTGCAAACCCCACGTACTAGATCTATGTATACAAGTCGAATAGACCTTGACTTCCGGAGCGTGCGAAATCAAACTTGCCTAAATAGAGCAATGTGTACAGGTTGGTCACGTGCATATTTACCAAGGATAAATACATCTTCCGCTAGAATAATAGGAATAACACAACTTGACTTCGGGAGACACACGCATATGCAAGCGGCATAACACACAACTCTGTCACGTGCATGTGTATGAAAGGCAATCTGAATTTAGTCAAACAAGCCATTACGTTTGCCCACATAGATTAAATTATCTCGACCGTAAATTTCAGATATTAGCGGCTGAGATTAAAAAAATGTAGTGTTACACATAAATATTATCACGTACAAAAAGTTTGACACGTCATGTGTCATGGACAAATATTCCAACACGTCTTTGCGCTAACTCAAGTGCCTTTCTACCAAGGCAGCCAACTAAGGAGGAGTCCAATTCACAAAAAAAAAAGACACCAAGGAAGGAATGTACGGTAGCAAGGAGTAGTCCGATTCAGAAAAAAAAAACAAGGAAGCGTCCAAGTATAGAATCCATGCACTGATCTCATCTATGATTTTGACTCAATAATCAATCTAGACTCTTAGGTTTCTACTAATAAAACAGTCTTGACTCTTGGTTAGTTCTTTATGTTGGGATAATACAAGTTCTTTTCCTTGAATGAAAAGTAGATAAGATGTGTACGTATGCATATCAAAGAGAGAGAGGGGGGGGGGGGGGGGGGGGCAAAAGTATTAGCAAAATATATATTTTAATAATAAAGTGTTCAGCTAATAAATCTTGTGAGACCTGAAATTCGCGAACATCAAAGTGAAAACAATTTATATTCCATTCTCGTCAAAGAAAATACTAATAAACAACATTGTGTGTTCTAATTACAATGTTGAGATTATTAAAATCAATAGAAAAAAATAAGACATGCAAATGCTTTAGTCTAAATAAAGTATTGCGCATGAAAAAATAGTCATGAGAAGGACGATGTGAAAGCATATACAATGTACTTGCGTAAGCAACATCCCTTTCACAATATAAAGCGCATAAGTGAACTTGGAGTCTGTTCTAACAACCTTTGACCAATATGAAAATGTATATTGGTTGGGCATGTAAGAATAACAATCGTTGTAGTTTTTTGCTACCATATGCCATTTTACTTCTTTTTTGAAAATCATAGCTAAAATTCTGAACTGGAAAATGCAAAAAATAAAATCAAATGTGCCTTTAATTTGGAACATATGGATTATTGTATAATTATTGTAGAAGGACACGTATGGCCGTCATGGAAAATCCTCACAACTCTTGGAGAACAAATGAATATGCCAATCATGTAAGTTCGACGAGTTCAATTTGCAGTAGTAGTTTTGTTGAAGGGGAGCGGCGAGCAAACAATTGAGTCAAAAAAATTATAGGAAGGATGGAGGTGAGAGAGCGACAAATACTACTAACAGGGGGAAATTGCAAAATTCTACAATACTTATGAACATCGCAATCATGTTGTTGGGGAGCGCAGTAATTTCAAAAAAATTCCTACACACACGCAAGATCTATCATGGTGATGCGTAGCAACGAGAGGGGAGAGTGTTGTCTACGTACCCTCGTAGACCAAGACCGGAAGCGTTATGACAACGCGGTTGATGTAGTCGTACGTCTTCACGATCCGACCGATCCTAGTACCGAAGGCACGGCACCTCCGCGATCTGCACACGTTCAGCTCGGTGACATCCCACGAACTCTCGATCCAGCTGAGTGTCGAAGGAGAGATTCGTCAGCACGACGGCGTGATGATGGTGATGATGAAGCTACCGGAGCAGGGCTTCGCCTAAGCACTACGACGATATGACCGAGGTGGATTATGATGGAGGGGGGCACCGCACACGGCTAAGACAATGATCAACTTGTGTGTCTATGGGGTGCCCCCTCCCCCGTATATAAAGGAGTGGAGGAGGTGGGAGGGCCGGCCCTCTATGGCGCGCCCTGGAGGAGTTCTACTCCCACCGGGAGTAGGATCCCCCCCCCCCCCTTCCCTAGTTGGACTAGGAGAGGAAGGAAGGGGGAGGAAGGAGGAAGGAAAGGGGGGGCGGCCCCCCACCCAATTCGGATTGGGCATGGGGGGGGGGGGCGCCCCCTCCTAGGCCGCCTCCTCCTCTCTCCCACTAAGGCCCATTAAGGCCCATGTACTCCCCGGGGGGTTCCGGTAACCCCCGCTACTCCGGTAAATGCCCGAACTCACCCGAAACCATTCCGACGTCCAACACAGGCTTCCAATATATCGATCCTTATGTCTCGACCATTTGGAGACTCCTCGTCATACCCGTGATCACATCCGGGACTCCGAACAACCTTCGGTTCATCAAAACACATAAACTCATAATACCGATCGTCACAGAACGTTAAGCGTGCGGACCCTACGGGTTCGAGAACTATGTAGACATGACCGAGACTCATCTCTGGTCAATAACCAATAGCGGAACCTGGATGCTCATATTGGTTCCTACATATTCTACGAAGATCTTTATCGGTCAAACCGCATAACAACATACGTTGTTCCCTTTGTCATCGGTATGTTACTTGCCCGAGATTCGATCGTCCGTATCATCATACCTAGTTCAATCTCGTTACCGGCAAGTCTCTTTACTCGTTTCGTAATGCATCATCCCGCAACTAACTCATTAGTCACATTGCTTGCAAGGCTTATAGTGATGTGCATTACCGAGAGGGCCCAGAGATACCTCTCCGATACACGGAGTGACAAATCCTAATCTCGATCTATGCCAACCCAACAAACACCTTCGGAGACACCTGTAGAGCATCTTTATAATCACCCAGTTACGTTGTGACGTTTGATAGCACACTAGGTGTTCCTCTGGTATTCGGGAGTTGCATAATCTCATAGTCTGAGGAACATGTATAAGTCATGAAGAAAGCAGTAGCAATGAAACTGTAACGATCATAATGCTAAGCTAACGAATGGGTCTTGTCCATCACATCATTCTCCTAATGATGTGATCCCGTTCATCAAATGACAACACATGTCTATGGTTAGGAACATAACCATCTTTGATAAACGAGCTAGTCAAGTAGAGGCATACTAGGGACACTTTGTTCTTTCTGTGTATTCACACATGTACTAAGTTTCCGATTAATACAATTCTAGCATGAATAATAAACATTTATCATGAAATAAGGAAATAAATAATAACTTCATTGTTGCCTCTAGGGCATATTTCCTTCACATGTATGCTCGATGAATTTGATTTATAGTTAGTTTAAATTAGTATTTTTCATGAAAGAAATAGCCATGAGAAGGACCATGTGAAAGAACCTAAAATGTAAATGGATAAGAAAAATACCCCATCCATTTCAAAATATAAGGCACATAAGGAAACATGCAATAAGTGTTTAGAACCTTTGACCACTAATATATCCAAAAGTATATGGGTTGGATATAAGAATAACAATGTGGTATTGACCCTAATATATCCAGTTTAATTTCTGAATTTAGTATAATAAATATCAAAGATAATATAGATACATACACCAAATCAAAGAGGGTTTTCTAAGAGAGGAAGAACGCAAAAATTATAAAAAAAATACAAGAAAATAAAAGTAGAAAAACTATTGGGAAAAAATATAGGTGATATGACAAAAAGAGGAGTAGGGACTACAATACAAATGGTAGAATGCCATTCCTATATTAAAATAGAAGTGCTTTCAACTAAAGACCAAAACTGATTCTATCGAGCTAATTAACATGTTTGTGGAATATGATATTTATACAAATTTATCTATCCGCCGACATATGAAAAAGCCAATGTAGAACTGAACACAGATGAAGAAAAATTAGCATGGAAGGACAAATTACCAAGAAAAGACACAAAGCATGACAATATGTAATAATTTTCCGAGCATGAATGCATTTGCCACCACAACGCTAATGATGAGGTGATGTCGAAACATAAACCATGCTGAGATTTAGGACATCGATTTTTTTATTTAGTTCTTGGGTCTAAATTTATTTATAATTTTTTATATATCAAAAAATAGTATCCATACTTTGGTGTTATTGCCAACCGATAAGCTACAATAGAAGATAGACATAGAAGAATGTGTGTTTACAAATTTTATAAAATAGGGTAATAATACTTAGATTGTCCAGGTGAGATAGCATAAATATATCAATAATTTACTTTCAATACTAACATTATATTCTATAAAAGCATATTCATATGAATGGTGATCAAACTATTGATTTGGAGACCCTCTTAAAATGTAAAACATCATGTGTAGATATATCAAAAGTCTGGGCACATAAATGCGCGAGTGACCCTACTAGTTAGGGCAAAAACTAATAGTAACAATCTCAACCAATATACACCGATGATTGGCGTATATAATAAAAATTGGCGCGTAAATGTGCGGGACATCGGCTAGTTTATGAATGACTTGCTTGTGCGGAGGATGTTAAAAAAAACCGTGCATTTCTATGTTTGAAGATCGACCAAACGCGATGTACAATCGGGCACGTTTGGATGTGCATGGTGACCACATACACCACGATAGCATGTCGTTAGCAGCTCGCATGATGCCAGGAAATCATACGGCTCTCCCTAAAGTCGTGATGGTCCGCCGGGTCAAATCCTATGATCACCGTCCACTTTAGCTTGCGTCGTTTCCAAGCTGTAATTAAATTTATAATCTCCCATCACCTAGATACACCCACGAGTCAACATAATGCAACTACTGCAAAACAAACTACTAAGTCAATATGAGAGTTGCTCCTCTCCTACACACAAAACAATTGCTCGGTTTCCAAATCGAGTTCTCCTGAAATTTGCCAACCAAAGAATTTGAAACTTGTACAAAACAAATAATTCCAAATCAGCCTCTAACATTTCTTGTGAAAGCACAGAAGAATCTCCTCAAATAACCATTAGTGTACACACTACTACAGTACTGTAGTATTTACATCAGCTGATCACCAACACGGAAGTATAATACCACCAGCGTGCAAATTAATTAGACACGTACGTACGTGCGTGCAGGGTCAGCCAAGCGTAACGCGTGACGCGTCGTCGTGCGTGGTGGCCGACGCCGGCGACGAGAAGTAGGGGTCGGACACCACGAGCCCGTTGAGGAAATCCGCGAACCGGTGCTCATGCCGCCGCCTGGCGCCGGCGGCGCCCTCCTCCAGCGCCCTCAGCAGCGCCTCCGCCTTGGCCTTCCCCCTGGGGCTGGCCTCGCCGTCCTCCGCCAGCTCCCTCACGGCCTCCTCGGCGCCGCCCACGTCCAGCACCTCCGCCACGGCGCGCTCGCCGCCGGCCATGACGAGGTTGAGCAGCGCGGCTGCCGCGTTCTCCCTCGCCCGCCCCGTGGCGGCGCCCCCGGGCTCGACGAGGTCCGCGAGGATCCGCACCCCGGACACCGCGGCGAAGGCGTCGAGGCTCTCGGCGCAGCCGGCCACCTGCGCGACGACGGCGGTGGCGTCCTCGACGATGCCCGTGCGGCCGTCCGTCATCACGAGCCCGAAGAGCGCCCGCACGACGCCGAGCTCCACCAGCGCGGCGCGGTTGAGCGGGTAGAGCGCGACGCCGAAGAGCGCCTTGAGGGCGTCCTTGGTGGCGCGCGTGCCGCGGGCCTTGGAGGGGAGGAGCAGCGAGACGAGCGCGGACAGCAGCGCTCGCTTGGCGCCGACGATGGGGCGGTAGGCGTCGACGCAGAGCAGGCTGGCGACGACGGCGGCGGCGTGGTGGGCCGCCTCGTAGTCCTCGGCCCGGATGGCCCGGGCGAGCGCGTCGAGGATCCCCGGGGCCGACATGAGCTGCTCCCGCGCGGAGAGGGAGATGTTGAGCAGCGCGGCGGCCGCGTCCTCGGCGGCGGCGGAGGTGGAGGGCGCCGTGAGCTGCGACGCGAGGAACGGCACCGCCCCGGCGTCCGCCAGCGGCGCGCGCACCTCCGGGTCGTCCTTGGAGGCGCGGCGCAGCTCCGCGACGGCCGCCGCCGTGGCGCCCGCGTCCCGCACCGCCGCCGCGCCCCGCAGCCGGCCCACCAGCGTCCGCGCCGCGTGCCGCTTCACTTCCATCGCTGTGTGCGGGATTGGATGGTTGCGGGTGGAGGCGTCGACGGATCTGGCCGCGGTTGCGTGCGCGCGTGGTGGTGGGATGCGGTTTTGGAGGGTGCGAGGGAGCTCCCGTCGCCGGTTGGTGGGTGGGGAGGTGGCGGTGGCGCGCGCGAGTGACAGTTGACGTGTGATTTCTTTACGCTCGGTCGTAAGGTTGAAGCCACTTTGTTAATCTTTGGGGAAGTACGTGTGAAGCTTCTTGATCTTAGTTTAGTGGGGTGTTGTTGAACGCTTCTCCCGCGCTTTTACCATTCCCGCGATCACGTTTCAAACTTCTTTTCGCTGGCTGGAAATCCATCTCAATCTATGCTCATGCGTTCACGCGAATGGTCGCATTCTGCTGAAGGAAGTCTATGCCTCTGATGTAAATTAGAATCGAAGTTACTTTGCTCCATTCTAATCGGGATATGATCGGTGAAGATCACGGGTAGTTGGCGAGTAAAGAAGGAGTGCGACGGGCACGTGCAGGTGCGGCCATCCATCGCATCATCCATGACGCGACGGCTACGGTGTTTAATGCGAGGAGCTGTGAGCGATAAGGGTCGGTTCTTCCTCTCGATCAAGCAGTTAATCAGTTGACACTCCGGAGAAAAATGGCGCGAGCTTGTCGCTCGGTGGGCATCGCGCGTGCCTCGGTGGGGGCCGAGCTGCAACGCGTTCGCATGTACTAAAAGTCCAAAGCTATATTAAAGTTGAGACACTTATTTTGCGATGGAGAAGTACATACACTTCTCCTTGGGGTCTCGGTGTCAGGAAGATGGGTGGTTTTTGTTTGCCCCCGCGAATGATTCCAAAGACACGTACGATCTGCTTGACATAAGTATTTTGACACGGACGTGATGCTTAACCTAAGGTTGGGTTTCCCTTGTCTCTTCTGTTGCTTGATTGAATCCTTCCAATTCCAAGGTCCACTCTACTACTAGTGCGACCTTTTTGCCTTCCGGCATCAACGCAGTTTCAAATCTCTTTTGCTCCTTTTTCCGTGAGCGCCATTTGTATGCAGTGAGCACAGTGCACATGCGGAAATTCTTCGTAGACCATTTCACAGCCCGGGGGAAAAGCAAAGATTTCTAGCCGAGTTGTCTAGAGTTTTGCAAAATACTATCAACCCACTCTAGATTGGAGGAGATTTTAATATTATCAGAAAAGCTTCCAAAAAAACAAACTTGGAACACCAGGACACTGGAGTTTTATTTTTAATGCTATCATGGAGCAAGTTGGATTAAGAGAGTTGGATTTACATGGGAGGAATTTCACTTGGGTGGAATGGTGACAGACAATGTCCATTTTGTATGCAAGAGGAAATCATTGATCATCTTCTCTTGAGATGTTCGGTAGCTAGATTGCTGTAGAATATTGTACAGTGTGCTTTCGGATTTTCTCAAATTCCTGACAATCTTCCGGATCTGTTCAATGTATGGTTGGCATCCTTTAATAAACATGAAAAGGATATGGTAACTATTCGAGGTCTCTGCTGTATGCTGGACAATTTGAAAATTAAGAAATGGAGTTGTGTTTGATAATAACAAGGTGACTGATCCTTGTGTACATGTGAATCTAATTGTTAAAATGCTACACGACCGGCTTGTTTTGCACATAAATCTAGAAAAACAAAGGCTAATGAGGGAGGGCGTAAGAAAAGTTGAGATGATCGCTGCGGATGTTTTCAGGGTCATGCTGGGATGGAGGAACAGGCATAGGATCGCTGTGGGGTGAAGACATATCCATCTCGCGTGGCGTTTGAAAGTTCTGGGTTGGTGGAGTCTCGACTTAGATGGCCTTTTATCCCTCTTCGCTAGTTAGTTGTTTTCTGTTGATGGTCTGTAATATAAAACTTAAAATCTGCTGCACTTGGTAGGCTTGGCGGTAGCTTCGCTTAGGGGCTATGTTGCTTATGCGTTTTGGGCTGCTGAGCGGGCTCGGCTGCTTAAGCTCTCAGGGCGTGCATCGTTTTTTTTTTTACATATTTCCCTAGTCATGTTTCCTTCTAGTAGCTTGTAACAGACAATGTGGTTTCTGATATATGGAAATCGGAGAGGTCACTCTCTTTTTCAAAAAAAAATCCAACGGCACGTTGCAAGGAGAATCAGTGGCGTGAGAAAACATAGTGAAATATTTTCCTATCAAGATTAGTATGATGATGAAAAAAAGACAAGTATGTTAGTATTTCTGTATGTTGGGTCTCGGTTTGGATCCGGGTGGTTTTTGAACTTTGTTCTTTGATACACGGTTGGATCCCAGACACTCATCCGGGATCGATGGTCTTGTGCAATGCAGCCGTACAATTAACTATGCATGCATCATGCCGCCGTTATAGAGACGGACGTCTTTTAATGCCATGGGCCGTAAGAGATAAGGGCATCTCTAACGCCAACTCTCAAATAGACCGTAAACGTCACGGATCCATAGTTATTCACCAATGCATCTATTTGTCAGTTTTTTCCCGCAAACCGAAAACAAATCTGTTGAAGTTTAGCGGTAGTTCCGGCATCAACATGACGAACTAAAAACCATCACATACCCCACACATTGCATCCTCCCCTCTCTCTTCAATATCAAATGGTGGAAGGTGTGCTAGCTATACTTAACTCAAACGACGGAAGGTAGCTAGCTCGAATGTCAAATGGAGGAAGATGTAACTCAAAGGGCGAAAGGTAGCTAGCTCAAATGGCTCTCTTTTTCATTTCAAGTGTCCTTGTAGTTTGGCGCGCACATTTGAGTATATGGTTAGATGACCGGCTCCCGTCTTATGTTTGCAGACGCGTTTAGTTGTGGTTCATGGACGTGTCTATTTTAGAGGATAACGTTGAAGATGCCTAAGGTCGTTTCTTCCTCTCTTGGCTTGAACTTCACGCTCGTACACACACATAAACTGCGCAGGGCTCTGCTGAAATGAAACCAGGTCGCTAATTGATCGAGCTGCGTTCGCACGTTGCTGGCATATCATTCTAGTGCACACAACAAATTGAAACGATCCAAATTAGGCGCTGTCGAACAATCTAGTCGGCTTTTGACGGGCAATCCTAGCTAGCAGAAGCATACGCGTACTTTTCGACCGCAACGTGCCTGTTTTATACTTACATTTCTACATAACATACATACTCGATCGAAATGTGGATGTCGGACGAATAGACGATGATCTTCGTTTGTACTCCCTCCATTCTATAATATAAAAGTGTTTTTTATACTATACTAGTGTAAAAAGCGCTTTTATATTACAGAACGGAGGGAGTAAATAATAAGGAAGAAAAATGTCATGTCAAAGGGACGAGTACACCCCGTACTTCAGCTCGCTGTTGGCTGCTTTGCTTGAGTGGAAATTTGGCCTGAGCTTTCATCCATAAAGGAAAGTCAGCGCTCACGATGATCAGCGTTGAAAAACATGCACGGCAGCTCGAGTTGATCACTGTGGTGACGTACGGCGGCCGGCCGGACTTACTTTGACCTTCGTGGCCACCAGGGCCGGCCCTGGGCCATGGCGACGAGTGCGACGGCCTAGGGCCCAGCCTCAGCAGGGGCCCATATGTCCCTAGAGAAATAAAGACTAGTACACAAGAGAAGCAGGCCCGACCCATTAAGAAGGAAACAAGTCACGCACGAACAGCCATCCGTAGATCCTTCTCCTTCGCTGGCTCCTTGTATCACGCCCTCCTTCGTCTCCGTTCCCCGTCTTAATTAATTGCCCGAACCTTTTTAAAAAAAATTAATTGCCCCAAGTTCCTAAGAGGCCAGGTCCCAATTCCCAAAGCTAATCAATGAATTTCTTTGATTCCTCGCATCCTCTAAACTGCCCCAAGGGCCCCCGATGGACGGAGGCCAGCCGGCGACACATCCTGGTCATGGGCCAAGAACGCGAGAACAGCAACCTACACCATGGCCGTCCATCGTCAGAGCCATGGTCAGTGTCCGAGGGCAGGCGATGCAGACGTGAAGTCCAGGAACTGTTCAAGCGAAGCTCCTCCAGGTAATTTTTAGATCTCAATTCTTTGATCCTTGTCTATTTATTTCTGTTATGATGAGTTGACTTAATAACCAAATTCACCATAAGCCATTGCTGATGTTTAACCTACTTAATTCCTCTCTTTTTTTGTACAAATTGCAGTCATGTAAATTCTGCAGGTTGTGTCGTTGCATGAATTTTGATTATTGGATGGATGGAGCATAGAATTTCTTCTAATTTACTCCAAAACCAAGATTCAGGAATTCAGGTGCTCTCTACTTTATTTTGTTTGTAATAATGTTCCAAAAAGCAATTATCATCTGGTGGCCACCGCTGACTGTGAAGCGTAAGCACCAAGCCGTCGATCTACACATATGTTATCTTCATCGACAAGCAGTTGCCAAGTACGTACTTGCCGTTATTGAAGTTACTTGCACGATGCATATTGGTACGTACGTGCGTATGTTGTCTCAGTTACAAGGACGTAAATTACGGTCGCCTCTTTGACCTTGAATTATCCGAAGCTGATCGATGAGTAAAAGATGTTGTGCACGCATTCTTTTTCTTTCCAGCATGTTTTTTAATAGGAGTAGAATATATATACAACGAGGACACGCACTACGTACACGCGCACGTGGTAGTACTTAGCAAGTTTGTTGGTTAGAATTACAACCTAGTCCCTAAATTATGCAAACCCCAAAATCCATAAGAGGAATGCAATTGGGTCCACAACTACTACTCCCTCCGTTCGGAATTACTCGTCCAAAAAATGAATGTATCTAGATGTATTTCAGTTGTAGATACATCCGTTTTTGTGACAAATAATTCTGAATGAAGGGAGTACTTCTGAGCAGCACCAATCTCGCAGGCGCTAGGAACGAGACCACTTGGTCCGCCGGGAGCTCCACGGTTCGCACGCCGTGGAGACACCCAAGAAGCAGGACTACCTCTCATCAGGCTTCATGGACGGAAGGAATAGAGGTGGCCTCCCTTTGACCAAGAGGGCTGATGGAGTGGTGATGACGGCCGGCTCTCTCACGCGAGAGCCGTAGCTCCATCTACGATGCCATCGATGATGAGCTCTAGATCCAACAATAAGAACCTTCTTCTCACTCCTCTTCATTGCCTTGACCACCACCAAGGGGAAGTGGATCCTCTGACGTACTGCCCCTTGACGTGGGGTCACTGATGTGTGGGCTCGGGTCCACATGCCAGTGTGCCAACGGCACGTCAGGGGAGCCGCGCGTCCCCACCACGGGGACTTCCAGCAACGAAGACAAGCATATGGGTTCCTTACATAATAGGGAACGATAGGCTTACTGAAGGAGATGTCGAGGATGCAGGCAACTTTCACAATTGGATCTGACCATTGGAGCACCGGGAAGAACAGAGCCACAACCACATGCACCGTAGACAACCTGCTTGTAGGGCTGGACCAAAAGCTCGTAGCTCGCGAGCTTAATGAGCGCTCGATAGTTCGGCTCGTTAAGCTCGTAGCTCGCTTCTTAATGAACAGAGCCAATCATTGATTTTAGCTCGTTAAGCTTAACGAGCTTAACGAGCGAGCTAACGAGTTTCACGAGTACTCTCTCCGTTTCAAAATAGATGACCCACTAAAGTTAGTACAAAGTTGAGGCATCTATTTTGGAACGGAGGGAGTAGCTCGTTAAGCTTAACGAACTTAACGAGCGAGCTAACAAGTTTCACGAGTAGCTCGTTAAGCTCGTTAGTAACAACACAACATATATTTTCATATTACGTGACAAACTTTTTGTAGTACCTCAGCCCATCTATTTAATCTAATCGACATATGAGGCAACATACTACTTCATTTCTTTTTGTAGTCCCCATATTTTATCTTGAAATCCATACCTACACATTCATGATGTATATCATAACACATTATAATCTGTTAACGAGCGCTCGCGAGCGCTCACGAGCTTAACGATCTTCAAACGAGCCGAGCCGAGCAAGGTTTTCTGCTCGTTTATCTTAACGAGCTTAACGTGCCGAGCCTTAACGAGCACGAGCTTAACGAGCCGAGCTGCTCGTTAGTCCAGCCCTACCTGCTTGCTCCGACGATGCACATTGCTAAGAAATCCTATGCAACATGACATCACAACTAATAGACTCCACATGGCAATCATCAAACTCATCATAAATGGGTAAATCAACGCATGGGAAATCAACATCATGCAAGCAATCAATGTCCATTAGTGGAACAAAAGCATCACCTTCACCTATGTTACTTTTTTCATTCCACTCAAGTGTTGTAGGTGAAGTGGCACGAACCAACGTGTTCATCGTGATGGAACCATATGGGGGGTGCATCATATTCCACCATGGCCATCGTCTTGTCCAAAGGAGGGATGAAGTTGTCGAGAATCAGGGTGTCGTTGTATATGGGATCTAGCATCAAATGAGAAGACACAATAGAGGTAGAGGTTAAGCTGTCAGTGTTCAAAATGGCCTCACAAGACCTATCAACTTCCTCTCTCAACTCTTGTGGTGGCTCACCCACTCCCGCAAAGTAGGTGCACTCAAAGTCACATATGGTGGAGTCATTCATCTCACTCAAGTGGTGGGGGTTGTGGCTCTCCGCACATGGTAATCGGGTCATCTCATCATATGTGGGGCTAGTGTTGAACTCGTTCTCTCTCTCAATATGATGGCACAAGTCTCTCAACTCAATATACGCCGCCGTGGTCGAAGGGAAAATCTGTAACACGCCCAGTGTCATGCTACAATGACCTCACATTAATGTTGCCATGTCATTAAGTTTGACTAAGCCAAATTGCCACTTGAGAAAAATCAAAGTCAAATTCAAATTTAAATTGCAAGTGAAATTATTATTTCTTCAAATAGTAAAACTAAAATGTCGCATTATTCTATAAATTTCCCTGGTCATTGTTATGTTGAAACCAACTTCATTTGACTCACAAATAAATTCCTAGGAAATTAATAAGTGGCACAGCATCAACTAAAATGGCATTTAAAAAAATTATTTGACTCCAAGCGCCTCCAAACTTTGTGTGCCAACTCATAATATTGCCTAATATTTATGTACCAATTCATGTTCACAAAAATTCATTTGGTATTAAAAATAAGATGCAAAGCGGAGGAGAAATAAAAGATACAGGAAATAAAAAGAGAAGAAGGGGTAAGTGGCACTGTGCACTTGGCCCAATTGACTACAGTTGCTGGCCCAACCCAACCTACTACTAGAGCAACCTTTTTGCCTTCCGGCATCAACACAGGCAAATCCTATTTGACGCCCGCAGGCGTCAAAAGGAGGAGCCTTCGCAGAAGCAAGTCATCACTTGGGCCGGCCCACTTACGGATTTCGTTCGCTGCTATTTCCTTGTTTCTTGCGGTTTTTTTTCTTTTTTCTTCTATGGTTTTTTTGCTTCCAGTTTTTTCACTGTTTTGGTCGGTTTTCAGTTGTTTTGTTCCGGTTTTCTATTTTTCTGTTTTGATTCCTTTTTGTCCTTTCATTTTCTTTGTTTTACGTTTGCTTTTTTATTTTTTGTTTCTCTTCTTTTTCTCATTATTGCGTATTTATGTAAAAAGTTCACCGCGTGTTACAAAAATCTTCAATGTATTAAGAAAATACTCATCGTATATTATGAAATAGGTCAGCTTGCACTGTAAAAATGTTCATTGTGTATTACAAAAATGTTCATTGTATATTATGAAATTGTTCAACGTATATTAGAAAATGTTCATTATGTATTAGAAAAAACGTTCATTGTATATTATTAAATTGTTCATTGTATATTATTAAATTGTTCAACGTATACCCATAAAAAACATGTTTAACATATACCCATAAAATGTCCATTTTAGTATTTTAAATTTGTTCAGTATTTTTTTACATAAACGTTCACTTTATTTTAAAATGTCTTCAACGTATATTATAAAAATGTTGAACGTTGTTTTTAAAGGATTTGCCCCTGTACGTTCTACTTTAAGATTGGCGCTGCATGTGAAACATTCGAGGTAGCTAGCTCGGCTGGTTAGCCTCACTGGATTCTAGCACTAGCATGATGTCGTCGGTTCAATCCCACGCATTCGCTTCTTCTATTTTTGATTTTTAGCTCACAGCGACATGATTGGGCCGGCCCCTGTGCGCGTCGCTTCAGCGAAGTCGCAAGGACCGGACGCACACGGGCAGCGTAAAGGAGCTCTCTTCCCTTATGCGCAAAAAAAAGGGGAATCCTAGCAAACGGGCGCCTGAAGGCACGTCTAGTTGGGCTCGGCCCATCTTGCTTTTTTGTTTCCTTCTGTTTTTGTAAAACCAAAAAGTACAGCGCATCTGATAGTAATCGAACCTAAGACCTACTGAACGTTAAC
The DNA here is from genome assembly GCF_002575655.3 of Aegilops tauschii subsp. strangulata. Classification (NCBI taxonomy): domain Eukaryota; kingdom Viridiplantae; phylum Streptophyta; class Magnoliopsida; order Poales; family Poaceae; genus Aegilops; species Aegilops tauschii. The sequence goes on from NC_053037.3 coordinate 603,675,743, forward strand.
GCCCTCCGCTAGCCACCCCACATGCCTCACATCTTCTGCTATTCTACACTGTTTTATTTCTATGTCTTTTGCCTTTTTCTTTTTTATACGGAACGGTTTTGCTTGGTATTCTTATTTCTTATTTCTTTTATGCTCATTTCAATGAACTTTTAGAAAATCAATGATTTTTTTTTAATTTGATGAACTTTTTTAAAATTCTTTGAACTTTTCTCAAATCCGATGAACATTTTCCCAAAATGACGAACTTTTTTTCATAATTGATGAACTTTTTTCAGATTTGTGCACTATTTTTTCAAATGAATGAATATTTTTCAAATTTGATGAGCTTATTTTCAAAATTGGTGAACTTTTTTGAAAATTCAATAAACTTGTTTCAACTTGGATGAACTTTTTTCAAATTTGATGAAAGTTTTTCAATTTCATTGAACTTTTTCAACTTTCTGAACTATATTTTCAAATGAATGATTCTTTTTCAAATTTGACGAGCTTATTTCAAAATCGATGAACTTCTTTCAAAATTGGTGAACTTTTTTCAAATTGGATGAACTTTTTTTCAAATTCAATGAACTTTTTTCAAAACCGTTGAAACTTTTTCACATTGAGGAACATTTTATCAATTTTTATGTTTTTCTGAAATTCATAAACTGTTTTCGAATTTGCATTTTTTTCATTGAACTTATTATTTAAAAAATTATCTTCCTTTTGAATTCATGAACCTTTTCCATTTTGGTGAATTTTTCTTTGCATGTTCGTAATCTTCATTTGAAATCTCTGAACTTGTTTTCACATAATTGAAAAATCTGAACTGTAGTATTTAATGCGCAATAAATAGCGCGTCTACCATTAGTTCTTAGAGATTTCGCGTTGTAATTAGTCAGGAATAGGTCGCTGGTCGAGTGGTTATGCTTCTTGTACTGTAGGGCGACGGCGCTAGGTCGAATCCTCTCGCTAGCAATTTTCTGCGGAATTTTTACGTGCTGCACTTTGTTCTTGGGCCGGCCCACCCGGACGCCGCTGTGAACGCCGGTTGCGTTCCCGGGCGCCGAAGGCGCGCAATAGGAGCTCCCCAAAAAAAAGAAAAAAAGGATATTCCCTCCTAACCGGCGCCTTCAGCGTGTGTTGGGGTTTCTGGCGAGCACGCGAGGGCTCTTATGGGCCAGCCCATCACGAGACCGAGAGAAATTCGGGAGTTCATTTTTTTACGGATTTTGAAAAATAGTTGACGAAAATTGAGAAAAAGTTCTTTGATTTTCTAAAAAAGTTTATTGAATTTGAAAAGGTTAATTGTATTTCGAAAAAAGTATAAAGTTTAAAAAATTCATTGAATTAAAAAATACAAAGAATTTAAAAGAATTCATTGATTGAAAAAAAGATGATCAATTTCAAAAAAAGTTCATTGATTTTGGAAAAAAAATCATCAATTTTGAAGAAAATTCGTGAATTTGAAATGGATTTCTTTGATTTTTAGTAATGTTCATCAATTTTTAAAGAGTACACGAATCTTTAAAAAATTTCACGCATTTATTAGAAAATGAAAGGAAAATTAAAAAAAAAAGAAAAAACGTTCCAAGTACAAAGGAAAACGAAAATAAATATTAAAAATGTATATAAACCCTTGTAAACTACATGAACATCAAAAACATGTTCTTGTATAATGTTCCATGCAAATTTATAAAATATTATTTCACCTAAATGAATAAAGAAAATAAATGAAAAATGATTTATTTTTGAAGAGAATACAGTGGCATTTTGTTTGGTTGTAGCCGCAGCTAAGGCATGATTCTTTGTGTGAAAACTAGCCCCACCTGTCATATAAATAAATAGTGTGGGAAGATTCCCTTAGGCAAACCAAATATGGCAGATCACAATTTTAAAAATCCATGTTTTTCAAAAAAGTTTGGTAACTTTCCAACTTTGTTCCCGGTTTTTTCAAAATAATCATTTTCAAAAAATGTTCAGAAGTTCAGAACGCATTATCATTTTCAAAAAATATTTGAAATTTCAAAACCTTTCTTAACTTTTTTAAATTAACATTTTCGAATTTGTTTGCGTTTTTTAGTAATTGTTCAAATTTAAAATTTATTTCATGTTATGGAAAAATGTTTACATTTTTTAATTATTGTTTCTTTTTCTTCAAAAAGTTCACAAATATTCGGAAACTTGTCTGGTTAGCTAATGTACCGTGTTAGGTCCATTGCAACACCTTGTTGTCCGGTACAATGACTGGTTTGCCGCGAGTAAGATTAACGCGCATGGTGCACTCTACGGTGGCTTCGAGAGACTGGGTTGTCGATATTAGTCCGGACATGGGAATGACAAACATTATAGGAGTTCCTGGCAGTGTGGGCAACAATTGCAGTCATGCAACTTGACTCGTCCTAGGAGTAGGGGAGATCAAAATAAGAAGTCATGCCTAGACGACGACGCCCGTCCACATGGAGAAGGCAAACTTGATTGGATCGGCATGGGGGACAAACATGGAGAAGCAACTACTCACGCCAACCAGCCTCTCCCGCCATCCTCCTAGAAAACAAAGGTCAGCTACAATCAAGGGCAACACTTGTAGTTGCATGCCTAGTGTCCGAAATGCAACTGCCCCACTCCCACCACCCACTGACAAAACAAGGTCAGTTGTAGTCGAGTGGGTAGACATGTAGTTGCAGTTGAGGGCGACACTTGCAGTTGCATGCTTAATGTCAAGCATGCAACTGCCCCCTCTCCACCACCCTCCAACAAAAAAAGTCAGTTGAAGTCGGGTGGGTAGACATGCAGTTGTAGTCAAAGGCGACGCTGGCAGTTGTGTGGCTAGTGTCAGACATGCAATTGCGCCCCTCCACTTCCACTGTCCTCCGACATAACAAAATTTGCAGTTGCAGTCAGATGGGTAGACATGTTGTTGCATTCAAGGGCGACACTTGCAGTTGCATGCCTAGTCCCAGACATGCAACTGCCACCCCCTCCCGACGCCCACTGACAAAGGTCAATTACAGTCATTTGGGTAGACATGTAGTTACAGCTGAGAGCGACAATTGTAGTTGCATGCCTAGTGTCAAACATGCAATTGGCCCCCCTCTCCCGTCACCCTCGGACGAAACAAAGGTCACTAGGTCAGTCGAGGGCGACACTTGCACTTGCATGCCTAGTCAACGAGGATATATGTGCGAACAAGGATATGAATTAGACATACTTTATGACCAGACAAGCAAACAACGATTTCATAACTAGGATATGGAAAAAAGCAAACATATATGCATAGATGAATATACAAAAAACATTTAGTAGCCAAAAAATTATAAGTAGATATATTATTTATTAACAGGATGTTGTCACAAAAATTGAAAATGCACAAATTCTGTTAACTAACAAACAAATTCTATTGCTTTTGAAAAACAAACATTTCATAAACTAGACAGAAAAACATACATACATGCATACTACTGGAATCTCTATTTGAAAACTAACAAAAACTGTATATTGACTAACAACAAGTTCTGTTGCGTTTAGAAGAAAGAAACATTTCTACTTGAAAGTACTAGAACTCCCAGAACTTTGCATGACTTAAATCTCTACTTGATCCATACTACGGGAATTTTGATAAAACCCCACCCAGACATACAATATAGCAAAAAAGAACACAAAAATAGGGACACACATGGGGATATTCTCTTAGCTTGAAAAAAGTATAGCCAGAAAGAACACACACAGAAAGGACATACATGGGGATATCCTCTGCTAGAATGGGGAAATGGAAAATAAAACTTCCTAATCTCTACTGATCCAAACTACTTTTTGACTACTAAAAAAAAGAAACTACTAATCTCTACTTCGTCCAAACTACTGGAACCGAGGGAACCCCTCAAGGTCTCTACTTAATCCAACCTACTGGAACCAACAAACCCCCTCAAATCTATAGTATAACAATTGAAAAAAACAAACAAAAAATCGGGATGGAGAAACAAATGAAAACAAAACAAATCGAAATAGCCCCCCCTAACACCTATCCAGCCCATAGAGAAATCCTTCCTATCCCTGACGGGAGCACCTATTCGGGGAAAACCCTATTCGCCGCTCATTGCGTCAAACAGTCGACGTAACACGCAGATGAAACCCCTTAGCTCTAGAAATGGGCTGGCCCATTTTACCACAACTAGCCAGCCGGTTTTGGGAACCTTCTAGAAGGTATCCTGAACCTTTTTTGTTTCTTTTACCGGTTTTTCTGTTTCTTTTTTTCATTTTATCTTTTTTTCGTTTTCCTTTTTTTTCTATTTCCTTTTCTTTTCGTCTTTTCGGCATTTTTATCTTCTTTTTTCCTTTTTCTTTCTCAAGGTTATTTATAATTTTAAAACTAAGTTCATGTTCAAAAATTGTTCTTTAAACTGAAAAAAAATGTTCTAGCTTTTAAAAAACGTTTGCAATTTCAAAAGATGGTCGTTTCTTAAAAAAATGCTCATAATTCAAAAAATGTTCGAGAATTTCAAAAGATGTTCTTCTTTTTGAAAAATGTTCCGAATGCTATTGTTCAAATTTTTCACAACTTTTCAGAAAAGTTTGCAAATTTTCAAAAATAATCGTGTTTCCACTTTTTCAGGAGTTTTGAGATTGTTTAGTTTCAATATTTTGTTCACAAATTTCAATAAATGTTCTTGTTCGCTAATTTTATTCGGGAGATATAAAATATGTTCTCGTTTCCAAATTTTGTTTAGGAATTTCAGAAATTTTTCCTGATTTTCGGAAAATTTTCAGTTTTAAAAACTTGTTCGCAAATTTTGAAATCATTTTCGTTTCACAGATCACTTCGTTGTTCTCATAAAAAATATGCTTTTGAAATTCAGGGATCTGCGCTACAGGTTGGTTCTTCATGTTTGGCGCTGCTATAAAAGTAGTAACCACCGCTAACTCAACTGGTAGTACCACATTGTGTATAGCATGAGGTCCTGGTTTTGAATTCCCTCGAAGGCGTCTCTTTTTTTGAGCTACAGCGCGCTGTCATTCGCCATATTCATGGGCCGGCCTAGTTGTATAACCCCTATGCGAAACCATGTATATTTGCCACAATGAGTGGAATCTAGGATGTCCCCCTGTTCGGCACCTTCAGTGCCGCAGAAGGCAGTTGGCGCCTACGGCAGCGATTGATGGGCTGGCCCACGAACGCGCACGCAGAGAATTGTACTAGAGTGTGAGAAAAAGTGGCTCTCCAGGAATCGAACTCGCGCCATAACAGGCATCTTCGAGTTTGCCTAACCGCTACACCTAGTGGATGCTAGCGAGTAATTGCAGCGCGAACTATTTTAACAACTAGCGTAGCCACGCTATTTATTCTACAGTCCCTCACTTAGATTTTTGAATTATTTGAAACCATTATTTAAAAATATGAAGTTTTCGAAAAAGTGTAAACAAATTTTGAAAGTTCCGAACATGAATAAAAAAGTTGGCCAATGCAAAAAAAATCATGTATTCGAATTAGTTACTGAATTCAAAAACGGTTCAGGAAATTGAAAAAAGTTCACTAATTTAAGAAAAAGTTCACAACAATGAAAAATGATCATGAGTTTATAAAAAGTTCACGGATTTGAAAAAACAGTTCAAAAAATATGAAAAAAAAATTTGATTTAAAAAAAACTTCATCAATTTTTAAAAAGTTCATAGTTTTTTAAAGAGAATCATGAACTAGAAAAGTGGTCCATCGCTTTTGAAAAACAGTTCGTCTATTTGAAAAAAAGTTCCTGGATTTGAAGAAAAGTTCATTGGTTTTTTTCAAAAAAGTTCATAAATTTGTTAAAGTTCGTGGATATAGAAAAAAGTTCATCCGATTTGGAAAAAAAGTTCACAGATTTTCGAGAAAAAGTTCATGATTAAAAACCGGCCAAAAACCAAAAGAAAAGAAGATAAGGAAACCGGCCAAAGAAAACCGAAAGAACAAGAAAAACTAGAGTGATCTTTGATGCACAAAGAAAAATAAGAAAACAAGAGTAGGTTGTCATGAGCTATGAGGCGACCCGATTGGTTATTGTGGTTAGGGGTGGAAAGTGAGGTGAGTGGGTCGAATCCCACGATTGCATGTTTTTTTTACTTTTGAAGAGCGCAAAAAAATGACAAAAAAAGGGCCAAGCCCACGTCAGAGCAGGGTGTGCGCCGGATTGCCAGACTCGAAGAAACGGGCGCCTTAAGCGCCTAATAGGAGTGAAGCCCAACAGAAAAAGAAAGAAAAACAACCAAACGGGCTGGACACGGGCGTTATACAGGCAAACCCTATTTGACGCTGCAGGCGCCCGTTATAGGGCATTTCGCTAACGTGCGCCTGCAGCCCACGCCCCCTGCCGCGATTGAGCCGGCTCAGTAGACTTCCTTCCCGGTTTCTATAAAAACTGACAAAAGGGTGGAAAACGCGGGTGGCACGACTCGAACCCACGATCTCTTCGCGCCCACAACGCTGAACAAACCACCTGAGACAGCACACGTTCTACGTTCAGTTTCTCCCATTTGCCCCTTTTATTCTTCCTTTTTGTCCTTTTCTCTTTCTTGTTTATATTTTCTATTTTCTCTTTATTTTTCTGTTTCTTTTCTTTTTCTTTTTTGTTTTTACATATGCTCAAACTTTTTAAATTCAATGAACTTTTTCTTCAAACCGACGAACTATTTTTTGAATTAGATGAACTATATTCAATTTTCTATGAACTATTTTTGAAATCTATGAACTTTTTTTGAAATTATATGAACTTTTTTCAATTTTGTTGATTTTCTGAAAAATTGATGAACTTTTTTCCAATTTGATGAATTTCTTTGCAATTTTGATGAACTCTTTTTCAATTTTGATGAACTTTTTTCTAAATCGGTGAAATTTTTCAAAATTGATGAACTTTTTACAAAATCTGTGAACTATTTTTTCAGATTTAATGATCTTTTTTATTCAAAGTTGATGAACATTTATTAAATTGGTGAACTTTTTGTTCAAGATCGGTAATTTTTTTCAAAATGAATGAACTTTTTCTAGATTTTGTGAAATTTTTCAAATTCATGAATTTTTCTCAAATTTACGAATTTTTTAGTTTGTACGAACCTTTTCAATTTTATGAACTTTCTTTCAATGTCACGTTTTTTATATTGTGCATTCTTTTTATTTTTTTATAAAATAATGCGCATAATAGGCTGGTATATAATAAGGGTCGTTTGTCCTCAGAATAAACAAGTAAGGGTGTACTGCCTAGTGGCTGTGTTCGAATGATTACAGATAGGCGGATTGAGATCGAATCCTGGCTTCGTCACATTTCATGCGATAGATAGGCATGTGAACTGAGACCTCGTTAAATCTCGGAGTCCATTCTAAATTTTCATGCACTGCTGACTAATACATGTGACACATTGAAAACCCACAAGTATAGGTGATTGTTTGTAGCCTTCTTTGATAAATAAAAGTGTCGAACACAACAAGGAGCTAAAGGCAGAACAAATATTCCCTAGAACAAGTATGAAACTATTTTATAAGAACAAAACTACGAGTATTTTGCGAGAATGAAACTTCGAATAAATTGCAAAGTAATAAAAGTGGGTAGCTTTTGTCAATAAGAAAATTATTTGTCCTTAGGCAATCGAAAACAAGTACCGGTAATCATTCTTATAATTTTATATGAGAGGCATGAGCTAACATACTTTCTCTACTTGGATCATATGCATTTATGATTTAAACTCTGGCAAGCATCCGCAACTACTAAAGATCATTAAGGTCGTGAAACCCAACCATAGCATTAAGTATCAAGTCCTCTTTATCCCATACGCCATAGCCCACTTACTCGGGGTTAAGCTTCCGTCACTCTCGCAACCCACCATAAGCAAACCATGAACATATGCAACACCCTACAATGAGGGCCCCTCACGTGTGCGCGAGACGGAGGGCACCGTAGGATAACACCATAAATAAAATATACAATCATACCAACCAAAATCACGATTAACCCACAGGACAAAACAGATCTACTCAAACATCATAGGATAACCATAGATCATTGGAAAATAATATATGGAGTTGAGCACCATATTTAAGTAGAGATTACAGTGGGGAGAAGGGGCGTTACACCGCTGCATAGAGGGGGAGAGAGTTGATGTTGACGGTAGCAAGATTGTTGATGTAGATCGCCGTCACGATCCTTGCCCCGGCGGCGATCCGGCGCCACCGGGAGAGAGAGCCCCCCTCCTCCTTCTTCTTCTTCCTTGGCCTCCCCCTAGATGGGAGGAGAGTTCCCCCTTTGGTCCATGGCCTCCATGGCGGCGGAGGGGCGGGAGCCCCTCCGAGATTGGATCTCCCTCTCTGTTCTCTTCTGTTTTGCCTTTCCAGATCTGGCCGAAAACTGTTTTTTATATTCCGGAAGATCCGTAACTCCGATTGCGCTGACATTTTAACACGATTTTTTTTTCCGGATATAAGCTTCCTTGCACCCCAAGTAGACCTCCAACCGACGTTCGAGGAGGGCACAACCCACCACCACGTGCCAGGGGCCTGGGGCGCGCCCTGGTGTCTTGTGGGCTGTGTGGGCCTCCGTTTGCGGTGATCCAACTCCCAAAAATCACATATATTTCAAAATAATTCTCTGTAAAATTTTATTGCATTTGGACTTCGTTTGATATGGATTTTGTGCGATACAAAAAACATGCAAAAAAACAGGAACTGGCACTGGGCACTGGATGAATAGGTTAGTCCGATAAATCATATAAAAACTTGCTAAAAATATGTGAAAGTTGTATAATATTGACATGAGACAATAAAAAATTATAGATACGACGGAGACGTATCACACATCTATTTCTCTTTTGGGTCCTGATAACGCCCACACGTGTGGCATACTAGACATCCGCTCACATACCATGTGTGGCGTGAGCAGCAGGCAGCCCACACGGGCTGTGTGTGGGCGAACATTAGAATTGCCCACACGTGTGGGCGCAGCTACTTCATGCCACACGCCCAACAAGTACTACTCCTCTCCACCCCACGCGTGTGGCACGAAGCAAAAATGCCCATACATCCTGGCGAGCTACGTTAGGTACCCGTGGGATGACAATTTAGTTGCCATCTGGGATGGCAGATGTAGTTATCCGTGATGGCAAATGTAGTTGTAAAAGTATGTCAAATTTATGGTTGCCGTGTCTAATTTATGGTAGTTGCCAGGTGTAATCAAACCATAGTTGCCGTGTGTGATTAACTACTTGCCACATATGGTCAAACAGTAGTTGCCATGTGTGTTTACCTAGTTGCCACGTGTGGTCCAACCATAGTTGCCATGTATGGTTAATCACACTTGCCATGTGTGTTTATCTGGTTGCCACGTACGCGCAATTGCAGTTGCCGTCGAACAACGAATCATAGTTGCCATGTGTGTTTACCTAGTTGCCACGAACGCGTAACTGCAGTTGCCATCCAACAACGTACAAGTGTCGTGTGGGCAAAGTGCAGTTCGCCCACACACGCTTGGACTAAGTGGTGGCTGTGTGAGCAGAAACTAGTTCGCCCACATAGCGCAACTGGCAAACCGCGTGCCGCGTGACGTATGGGCGAACTCCCTAACGCCTACATACCAGCCCCATCCTACGTGACACGTAAATTCTGCCATAATGTGTCAAGATTCGTGAAAACTTGACTGGACGGTGATCCACGCGGGTGGACGAGTTGCAAAACTACCACATGTGTAAGTGTTAATATTTGCATCTCTTTTTCTCATATGAAAGGACGAAAGGAAGTGTGAGAAACTTCAACGACTTAGCAGTACTCGCGTCGCGGTCGAAGTACTCCTACCGTTCCTTCTGTAGCCACTCCGGTCCCATGTCTTCACAAAAAGGCACCGCTAGCTTGACGGGAGTTGGGTTCTTCTACGACTACTCCTACGTTCTTCCTTTTGTGTGTGGATACACGCGCGCATGGTCATAACTCGTACGTGTTCCAAGGCTAGCTAGCCACTAATTCATTCTTTCTTGACAATTTTGTTATTTAGGTTTTTTAGTCTTATTTTATTTCCTTTATTTTTTAAATAATAATACCAATGCCGCAAATTCACTTCTTCTCAGGGAATTTCCCTTTTGTGAAAATTACACTATTATATTCTTATTTCTGCTTATTATAAAAATATGCAACTTCTGTGCAAATTGTTTGTAAAATATTTTATTATTTCTTTTATTATTTTCAGTTCCTTTCTTCTTAATGGGAAACCAATGACACCAATTCATTGTTTCTTAGAAAACTTCACTATATTTTAAAGTTTTTATTTCATTTTCATTATTCTTTAATGGTAATACCAATACCTCTAATTCATTCCTACTTAGGAAACTTTTTTTTTGTGAAATTTCACTATTTGTGCTTATTCTTTCATATTATAAAAAAGCGCAATTTCTATTCAAACCGTGAGAAAAATTTCTCATTATTGGCTTTTTACTTTTCTTTCTTCTTAAACGGTAATAGCGATACCACTAATTCATTATTTTGATTCAGAGAAGTAGAGACACCATGGATCAAATACCAATGCCAGTAATTCATTCTTTTTTTAGAAAATTTTCTTTTTGCAATTTTTTCACTATTATGTGTTTATTCTTGCATATTATAACAAAGCACAATTTATGTGCAAATTGTGTGGAATTTTTTTCATTATTTGTTTTAGTTTTTTATATCATTTTCATTCCTATTTAAGGGTGTTTTGCATCATTTTTGTATTTCCATTTCCTGTTTCTATGATTTTTGCTTTTCCCCTTTTTTTTCCTTTATTGGTTATTTTTGTTTTTTCTGCGTTTTTGGCTGAGCGTAATTATATATAGACAAATACTATATAATATGTGCCAAAATTTCATGACTATATGATTATTTTTGCATATTCCGATAAAGTGCAATTTCGGTGAAAAGTCGTGGGCAAGTTTTTTTAGTTCTCTTTCTTCTTAAAGGAAATACATTATTTCAGTTACACTTTGTGTAAATTATAGTAGAATGCGAAAAATGCACTATTATATGCTTATTTTTTGCATATTTCAAAAGGTACAATCTCAGTGCAAATTGTGTGCAAGTTTTGAAGGTTTTTTCCTTTTCATTTTCTTTCGTCTTAAAGGGTTTCATCCTTTCTTAGAAAACTTTATTATTTTCATTTAGTTTTAGTTTTTTTTCTGAAAGGATAATACCAATGCCACAAGTGTTTTACTATGTTTGTTCATTTATTCTAGTCTGTACATAGGTCCTATTGAAATATCAACTCGTCTTATATTTCCGTACGCCTTATATTTATGTATGAAGGCAGCAGTTCACAAGTGTACGTGCATGCATGAATGGTCAGTACGCATGCACCCACAACTTAAAAATTCAATTTGAGTAAAGCATGGAAAAAGTAATGAAAAAATAGAGCGTTAACATAATGAAGCATGCGCCATACGGTTAGAGGCACGCTTGACTGAAACATGTGGGTCAGTCGACTAACCCAAATCATGTTTTTCAGTCAGTTGACCTGTAGCCAGTCACAATATTTGCAGCGTTTGTCGGATTACTTGTGCCACACATTTTTCTTTTCAAAAAGGAGGATATCACCCCCGGCCTCTCCATCGCTTGTTGCACACAACCATGGCTTGGGCCACTCATGAACAACCCTTTGCATCGCTTTAGAGATGTCACAAGAATTGCCACGTAATTTCATAAGAGCTAGGTGGTTCTGATTCGACGTGGCAACTTCTTTTCCCATGTGGCAACCTCTTTTTTTTTGCGAGACCCATGTGGCAACCTCGATGACATTCTTTGAAATTTCTGGTCAAGCGCACTTCTTTTCCCATGAGGTACCATGACCTTCTGCTCTTGTCTGCCAACTCAAGAGGATTGACTTCCAATATTTGAAAGGCAAAATTGCATCAAAGCTTGTGCCTTGGGAAGGAAAGAACATCACCTCGGTGGGTCGGTTATTTTTTTCCCAAGTGTGCTACACAATGTTAGCAAAATCTACCGGGCCTTCCTTTGGGCGGCGGCAGGAAAGATAACGAGCAGGAAATGCAAAATCAACTGGAACACTATTCGTCGACCGACCCACCTTGGCGAACCTTGGGTTGTTGATCTTCAAAAATTGCTAGAGCACTTCGTCATTCTCCTGTTTAGAGAGAGAGAGAGAGAGAGAGAGAGAGAGAGAGAGAGAGCGAGCTAGCCGCGAGTGCTTGACCAATCTCCCTGTTTGGTCCACGTAGCGAGGGCGATGGGTACCAGCTAGTGACAGTGAAAGGAACTGCATGCAGTGTGCGTACTTGCTAGTTCGTTAATTCCGCATCAATCTCTTACCAACATTTGTCTCGTAGGGATAGCCACCAGCTACCACGGTGCTAATGTGCATATAGTAGACTGACATCTTGTGTCTTCTTCTACGTGCCGTCGGGCATCCTCCCTCTGCTCCCCGTGTTCGTTTGTGCTTTTTTGCAGCCCAGCACTGTTCGTAGCAACGTATGATGGATCACCAGCTAAGCTAGCTAGCAGCCGGGCGGCGCGCGGTATATGCAGTTGGGAGTTCGTACGCATATGCACAGCTAACTAATCTCGATGGACCCTGGATCACGCATTTATTTCTTAGCTATCTCTCTCTATCGATCTCTCTTTTTCGCTATCTTCAAAGCATGAAAAGGAAGTGTGTGAGAAACTTCCACGAGCTGCTCGTGACCGAGTGTCCATCACCAGAAAGTACTCCAATACTCCATAGGCTACTTGCTTGGTCACTCGCCGCTCGATCCATCTGTAGGACTTTGTACTCCATGTCTCCATCCATAGGTGTGTAGTGGACTCCAAGTTGGTTGCATCTTGCATGTCGTTACAAAAGATAGACTACAGCTTAGATGGGAGCTGGGTTCTCCTAGCTGGTCTTCTTTCTGTGTGTGGTTGTGGGAGGGAGTGTTAGTAGGGGGAGAGAGATTTGGTGAAATTGTTCGTTATACTGCTTGAGCCTCGTTCGCACATATATAGGAGTACATGGTCAACTTGGAGTACAAAACAAGCCGAAACATATCCTAGTCTATCTCATATTTTCTAACTAAACATAATACTCAACATCCCCCGCAGTCACAACGGTAGCGATGCAGACGGTGAGACTGGAGAAGAATCCGAAGGGAAGCCGACGGACACACCCCCACAGTCGTAACGGTTGATGCATCGCGGAAGTCGTGGCTGGAGTGAAAACCGACGAGGTTGCTCAAGGAAGGCGGTAGCCCTTTGTGCCGTTTGTCGAGGTAGCCGAGAGCGTAGGGTGGTGTAGGCGTGGTCGGGGTAGCCATGCGAGAGACGCCGTGCTCGATATCGAGTCGGGGTGGCCGGTGTCGAGGTAGTCGCCGTGGAACGGGAAGAAGAGCGACGGCGGCAGCCTGAGGAGGCGGCGGCGTTGGCTAGGTTAGAAGCGCGGCGACGGTGATCGAAGTAGGAAAGGAAGAACCCGATAGCATGACGAAGACCGGCACGGACGGTGGCGTTCCCGCGCCTAGGGAGGCGGCGCGACGCATACCACGTAGAAGTCCACGCGCGGGGATGGCGGAGTGGACCGCGTGCCGTGACGCTACGGCCGAAGGGGCGTCACAGCGGCAGCGCGCGGGTCGGGGAAAACCTCGGGCGGGGGGCAGGGGGGTGCAAGGATCGCGTGCCACGCTAGCTACGGCCCGACAGGGCGACGCAGCGGTAGCGCGAGGGTCGGTGCAGCCTCGGGGACGGCCTGGAGCGGACGGCCTCGGGGCGGCGGTTGACTGCGGGCCGCGGCACTACGGCCCGAAGAGGTGACGCAGCGGCAGCGTGCGGGTTGGTGCAACCACGGGAACGGCCTCAGGGCGGCGGCGGGGACCACGTGCTGCGGCGCTATGGCCCGGAGGGGCGACGCAGCGCCGGCGTGGATCGGTGCAGCCACAGGGAAAACCACAAGGCGGCGATGCTGCGGTCCGAAGGCACGACGCAGCTGTAGCCTGTTGCTCAATCGGTGAAGGCGCGCTATACTCAGAGATGATCTTCAATCTTCAAGAGGTCCTGCACGTCACACAGCGTGGGACAGACCAGGAGTACGCGAGCGGCCGCCGCGAACCCGCTGCATCACCGTGTATAGGAGGGCTGATGGGTATGTACGTTCGTACATGAGCAACCACACATGCATGGGACACAACGTGTGCATGCAGAGGCGTCCCACGGGAGGATTGGCCGGCCAGGGCCAGCGCGGGCACGTGATGAGGACGAGAGGCCGGCGCTCGACGCGCTAGCGGCCGCCTATCGGTGCAGCTGCGTGCGTGAAGCCCGGGCATTATGCGGCGACCAATCTAGTCCAGGATGATGAAGATGTCAATGAAGCAGACACACGTTGAGATGACGAATGGCGGCGGGCGACACAAACCGATCTATAGATCGGATAACCAAAAAAAGAACGCTGATCAAACCGATCTATAGGGAGGCGTCGTGACGCATACCACGTAGAAGTCGACGAGCGGGGATGGCGGAGTGGACCGCGCGCCGTGACGCTATTGTAAGGGGTGCGCCTTGGCCTATATGGGCCAAGGGCACCAGCCCCAAGAGGCCCATGCGCAAGAGATAAGAAAGAAGGGAGAGTCCTAAAGGGGGAAGGCACCTCCGAGGTGCCTTGGGGGGGAAGGACTCCCCCCTGGCCGCACCCTTCCTTGAAGGAAGGGGCAAGGCTGCGCCCCCCCCTCTCCCTTGGCCCTATATATAGTGGGGGGAAGGGAGGGCAGCAAGATCCAAGCCTTGGGCGCCTCCCTCCTCCCCTGCAACACCTCTCTCTCTCTCGCAGAAGCTCGGCGAAGCCCTGCCGGAGACCCGCTACATCCACCACCACGCCGTCGTGCTGTTGGATCTCCATCAACCTCTCCTTCCCCCTTGCTGGATCAAGAAGGAGGAGACGTTGCTGCACCGTACGTGTGTTGAACGCGGAGGTGCCGTCCGTTCGGCACTCGGTCATCGGTGATTTGGATCACGGCGAGTACGACTCCGTCATCCACGTTCATTGGAACGCTTCCGCTCGCGATCTACAAGGGTATGTAGATCCACTCCTTTCCCCTCGTTGCTAGTAGACTCCATAGATGCATCTTGGTGAGCGTAGGAAAATTTTAAATTATGCTACGATTCCCAACAGTGGCATCATGAGCCAGGCCTATGCGTAGTTACTATGCACGAGTAGAACACAAAGAAGTTGTGGGCGTTGATGTTGCCAATTCTTCTTGCCGCTACTAGTCGTTTCTTGTTTCGGCGGCATTGTAGGATGAAGCGGCCCGGACCGACCTTACACGTACGCTTACGTGAGACAGGTTCCACCGACTGACATGCACTAGTTGCATAAGGTGGCTAGCGGGTGTCTGTCTCTCCTACTTTAGTCGGAACGGATTCGATGAAAAGGGTCCTTATGAAGGGTAAATAGAAATTGGCAAATCACGTTGTGGTCATACGTAGGTAAGAAACGTTCTTGCTAGAAACCTACAAACCACGTAAAAACTTGCAACAACAATTAGAGGACGTCTAACTTGTTTTTGCAGCAAGTGCTATGTGATGTGATATGGCCAGAAGATGTGATGAATGATATATGTGATGTATGAGATTGATCATATTCTTGTAATAGGAATCACGACTTGCATGTCGATGAGTATGACAACCGGCAGGAGCCATAGGAGTTGTCTTTATTATTTTGCATGACCTGCGTGTCATTGAATAACGCCATGTAATTTACTTTACTTTGTTGCTAAACGGTTAGCCATAGAAGTAGAAGTAATCGTTGGCGTGACAACTTCATGAAGACACAATGATGGAGATCATGATGATGGAGATCATGGTGTCATGCCGGTGACGAAGATGATCATGGTGCCCCGAAGATGGAGATCAAAGGAGCATGATGATATTGGCCATATCATGTCACTATTTGATTGCATGTGATGTTTATCATGTTTTTGCATCTTATTTGCTTAGAACGACGGTAGCAAATAGGATGATCCCTTATAATAATTTCAAGAAAGTGTTCACCCTAACTGTGCACCGTTGCGAAGGTTCGTCGTTTCGAAGCACCACGTGATGATCGGGTGTGATAGATTCTTACGTTCGAATACAACGGGTGTTGACGAGCCTAGCATGTACAGACATGGCCTCGGAACACACGCAATACACTTAGGTTGACTTGACGAGCCTAGCATGTACAGACATGGCCTCGGAACACGGAGGACCGAAAGGTCGAGCATGAGTCGTATAGAAGATACGATCAACATGGAGATGTTCACCGATCTTGACTAGTCCGTCTCACGTGATGATCGGACACGGCCTAGTTGAGTTCGGATCATGTTTCACTTAGATAACTAGAGGGATGTCTATCTGAGTGGGAGTTCATTAAATAATTTGATTATATGAACTTAATTATCATGAACTTAGTCTAAAAAATCTTTACACTATGTATTGTAGATCAAATGGCCCACGTTGTCCTCAATTTCAACGCGTTCCTAGAGAAAACCAAGCTGAAAGATGATGGCAGCAACTATACGGACTGGGTCCGGAACCTGAGGATCATCCTCATAGCAGCCAAGAAAGATTATGTCTTAGAAGCACCGCTAGGTGAAGCACCAATCCCTGAGAACCAAGACGTTATGAACGCTTGGCAGCAGCGTGCTGATGATTACTCCCTCGTTCAGTGCGGCATGCTTTACAGCTTAGAACCGGGTCTCCAAAAGCGTTTTGAGAAACATGGAGCATATGAGATGTTCGAGGAGCTGAAACTGGTTTTTCAAGCTCATGCCCGGGTCGAGAGATATGATGTCTCCGACAAGTTCTTCAGCTGTAAAATGGAGGAGTACAGTTCTGTTAGTGAGCACATACTCAGAATGTCTGGGTTGCACAACCGCTTGTCTCAGCTGGGAGTTAATCTCCCGGATGACACGGTCATTGACAGAATCCTCCAGTCGCTTCCACCAAGCTACAAGAGCTTTGTGATGAACTACAATATGCAGGGGATGGAAAAGACCATTCCCGAGGTGTATTCAATGCTGAAATCAGCTGAGGTAGAGATCAGAAAAGAACATCAAGTGTTGATGGTGAATAAAACCACTAAGTTCAAGAAGGGCAAGGGTAAGAAGAACTTCAAGAAGGACGGCAAGGCGGTTGCCACGCCCGGTAAGCCAGTTACCGGGAAGAAGTCAAAGAATGGACCCAAGCCCGAGACTGAGTGCTTTTATTGCAAGGGAAGTGGTCACTGGAAGCGGAACTGCCCCAAATATTTAGCGGACAAGAAGAAGGCCGGCAACACCCAAGGTATATGTGATATACAAGTAATTGATGTGTACCTTACCAGTACTCGTAGTAGCTCCTGGGTATTTGATACCGGTGCGGTTGCTCATATTTGTAACTCAAATCAGGAACTACGGAATAAACGGAGACTGGCAAAAGACGAGGTGACGATGCGCGTCGGGAATGGTTCCAAGGTCGATGTGATCGCCGTCGGCACGCTACCTCTACATCTACCCACGGGATTAGTTATAAACCTCAATAATTGTTATTTAGTGCCAGCTTTGAGCATGAACATTGTATCTGGATCTCGTTTAATTCGAGATGGCTACTCATTTAAATCTGAGAATAATGGTTGTTCTATTTATTTGAGAGATATGTTTTATGGTCATGCCCCGCTGGTCAATGGTTTATTTTTGATGAATCTCGAACGTGATGCTACACATGTTCATAGTGTGAATACCAAAAGATGTAAAGTTGATAACGATAGTCCCACATACTTGTGGCACTGCCGCCTTGGTCACATTGGTGTCAAGCGCATGAAGAAGCTCCATGCAGATGGACTTTTGGAGTCTCTTGATTACGAATCATTTGACACGTGCGAACCATGCCTCATGGGTAAGATGACCAAGACTCCGTTCTCCGGAACAATGGAGCGAGCAACCAACTTATTGGAAATCATACATACCGATGTGTGCGGTCCAATGAGTGTTGAGGCTCGCGGAGGATATCGTTATGTTCTCACTCTCACTGATGATTTAAGTAGATATGGGTATGTCTACCTAATGAAACACAAGTCTGAAACCTTTGAAAAGTTCAAGGAATTTCAGAGTGAGGTTGAGAATCAACATGACAGGAAAATAAAATTCTTACGATCAGATCGTGGTGGAGAATATTTAAGTCACGAATTTGGTACACACTTAAGGAAATGTGGAATAGTTTCACAACTCACGCCGCCTGGAACACCTCAGAGAAATGGTGTGTCCGAACGTCGTAATCGCACTCTATTGGATATGGTGCGATCTATGATGTCTCTTACCGATTTACCGCTCTCATTTTGGGGTTATGCTTTAGAGACTGCCGCATTCACTTTAAATAGGGCACCGTCTAAATCCGTTGAGACGACACCGTATGAATTATGGTTTGGGAAGAAACCTAAGCTGTCGTTTCTAAAAGTTTGGGGATGCGATGCTTATGTCAAGAAACTTCAACCTGAAAAGCTCGAACCCAAATCGGAAAAATGCGTCTTCATAGGATACCCTAAGGAAACTATTGGGTACACCTTCTACCTCAGATCCGAAGGCAAGATCTTCGTTGCCAAGAACGGGTCCTTTCTAGAGAAGGAGTTTCTCTCGAAAGAATTGAGTGGGAGGAAAGTGGAACTTGATGAGGTGATAGTCACCCCTTCCGAGTCGGAAAATAGCGCAGCGCGGGAAAATGTTCCTGTGGTGCCTACACCGACGGGGGAGGAAGTTAATGATGATGATCATGAAGCTTCGGATCAAGTTGCCACTGAACTTCGTAGGTCCACAAGGACACGTTCCGCACCAGAGTGGTACGGCAACCCTGTCCTTGAAATCATGTTGTTAGACAACGGTGAACCTTCGAACTATGAAGAAGCGATGGCGGGCCCGGATTCCGACAAATGGCTAGAAGCCATGAAATCCGAGATAGAATCCATGTATGAAAACAAAGTATGGACTTTGACTGACTTGCCCGATGAGCGGCGAGCCATAGAAAACAAATGGATCTTTAAGAAGAAGACGGACGCAGATGGTAATGTGACCATCTACAAAGCTCGACTTGTCGCTAAGGGTTATCGACAAGTTCAAGGGGTTGACTACGATGAGACTTTCTCACCCGTAGCGAAGCTGAAGTCCGTCCGAATCATGTTAGCAATTGCCGCATACTATGATTATGAGATATGGCAGATGGACGTCAAAACGGCATTCCTTAACGGCTTCCTTAAGGAAGAGTTGTATATGATGCAGCCGGAAGGTTTTGTCGATCCTAAGAATGCTAACAAAGTATGCAAGCTCCAACGCTCAATCTATGGGCTGGTGCAAGCATCTCGGAGTTGGAACATTCGCTTTGATGAGATGATCAAAGCGTTTGGGTTTACACAGACTTATGGAGAAGCCTGTGTTTACAAGAAAGTGAGTGGGAGCTCTGTAGCATTTCTCATATTATATGTGGATGACATACTATTGATGGGAAATGATATAGAATTCTTGGAAAGTATAAAGGCCTATTTGAATAAGTGTTTTTCAATGAAGGACCTTGGAGAAGCTGCTTATATATTAGGCATCAAGATCTATAGAGATAGATCAAGACGCCTCATTGGTCTTTCACAGAGTACATACCTTGACAAGATATTGAAGAAGTTCAGTATGGATCAGTCCAAGAAGGGGTTCTTGCCTGTATTGCAAGGTGTGCAATTGAGCACGGCTCAATGCCCGACCACGGCAGAAGATATAGAAGAGATGAGTGTCATCCCCTATGCCTCGGCCATAGGGTCTATTATGTATGCCATGCTGTGTACCAGACCTGATGTAAACCTTGCCGTAAGTTTGGTAGGAAGGTACCAAAGTAATCCCGGCAAGGAACACTGGACAGCGGTCAAGAATATCCTGAAGTACCTGAAAAGGACTAAGGATATGTTTCTCGTTTATGGAGGTGACGAAGAGCTCGTCGTAAAGGGTTACGTCGACGCTAGCTTCGACACAGATCTGGATGACTCGAAGTCACAGACCGGATACGTGTATATATTGAATAGAGGAGCAGTAAGCTGGTGCAGTTGCAAGCAAAGCGTCGTGGCGGGATCTACATGTGAAGCGGAGTACATGGCAGCCTCGGAGGCAGCACAGGAAGCAGTCTGGATGAAGGAGTTCATTACCGACCTAGGGGTGATTCCCAATGCGTCGGGCCCAATGACTCTCTTTTGTGACAACACTGGAGCTATTGCCCTTGCGAAGGAGCCCAGGTTTCACAGGAAGACCAGACATATCAAGCGTCGCTTCAACTCCATTCGTGAAAGTGTTCAAAATGGAGACATAGATATTTGTAAAGTGCACACGGACCTGAATGTAGCAGATCCGTTGACTAAACCTCTCCCTAGGGCAAAACATGATCAACACCAGGACGCAATGGGTGTTCGATTCATCACAATGTAACTAGATTATTGACTCTAGTGCAAGTGGGAGACTGTTGGAAATATGCCCTAGAGGCAATAATAAATGGTTATTATTATATTTCTGTGTTCATGATAATAGTCTATTATTCGTGCTATAATTGTATTGTCCGGAAATCATAATATATGTGTGAATACATAGACCACAACCTGTCCCTAGTAAGCCTCTAGTTGACTAGCTCGTTGATCAACAAATAGTCATGGTTTCCTGACTATGGACATTGGATGTCATTGATAACGGGATCACATCATTAGGAGAATGATGTGATGGACAAGACCCAACTTAAGCATAGCATAAAAGATCGTGTAGTTTCGTTTGCTAGAGCTTTTCCAATGTCAAGTATCTTTTCCTTAGACCATGAGATCGTGCAACTCCCGGATACCGTATGAGTGCTTTGGGTGTGCCAAACGTCACAACGTAACTGGGTGACTATAAAGGTGCATTACGGGTATCTCCGAAAGTGTCTGTTGGGTTGGCACGGATCGAGACTGGGATTTGTCACTCCGTGTAAACGGAGAGGTATCTCTGGGCCCACTCGGTAATGCATCATCATAATGAGCTCAATGTGACTAAGGCGTTAGTCACGGGATCATGCATTGCGGTACGAGTAAAGAGACTTGCCGGTAACGAGATTGAACTAGGTATTGGGATACCGACGATCGAATCTCGGGCAAGTAACATACCGATTGACAAAGGGAATTGCATACGGATTGATTGAATCCTCGACACCGTGGTTCACCCGATGATATCATCGTGGAACATGTGGGAGCCAACATGGGTATCCAGATCCCGCTGTTGGTTATTGACCGGAGAGGCGTCTCGGTCATGTCTGCATGTCTCCCGAACCCGTAGGGTCTACACACTTAAGGTCCGGTGACGCTAGGGTTGTAGAGATATATGTATGCGGAAACCCGAAAGTTGTTCGGAGTCCCGGATGAGATCCCGGACGTCACGAGAGGTTCCGGAGGTAAAGATTTATATATGGGAAGTCTTATTTTGGTCGCCGGAAAAGTTTCGCGCTTTATCGGTATTGTACCGGGAGTGCCGAAAGGGGTCCGGGGGTCCACCAAGGGGGTCCACCAGCCCCGGGGGGCCACATGGGCTGTAAGGGGTGCGCCTTGGCCTATATGGGCCAAGGGCACCAGCCCCAAGAGGCCCATGCGCAAGAGATAAGAAAGAAGGGAGAGTCCTAAAGGGGGAAGGCACCTCCGAGGTGCCTTGGGGGGGAAGGACTCCCCCCTGGCCGCACCCTTCCTTGAAGGAAGGGGCAAGGCTGCGCCCCCCCCTCTCCCTTGGCCCTATATATAGTGGGGGGAAGGGAGGGCAGCAAGATC
Organism: Aegilops tauschii subsp. strangulata; assembly: GCF_002575655.3. Classification (NCBI taxonomy): domain Eukaryota; kingdom Viridiplantae; phylum Streptophyta; class Magnoliopsida; order Poales; family Poaceae; genus Aegilops; species Aegilops tauschii. Next base: position 603,697,492 of record NC_053037.3, read on the forward strand.
CAAGCCTTGGGCGCCTCCCTCCTCCCCTGCAACACCTCTCTCTCTCTCGCAGAAGCTCGGCGAAGCCCTGCCGGAGACCCGCTACATCCACCACCACGCCGTCGTGCTGTTGGATCTCCATCAACCTCTCCTTCCCCCTTGCTGGATCAAGAAGGAGGAGACGTTGCTGCACCGTACGTGTGTTGAACGCGGAGGTGCCGTCCGTTCGGCACTCGGTCATCGGTGATTTGGATCACGGCGAGTACGACTCCGTCATCCACGTTCATTGGAACGCTTCCGCTCGCGATCTACAAGGGTATGTAGATCCACTCCTTTCCCCTCGTTGCTAGTAGACTCCATAGATGCATCTTGGTGAGCGTAGGAAAATTTTAAATTATGCTACGATTCGCAACAGCTATGGCCCGAAAGGGCGTCGCAGCGGTAGCCGCGGGTCGGGGCGACGGCGGGGAAAACCTCAGGGCGGTTGCAGGGACCGCGTGCCACGCTCGCTACGGCCCGATGGGGCGACGAAGCGGCAGCGCGAGGGTCGGTGGAGCCACTGGGACGGCCTGAGTGGACGGCCTCGGGGCGGCGATGGACCGCAGGCCGCGGCACTACGGCCCGAAGGGGCGACACAGCGGCAACGCGCGGGTCGGTGCAGCTGCAGGGAAAACCACGGGATGACGGCAGGGACCGCGTGCCACGCTCGCTACGGCCCGACGGTCGGTGCAGCCACGGAGACGCCTGAAGCGAACAACCTCGAGGCGGCGGTTGACCGCGGGCCACGGCACTACAGCCTGAAGGAGCGACGCAGCGGCAGCGCTGGTCGATGCAGCCGCGAGGAGAACCACAGGGCGGTGGCGCTACGATCAGATGGGGCAACGCAATGCCAGCCCATTGCTCGATCGGAAGAGTGTGCTGTATTCAGGGACGATCTTCGCGAAACTTGACGCAAGAGGTCTGGTTGATCAGATCAAAGACATGTGTCAGAGGACGGGACGTTGCAACAGCGTGCAACGGGAGTGCCTTCACCGCATATAACGCAAGCGCGCGGACAGCCAGTCACCACGAATGCATGCCCGGCCAACATGCACGCGACCTGCATGGAACAGCCATGGGCGTGCGTCGAGAGGCCAGCGCAGATGCCCCAGTAGCAAACCTCGGCCGCGCGAGGCGCGTGATTGGTCGCGGGTGAGGCGGCCAGCCCGACGGTTCAGCGCACGACTGCGCGAGCGACCGCTGGACCAGTGCACCCAACACACGCGCGGAAGGCCCGAGGCGCCGTGTAGCAACCGATCCTGTCGGAGTCGATGAAGAGACGTCGATGAAGTAGAGTGCGAGGTAGATGACGAACGGCGGCGGACGACGCAACCCGATCATAGATCGAAAAACCAAAAAGAAAGAAAGCCGCTCAATCGACCAATGAGATAGAAAAATCCGGATCAAAGGATCGGGAAAAAGACTCTCTAGAGCAGCCGGTCCACGACCGGCGGACGAACCCTAGGTACGGGCGGCGCAGCCCCCGGCGGCGGTCATGTAGGCCGATCGCCCTGGAGGCGGCGCACGGGGCGGAAGCGGCGGGCGACGGCTAGGGTTTGGATCGGTTAGACTGATACCATGTTAGAAGAAAGAGAGAGGGATTGGTGGAATCAATGTTGTATTGTTTAAGCCTCGTGGGCATATATATAGAGGTACAATAATCTATTTAAAGTTCAAGACAAGCCAAAATAAATCCTAATATATCTAGTCTTTTCTAATAATCAATATACTCAACAGGAAGATTAATACACACGCGCAGCATGGCCGGGCTCAAAAGCCCGGCTATGTGGTCTAGTACTCTAGTTCTTTGGGGCGGTTACAGAACGTCCAGAGCACCTTTCAGACGTAACATGCAACTAGAAAGCACGGTTAGTAGAGCGAACCTTCACGGATCCCGGGGCTGCGTCGAACGGTCACCGGACAGCCACGTCGCGAAAGACCCCTACGTGCGTAGTGGGCGACACAGAGAGATGTAGGGGAAGCGCATACCAGAGCACATATACGCTACAGTAGAAAAGTAGTATATCGCTAGTACGTACGTAGACACGAGTGCCTAACCACCGGAAGCAAATGGAATGCATCCACCATGCACCGAACCAATCGATCGATCGATCGACATGAGTTCTGAAAGCAAGGGGTTATGCGAAAAATGTGCCTTAGCTGACTCCGCAGGTTTACATGCCATTGGTCTGAATTGCTACTCTCCGTGCTTTCGGAAAGTTGTCATTTCAGACATGAGTATATTTTTGCGGGGTAACTTGTATATTTTTCACTATCAACTTGATTTTTCTGATTTTTTATAAAAGAAGTTGGATCAGATTCTTAAAATTATTTGTCATTCATGTGAACTTGTCACAAAGGCACCTTTGCGATGACATGGTCTTTGTTGGATTTGATAAATATTCAGTGACATAAATTAAAACACTCTTGATGCCGATGACTCTTGATGTGAGCCGGGAACATGCAGAGTGCTCTAACCGGGCGGGCACCAAGCGCGAGCCAGCGTTCCGGTGCAGGCTAGCACGACTGAACCAGCCACCCGGGGCTGAAGATGCCGGCAGGCAGGTCTGGCCTCCCCTTCAGGCCTCGGGCAAGAGCTTGCCCAATGACGGTGGCCCCAGGCGAGCACCACGGTGCACCCGTCATGGAATGGCCAGCTGCCCCCTCGCCCCCCCCCCCCCCCCCCCCCCCCCCCCCCCCGCACGAGGGGGACATCACGGTCGCACCCATAGCCACCCAATGATGGTGGCCCCAGGCGATTGGGCGGTTCACCAATCATGGACCTTCCAACCGGGTCGTCCGGGTCCGTGCCGTCTAGAAAGATCGGATGCTGCGGAGCTGCCCGATTGGCTCCCGCGGCAAGCCACCCGACAACAGATGGCCATAAGCCTCTCTTCGCCCTTGATGAGCCCAGGAAGGCAGATACTCCAACCTCCTTTATAGGAGTAATTATTCTTAGATTTTTTGTCATAGCCTATTGTGCCAATATTAGGACTCCTTGCCAAGTTTTAGCTATTTTTGACAATGTTTAGGTATCCATCATGTTTTCGTCTTAAATGGCTATATAAAATGATAAATAAAGGTTATTACATAAAATACCGATTTCAATTCACATTAGTTCTTATGAATGTCCAATAAAGGTTTCCTAAAATTTTAAAGTTGAAATGTGTTCCAATGGTCACAGCAAAAGGGTATTTGTATGTTATGTTATGGAAGATAGTCCACTTGGTGAATAATCGTTATTTCTATTATGTGTAATCTTCTCAAAATTCGAAGAGAGTCTATTGTACAAACATTACAACTCCTTGCCATTTTTTTATTATTGGTTTACAATGTTTAGATATTCTTTCATCTTTTCCCTCTTAAATAGTTGTACAAAATGACAACTGAAGATTATTACACAAATATAGTGATTTTAATTCATATTGCGTCTTATAAATGTCTATTATAAAGCCATAGTAATCATCCACTAATTGGTTTGGGTGGTACAAACTTAGAGACATGGAATTCATCTGAGATAGTCCATTTTGTGAACAACCTTCTATTTCAATTTTGTGTATCGTTCCCACAATTTTTTCACAAGTTCATGTGCCAATATTAGGATTTTTGGAAATATATGGTAGTCTTTTTTTTCAAATAACAAGCGAAAATTCAGTTTGATCAGTTCCTCCCTAAACAATCGAATATATCATTCAATCACTACACATGATCTAATATTCTATATGTGTATTTGTATATACTTTTTGTGTGATTTTTAAGACTTCATTTCATATACCTAAGGTTTAGAATGGAATTTGATTTAATAAGTGGGAATAAATTAATTGAAACAGAAGTCAATGACATGTAGGGCATCCTTGTCGGCCCCACGAGCACACTCCACTGCCCAGCTATCACAGATCATTTCGCTCAAGGAATACAACTTTGGGGTGGATGAAATTTGGGGCCCTAAACTTCCTAGCTACTTCCTCTCTGGTAGGAAGGTGTTGTCCCCAAAGGTGTAGTGGTTTGTAGAAAGCGCAAATTTACCCTCAAGTGGATGACCTTAAGATTTATCGAACCAGTAGGAGTACTTTGACTATAGCTAATGATCAATACCTGCACACGACTATATTACTTGTCTTGGTCCCCAAAGAAACTAATGAGATTGTTAGTCTCACTAGCCTTGCTAGTGACAAGAACTATTGTATCGTGTGGAAGGAACGTATCACATTAATAACCATTCAACTTGTAAACGAGAAGTAAAAATGGTGATCAAGATAAAAATCAATAAGAATGCACTACTAGGGAAAACCCTAGTAGTAGCGCTTGTTTTATAGCTAGCAGTAGCGCTTGTACGAGCGCTACCACTAAGGCGCTACAGCTAACTAGTAGCAGTAGCGCTGGAAAGGGACCGCTACTGCTATACCTAGTTAGCAGTAGCGCTTTCGTTGGGACAGCGCTACTGCTAGTAGTAAGTAGCAGTAGCGTTTATTCTGAAAAGCGCTGCTGCTAACTTTTTCTATATTTTTAAAAATATAACTTATTTTCGTTGTGGTTTTATACACAGTACTTTCATCATATGATTTTATGACCACGATTAGTTATTATATATAACAGTGGGTGAAATGAACGTGGAGTAGATTCAAGTGGTGGCAACATATGGTGCATGTCGAAATTACTACTCTAATCCAAACTTGATCTAGTTTGGATTAGTACTACTTTCGATGTGCACCACATGTTGCCTCCACTTGAATCTAATCCATGTTCATTTCAGCTACTGATATATATATAATAACTCATCATGCTCCTATAACAACTTAGCATCATGCATCATCGATCATAATAATAAATAACTCATCATTGGTATCATAATAACAAGTCATACTCATCATCATCGATCATACAACTTTTACTCGATACCACATCATCATCATAGTCATCTAACCAATCCTACTTAGTTGTTCTTAGCACATGATCATGAATATTAGCTAGGACCTACTACCTTCTCTTAGGTAAAATAGCATAAAACAAGATAGCCCTGACTCTCCATTATGGAGAATGGATATTATCCTGTCTCCAATTCTTGCCTTTCGCAGAATGTTGCTTCCAAGAACCTCCCTACGACTGACCATACATTTTTTCCATTCTTTGATTATCATGTCTTCACCGGTTTTAGAAATCCGATATGGAGAGGTGTGATTCGTAGGATGACCTAGCTGTATGTTCAAAACATCAGGGCGACCATTCTGATACATCGGACGAGGCACACAATCCTTCGGGATTTTCTGTTGAAAAACATAGTAATAACTTCATAATTAGCAATGTAGTTCAGTTTTGAAAGAATTTATGCAAAAGATGCACGGATGTCGTAATAGTAAAAAATCTTACCATGGCATCTCCATGGATGTTACCGTGGTTCAACACGTGCACTAGTGGCACGTATTGACCATAATGTGGAGGAGTTTGATAATAGATATTGTAATTCTCAAGATCAGTATGGATCAGATGATTTTTCTCCTGATAAGTTAACGTAGAGACATCGGTGTAGTAGGTTCTGTCTACCATCTTCCGCACATTGTTTGAAGAATGAGAATAAGCTGTCAATGGAAATAAGCTATCAAATATTTTGAAATAAATAATATAAATTAGTTAATAACTATGTTTGAGAAACTCACATAGCGGTAGAATTGGAAGCGTATTAACAAGGACCCAAATATCCATATTGTCTTGGTCGATGTCAGGATCACCAAGATCCATGGTGACAAGCATACCCTCATAAAAACCATACATCTTGCAAAGTGCTTCCCAATTTGTGCAACCAAAATGGGTTACGCTCTCAGAATTATACAGATTTACTTCAAAATCCATACCATGATGGGTCCTTACGTGAATTTTCTTTGTTTCAAAATTTTCATGGTCTTCAAAATCCATCCTCTCCAAGACATAGCGTCTTGCATGACATGGGATAAGCTACTCGAATGGTAAAAGATGAAAATTACATGTTGAAATAGTTGAAGTCATGCTTAATTACGAAAAAAACACCTGTCGTCGTTGCGTACCGTTTCAACATCGAAGGTCTCCTGGAGCTTAATGCTGAAGCGCCGACCTTCGTCCATGTGAGGCCTATCGCACAGACCCCGGTCGTTGTTGCACCAGTCGCACTCCCCCGGGAGACTTTCGTCGTCCGATAACGACATTTCCTAGGTTCATAATTCAAAGATTAAACTTGTACAGTTCAATATATGTACTACAAAAACTAAATTAGATCATTATTATTCATCACGGGTTGACTATTGGTCTGCCGAGTCTTTTTCTTGAAAACACTCAGCTCGCGTGGTGTATACATTCGACCGTTGGTGATGATCGCTCCTCCTTTCGTCCCCGAGTGCATTACACTAAAATGTCTAGCACACGGGAACGAAGGAGAAGCGATCCCCACGACAACAGTCGGGATTTTTCGTCCTCTCATATGTGGTGGAGACTCTCACTCATGATTCCTCTCTGACATTTGCAATCGCCGGTGATGGTCGTTAGTCCACCTTCCCCTAGTGCATAACAAATGTCTGGCACCCGGAGAAGAAGGAGAAACGACCCCCACGACAACAGTCGGGATTCTTCGTCCTCTCTCATATATGGCCGATACACTCCCTCACTGATTTTTCGACCGTCGGTGATGGAGCCTCGACAGACTTAAAGTCAACCCGAAATGTCATTTAATTATTTTTCTAGAAAATCCAGGCCACTCGATATTTCCTACATATTCTAGCACAAGTCATGCCAGAATTCACGGAAAAATCCGGCATGACCTTTGCTAAAAAAAGGACATATCGAGCGCCTGAAATTTGCCGGAACAGAAATTAATCAACACTCCGGCAAAACATAGGCCACTCGAAGGTGTAACCTGCAAACATGTCCGGCCACTTGGGCAAGCACATATCCTATTTGAGCAACACAAGATATACATATTTATATCTACATCATATGAGCATTCAAAGTAGGAGTAGTTTTCCAATTTGAGCATTCAATAAGCAAACCCAAATCGTAAAATAAATTAGTATCCAAATTAGCATGCATTCAATAAGACAAACTAAATCATCTCTTTCGTCCGTACATCGTCGAATATTATCACTAATACATCTCGAATAGTATCATACATATAACATCACTAATATAGCTAAAACCCTAGAGAACGACGGGTATCGGCGCGGGCAGTGGACACCCAAAGAGAAGGAACCATCACAGGATCATAGCTCCAGTGAGATCCCTGAAGAACCTGCCAGGTATTGGAGAACCTGCCCTCCAACGCAACCATGTTGCGACGGACGTGCTCGTCCTCCTCGCTGACACGGTGACGTACCACCTCCGCGGGGTCCTCAAGCCTCCGCACCGTCACTGGCCCACGCGACCGCCACACAAGAAGGTTTGGGTCAACGACGGGCTGGCTCCTCACCAAGCTACGCCCCCCGGAAGGTAGCACCTCCCAGTACCAGCCCGGTGGAGCCCAGTCCCGGACATGGCCCCTCTGATCAAGCAGGTTTCCTCCGCCGAGTCGACGACGAGGATGCGGGATAGGCATCGTCAACGTCGATGCGGGAATAAATGCTTTAACTAAAAAAATAACAACAAATTCTGTTAACTACACCTAGTTAAATACACCTAAATTCTATTAACTACACCTAGTTAAAAACGTACATTTTGAACATGATTCGATCATAACTAGGGTTCATACTACATTATTCTAAGATTAAACACTTAAAATACCTAAATTAAATTAACAACATGGGGTGGCTGGTCTCACCTCGAGGTTGGAGGTGGTCAGTAACGAGGACGACGGGGGGGATGATGCAGGGGCTCCTTTATTTCTGCAAAAATAAAATATAAACAAAAACATTATTATCGTCATCTTAGGACTTAGTGAATATCCAATTTGATTCCAAATAAAATTTTCAATTGTTTGCAATTTGTTTCCTAAACCCTAAGAACATTATTATCCTCACTTTTTTACCTACTGTCTACTTCTTGAACCATAGAAAAATGCCCTAATTTCACAAACTTAGAAAAAAATCCTATTCTATTCAAAAGACCTACATTTACTTATTTTTTCAATTCTATTCAGAAAACGTACATTTACTAAAATAATCTCACTTAGCATAATGTATTTCTCTACCTAAAAATTTCTATTACTAAATTATTTTACTAAAAAAATTTATACCTAAATTTTTATACAAACAGAGGAGGGCAGTGGGAGGAGGAGGAGGGAGGAGTGAGGGCTTCGGGCGGCTGGGGAAGGGCGGAGAGAGGAGGGAGCAGGGAGCAGGGCGGCGGTCAGACGAGGGAGAGGAGGGAGGAGCGAGGGCCGCCGGCGCGAGGGAGGAGAGAGGAGGGCCGTGGGAGGAGGGAAAGAGGAGGGCGGCGAGAGGAGGAGGAGGAGGGAGGGAGGGCGGCGAGAGGAGGAGGGAGGGAGGGAGGCAGATACCTTGGGGGCGTCTCTTGGGGAACGTAGTATTTCAGAAATTTCCTACGATCACGCAAGATTTATCTAGGAGAAGCATAGCAACGAGCGGGGAGAGTGTGTCCACGTACCCTCGTAGACCGAAAGCGGAAGCGTTAAGTAACGCGGTTGATGTACTCGAACGTCTTCGCGATCCAACCGATCAAGTACCGAACGCACGGCACCTCCGCGACCTGCACACGTTCAGCTCGGTGACGTCCCTCGAACTCTAGATCCAGCTGAGGCCGAGGGAGAGTTCCGTTAGCACGACGGCGTGGTGACGGTGATGATGAAGTTACCGGCACAGGGCTTCGCCTAAGCACTACGACGATATGACCGCGGTGTAAAACTGTGGAGGGGGGCACCGCACACGGCTAAAGATCAACTTGTGTGTCTATGGGATGCCCCCTCCCCCGTATAAAAAGGAGGGGAGGAGGAGGCCGGCCGGCCACAAGGGGCGCGCCAAGGGGGGAGGAATCCTACTCCTAGTAGGAGTAGGTTTCCCCCTTTCCGAGTCCAACTAGGAGGAGAAGGAAGGAGAGGGAGAGGGAGAGGGAAAGAGGGGCCACGCCCCCTCCCCTTGTCCTATTCAGACTCCCCTTGGGGGAGGGGCGCGCCACCTCCTGGCAGCAGCCCTCTCTCTCCCCTAAGGCCCACTAAGGCCCATAACTTCCCGGGGGGGGGGGGTCCGGTAACCCCCCGGCACTCCGGTTTTTATCCGAAACTCTTCAGAACACTTCCGGTTCCGAACAACATGGTCCAATATATCAATCTTTATGTCTCGACCATTTCGAGACTCCTCTTCATGTCCGTGATCTCATCCGAGACTCCGAACAACCTTCGGTACATCAAATCACATAAACTCATAATACCAATCGTCATCGAACTTTAAGCATGCGGACCCTACGGGTTCGAGAACTATGTAGACATGACCAATACTCGTCTCCGGTCAATAACCAATAGCGGAACCTAGATGCTCATATTGGTTCCTACATATTCTACGAATATATTTATTAGTCAAACCGCATAACATCATACGTTGTTCCCTTTGTCATCGGTATGTTACTTGCCCGAGATTCGATCGTCGGTATCACCATACCTAGTTCAATCTCGTTACCGGCAAGTCTCTTTACTCGTTCCGTAATATGCATCATCCCGCAACTAACTCATTAGTCACATTGCTTGCAAGGCTTATAGTGATGTGCATTACCGAGAGGGCCCAGAGATACCTCTTTGATAATCGGAGTGACAGATTCTAATCTCGATTTATACCAACTCAACAAACACCATCGGAGACACCTGTAGAGCATCTTTATAATCACCCAGTTACGTTGTGACGTTTGATAGCACACTAAGTGTTCCTCCGGTATTTGGGAGTTGCATAATCTCATAGTCAGAGGAACATGTATAAGTCGTGATGAAAGCAATAGCAACAAACTAAACATCATAGTGCTAAGCTAACGGATGGGTCTTGTCCATCACATCATTCTCTAATGATGTGATCCCGTTCATCAAATGAAAACACATGTCTATGGCTAGGAAACATAACCATCTTTGATAAATAAGCTAGTCAAGTAGAGGCATACTAGGGACACTCTGTTTGTCTATGTATTCACACATGTACTAAGTTTCCGGTCAATACAATTCTAGCATGAACAATAAACATTTATCATGATATAAGGAAATGTAAATAACAACTTTATTATTGCCTCTAGGGCACATTTCCTTCAGTCTCCCACTTGCACTATAGTCAATAATCTAGATTACACAATAATGATTCTAACACCCATGGAGTCTTGGTGCTGATCATGTTTTGCTCGTGAGAGAGGCTTAGTCAACGAGTCTGCAACATTCAGATCCGTATGTATCTTGCAAATCTCTATGTCCCCTTCCGACACTTGATGACAGATGGAATTGAAGCGTCTCTTGATGTGCTTGGTCTTCTTGTGAAATCTGGATTCCTTTGCCAAGGCAATTGCACCAGTATTGTCACAAAAGATTTTCATTGGACCCGATGCACTAGGTATGACACCTAGATCGGATATGAACTCCTTCATCCAGACTCCTTCATTTGCTGCTTCAGAAGCAGCTATGTACTCCGCTTCACACGTAGATCCCGCCACCACGCTCTATTTGGAACTACACCAACTGATAGCTCCACCATTCAATATAAATACGTATCCGGTTTGAGACTTAGAGTCATCCGGATCAGTGTCAAAGCTTGCATCGACGTAACCATTTACAACAAGCTCTTTGTCACCTCCATAAACGAGAAACATATCCTTAGTCCTTTTCAGGTATTTCAGGATGTTCTTAACCGCTATCCAGTGATCCACTCCTGGATTACTTTGGTACCTCCCTACTATACTTATAGCAAGGCACACATCAGGTCTGGTACACAACATTGAAGGAAATATGCCCTAGAGGCAATAATAAAGTATTATATATTTCCTTATATCATGATAAATGTTTATTATTCATGCTAGAATTGTATTAACCGGAAACATAATACATGTGTGAATACATAGACAAACAGAGTGTCACTAGTATGCCTCTACTTGACTAGCTCGTTAATCAAAGATGGTTATGTTTCCTAGCCATAGACATGAGTTGTCATTTGATTAACGGGATCACCTCATTAGGAGAATGACGTGATTGACTTGACCCATTCCGTTAGCTTAGCACCCGATCGTTTAGTATGTTGCTATTGCTTTCTTCATGACTTATACATGTTCCTATGACTATGAGATTATGCAACTCCCGTTTACCGGAGGAACACTTTGTGTGCTACCAAACGTCACAACGTAAATGGGTGATTATAAAGGTGCTCTACAGGTGTCACCAAAGGTACTTGTTGGGTTGGCGTATTTCGAGATTAGGATTTGTCACTCCAATTGTCGGAGAGGTATCTCTGGGCCCACTTGGTAATGCACATCACTATAAGCCTTGCAAGCATTGTGACTAATGAGTTAGTTGCGGGATGATGTATTACGGAACGAGTAAAGAGACTTGCCAGTAACGAGATTGAACTAGGTATCGAGATACCGACGATCGAATCTCGGGCAAGTAACATACCGATGACAAAGGGAACAACGTATGTTGTTATGCGGTCTGACCGATAAAGATCTTCGTAGAATATGTGGGAGCCAATATGGGCATCCAGGTACCGCTATTGGTTATTGACCGGAGACGTGTCTCGATCATGTCTACATAGTTCTCGAACCCGTAGGGTCCGCACGCTTAACGTTACGATGACAGTTTTATTGAGTTTTGATGTACCGAAGGAGTTCGGAGTCCCGGATGATATCGGGGATATGACGAGGAGTCTCGAAATGGTCGAGACGTAAAGATCAATATATTGGACGACTATATTCGGACTTTGGAAAGGTTCTGAGTGATTCGGGTATTTTTCGGAGTACCGGAGAGTTACGGGAATACGTATTGGGCCTTATTGGGCCATACGGGAAAGAAGGAAAAGGGCCTCAAGGGTGGCCGCACCCCTCCCCTTGGTCTGGTCCGAATTGGACTAGGGAAGGGGGGCGCCCCCTTCCTTCCTTCTCTTTTTCCCTTCCTCTTTTCCTATTCCATATGGGAGGTGGAATCCTACTAGGACTAGGGAGTCCTAGTAGGACTCCACACTTGGTGCGCCCCCTCCTAGGGCCGGCCTCCTCCTCCCTTGCTCCTTTATATACGGGGGCAGGGGGGCACCCCAGAGAGACAACAATTGATCCTTGAGATCTCTTAGCCGTGTGCGGTGCCCCCCTCCACCATATTACACCTCGATAATACCGTTGCGGAGCTTAGGCGAAGCCCTGCGTCGGTGGAACATCATCATCGTCACCACGCCGTCGTGCTGACGAAACTCTCCCTCAACACTCGGCTAGATCGGAGTTCGAGGGACGTCATCGAGCTGAACGTGTGTAGAACTCGGAGGTGCCGTACGTTCGGTACTTGATCGGTCGGATCGTGAAGACGTACGACTACATCAACCGCGTTGTGATAATGCTTCCGCTGTCGGTCTACGAGGGTACGTGGACAACACTCTCCCCTCTCGTTGCTATGCATCACCATGATCTTGCGTGTGCGTAGGAATTTTTTTGAAATTACTACGTTCCCCAACAGTGGCATCCGAGCCTGGTTTTATGCGTTGATGCTATGCACGAGTAGAACACAAGTGAGTTGTGGGCGATATAAGTCATACTGCTTACCAGCATGTCATACTTTGGTTCAGCGGTATTGTGAGATGAAGCGGCCCGGACTGACATTACGCGTACGCTTACGCGAGACTGGTTTCACCGTTCGGAGCACTCGTTGCTTAAAGGTGACTGGCGGGTGTCTGTCTCTCTCACTTTAGTTGAACCGAGTGTGGCTACGCCCGGTCCTTGCGAAGGTTAAAACAGCACCAACTTGACAAACTATCGTTGTGGTTTTGATGCGTAGGTAAGAACGGTTCTTGCTAAGCCCGTAGCAGCCACGTAAAACTTGCAAATACAAAGTAGAGGACGTCTAACTTGTTTTTGCAGGGCATGTTGTGATGTGATATGGTCAAGACATGATGTGATATAATGTGTTGTATGAGATGATCATGTTTTGTAACCGAGTTATCGGCAACTGGCAGGAGCCATATAGTTGTCGCTTTATTGTATGAGATGCTATCACCATGTAATAGTTTTACTTTATCACTAAGCGGTAGCGATAGTCGTAAAAGCAATTATTTGGCGAGACGACAACGACACTACGATGGAGATCAAGGTGTCGCGCCGGTGACGATGGTGATCATGACGGTGCTTTGGAGATGGAGATCACGAGCACGGTGCTTCGGGGATGGAGATCACAAGCACAAGATGATGATGGCCATATCATATCACTTATATTGATTGCATGTGATGTTAATCCTTTATGCATCTTATCTTGCTTTGATTGACGGTAGCATTATAAGATGATCTCTCACTAAAATTTCAAGATAAAAGTGTTCTCCCTGAGTATGCACCGTTGCAAAAGTTCTTCGTGCTGAGACACCACGTGTTAATCGGGTGTGATAGGCTCTACGTTCAAATACAACGGGTGCAAAACAGTTGCACACGCGGAATACTCAGGTTAAACTTGACGAGCCTAGCATATACAGATATGGCCTCGGAACACAGAGACCGAAAGGTCGAGCGTGAATCATATAGTAGATATGATCAACATAGTGATGTTCACCACTGAAACTACTCCATCTCACGTGTTAATCGGACATGGTTTAGTTGCTTTGGATCACGTAATCACTTAGATGATTAGAGGGATGTCTATCTAAGCGGGAGTTCTTAAGTAATATGATTAATTGAACTTAAATTTATCATGAACTTAGTCCTGATAGTGTTTTGCAAATTATGTTGTAGATCAATAGCTCGCGTTGTTGCTTCCCTATGTTTATTTTGATATGTTCCTAGAGAAAATTATGTTGAAAGATGTTAGTAGCAAAGATGCGGATTGGATCCGTGATCTGAGGATTATCCTCAGTGCTGCACAGAAGAATTATGTCCTTAATGCACCGCTAGGTGACAGACCTATTGCAGGAGCAGATGCAGACGTTATGAACGTTTGGCTAGCTCAATATGATGACTACTTGATAGTTTAGTGCACCATGCTTAACGGCTTAGAATCGGGACTTCAAAGACGTTTTGAACGTCATGGACCATATGAGATGTTCCAGGAGTTGAAGTTAATATTTCAAGCAAATACCCGAGTTGAGAGATATGAAATCTCCAACAAGTTCTATAGCAAAAAGATAGAGGAGAATATCGGGGATATGACGAGGAGTCTCGAAATGGTCGAGACGTAAAGATCAATATATTGGACGACTATATTCGGACCTCGGAAAGGTTCTGAGTGATTCGGGTATTTTTGGAGTACCGGAGAGTTACGGGAATACGTATTGGGCCTTATTGGGCCATACGGGAAAGAAGGAAAAGGGCCTCAAGGGTGGCCGCACCCCTCCCCTTGGTCTGGTCCGAATTGGACTAGGGAAGGGGGGCGCCCCCTTCCTTCCTTCTCTTTTTCCCTTCCTCTTTTCATATTCCATATGGGAGGTGGAATCCTACTAGGACTAGGGAGGCCTAGTAGGACTCCACACTTGGTGCGCCCCCTCCTAGGGTCGGCCTCCTCCTCCCTTGCTCCTTTATATACGGGGGCAGGGGGGCACCCCAGAGAGACAACAATTGATCCTTGAGATCTCTTAGCCGTGTGCGGTGCCCCCTCCACCATATTACACCTCGATAATACCGTTGCGGAGCTTAGGCGAAGCCCTGCGTCGGTGGAACATCATCATCGTCACCACGCCGTCGTGCTGACGAAACTCTCCCTCAACACTCGGCTGGATCGGAGTTCGAGGGACGTCATCAAGCTGAACGTGTGTAGAACTCGGAGGTGCCGTACGTTCGGTACTTGATCGGTCGGATCGTGAAGACGTACGACTACATCAACCGCGTTGTGATAATGCTTCCGCTGTCGGTCTACGAGGGTACGTGGACAACACTCTCCCCTCTCGTTGCTATGCATCACCATGATCTTGCGTGTGCGTAGGAATTTTTTTGAAATTACTACGTTCCCCAACAAACATTGCATACATGATAGAACCTATGGCTGAGGCATAGGGAATGACTTTCATTTTCTCTCTATCTTCTGCAGTGGTTGGGCATTGAGTCTCACTCAACTTCACACCTTGCAATACGGGCAAGAACCCTTTCTTTGACTGATCCATTTTGAACTTCTTCAAATCTTATCAAGGTATGTGCTTTGTGAAAGTCCAATTAAGCGTCTTCATCTATCTCTATAGATCTTGATGCCCAATATGTAAGCAGCTTCACCGAGGTCTTTCATAGAAAAACTCTTATTCAAGTATCCTTTTATCCTATCCAGAAATTCTATATCATTTCCAATCAGCAATATGTCATCCACTCACTTTCTTGTAAATACAGGCTTCTCCAAATGTCTGTATAAAACCATATGCTTTGATCACACTATCAAAACGTTTATTCCAACTCCGAGAGGCTTGCACCAGTCCATAAATGGATCGTTGGAGCTTGCACACTTTGTTAGCACCCTTTGGATCAACAAAACCTTCTGGTTGCATCATATACAACTCTTCTTCCAGAAATCCATTTAGGAATGCAGTTTTGACAACCATTTGGCAAATTTCATAATCATAAATTGCGGCAATTGCTAACATGATTCAGACAGACTTAAGCATCGCTATGGGTGAGTAAGTCTCATCGTAGTCAACTCCTTGAACTTGTCGAAAACCTTTCGCAACAAGTCGAGCTTTGTAGACAGTAACATCACCGTCAGCGTCAGTCTTCTTCTTGAAGATCCATTTATTCTCTATGGCTTGCTGATCATTTGGCAAGTCAACCAAAGTCCACACTTTGTTCTCATACATGGACCCCATCTCAGATTTCATGACCTCAAGCCATTTCACGGAATCTGGGCTCATCATCACCTCCTCATAGTTCGTAGGTTCTTCATGGTCAAGTAACATGACGTCCAGAACCGGATTGCCGTACCACTCTGGTGCGGATCTTACTCTGGATGACCTACGAGGTTCGGTAGTAACTCGATCAGAAGCTTCATGATCATCATCATTAGCTTCCTCACTAATTGGTGTAGGAATCACTGGAACTGATTTCTGTGATGAACTACTTTCCAATGAGGGAGCAGGTACAATTACCTCATCAAGTTCTACTTTCCTCCCACACACTTCTTTCGAGAGAAACTCCTTCTCTAGAAAGGATCCATTCTTAGCAACGAAAATCTTGCCTTCGGATGTGTGATGGTGTACCCAACAGTTTCCTTTGGGTATCCTATGAAGACACATTTCTCCGATTTGGGTTGGAGCTTATCAGGTTGAATTTTTTCACATAAGCATCGCAACCCCAAACTTTAAGAAACGACAACTTGGGTTTCTTGCCAAACCACATTTCATATGGTGTCGTCTCAATGGATATAGATGGTGCCCTATTTAACGTGAATGCAGCCGTCTCTAAAGCATAACCCCAAAACGATAGCGGTAAATCAGTAAGAGACATCATAGGTCGCACCATATCTAATAAAGTGCGGTTACGACGTTCGGACACACCATTACGCTGTGGTGTTCCAGGTGGCATGAGTTGCGAAACTATTCCGCATTGTTTCAAATGAAGACCAAACTCATAACTCAAATATTCACCTCCACGATCAGATCATAGAAACTTTATTTTCTTGTTAAGATGATTTTCCACTTCACTCTGAAATTCTTTGAACATTTCAAATGTTTCAAACTTATGTTTCATCAAGTAGATATACCCATATCTACTCAAATCATCTATGAAGGTCAGAAAATAACGATACCCGTCGCGAGCCTCAACACTCATTGGACCGCATACATCAGTATGTATTATTTCCAACAAGTCTGTAGCTCGCTCCATTGTTCCGGAGAATGGAGTTTTAGTCATCTTGCCCATGAGGCATGGTTCGCAAGCATCAAGTGATTCGTAATCAAGTGATTCCAAAATCCCATCAGCATAGAGTTTCTTCATGCGCTTTACACCAATATGACCTAAACGGCAGTGTCACAAATAAGTTGCACTATCATTATTAAACTTATATCTTTTGGATTCAACACTATGAATATGTGTATCACTACTATCGAGATTCAATAAAAATAGACCACTCATCAAGGGTGCATGACCATAAAAGATATTACTCATATAAATAGAACAACCATTATTCTCTAATTTAAATGAATAACCGTCTCGCATCAAACGAGATCAATATATAATGTTCATGCTTAACGATGGCACCAAATAACAATTATTCAGGTCTAAAACTAACCCTGAAGGTAGATGTAGAGGTAGCGTGCTGATGGCGATCACATCGACTTTAGAACCATTTCCCACGCGCATCGTTACCTCGTCCTTAGCCAATCTTCGCTTAATCCGTGGTCCCTGTTTTGAGTTGGAAATATGAGCAACAGAACCAGTATCAAATACCCAGGCACTACTACGAGCATTAGTAAGGTACACATCAATAACATGTATATCAAATATACCTTTCACTTTGCCATCCTTCTTATCCGCCAAATACTTGGGGCAGTTCCGCTTCCAGTGACCAGTACCTTTGCAGTAGAAGCACTCAGTCTCAGGCTTAGGTCCAGACTTGGGCTTCTTCACTTGAGTAGCAACTTGCTTGCCGTTCTTCTTGAAGTTCCCCTTCTTCCTTTTACCCTTTTTCTTGAAACTAGTGGTCTTGTTGACCATCAACACTTGATGCTCCTTCTTGATTTCTACCTCCGTAGCCTTTAGCATCGCGAAGAGCTCGGGAATTGTCTTATCCATCCCTTGCATATTATAGTTCATCATGAAGCTTTTGTAGATTGGTGGCAGTGATTGAAGAACTCTGTCAATGACACTATCAACCGGAAGATTAACTCCCAGTTGAGTCAAGTGATTATGATACCCAGACATTTTGAGTATATGTTCACTGACAGAACTATTCTCCTCCATTTTGCAGCTGTAGAACTTATTGGAGACTTCATATCTCTCAATCCGGGCATTTGCTTGAAATATTAACTTCAACTCTTGGAACATCTGATATGCTCCATGACATTCAAAACGTCGTTGAAGTCCCGGTTCTAAGCCGTAAAGCATGGCACACTGAACTATCGAGTAGTCATCAGCTTTGCTCTGCTAGGCGTTCACAACGTCTGGTGTTGCTCCTGCAGCGGGTCTGGCACCTAGCGGTGCTTCCAGGACGTAATTCTTCTGTGCAGCAATGAGGATAATCCTCAAGTTACGGACCCAGTCCGTGTGGTTGCTACCATCATCTTTCAACTTAGCTTTCTCTAGGAACACATTAAAATTCAAAGGAACAGTAGCACGGGCCATTGATCTACAACAACATAGACATGCAAAATACTATCAGGTACTAAGTTCATGTTAAATTAAAGTTCAATTAATCATATTACTTAAGAACTCCCACTTAGATAGACATCCCTCTAATCATCTAAGTGATCACGTGATCCAAATCAACTAAACCATGTCCGATCATCACGTGAGATGGAGTAGCTTTCAATGGTGAACATCACTATGTTGATCATATCTACTACATGATTCACACTCGACCTTTCGGTCTCAGTGTTCCGAGGCCATATCTGCATATGCTAGGCTCGTCAAGTTTAACCCGAGTATTCTGCGTGTGCAAAACTGGCTTGCACCCGTTGTATGTGAACGTAGAGCTTATCACACCCGATCATCACGTGGTGTCTCGGCACGACGAACTGTCGCAACGGTGCATACTCAGGGAGAACACTTATACCTTGAAATTTAGTGAGAGATCATCTTATAATGCTACCGCCGTACTAAGCAAAATAAGATGCATAAAGGATAAACATCACATGCAATCAATATAAGTGATATGATATGGCCATCATCATCTTGTGCCTTTGATCTCCATCTCCAAAGCACCGTCATGATCACCATTGTCACCGGCTTGACACCTTGATCTCCATCGAAGCATCGTTGTCGTCTTGCCAACTATTGCTTCTACGACTATCGCTGCCGCTTAGTGATAAAGTAAAGCAATTACATGGCGATTGTATTTCATACCATAAAGCGACAACCATAAGGCTCCTGCCAGTTGCCGATAACTTTTACAAAACATGATCATCTCATACAACAATTTATATATCATCACGTCTTGACCATATCACATCACAACATGCCCTGCAAAAACAAGTTAGAGGTCCTCTACTTTGTTGCTGCAAGTTTTACGTGGCTGCTACGGGCTTCGCAAGAACCGTTCTTACCTACGCATCAAAACCACAACGATTTTTCGTCAAGTGTGATGTTTTAACCTTCAACAAGGACCGGGCGTAGTCACACTCGATTCAACTAAAGTTGGAGAAACAGACACCCACTAGCCACCTGTGTGCGAAGCACGGCGGTAGAACCAGTCTCATGAATGCGGTCATGTAATGTCGGTCTGGGCCGCTTCATCCAACAGTAGAACTGTTTGTGTTCTACTCATGCATATAACATCTACGCATAGACCTGGCTCGGGCGCCATTGTTGGGGAACGTAGTATTTCAAAAATTTCCTACGATCACGCAAGATCTATCTAGGAGAAGCATAGCAACGAGCGGGGAGAGTGTGTCCACGTACCCTCATAGACCGAAAGCGGAAGCGTTAAGTAATGCGATTGATGTAGTTGAACGTCTTCGCGATCCAACCGATCAAGTACCAAACGCACGGCACCTCCGCGATCTGCACACGTTCAACTCAGTGACGTCCCTCGAACTCTAGATCCAGCTGAGGCCGAGGGAGAGTTCCGTCAGCACGACGGTGTGGTGAAGGTGATGATGAAGTTACCAGCGCAGGGCTTCGCCTAAGCATTACGACGATATGACCGAGGTGTAAAACTGTGGAGGGGGGCACCGCACACGGCTAAAGATAAACTTGTGTGTCTATGGGGTGACCCCCTCCCCCGTATAGAAAGGAGGGGAGGAGGAGGCCGGCCGGCCACAAGGGGCGCGCCAAGGGGGAGCAATCCTACTCCTAGTAGGAGTAGGTTTCCCCCTTTCCTAGTCCAACTAGGAGGAGAAGGAAGGAGAGGGAGAGGGAGAGGGAAAGAGGGGCCGCGCCCCCTCCCCTTGTCCTATTCGGACTCCCCTTGGGGGGGCACGCGCCACCTCCTAGCCGCAGCCCTCTCTCTCCCCTAAGGCCCACTAAGGCCCATAACTTCCCGGGGGGTTCCGGTAACCCTCCAGCACTCCGGTTTTTATCCGAAACTCTCCGGAACACCTCCGGTGTCCGAACAACATGGTCCAATATATCAATCTTTATGTCTCGACCATTTCGAGACTCCTCGTCATGTCCGTGATCTCATCCGGGACTTCGAACAACCTTCGATACATCAAATCACATAAACTCATAATACCAATCGTCATCGAACGTTAAGCGTGCGGACCCTACGGGTTCGAGAACTATGTAGACATGAATGAGATACCTCTCCGGTCAATAACCAATAGCGGAACCTGGATGATCATATTGGTTCCTACATATTCTACGAAGATCTTTATCGGTCAAACCGCATAACAACATACGTAGTTCCCTTTGTCATCGGTATGTTACTTGCCCGAGATTCGATCGTCGGTATCACCACACCTAGTTCAATCTCGTTACCGGCAAGTCTCTTTACTTGTTCCGTAATGCATCATCCCGCAACTAACTCATTAGTCACATTGCTTGCAAGACTTATAGTGATGTGCATTACCGAGAGGGCCCAGAGATACCTCACCGACAATCGGAGTGACAAATTCTAATCTTGATTTATGCCAACTCAACAAACACCATCGGAGACACCTGTAGAGCATCTTTATAATCACCCAGTTACGTTGTGACGTTTGATAGCACACTAAGTGTTCCTCTGGTATTCGGTAGTTGCATAATCTCATAGTCAGAGGAACATGTATAAGTCATGATGAAAGCAATTGAAACAAACTAAACGATCATGGTGCTAAGCTAACGGATGGGTCTTGTCCATCACATCATTCTCTAATGATGTGATCCCGTTCATCAAATGACAACACATGTCTATGGCTAGGAAACAAAACCATCTTTGATAAACAAGCTAGTCAAGTAGAGGCATACTAGGGACACTCTGTTTGTCTATGTATTCACACATGTACTAAGTTTCCGATTAATACAATTCTAGCATGAATAATAAACATTTATCATGATATAAGGAAATGTAAAAATAACAAATTTATTATTGCCTCTAGGGCACATTTCCTTCAGCGTCGGCGGCGACGGCGGGCGATGGTGGCGACGGCAGGCGACGTGCGGCGAGTGAGAGAGTGTGTGAGGGAGAGTGAGGGACGACGCGCGCAGGGTGTGGATAAGGTAAGCGTAGTAGTAGCGCTGTTTAGCAATAGCGCTGGTCAGAGGACAGCGCTATTGCTATGTACAATAGCAGTAGCGCTTTTTAATTACGAGCGCTACTCGTATACCTACACTGCCATGCAACCATTTGGCAACTATAGTAGTAGCGTTTTTTATAACGAAAGCGGTACTGCTACATGAATAGTAGCAGCGCTCTTCAGACACAAGCGCTACCGTTATTTAGCAGCAACGCTTTCTTATAAAAAGCGCTACTACTGAGCTCCTGTGTATAAGCATGTCCCTAGTAGTGATGGATGGACTGCGATCCATAACTTTTCACTAGTATCATCTCTCCATAAAGCATAACATAGGTGAAGGGAAATTACAATTCTGTATCAACTAAATTTCAATTTTTATGATTGTGATTATACATGGCATAATTGCATATAGGTATTACATCCTTCTATCTAAAGACTTTATCTAACTACATTTATAGCTAATACTACACCCCAAGAACACTATCCAACATGGATCTCAAACATATTAAGTAAAACAAAGCATTAGATTAAGCATGATGGCATACTGTTCATACATAATATATCATCTTTATGCCTAGCTCATCACCAGGGAAATTTCTCAACTATCTATTTACCCTTCTTGGAAATAGCACAATACAAGCTTTTTTTTTTACTTTTTGTCACCGCGGTAGATTACTTGCGATATTAAATACAACCACCATAAAAAACTCCCTCTTGGAGATCATTCATCTAAGCATGATTAGTACAAGACTAATAGATCGGAGAGCATATATGTGTATGTAAATTATTCAGCAGAGAAATCATATAAATCCAAGACTAAATCATGTATACATCTTATCATAAAGTGATAATTCGAGACACAACAACATACACACCACGAAAACACATCCGATGGATAAAAACCGTGTAGGGCAGTTCATGTGATCATTGTATTAGAGAGAGAGAGAGAGAGAGAGAGAGAGAGAGAGAGAGAGAGAGAGAGAGAGAATGTTATAGACCCATGGTCGAAGCAGGACTACTCACACATAGGCATGCTAGCAACAAGGATGACAAAGATGATCTTTGTTGAAGGATTGCCCCTGTGACAAATTACCTGCACAGGCTTCCAGATTGTATCTCCTCGAAACGAAGAGGCGGTGGCGACAAAAGAATCCTCAATAAATATGAAAGTATTTTTGGGTCAATAGAAAGGCAGGCGTATCGAGAGGTAGTGCAAAGGTGGCGCTAGGAGGCCACATGCCCCACTGTGTTGCGCTAGCTGAACGGTCTGTCTTCATTTCTTCTCGAAACTTCGCGACATTTTTTTGAATTTTGTAGTCCTGCAAAATTTTCCCTACTCTTTGTGGCTTTTACCTGGCTTCAAATGGGGAAGGTACCGGCATAAGGATTGTACAAAGGTGAGTGTCTCTATTTCCATGTCCGCATGTGGGTGCCCTAACCTTTTCTTATATATGGCAGCCAAGGCTAGGGTTTACAATTGCCGAGTCTGTCGGGTTGTGGTAATGAAAAATTGATAGTGCGACGTACCTCCTAGTTAACATTTGTACTGATGACACATCGAAGCCCATCTGAGTGGGCTATGCCGAATGCGTCAAGCCTAATGGGCTTCACGAAATGTGTCCACTCGAGTGTGCCTTCTGGACCATACTTGGAATATCCCGGGCATCCTAAGTCGATTTCTCGTCTTGGACCTATCATTGGGGGGACCCACCGGCATTCATTGCTCACTTCATACAAGCGGGTTTTTGATATTACCTCTCTAGGTTTTTTTGTTGGTTTTTCCGTTTATGATTTTAATTTCGCTTTTCTTTGCACAATTGTTTTCTGTAAATTTTATTTTTATGCCTTTTCCATTTTTATATAAGTCTTTTCAAGATGCGCGATTGATCTAAAATTAGTCAAGAATTTTAAAAATATTTTAGAATTTTCAAAAATATCCAAAATGTCCACGAATTTAAAATTATTCTGGTATTTTAAATGTTCGAGAATTTTGAACATGTTCTATACTTCAAAAAATCCCTTTAAAAAAATGTCAAATGTAAGAAAATATATAAACATTTAAAAATATTTCGTATTTGAAAACATTCACTAATGTTTAGAAGAGCGCTCAGGGGTAAAGACATATAGCTTGAAATGGCTGATTGGGCTGGCCCATAATGGATCGCCCTATGTGCGCCATGATCTGACGCACATGCAAGCAAAAATGTTTACCTAAAAAAATGCAAACAAAAATGTACCAGATGTGCATTATATTTACTTTGTATTGGAAATTTAATGTTCTTTTTGGCACAGGTTACATGAGAGAACACATTAGTGATCTGAATCCTGAATTCAGGCCTCCGCGGGAACAAAAGATTTTTTTCCCCAAACACAGAGACGTACGGTGTCTTCATCATTTGTGTTGATATTTGCACTTAGAACAGTGAGATTATTTTGCTCGCACATCCCTAGCTGGGGTTCATTTGTTGGGTCAATTATTCCATAAAATAATACTACCTCCGAAACTAAATATAAGACGTTTTTGCACTTAGTACTAATTAGCAACATATCAGTATATTGCATCGCCCAGAGGCTCGTATGTTGTGTCAGTGAGACATGAGCCGACAGCGGCACAGAACAAGGAACGTGTAGTACTGAACTGCCTTCCTCAAAAGGAACTGTCCTCTTCCTGCTATTTTTTTTAAATAATACATTTTTTTTTATTAATTTTCATAAATATTACGCTGGATAAAAAAATTTCAAAAATAATACACTGTCGGCCCGCTGCAGGCCGACTGGGCCTAGTCGGCCCACAGCAGGCCGATTGGACTCCAGTCGGCCTAGCCCCTGTCGGCCCACTGTGGGCTGATTGGGTCCTATCGGCCAGTTGTAGGCCGACTGGAGGTAATTGGCTCGCTGTGGGCTAATTGTTTTTGCAAAAAAATAGGCATAAAAAATATATGTTTAAAAAATATTAATTATGTAATTAAAAAATGTTAAACGTGTATAAAAATGTTCCTGATGTATATAAAAAATGTATAATATATATGCAAAAAGGTTGACATAAAAAATATGTTTTAAAAAGTGTTAAGCATGTATTTAAAAATTGTTAAATGTGTGTATAACAAATGTTCCTTATTTATACAAAAAATACAGAATGTGTATGAAAAAAAGTTGACACCAAAAAAATTTACCCAGCGCAATATTTATGAAAATTAATTAAAAAAATGTATTATTTAAAAAAAATTAGCCCTCTTCCTCTATGTTTGCCCGAACAAGCTAGCTAGAGAGTCCGTTTCGCTAGCTGCTACCTCTGGCGCGCATGTGAACTGGTGTCGAATCCAGAGTTTCACACCATTGCGTACGTGTTTGGCCATTATTACAAAAGTAGAGAAATGGAAGAATATATATACTTCAGATAGCCTGGAATTCATGTACAAGTGTGTGTGTGTCAGTGACTCGGTGTGCTGTTGAGAGAGAGAGAGAGAGAGAGAGAGAGAGAGAGAGAGAGTCGTGCGTGCTGGCTCGATCTCTCCGTGCAGTCGTCGTGGCGAGGTGGATCGGCCCATCGATCGGTCACTGCCAGAGTTTAGGTGCAACGTCAATTTACAAGGTGCCAGGCCATGCGTGTGTGCTGGACTTGCTGCTGCTGGTGCAACGTCCATCTCCAGCAGAGGAAGAAGAGAATCGTCGCCCGCATGAATCATGATCAGTGACAGCAACTGCATGTGAACTGTACTTGCGGGCTCGTTAATTCCGGATCAATCTCCTACCAACATTTGTCTCGATCCACTAGGGCTGTGGTAATGTGCTAGTGTGCGTTCTGTAGGTACGTAGTGTCTTCTTCTATGTGCCGTTGCGTTGGGCATCATCTCTTTGCTCCCGTCTGCAGTCCACTCACTGTGTGTGTGTATCAGAGTAGTATGATAGATGGATCAACAGCTAAGCTAGCCAGCTTCCGTTTCGATCACACATTTATTTCTCTCTCTGTCCGATCTCTCTTTCTCATACCAAAGCATGAAAACAAAGTGTGGGCGAAACTTCAACGAGCTACTCGTGATCTCGAGTATACATGAACAGAAAGTAGATCGTATTTGCTTGGTCACTGGCCACTCTATCCATCTGTAGGGATGTAGGACAGTAGTAGGAGTGTAGTGAACTCCGTGTTGGATGCATCTTGCATGTCGTTACAAAACAAAAGATAGCAAGCTTGATGGGAGTTTAGCTACATTTCAGTCTACTGATCCGACTTTGGGCCAGTCGATTTTCAGGAGGGGCTTGCCGAAGGGAAGGATGAACCAGCCGCAGCGGAGGGGGTTCGACGAAGAGGCTACCCCAGTATCTATCTTAGGGTTCAGGCTAGGGGCAGTGGTGGTCGGTGGTGGTGGGGCGGTGGCGTGGGGATTCGCCGGAGAAAAAGCTCGCCTAGAGGGATGGCCGGGGCGGTGGCGGACCGGCGGTGGGGAGTGGTTCCGGGGAGGGTGGGCGGCGAGGCGGCGCAGGAGCACCTCCGGCCGCGGGCGGCGGGGGCCGGCGGTTCGGCCCGTGGTGGCTGGCGGCTCAAGGAAAGATGGAGGTTGAAGAAGCATCCTGGGCTTTTGATTTCGCATCCAATGGTTGAGAAATCGACTGACAACAAATGAAAGAGTTAGCTGACTGATTTCTAGCCATTCCCCAAAAGCATGGCCATATGGTCTAGTGCTCTAGTACTTTGGGGCGGTTACAGAACGTCCGGAGCACCTTTCAGACGTGACGTGCGTACTGGACGACGCAGAAAGATGTAGGGAAGCGCATAACAGCGCAGATATGCTCTACGGTAGAAAAGTATTGTACGCTTGTCTAGCGCTAGTACGTACGTAGAGACAAAGTTCCCAACCACCTCTCCACTGAACATACATATGGACGCGGATCGCCGTTTTGCATGGCATGGCATGCATAGAACCGATAACGGCATGAGTTGGGATCAGATGCCATGTACTTGGCCAGAATGGCAGCGACGACCTACCGGTCGATCAAGAGTACATGCACACCTACTATACACTGGTGTTGTCAGGCCGGAGACCAGTGCGTTCAAAGACCGATAGGTAATATTGTACAGTGGTTAATGGAAAATATGTTGACTCTGCATGTATGTACATCGGTTGTTAGAACAGTTTTATCGCAATACCATCAAGTGAAATTTGGAGAAGACAGAAAAAACATGTACAATATATGATCTTTTGGTCTTATCTCTATCTTTGATGAACATGAATATGAGATGAGCAGGGTCGTACCTGAGAATCTGGGGGCCCGGTGCAAAATTTGAAATTAGGCCTTTATATGGAAATACTTATTATGAAGTCAGTACGGTAGTATTTATTAGCCGGAAAATACTAATGGGGCTCAAGCTCCATGGAGCCTGAAATAAAAAAAACATTTTTTTAGGTTTCAAAAAATTATGAAAAGAAATACACACGTACCTATGGAAATAAAATAAAAAATCAAATTTTTAGGTTTCAAAAAATTATAAAAAGAAATACACACATACCTATAGATGTATACTACCTTTTGTAAAGTTTCATGGCAAACTACGTTTTATGCGAGTTACACAAACATAACAAAATCATGTATTTCTAGCACTTGTACTATCCACTATAAAGTACTACAAGATTTTTTGTTGTAGAACTCATATCAAAATGTATTTCATAATAAAATTTACTCATCCACAAGTACTTGTGTCTTTATTTTCATTTGTTAAAACTTCAAAATTTGAATTTTTTTTAATGTGGAGCAAGGCAGACTCATTTATTAGCATACTACAATCATAATCGTCTTAATAATAACACAAGAGCAATGGATGATGAGAAGAAAAACTAATTAGATGTGGGCAGAGGGTATGAATACATTGCTTGCCTCAAATATCTTTGAAGAATTTGCAAAGTGATTTGCTGCAAGGAGAATAGAGAACCGGAGAACAAAACTACCCCCGAAATCGTTTCTTGGGAATACAATGCAAATGGAAGATATCTAATCAAACTTGACCTTAGTGCTAGTACTCCCTCCGTTTCTTTTTTACTCAACGTATAAAATTTGTTTAAAGTCAAACTACGTAAAGTTTGACCGAATTTATCTTAAAAATATCAACACTTATAATACATAAGTTATATAGTATGAAAATTCATATCATGATGCATCTAGTGATATTGATTTCATATTGTGAATGTTGATATTCTTTTTATATAGTTGGTCAAACCTTACGAAGTTTGATTTCAGACAAATTTTATATGCAGACTAAAAAGAAACGGAAGGAGTAGTATTTAAGATCGAGAGAGGGGGGGGGTATCAAGAGATAGGTGGCGTGCGCCTGTGTCCCCTGCTATTGGTACGGGCCTAGTGATGAGAGATGTTGCTGCTAAGAATCATCTCTTCATTAAGAGAAGGCAAGCTATTTTTATGATTCCTTTCTCCTCCACCTCAGTGTTTATCTTACATAACACTCCTAAGATGGCACTATTATACAAACTCAACTACCTTTTGCATGAAGTGCTACTCTCCTTGTTTCCGGGAAGTTGTCATTTCAGACAAGAGCAAGCCAAACTTTTGAGCTTTCACCAGCAACTTTACTTTCTGAAATTTTGACTACAAATAGCATTCTAACTTTCTAGTGCAGCTGGATCCGGCGACGGCAGCCAGAGTGGTCCATCCAACGAAGCAATGAAGGCAGGTGCTGGCTACTGGGAGAGGGGCGACGAGCTATTAAACGCCAGATGGAGGTGCAGCGGCGGGGTAGGGCTACCGGTCGTCCATGTAGGCGGCGCCGGAGGAAGAGGCGGTGAGCAGCGGGTCGACGGGGACCAGTGGCGAGGACAACAACTTGGGAACTCTACCTTCTATTGCTAGCTGGACAAACCAGACGAGGGGCTGAAGCGAATGGTTTTTTTCTCGGGGGACGAAGGTCATCCCCTATGCCTTAGCCATAGGCTCTATATGGTAAGCCATGCTGTGTACTGCACCTGATGTGTGCCTTGCCGCGTGTCTGGCAAGGGGGGGGGGGGGTACAAGAGTGATCTAGGAGTGGATCACTGGACAACGATCAAAACTATTCGTAGAGGAATAAGGAAATGTGTCTCGGTTATGGAGGTGATAAAGAGTTCGGCGTAAAGGGTTACATCGATGCAAGCTTTAACACCTATCTAGATGACTCTCAGTAGCAAACTGGATACGTATAGTAGAGCAACCATTTGGAATAGCTCCAAGTGGAGCGTGGTAGTAGTATCTACAATATGACATAGAGATTTGTGAAGTACATGCGGATCTGAATGTTCCAGACCCGTTGACTAAAACCTCTCTCACAAGCATAACATGATCAAACCCCAGAACTCATTAAGTGTTAATCACATGGTGATGTGAACTAGATTATTGACTCTAGTAAACTCTTTGGTGTTAGTCACATGGCAATGTGAACTATGAGTGTTAATCACATGGCGATGTGAACTAGATTATTAACTCTAGTGCAAGTGGGAGATTGTTGGAAATATGCCCTAGAGGCAATAATAAATTGGTTATTATCATATTTCCTTGTTAATGATAATTGTTTATTATCCATGCTAGATGTATTGATCGGAAACTCAAATACATGTGTGGATACATAGACAACAACGTGTCCCTAGTGAGCCTCTACCGGACTAGCTCGTTGACCAAAGATGGCTATGGTTTCCTAGTCATGGACATGAGTTGTCATTTGGTAACGGGATCACATCATTAGGAGAATGATGTGATGGACAAGACCCAAACTATGAACGTAGCATATGATCCTGTCAAGTTTATTGCTATCGTCTTCTGCATGTCAAGTATATGTTCCTATGACCATGAGATCATGCAACTCACTAACACCGGAGGAGTACCTTGTGTGTACAAAACGTCGCAACGTAACTGGGTGCCTATAAAGGTGCTCTACAGGTATCTCCGAGGGTGTCTGTTGAGTTGGCATGGATCAAGACTGGGATTTGTCACTCAGTATGACGGAGAGGTATCTCAGGGCCCACTTGGTAATACAGTATCACAATGAGCTTGCAAGCAATGTGACTAATGAGTTAGCCACGGGATCTTGTATTATGCAACAAGTAAAGAGACTTGCCGGTAACGAGATTGAACTAGGTATGGAGATACCGACGAACGAATCTCGGGCAAGTAACATACCGATAGACAAAGGGAACTGCATACGGGATTAGCTGAATCCTTGGCATCGAGGTTTGCTACCTCTTGAGCACTGCGTTGGTTTTCCCTTGAAGAGGAAAGGGTGATACAGTAAAGCAACGTAAGTATTTCCCTCAGTTTTTGAGAACCAAGGTATCAATCCAGTAGGAGGCTACGCACGAGTCCCTCGCACCTACACAAACAAATAAAATCCTCGCAACCAACGCAATAAAGGGGTTGTCAATCCCTTCATGGTCACTTACGAAAGTGAGATCTGATAGATATGATAAGATAATATTTTTGGTATTTTTATGATAAAGATGCAAAGTAAAATAAAAGGCAATAAAAATAGCTAAGTGTTGGAAGATTAATATGATGGAAAATAGACCCGGGGGCCATAGGTTTCACTAGTGGCTTCTCTCGAGAGCATAACTATTACGGTGGGTGAACAAATTACTGCTGAGCAATTGACAGAATTGAGCATAGTTATGAGAATATCTAGGTATGATCATGTATATAGGCATCACGTCTGAGACAAGTAGACCGACTCCTGCCTGCATCTACTACTATTACTCCACACATCGACCGCTATCCAGCATGCATCTAGAGTATTAAGTTCAAAAGAACAGAGTAACGCTTTAAGTAAGATGACATGATGTAGAGGGATAAACTCATGCAATATGATATAAACCCCATCTTGTTATCCTTGATGGCAACAATACAATACGTGCCTTGCTGCCCCTACTGTGACTAGGAAAGGACACCGCAAGATTGAACCCAAAGCTAAGCACTTGTCCCATTGCAAGAAAGATCAATCTAGTTGGCCAAACCAAACTGATAATTCGAAGAGACTTGTAAAGATAACCAATCATACATAAAAGAATTCAGAGAAGATTCAAATATTGTTCATAGATAAACTTGATCATAAACCCACAATTCATCGGTCTCAACAAACACACCGCAAAAGAAGATTACATCGGATAGATCTCCACAAGAGAGGGGGAGAACATTCTATTGAGATCCAAAGAGAGAGAAGAAGCCATCTACCTAATAACTATGGACCCGAAGGTCTGAGGTAAACTACTCACACATCATCGGAGAGGCTATGGTGTTGATGTAGAAGCCCTCCGTGATCGATGCCCCCTCCGGCGGAGCTCCGAAAAAGGCCCCAAGATGGGATCTCACGGGTACAGAAGGTTGCGGTGGTGGAATTAGGTTTTTGGCTCCGTGGAAATTCAGGTCAATTGGACTCCGTTTGGTTTTCCTTTTCTGCGATACTCAAAAACAAGGAAAAAAAAAAGACTGGCACTGGGCCCTGGGTTAATAGGTTAGTCCCAAAAATCATATAAAACCACATATAAAAGCCCATTAAACATCCAAGATAGATAATATAACAGCATGAATACTTCATAAATTATAGATACGTTGGAGACGTATCAGCATCCCCAAGCTTAATTCCTGCTCATCCTCGAGTAGGTAAATGATAAAAGAAATAATTTATGAAGTGTGAATGCTAGCGGGTGCACAAGTTTGATCAATGATAATTTCAATCACCTTTTCTAGCATCATTATATGTCATAACAGTAGCTCATCTCATAAAACTTCTCATGATAAAGTAACAAGCTATTCACATGTTAAAGTATAGATCATAAACTTTCTTGAAAACTAACAAACCATGTTATC
Organism: Aegilops tauschii subsp. strangulata; assembly: GCF_002575655.3. NCBI lineage: Eukaryota > Viridiplantae > Streptophyta > Magnoliopsida > Poales > Poaceae > Aegilops > Aegilops tauschii. The sequence goes on from NC_053037.3 coordinate 603,728,751, forward strand.
AGTCATCAAACAATTACAATTCATCTTATTTTCAGGAAGAGTCTATGTCAGAGCTTTGATTTAGCAATCTCCACATACTCAACTATCATTTAGTCTTTCACAATTGCTAACACTCACGCGATATTTATGGGTTCAAAGTTTTAATCAGACACAGAGAAAGATAGGGGCTTATAGATTCGCCTCCCAACCTTTTACCTCAAGGGTAATGTCAACAATAATAGTTCATGATGCCTTACATCCAATTGGATATATATATATCAGAATCTTTCCAACACAATGTGCTTACCAAAGGATAAAATGTAAAAAGGAAAGGTGAAAAATCACCATGACTCTTGCATAAGGGTAAGAGATAAAAGTAAAAGATAGGCCCTTCGCAGAGGGAAGCAGAGGTTGCCATGCGCTTTCAGGGTTGGATGCACAAAAATCTTAATGCGAAAGAACGTCACTTTATATTGCCACTTGTGATATGGACCTTTATTATGCAGTCCGTCGCTTTTATTTCTTCCACATCACAAGATCATATAAAGCTTATTTCCTCCACACTAATCAATCATACATATTTAGAGAGCAATTTTTATTGCTTGCACCGATGACAACTTACTTGAAGGATCTTACTCAATCCATAGGTAGGTATGGTGGACTCTCATGGCAAAACCGGGTTTAAGGGTATTTGGAAGCACAAGTAGTATCTCTACTTAGTGCAAAGAATTTGGCTAGCATGAGGGGGAAAGGCAAGCTCAACGTGTTGGGCGATCCATGACAATATACTTTATTTCAGATATAAGAAAACATAACCCATTACGTTGTCTTCCTTTTCCAACATCAACCTTTTAGCATGCCATATTTTAATGAGTGCTCACAATTACAAAAGATGTCCAAGATAGTATATTTATATGTGAAATCCCTCTTCCTTCAATATTCTTTCATGAATTGTTCAAGTGACCAATTCTACGTTTGCTAACTTTCAATAAATTTACTACCTATACTTATTATGTGTGAAGTCATTACTCCCCATGTTATAAGAATATGAAACATATATAAATTTAGGTTTATGACATTCAAGTTATTCAACCATTTACTCATAGCATATACGTGAAGCACATGAGTAAATGACAAACTACTCCAAAAGGTATGAGTGAAGAACACTGAGTAGTCAAATAATTAACTAGCCATGGGAGGATTCTTTTTCATTAAATATTTCAGATCCAATGATTTTATTCAAACAGCAAGTAAAATTGAAAATACGCTCCAAGCAAACACATATCATGTGACGAATAAAAATATAGCTCCGGGTAAGGTATACCGATAGTTTTGTCCCCAAGCTTAGGTACTTGAGTCTTCCTTGAATATTACCTTGGGGTGCCTTGGGCATCCCCAAGCTTAGGGTCTTTCCACTCCTTATTCTCCTCATATCGATATCTCACCCAAAGCTTGAAAACTTCAATCACACAAAACTTAACAAAACTTCGTGAGATAGGTTGGTATGATAAAGAGTAAACCATTCACTTTGGTACTGTCAAAGACAAGTTTCATAATTGTTCTCACACAATTACTACTGTACCATATCCTTTCTACAATTCATATTGAGAAATATAAGTCATATAAACTAGAAAACAAGCAAACTATGCAATGAAAACAGAATCTGTCAGAAACAGAACAGTCTGTAATGATCTGAACATAAACCATACTTCTGCTACTAAAACAATTATGAAATAAATTTTTGGACGTGAGGAATTTGTCTATTAATCTTCTGCAAAAAGAATCAACTCAAAATCACTCTTCTGTAAAAAATGACAGCTAATCTCATGAGTGCAAAGTTTCTGTTTTTTACAGCAAGATCACATTGACTTTCTCCCAAGTCTTCCCAAAGGTCTTACTTGGCACTTTATTGAAACAAAAGCTATAAAACATGATTAATACAGTAGCTTAATCATGTAAACACACAAAAACAGTAAGGGTAAATATTGGGTTGTCTCCCAACAAGCGCTTTTCTTTAATGCCTTTTAGCTAGGCGTGATGATTTCAATGATGCTCACATAACAGACAAGAATTGAAACACAAAGAGAGCATCTTGAAGAATATGACTAGCACATTTAAATCTAACCCACTTCCTATGCCTAGGGATTTTGTGAGTACACAACTTATGCTAACAAGAATCAACTAGCTTAGGAAGGCAAAACAAGTATAACTTCAAAACTTTAAGCACATATAGAGAGGAAACTTGATATTATTGCAACTCCTACAAGCATGTATTCCTCCCTCATAATAATTTTCAGTAGCATCATGGATAGAAACTTTGTTCTCATACTCAATTGGGACCTCTTCCGAAATAGTGGAATCATTACTAGCTAAAGTTGACACTCTTCCAAATCCACTTTCATAAATATCACACTAAGATTCAACACCCTCCAAAATAGTGGGATCACTAATTCCTAAAGTTGACACTCTTCCAAACCCACTTTAAATGATAGTATTATCCATACTCCAAAAAATATAAGTGAAGTTCATGGAGCATTCTACAATTAATATAGACTAACCAATATCCAAGCTCAAAATGTATAAGTGAAGCACATGAAGCATTCTATAAAACCATACTCAAAAGATTTAAGTGAAGCACAAAGAGCAATTCTATAAGATCATACTTAAAAGATTTAAGTGAAGCACATGAAGTATTCTATAAATCAATGAAGGGCTATCTCATGCTAGCATGGTTCTTAAAGGAAAAACAGAAACACAAAGGACACAAATCATGTGAACGAAACAAAAACCGAGGTATACCGATATTTGTTGAAGAAGAAAGATGGGATGCCAACCGGGGCATCCCCAAGCTTAGATGCTTGAGTATCCTTTGAAATATTTACTTGGGGTGCCTCGGGCATCCCCAAGCTTGAACTCTTGCCTCTCTTTATTCTTCTCATATTGATAGCTCCTCGACCTTCGGACACTTCATCCACACAAAACTTTAACAAAAACTTGTGAGATCCGTTAGTGTAATAAAGCGAATCACTACCTTTAGGTACTGTAATGAACTCATTCTTTATTTATATTGGTGTTAAACCTACTGTATTCCAACTTCTCTATGGTTCATACCCCCCGATACTAGCCATAGATTCATCGAAATAAGCAAACAACACACGCAAAACAGAATCTGTTAAAAACAGAACAGTCTGTAGTAATCTGGAAGTTTGGTAAACTTCTGTAACTCCTAAAATTATGAAATAAATTTGACAATTTTAAAATTTTGTACAGAAGTAATGTGCAAAAAGTTTCAGACCCATTCGACTTTCCAGTAAAAAATGTAAATTCATGCACTACAGCCAAAGTTTCTGTTTTTTTTGTTCTGCACATAGTAAGCAAGCAATCTAATCATCCTAAAACCAAAGCTTGGCACATTATTTTTATAATACAATGGATATATACAAGGGATAATTATTTACAGAGAAACTTCCATGAAAAATTCTACATTGTTTCCGTGAGCATGAACACAAGTGCTCAAGGTCGACCCTCACTTCTTCAATGCATAACTTTCCAATCACTTCTCTTTTTGAAAAACTTTTTAGGCATGAGAGGCAGGTAATAATTTTTTTTGTATTTTCATTCTTTTAAAAAAAAATTTATGTTTCACCCACAACTAAACAGAAACAAACAGGAAAAACAAAATCTACTTAGTGAAGAAAGCAAACAAGCACACACGAGAATATCAACCCCACGCTATTGCTCCCCGCAACGGCGCCAAAAGTCCTTCTTGCTACCTCTTGAGCACTGCGTTGGTTTTCCCTTGAAGAGGAAAGGGTGATGCAGTAAAGCAGCGTAAGTATTTCCCTCAGTTTTTGAGAACCAAGGTATCAATCCAGTAGGAGCCCACGCACGAGTCCCTCGCACCTACACAAACAAATAAAATCTTCGCAACCAACGCAATAAAGGGGTTGTCAATCCCTTCATGGTCACTTACGAAAGTGAGATCTGATAGATATGATAAGATAATATTTTTGGTATTTTTATGATAAAGATGCAAAGTAAAATAAAAGGCAATAAAAATAGCTAAGTGTTGGAAGATTAATATGATGGAAAATAGACCCGGGGGCCATAGGTTTCACTAGTGGCTTCTCTCGAGAGCATAAGTATTACGGTGGGTAAACAAATTACTGTTGAGCAATTGACAGAATTGAGCATAGTTATGAGAATATCTAGGTATGATCATGTATATAGGAATCACGTCCGAGACAAGTAGACCGACTCCTGCCTACATCTACTACTATTACACCACACATCGACTGCTATCCAGCATGCATCTAGAGTATTAAGTTCAAAAGAACAGAGTAACGCTTTAAGTAAGATGACATGATGTAGAGGGATAAACTCATGCAATATGATATAAACCCCATCTTGTTATCCTCGATGGCAACAATACAATACGTGCCTTGTTGCCCCTACTGTCACTGGGAAAGGACACCGCAAGATTGAACCCAAAGCTAAGCACTTCGCCCATTGCAAGAAAGATCAATCTAGTAGGCCAAACCAAACTGATAATTCGAAGAGACTTGCAAAGATAACCAATCGTACATAAAAGAATTCAGAGAAGATTCAAATATTGTTCATAGATAAACTTGATCATAAACCCACAATTCATCGGTCTCAACAAACACCGCAAAAGAAGATTACATCGAATAGATCTCCACAAGAGAGGGGGAGAACATTCTATTGAGATCCAAAGAGATAGAAGAAGCCATCTAGCTAATAACTATGGACCCGAAGGTCTGAGGTAAACTACTCACACATCATCGGAGAGGCTATGGTGTTGATGTAGAAGCCCTCCGTGATAGATGCCCCCTCCGGCGGAGCTCCGGAAAAGGCCCCAAGATGGGATCTCACGGGTACAGAAGGTTGCGGCAGTGGAATTAGGTTTTTGGCTCCGTGAAAATTCAGGTCAATTGGACTCCGTTTGGTTTTCCTTTTCCGCGATACTCAAAAACAAGGAAAAAACATAGACGGGCACTGGGCCCTGGGTTAATAGGGTAGTCCCAAAAATCATATAAAAGCCCATTAAACATCCAAGATAGATAATATAACAGCATGAATACTTCATAAATTATAGATACGTTGGAGACGTATCAAGGTTCGACCAATAAGATCTTCATAGAATATGTAGGAATCATTATGGGCATCCAGGTCCCGCTAATGGTTATTGACCGTAGAGGTGTTTCGGTCATGTCTGCATAGTTCTCGAACCCGCAGGGTCTACACACTTAACGTTTAGTGACGATATAAGTATAGTTGAGTCATTATGGTGGTTACCGAAGGTTGTTCGGAGTCCCGGATGAGATCCCGGACATGACGAGGAACTCCGGAATGGTCCTGAGGTGAAGATTGATATATTGCACGAAGGGTATTGGAGTCCGGAAGTGTTCCGGGGGTACTGGGTGATGACCAGCATGACCGAAAGGGGTTCTGGGGGGTCCCGACAAGTGTTGGGGGGCCTCATGAGCCAAGGGGAGGGGGCTAACCAGCCCACTAAGGGGCTGAGCACCCCTCTTACCCCATCCCACGTGACCAGGGGAGGTGGGGCGCCTCCTGGCTTGGGAGGCAAGCCTCCACCTGGCTTGGGAGGCAATCCTCCACCTGGCTTGGGGGGTAAGTCACCCTAGGGTTTCCCTAGGGTAGATCCCATCTGCCCTGGCCGCCGCCCCCCTAGGGGAAACCCTAGGGGCGCCACCCCCTCCACCCTTCTCCTATATATAGAGAGGTAGGGAGAGGGCAGCCACACCCATACAGATCTGTTCATGCCACGACGCTGCTCCTCCTCTCCCTCATAGCCATCTTCTTCTCCGTAGTGCTTAGCGAAGCTCTGCTGAGATTTCTCCATGATACGTCCATTTTGCATCATGCTTTTATATCGATATTTATAGCATTTTGGGCTGTTATTACACATTATGTCACAATACTTATGCCTATTCTTTCTTATTTTACAAGGTTTATATAAGGAGGGAGAATGCCGGCAGCTGGAATTCTGGGCTGGAAAAGGAGCAAATATTAGAGACCTATTCTGCACAACTCCAAAAGTCCTGAAACTCCACAAAAGTTATTTTTGGAAATAATAAAAAATACTGGAAGAAGAATCTATGTCAGGGGGGCCTCCACCTGTCCACGAGGGTGGGGGGCGCGCCCCTGCCTCGTGCGCCCCCTATTGGCCCTCCGGTGCCCATCTTCTGCTATATGAAGTCTTTCGTCCGAAGAAAAATCATAAGCAAGCTTTCGGGACGAGACTCCGCCGCCACGAGGCGGAACCTTGGCGGAACCAATCTAGGGCTCCGGCAGAGCTGTTCTGCCGGGGACACTTCCCTCCGGGAGGGGGAAATCATCGCCATCGTCATCACCAACGCTCCTCTAATCGGGAGAGGGCAATCTCCATCAACATCTTCACCAACACCATCTCCTCTCAAACCCTAGTTCATCTCTTGTATCCAATTCTTGTCTCATAGTCTGGGATTGGTACTAGTAGGTTGCTAGTAGTGTTGATTACTCCTTGTAGTTGATGCTAGTTGGTTTATTTGGTGGAAGATCATATGTTCAGATCCTATATGCATATTAATATCCCTCTGATTATGAGCATGAATATGCTTTGTGAGTATTTACGTTTGTTCCTGAGGACATGGGAGAAGTCTTGCTATTAGTAGTCATGTGAATTTGGTATTCGTTTGATATTTTGATGAGATGTATGTTGTCTATCCTCTAGTGGTGTCATGTGAACGTCGACAACATGACACTTCACCATTATTTGGGCCTGGAGGAAGGCATTGGGAAGTGATAAGTAGATGATGGGTTGCTAGAGTGACAGAAGCTTAAACCCTAGTTTATGCGTTGCTTCGTAAGGGGCTGATTTGGATCCACATGTTTCATGCTATGGTTAGGTTTACCTTAATACTTCTTTTGTAGTTGCCGATGCTTGCAATAGGGGTTAATCATAAGTGGGATGCTTGTCCAAGTAAGGACAGCACCCAAGCACCGGTCCACCCACATATCAAATTATCAAAGTACCGAACGCGAATCATATGAACGTGATGAAAACTAGCTTGACAATAATTCCCATGTGTCCTCGGGAGCACTTTTCTCTATATAAGAGTTTGTCCAGGCTTGTCCTTTGCTACAAAAAGTATTGGGCCACCTTGCTGCACTTTATTTACTTTTGTCATTTGTTACCCGTTACCAATTATCTTATCACAAAACTATCTGTTACCTATTATTTCAGTGCTTGCAGAGAATACCTTGCTGAAAACCGCTTATCATTTCCTTCTAATCCTCGTTGGGTTCGACACTCTTACTTATCGAAAGGACTACGATAGATCCCCTATACTTGTGGGTCATCAAGACTCTTTTCTGGCGCCGTTGCCGGGGAGTGAAGCGCCTTTGGTAAGGAAAAATTTATATAGTGTGCTAAAATTTATTGTCACTTGTTACTATGGAAAGTAATCCTCTGAGGGGCTTGTTCGGGGTATGTTCACCCCGACCAGTAGAGCAAAGAGTTGCTCCTCAACCTACTGAACCTACTGAAGATGAAAATGTCTACTTTGAGATTCCTTCGGGTATGATAGAAAAACTGCTAGCTAATCCTTTTGCAGGAGACGGAACAAAGCATCCTGATGAGCACCTAATATATGTGGATGAAGTTTGTGGATTATTTAAGCTTGCAGGTATACCCAATGATGTTATTAAGAAGAAGGTCTTCCCTTCATCTTTGAAGGGAGATGCATTGACATGGTATAGGCTATGTGATGATACGGGATCATGGAACTACAAACGATTGAAATTGGAATTTCATCAGACGTTTTATCCTATGCATCTTGTTCATCGTGATCGCAATTATATATATAATTTTTGGCCTCGCGAAGGAGAAAGCATCGCTCAAGCTTGGGGGAGGCTTAAATCAGTGTTATATTCATGCGCCAATCATGAGCTCTCAAGAGAAATAATTATTCAAAATTTTTATGCTCGGCTTTCTGATAACAATCACACCATGCTCGATACTTCTTGTGCTGGCTCTTTTACTATGAAGACTATTGAATTCAAATGGGATTTATTGGAAAGAATTAAATGCAACTCTGAAGATTGGGACCTCAACGAAGGTAAGGAGTCAGGTATGACACCTAAGTTTGATTGTGCTAAATCTTTAATGGATACCGATGTTTCCCGTAAATTTAGCACTAAATATGGACTGGACTCTGAGATAGTAGCTTCTTTCTGTGAATCTTTTGCTACTCATATTGATCTCCCTAAGGAGAAGTGGTTTAAATATCATCCTCCCATAGAAGTAAAAGTAGCTGCACCTATTAAAGTTGAAGAAAAGACTATCACTTATAATGATCCTATTGTTCCTACTGCTTATGTTGAGAAACCACCTTTCCCTGTTAGGATCAAGGATCATGCTAAAGCTTCAACTGTGGTTCGTAAAAGCAATATTAGAACCTATACACCTCCTGAGCAAGTTAAAGTTGAACCTAATATTGCTATTGTTAATGATCTCTTGTCTGATAATATTGATGGGCATGTTATTCATTTCTGTGATGAAACTGCTAGAATTGCCAAACTTTGTGCTAAAGATAAACATAGACATGTGGTAGGCATGCCTGTTATTTCTATTAAAATAGGAGATCATTGTTATCATGGCTTATGTGATATGGGTGCTAGTGCTAGTGCAATACCTTTTGACTTATACAAAGAAATTATGCATGATATTGCACCTGCTGAGATAGAAGATATTGATGTCACAATTAAACTTGCCAATAGAGATACTATTTCACCAATGGGAATTGTTAGAGATGTTGAAGTCTTGTGTGGGAAAACTAAATATCCTGCTGATTTTCTTGTTCTCGGTTCCCCACAAGATAGCTTTTGTCCCATTATTTTTGGTAGACCCTTGTTGAACACAGTTAATGCTAAGATAGATTGCGAAAAGGATGTTGTTACAATTGGTCTAGGTGATATGTCTCATGAGTTTAACTTTTCTAAATTTCGTAGACAACACCGTGAAGAGGAATTGCCTAGTAAAGATGAAATTATTGGTCTTGCTTCTATTGCCGTACCTCCTAGTGATCCTTTAGAACAATATTTGCTAGACCACGAAAATGATATGTTTATGAATGAAAGAAGGGAAATAGATGAAGTATTCTTTAAAGAGGAACCCATCCTGAAACACAATTTGCCTGTTGAAATCCTAGGGGATCCTCCTCCACCCAAGGGTGATCCCGTGTTTGAGCTCAAACCATTGCCTGATACTCTTAAATATGCTTATCTTGATGAGAAAAAGATATATCCTGTTATTATTAGTGCTAACCTTTCAGAGCATGAAGAAGAGAGATTATTAAAAACTCTGAAGAAGCACCGCGCTACTATTGGATATACTCTTGATGATCTTAAGGGCATTAGCCCCACTCTATGTCAACACAAAATAAATTTGGAGAAAGATGCCAAACCAGTTCGTGATCACCAACGACGGCTGAATCCTAAGATGAAAGAAGTGGTAAGAAAGGAAATACTAAATCTCCTTGAGGCAGGTATAATTTATCCCGTTGCTGATAGTCAGTGGGTAAGTCATGTCCATTGTGTCCCTAAGAAGGGAGGTATTACTGTCGTTCCTAATGATAAGGATGAATTGATCCCGCAAAGAATTATTACAGGTTATAGGATGGTAATTGATTTCCGCAAATTAAATAAGGCTACTAAAAAGGATCATTACCCCTTACCTCTTATCGATCAAATGCTAGAAAGATTATCCAAACATACACATTTTTGCTTTCTAGATGGTTATTCTGGTTTCTCTCAAATACCTGTGTCAGCCGATGATCAATCAAAGACCACTTTTACTTGCCCTTTCGGTACTTTTGCTTATAGATGTATGCCTTTTGGTTTATGTAATGCACCTGCTACCTTTCAAAGATGCATGATGGCTATATTCTCTGACTTTTGTGAAAAGATTTGTGAGGTTTTCATGGACGATTTGTCCGTTTATGGATCCTCTTTTGATGATTGCTTAAGCAACCTTGATCGAGTTTTGCAGAGATGTGAAGAAACTAACCTTGTTTTGAACTGGGAAAAGTGCCACTTTATGGTTAATGAAGGTATTGTCTTGGGGCATAAAGTTTCTGAAAGAGGTATTGAGGTTGATAAAGCCAAGGTTGATGCTATTGAAAAGATGCCATGTCCCAAGGACATCAAAGGTATAAGAGGTTTCCTTGGTCACGCCGGTTTTTATAGGAGGTTCATTAAGGACTTCTCAAAAATTTCTCGCCCTCTGACTAATTTATTACAAAAAGATATACCATTTGTATTTGATGATGATTGTGTAGAAGCATTTGAAATACTTAAGAAAGCATTGATTTCTGCACCTATTGTTCAGCCACCTGATTGGAATTTACCTTTAAAATTATGTGTGATGCTAGCAATTATGCTGTAGGTGCTGTTCTAGGGCAAAGAGTTGATAAGAAATTAAATGTTATTCAATATGCTAGTAAAACCCTAGACAATGCTCAGAGAAATTATGCTACTACTGAAAAAGAATTCTGAGCAGTTGTATTTGCTTGTGTAAGTTCAGACCTTATATTGTTGATTCTAAAGTAACTATTCACATGGATCATGTTGCTATTAAATATCTTATGGAAAAGAAAGATGCTAAACCTAGACTTATTAGATGGGTTCTCTTGCTACAAGAATTTGATTTGCATATTATTGATAGAAAGGGAGTTGAGAACCCCGTTGCAGACAACTTGTCTAGGTTAGAGAATGTTCTTGATGACCCACTACCTATTGATGATAGCTTTCCTGATGAACAATTAAATGTCATAAATGCTTCTCGTACGGCTCCATGGTATGCTGATTATGCTAATTATATTGTTGCTAAATTTATACCACCTAGTTTCACATACCAGCAAAAGAAAAAGTTTTCCTATGATTTAAGACATTACTTTTGGGATGACCCACATCTTTATAAAGAAGGAGTAGATGGTGTTATTAGACGTTGTGTACCTGAGCATGAACAGGAACAGATCCTACGCAAGTGTCATTCCGATGCTTATGGAGGACACCACGCTGGAGATAGAACTGCACATAAGGTATTGCAATCCGGTTTTTATTGGCCTACTCTCTTCAAGGATGCCCGTAAGTTTGTCTTGTCTTGTGATGAATGTCAAAGAATTGGTAATATTAGTAGACGTCAAGAAATGCCTATGAATTATTCACTTGTTATTGAACCATTTGATGTTTGGGGCTTTGATTATATGGGACTGTTTCCTGCCTCTAGTGGATACACGCATTTTTTAGTTGCTGTTGATTACGTTACTAAGTGGGTAGAAGCTATTCCAACTAGTAGTGCTGATCATAACACTTCTATTAAGATGCTTAAAGAAGTTATTTTTCCGAGGTTTGGGGTCCCTAGATATTTAATGACTAATGTGGTTCACATTTTATTCATGGTGCTTTCCGTAAAATGCTTGCTAAGTATGATGTTAATCATAGAATTGCATCTCCTTATCACCCACAGTCTAGTGGTCAAGTAGAATTGAGTAATAGAGAACTCAAATTAATTTTGCAAAAGACTGTCAATAGATCTAGAAATAATTGGTCCCAGAAACTTGATGATGCATTATGGGCCTATAGAACTGCATATAAAAATCCTATGGGTATGTCTCCGTATAAAATGGTTTATGGAAAAGCATGTCACTTACCTCTTGAACTAGAACATAAGGCATATTGGGCTATTAAAGAGCTCAACTATGATTTCAAACTTGCCGGTGAGAAGAGGTTATTTGACATTAGCTCACTTGATGAATGGAGAACCCAAGCTTATGATAATGCCAAGTTGTTTAAAGAAAAAGTTAAAAGATGGCATGACAAAAGGATACAAAAGCGTGAGTTTAATGTAGGTGATTATGTATTGCTATACAACCCTCGTTTAAGATTTTTTGCAGGAAAACTTCTCTCTAAATGGGAAGGTCCATACGTTATCGAGGAGGTCTATCGTTCCGGTGCTATAAAAATCAACAACTTCGAAGGTGGTGAACGGTCAAAGAATCAAACATTATATCTCAGGTAATCCTATAAATGTTGAAACCAATGTTATTGAAACCGTAACCCCGGAGGAATACATAAGGGACACTTTCCGGAACGTTCCTGACTCCGAAAAGGAATAGGTATGTGGTACGGTAAGTAAACCGACTCCAAAACTGTTCTAAAGGCAATTTTTCTCTGTTTTGGAATATTTAGAAAAATAGAAAAATAAGAAGCAGTCCGGGAAGGACACAAGGCCTCCACGAGGGTGGAGGGCGCGCCCTACCCCCTGAGCGCGCCCCCTGCCTCGTGGGCACCTCGTGCGCTCTCCGGACTCCGTTTTCTTGCATGTTACGTATTTTGGTCGGTAAAAATTCATTATATAATCTCCCGAAGGTTTTGACTCCTGTATCACGCAAATATTCTCTGTTTTTGTTTCGAGCTGTCCTGCTGCAGATTAGAGCAACATGTCGTCATAGGATTCATAAGGAGAAAGTTATGTGGCTGATTACCTTGCAAATCCTAAGATCTATGGGGATGTGGAGCATTGTGGTTGGACTACGGAAGAAGAGGAGGCCTATGAACCCAAGAGAAAGGAGGAGACGAGCTCAGATGAAGATGAAGTCCTATTACCTCAACCTGGGGACATGCATGTGGAGTTCAAAAAGTCAAGCCTCCCTGATAGAGCAAAGAAATTTAAGATCGAGTTTATCCCTTTTCGCCTCTTGCAGGAAAACAGGCAGGAATTATGCAAAAAGATATTAAGCCTGGAGCAGGAGATTAATGACCTGAGGGATCAAAATTCCGTCCTCAAGCGCAAATTAAGGAAGAAGCCTACGCCATCAACTAAACCATCATCTTCTCCACCAACAAAGGAGACATAATCACATGGGTATGGGCACTCCCCTTGGCAACTGCCAAGCTTGGGGGAGGTGCCCCGGTATCGTATCACCATCACATCCCCTATCCTTACCCTTTTTCTTAGTTCGATCCTATTAGTAGTATCTTGGTCTAGTAGAATAAAGTTTTGGTATGATCTAGTTTTGAGTTTTGCTTTATGATCTCTCTATGTAATCGAGTCCGTGAGCTATATAATAAAGATTAGTGTTGAGTCAAGGGCTTGATTTTCTTGCTATGATCTTGAGTGAATAAAAGAAAAGAGAAAGGAATAAAAAGAAATAAAAGAGATCATATTGATTTATGGAGAGTAATGACTTCACATAGAAAGAGTATGATGATAAAAAATTGTTGAGAGTCGACAAACATAGCTTTGGTCATCGTTGCAATTAATAGGAAGTAATAAAGAAAGAGAGGTTTCACATATAAATATACTATCTTGGACATCTTTTATGATTGGGAGCACTCATTAAAATATGACATGCTAAAGCGTTGATGTTGGACAAGGAAGACAACGTAATGGGTTATGTTTTCTTATATCTGAGATAAAGTATATTGTCATGGATCATCCAACATGTTGAGCTTGCCTTTTCCCCTCATGCTAGCCAAATTCTTTGCACCAAGTAGAGATACTACTTTTGCTTTCAAATACCCTTAAACCAGTTTTGCCATGAGAGTCCACCATATCTACCTATGGATTGAGTAAGATCCTTCAAGTAAGTTGTCATCGGTGCAAGCAATAAAAATTGCTCTCTAAATATGTATGATTGATTGGTGTGGAGGAAATAAGCTTTATACGATCTTGTGATGTGGAAGAAATAAAAGCGACAGGCTGCATAATAAAGGTTCATATCACAAGTGGCAATATAAAGTGACGTTCTTTCGCATTAAGATTTTGTGCATCCAACTCTGAAAGCGCATGGCAACCTCTGCTTCCCTCTGCGAAGGGCCTATCTTTTACTATTATCTTCTACCTTATGCAAGAGTCATGGTGATCTTCACCTTTCCTTTTGTACATTTTATCCTTTGGCAAGCACAGGATGTTGGAAAGATCCTGATATATATATCTAATTGGATGTGGGTTAGCATGAATTATTATTGTTGACATTACCCTTGAGGTAAAAGGTTGGGAGGCGAAACTATAAGCCCCTATCTTTCTCTGTGTCCGATTAAAACTCCGTAACCACAAGTATTGCGTGAGTGTTAGCAATTATGAAAGACTAAATGATAGTTGAGTATGTGGACTTGCTAGAGAGCTCTGACATAGACTCTTTCTGATGTTATGATAAATTGCAATTGCCTCAATGACTGAGATTATAGTTTGTTAGTTCTCAATAAAGTTTCTGATTCATACTTTGCATTGTGAATAGATTATTACTTAAGCATAAGAAATCATATGACATTATCCATATATGTTGCTGTTACGAGAATAATCATGATGCCCTCATGTCCGTATTTTATTTTATCGACACCTCTACCTCTAAACATGTGGACATATTTATTGTTATCGGATTCCGCTTGAGGACAAGCGAGGTCTAAGCTTGGGGGAGTTGATACGTCCATTTTGCATCATGCTTTTATATCGATATTTATTGCATTTTGGGCTGTTATTACACATTATGGCACAATACTTATGCCTATTCTTTCTTATTTACAAGGTTTACATAAGGAGGGAGAATGCCGGAGCTGGAATTCTGGGCTGGAAAAGGAGCAAATATTAGAGACCTATTCTGCACAACTCCAAAAGTCCTGAAACTCCACGAAAGTTATTTTTGGAAATAATAAAAAATACTGGAAGAAGAATCTACGTCAGGGCGGCCTCCACCTGTCCACGAGGGTGGGGGGCACGCCCTACCCCCCTGGGCGCGCCCCCTGCCTCGTGGGCCCCCTGTTGGCCCTCCGGTGCCCATCTTCTGCTATATGAAGTCTTTCGTCCGAAGAAAAATCATAAGCAAGCTTTCGGGACGAGACTCCGCCGCCACGAGGCGAAACCTTGGCGGAACCAATCTAGGGCTCCGGCAGAGTTGTTCTGCCGGGGACACTTTCCTCCGGGAGGGGGAAATCATCGCCATCGTCATCACCAACGCTCCTCTAACCGGGAGAGGGCAATCTCCATCAACATCTTCACCAGCACCATCTCCTCTCAAACCCTAGTTCATCTCTTGTATCCAATTCTTGTCTCATAGTCTGGGATTGGTACTAGTAGGTTGCTAGTAGTGTTGATTACTCGTTGTAGTTGATGCTAGTTGGTTTATTTGGTGGAAGATCATATGTTCAGATCCTATATGCATATTAATATCCCTCTGATTATGAACATGAATATGCTTTGTGAGTAGTTACGTTTGTTCCTGAGGACATGGGAGAAGTCTTGCTATTAGTAGTCATGTGAATTTGGTATTCGTTCGATATTTTGATGAGATGTATGTTGTCTATCCTCTAGTGGTGTCATGTGAACGTCGACTACATGAAACTTCACCATTATTTGGGCCTACAGGAAGGCATTGGGAAGTAATAAGTAGATGATGGGTTGCTAGAGTGACAGAAGCTTAAACCCTAGTTTATGCGTTGCTTCGTAAGGGGCTGATTTGGATCCACATGTTTCATGCTATGGTTAGGTTTACCTTAATACTTCTTTTGTAGTTGCCGATGCTTGCAATAGGGGTTAATCATAAGTGGGATGCTTGTCCAAGTAAGGACAGCACCCAAGCACCGGTCCACCCACATATCAAATTATCAAAGTACCGAACGCGAATCATATGAACGTGATGAAAACTAGCTTGACGATAATTCCCATGTGTCCTTGGGAGCGCTTTTCTCTATATAAGAGTTTGTCCATGCTTGTCCTTTGCTACAAAAAGGATTGGGCCACCTTGCTGCACTTTATTTACTTTTGTCATTTGTTACCCGTTACCAATTATCTTATCACAAAACTATATGTTACCTATTATTTCAGTGCTTGTAGAGAATACCTTGCTGAAAACCGCTTATCATTTCCTTTTGCTCCTCGTTGGGTTCGACACTCTTACTTATCGAAAGGACTACGATAGATCCCCTATACTTGTGGGTCATCACTCCACCACCACCGCCACCACGCCATCATGCTGCCGGAGGACTCGAGCTACTACTTCACCATCGCTCGCTGGATCGAGGAGGTGAAGGCGTCATCAAGCCGTACGTGTGTTGAACGCGGAGGTGTCGTCCGTTTGGCACTAGATCGGAGTTCGCGGGACGGATCGTGATTGGATCGCGAAGACGTTCGACTACATCAACCGTGTTTCTTAACGCTTCCGCTTAGCGATCTACAAGGGTATGTAGATGCAATCTCTCTTCTCGTAGATGATCATCTCCTAGATTGATCTTGGTGAGCGTAGGAATTTTTTTGTTTCCCATGCAACGTTCCCCAACACAATCTTCATCAACATCTTCACCAGCACCAGCTCATCTCAAACCCTAGTTCATCTCTTGTATTCAATCTTTGCCTCAAAATCTCATATTGGTACCTGTGGGTTGCTATTAGTGTTAATTACTCCTTGTAGTTGATGTTAGTTGGTTTATTTGGTGGAAGATCATATGTTCAGATCCTTAATGACATTTATTACCCCCTCTGATCTTGAACATGAACATGCTTTGTGAGTAGTTACTTTTGTTCCCGAGGACATGGGAGAAGTCTTGTTATAAGTAATCATGTGAATTTGGTATTCGTTCGATATTTTGATAAGATGTATGTTGTCTTTCCTCTAGTGGTGTTATGTGAATGCCGACTACATGCCACTTCACCATCATTTGGGCCTAGGGGAAGGCATTGGGAAGTAGCAAGTGGATGATGGGTTGCAAGAGTGACAGAAGCTTAAACCCTAGTTTATGCGTTGCTTCGTAAGCGGCTGATTTGGATCCACATGTTTCATGCTATGGTTAGATTTATCTTAATTTTTCTTTCGTAGTTGTGGATGCTTGCGAGAGGGTTTAATCATAAGCGGGAGTCTTGTCCAAGTAAGGACGGCACCCAAGCACCGGTCCACCCACATATAACTATCAAAGTAGCGAACGCGAATCATATGAACGTGATGAAAACTAGCTTGATGATAATTCCCGTGTGTCCTCGGGAGCGCTTTGCTTCATATAAGAGTTCGCTCAGGCTTGTCCTTTGCTATAAAAAGGATTGGTCCACCTTGCTGCACCTTTGTTACACTTGTTACTTGAAAATCGTTACGAATTACCTTACCACCAAACTATTTGTTACCGATAATTTCAGTGCTTGCAGAAGATACCTTGCTGAAAACCGCTTGTCATTTCCTTCTGGTCCTTGTTGGGTTCGACACTCTTACTTATAGAAAGGACTACGATTGATCCCCTATACTTGTGGGTCATCAGGGGACTAGATATTATGGCCTCCCGACGCATGAACATCTCCCTCATGTTACGATGGGTGTGGCAGATCTTGCGAGGTGTGGGCGGCTTGTGGTTGCAGCTGCTTCAAGCAAAATACGTAAGGGGTGAGCCTCTGCTAGCATGTTCTCGCTCGGGTGGTTCCCAGTTTTGGAGAGCCATCCAACGGATCAAGGAGGACATTCGTCTAGGGGTCTCCTTCACTATAGGAAATGGGGGAAGGAACCAAATTATGGCTGGATCCTTGGGTGGGTGGCGAACCACTTAGGGTGAGCTTTCCTAGTCTGTTCGCCATCTGCGCGGACCCGATACTTCTGGTCTCCGCGACTTCCCAAAATGGGCAGTGGAATATCCTGTTCCATCGCACATTTGGGTAGGAGGAGACTGAGGAGTGGGCTAGTTTGTAGACAACCCTCCCGTTGGTGTTGCCGGACTATCCAGACAGCATCTCTTGGAGACTCTCACCTTCAGGTGAGTTCTCGGTGAGCTTGGCATATCAGGCATTATGCCGATCGCCCACCACCCCCTGGTTTTCTCCTCTGTGGAAGGCCCCCATTGCCCTTAAATATTAAGATTTTTATGTGGCTATTACTTCGAGACCACATCCTCTTGGGGACCGAGGTGCTTAAGCGGCATGGGTGATGGCATTTGCCCCTTCTGTGCGGTCCCAGAAACCGGGACCCAATCCTATTCTCATGCTCGGCAGCACAGGTTCTTTGGACTTTCATTCGCGAGGCACTAGGGTCCGAATTATAAGAAGTATGTAAAAATTATAGATACGTTTGAGACGTATCACGCACGAACTCATCGTCCATGGCAGCCACCTCCATGTACCGGCGGTGTTGTCGTGTCTACTGGTGTGGCAGTGGCTACTCCTCCTCATCGCCGGAGGAGATGATGATCTCCTCCTTCTCAAAGGAGTCGGCTGCCGTGGAGGTCGAGGGCCTCGGAGAGCAATGGCGGCGGTGCCAAGATCCGGAGCCGCCATCGCCTGCCAGCGCAGAGAACCATGACTTCGACATGGTGTGGAGACGGTGGTCTGGACTACGCCGGAGCGCAGAGGATCGAAAAGTGGAGCGGTGCGGTGTGGATGACATCGGAGTCCTGCATAAATAGGTGCGAGCATGCGAAGGGATGGCAAGCCAGCTTCAATGCGATGCATCTGCTGGAGTAGGCTTCTCGGTCGCCAAGTCGGCATTGAAAGACGTCACCCGCTCGTCCAGTCACGTCGTTCTGACCGCCATTCATGATGTGAAGTCTCGTCCGCTCTGGAGTGGCACTGGCCGGCATGAATGCCCAACAGCCTCTTCACGCTGAGAGGGTTTTTCAGGCAGATAGGGTTTGGGGTGGGACCGGGGTGTTGGACACATACATGGCAACGGTCCAGACGCCTACAAAGCACCCACTAGTTTATGTCCGATTTACTAGAAAACGAACGTCCGAACCAGTTCACGGACCAATGTGGTACCGCGTGGGATGACAAACTATATTTAGATCGGTCGGTCCGGACGGTAGCAGGCGATTTGAGACTCCGCGTTGAAGGTGCCGTATGCAGTAAAATGTGTAATAATACAAAGTATTTTTTTCTCTGGAAATTTATAAGATGTTATGAGGTGTTGATATACAGGCTACTGCAGATAGATAGATAGATATGAGATAGGATTTGTGGGAGCACCGAGCATCTTGCGTGTGCTTTTTCTTTTGGCATCTTTTCAAACAAAAGTCCAAATTAAGTTTCGTTTTCAGATTCATGATCTTCGTTACAAGGGCTCTCAAATAAGGTCCATTTTGAAAACACTTTAATGATTTTCTAAAACTTCGTTAAGTTTCAACCATTCAAACTTAAACGAGCGAACAACAAAATCGCAAGATTCAGAGACCGCGAACATTGAAATCTGAAACCTTGTGCGAGCGAACGACAAAATCATAAGTTTTAGAAACTGTGAGCGTCAAAATCGTGAGTTTTAGAAACTAAAACTACAAACTTGATGTGCACTCATGCGAGACCCAACGACTTTACGGACCGTGAGACAGTCGGACAGGTGCATGCTTCAGCATATATGCGTGCCAATTCGCGGAAGAAGTCTTGGTGCAAGAAGATGAGATGGGTGCAGATGCCGAATCGAGGCCAGCTGGTACTTCCTCTCTGAAGAGGGACAGAGGAAGGCAGATGCCCTCGTCAACAGGTGGCTCCGTCGGGTGCACAGTTCGATGTCATTCTCGTACCACAGGGCCCGCGCTGCTGGACTGGATCATGTCCATGTCAACTGCAGCGGCACGTATCCACCGTTCAACTCAACCCCGTGCCTGCCTAAGAAACTTCTCCCACCCGCTGTTCAAACTCCGTCGACGCCGGCCGACTATATCAAATGGATGCAGGTCCACTTCCTGCACATAGTATGTTCCTTTGGTCTGGGTTTTTTCAGAAGTTGGTCTGGGTTTGTACAGCGAAATACTACTCTTCGTTCAATCAAACAAACAGATGGACGATGCTTCTGCACGATGATCTGCGAACGATACTTGTTTGCAGCGACAACTCTGCACAATACGGCATCATTGTGTTTTCCAGCGCGTGAATCAATTGTACTCCTATATATTTTCGTGAAAAGTAGAGAAAATAAACATTAGATCTGCCGCCCTGACCTTGTCAAGACTCAAGACAGAGGCATAACGCATGGAACATTTAGTTCCATATATGTAGTATATGCCGCTGGTGCCTGCACGCGGCACGCCGCGCCGTGCCGGCCGGCGGCCAGGCCACACCACGGCTGGCCTGGCACTAGCAGTGCATGCCGTTGTGTATGTCATCACCAGACTGTCTATATTTCGAGACATCGAACCATATGTACAAACAAAAAACAAAGTTTTGTCATCAGAGTATTCGACGGATTATATATGGTCTTTTGTGCACAAACAAAACAAAACAAATAAACAAAACACATTGTGTGGTCTGTGCTGTCGAACAAGAGTCCAACAAAATGGTTGCGATCGATCCAGCGCCCTGTCACGTACGAACGTGCGCCGGCCGCGGCCGCCGGACCTACCCTCCATTAGAATGCACCAGCTCGTCGGCGTCTGATCGGCGACGCACATATCGAACCAGCCAGCCAGCTACGGCCCGGCGGCCGGCAGCCGCAGGGCGCGGGAGTGCAGCCTCCGGAGGGTGTCGCCGAACCTGCCCAGGTCGAGGCTCACGTTCTGGCCACCAAGGTAGACGCGCGCGGTGAGGTCCCACCCGCGCTCGCGCGTCGCCGCCTCCGGGTCGCGCAGCACCACGTCGTCCGCCGGGTACTTGCGCACCAGCGAGCTCTCGTTCGCCGCCGCGTCGTACTGTTCGTAGTGCATCTCCATCATGGCCGTCGCCTTCTCATAGCACCCGCGCGCCACGTGCGGCACGCCCAGCGGCGCAATCTGCAGGAGCGAGGCGCGGCGCGGCCGGAGGAACAGGAGCTTCGTCAGGTCCGCGCCGTGCACGCCCACCAGCACGTCGCACGCGCTCACCGCCGCGTACTCCGACGAAAGCGGCGCGCCGTTCGCCGTCTCCAGGACGGACACGTCGAACCCCACCGACTCCGCCAGCCGCGCCACCGCCGCCTCGTTCTCGATCACCCGCGTCCCCTTGCGCGAGTACAGCCCCAGCCTCGGCCGCCGCCTCGGCTTCTCCTGATGCTCCGGCGTGCTCTCGTCCTTGTACGCGCCGGCGAGGAAGTCGTGGAAGTCGACGAGGGTCCGGTTGTCCCGGGTCCGGGCCGGCTCGACGGCGAGGATGCCGTGGAAGCGGGTCCCGACGATCGCGCCAGGGAAGCAGTGCGTGCGCTTGTCGTGTAGGAGGTCGATCACGTGGTGGTCCGAGAGCCCCGACACGAGCTCCCGGAAAGTGCCGGCCCACCACGGGTTGTACGCCAGCACCGCGAGGACCACGCGGCGCCGAAGGTGCTGCACCGTCAGCCACGCCGGCAGGAACCCGTCGTTGAACGCGTGGAACAGGTTCCCCGTGTACCCGCCCGCCGTCATCACCAGCGCCGGCGCGTCGTGCCGCACGTCGCACCGGTGCGCGTCGGCCTCGTCCGGCCGGGCCGCGCGGAGCCGCACCTCCTGGATGTTGGCCATCAGGTGCTTTTCCCACTTGCGCGTGTAGGGCTGCACCCGCTCCTCCTTCTCCGCCACGGTCGCGTTGGCGCTGGCGGTGCCGTTGGGCGCTTGCGGCGCGAAGAGCAGGAACGAGAGCGACGCGGCGTCCGTGCGCACGTCGCCGGCCATGAAGCACACGTCGGTGTTGAAGTCGGAGCGGTCGCAGCAGATGCCATGGCCGCCCATGGACGCGCACGGGGAGTTCACCTGGTTGTCGAGGACCAGCGCGTCCACGCTCCGTCCTTGTACTGCCGCCGCTCGACCGGACGACGGCTGCCGCGGCCCCAAGAAGTCGACGGGCACGGTGGGCGAGAGGAATCTTGGGGCGTAGACGAGCGCGCAGGTGACGACGGTGAGCACGAAGAAGAAATGAACAAACCCGGGCCACCTGCCGGTCACCTTCTTCCCACCAGCGCCGGCGCCGCTCCCGTCCTCGACGTCTATGGCGCCGGCGCCGAGGACCTTGGTGGCGTCGGGGAGCTTCGAGGCCATGCCGACGTTCGGTTGGAGAAATGGAAACGGGATGGGTGCAGCTTCGCGCGGTCGCCCTTGTCGCGTGCCCGGTTTGATCAGGTCGGCTTATGTAGGAAAGGACGGCGAGAGACGAGTCGCACACGCCGGCGCGGCGCATTGATGTGCGTGCGGGAATTCCTCCTGTCAGGTGACCCACCGTTTGTCCCGCCCGCACGCTCGCGTCAGTTTCCTCGGTCTCTGTTCCACAGTCCGAAGAAGTCCCCGGCCTCGGCCTGGATTCGGCACCTGCACCTATCTTCCATCTGGTCTTCAGACACCAGTTTCCTCTGCGTCACACACTCCACCCAGCCGCCTACACGTACCACACTCACTGGCCACGCCACACCTCGTGTATCTTTTAGATATATATATATATATATATATATATATCTATATATATATATATATATATATATATATATATATATATATATATATATATATATATATATATTTGCAAAAAAATATCTTTTAGATATTCAGAGAAACAATTCTACGTCGACTACCACTAGGATACAATGGCATTAGTTCTCCCAAAAGATATTCTTTTTATAAAAGGCAATTAAACTTGTGTGTATCTATAAAGGATACGGAGTAGTATAGAGGAAGACTGGAAGCTTGCTAACTATGGAGGGATAGCCGGCCGGCCGGCGGTTGAGTCTGAACTGTCCATGCAGATTTAGCTTTTTGAGCAGTTTCTGCATTCGTATTGATTTCCAGACTGGGGTGGTAAGTGAGTGCCAAACTAAGCTGTTCAATTGGGGAGTCCTATTGTGACAACCAGCTGGTTTTACGCGTTCTTCCTCGAATAGTATGTGATTGGAAATTGATCGAGGAAAAAATGGTGAAACGGACAACATTAATTTGGTGCTGGAAGTTGACTCTCCCTCACACACACATTTCTGAGCTTTTTTTGTTACAGGTGTATTTCCAGGGATTTATAGGGATTATCCCTGCCAAAAAGCAAATCGCCCCTTATTCCTAGAATCATGTTTGGTTCTAGTGTATTGGGCTAGATTATTCCCTTTTTTTTCTCCTATTTTTCCTTATATCCTAGTGCATTTCCCCCAATACGCAGTACACTAACCCTACCTAGTGGATTGGGGGTTGCGGTTTCACGGGGACTAGGGGATTGAGGTAAGGTAGGGATTTCCCTATATCCTATGGGGATTATCCCCACCAATCCCCACAAAACCTCTAGTATCAAATAAGGCCTTAGTAGAGCGGCTTTCATGGGCCTCGACGGACAATTGGAATAGCGAAAAGGAACATGAGGCGGTGGGAGAAGGGGTCGACTAAGACCCCTCCCCCTCCTCTCCGGCAAGGGTCAGGTATTTGAGAGTACTAGACCTGTAGACTGGGACAACTAGGGTGAGCCGGCGGGCTGTGCGAATGATTGTAGAGAGGGTTACGCCAACGCGGTGCGGAAGTAAAAAATCATTGCTGAAGATGCGGTAGAATTAAGATGAGGGGTGACACACACAATGATTTGCTAGGATGCAGCTGACAATTGCAATGGAATCGGTGGTTAGGTGACATGGGCGAGGTGGGTGGATATATATAGAACGAGTTGGGACTTCCGCTCTGAAGTTTTTTTCCATGTCGGGATTTCCGGAATCGATCAGTTACCAAAATTCTCGTTGATCCCTGAGAAACAATGCTATTGTTCAAAAATTGCAGATGAGTTTGATTTTAAAGGCTTAGATTATGTCAAATAGTGTTGTGATGTATACTTATCATGTCTTCTCTCATGATAATTTTTTATTTTGTAGCTGTGAACTCACATGTAGCAAAAAAAAGTGAAACAACGGGGTTCGACCCGCCCCCCTCCCCATGGAGAAAAAAGATGTGTGAGCTGACCAATGGGACACACTATAGCTTATTGATATGTTATTAGGTTAAAATATATAAATATTTTAACAAAAAAAATTTCAAAATTGGTTCAAATACTTTTTGACCAAAAAGATCAACATCTTACAAGCTTAGATTGATCAACCGCTAAGCGAGAAGCGAGACGCCGGACGCCCAGGCCTATGCTATCTATTCAAAAATTACACATACTAGCTGAATGCCCGTGCGTTGCCACGAAAAAATGAAATTAGACACATACACAATGATCAGACATGGCTCCACGTGAGACTCTGGATGGCCGTAAAGACCCGATGATTTTCGGGCGAGTCTGAGTGAGTCCAGAAGCTACCAATGCGTTCACATCGAATTACAGTGTAGTTGAATGTAGTGAACATGCATGCCAAACACCACAATAATGAATGTCTCGCGATAAACATCTATCTTGTCCTTCTCCATTTTTCTCTAGAAGGATCACCATCACCCGGCTCATTTACGTTGGTTCGTTGCGCCTCAAGATTGTCAGTATTAATAAGGATGGGTGTTGGGCTGTTGGCTACTCCCAACTATGGCGGGTTTGGCCGCCCCTGCTCTCATGGCAACAAATGATCCTATGGCTTGCGTCGGTGCCCCGGCGAGTAGGTCATGGTCGTCTTGGCCCTTCGAAGCAGTTTTTTGGAGCACGCGACTAACCTGTGCCCGACATGTAATGGAAGCCAGATGAACCCTGCTACATGTCAATCTTTGTTCTGTGGATATGGATGACCACAACCACTGTGACTTTGGCGACGACACATGCTTCTCTTCCACTCCCACTATGAGTACCATCATTATGGCCCTACCTTTTCATATTGCCATATGCGCAAACATAATTCATAAAATTCTTTGATACATACAGGTTCACAATTTGCTCTAGTTTCTACAAAATTAAAGGAATATATGAATATATAAGAGTCATAAGATAAAAAAAATCATTTCCTATCATTCGGGCATTGCAGATCAATACAAAAAACTACTCTAAAAATTAACTGCTAGCAGCCCAAGGCCTTTCCGACCGAACATGCGAGTGTAAAACATTTTCTGAACAAAATAGTACATAAGGTAAGAATATCAAATCAGAACCTCAACATCTAAATTTACATATTATGTTTTCTTCGAGGCTTCAATGTGTTCTTTTTGATTCCTTATAAAGACGACAAACTTTGTGTATGTTATTAAATTAATAATTCATGACCACCCTATCAGTGCGTGGTTTGTCAAAAGAACCAGTATTTCCATAACCTTACCTTTCCCAACCAACTATGACCAAACAAGCCTTTTCTAAACAAAAAAATGAAGCCTTTTTTTTACGGGTAAGAACAATGAAGCCTTGATTGTACACCTGCACTTTACAATCTTTAAGGAGCTAAATAGATAGATAATTATATGTCATGCAAATAATATGAATGTAACTTAGAACACTGTCAAGTTGATGCGGAATATAAATTAGGACTATGCATGGCATGCAATGCCTACAAGTAACAAGCTGGCCAGCATCATTTCACAATTCATCCACATGTTCATATGCCTAAGCGGTGAATATCAGTTTTGTGGCTCTACTGATGTGCATCAAAAGAGTCAGTTTTTACAAACAACAAGAAAATAAAAAGTACTCTCGATATGGCAAGGTTCAATAAGACAATCTTTCACAATGCAAACACAGACCTAATATGATACATAAAATTTCAGCTACATAGAAGGTTGGTTGCAAACTGAACCAAGAAAAAGATAAAAGAAAAACTCAATATTATTTAAACATCATTCCTCATTTACTGTCTTTCACTACAAAGGGTTCTAAAAATCATACAAAATTTGGTTTGCATATATCACCAAGGCCACGAATTATCCCTCCCTGAGAACACCACAGAAGCAAAAAGAATTGCTCACTCGGCAACCTTATTGTCCACATATTTCGAAGAACATCATGGCTTGCCTCACGACGCTTAGTTAATGCGATCTCCATGTGGTGAATGAAAAAACTGTTTTTATCTCTGCATTATGGATTAAATTTAAATGACATGATACATCTCAAAAGTTTCCTCTTATAGGAGTACCTTCCTGAAATTAATTTGGATACTATCATGTTTTTCATTAAAGGCAAGTAAAGAAGAGATAAATATACAAGTTTCTCAAAGAGCCTTTGACATTTCTCCTGGAGGCGTTTTTAATGGCTTTATAGCAAATGACAAATACCGCTTGGATTTGTTTGGGTTTAATAATCCTGCATTATGTGATAAAAAAAATTAATCTTACTGTTTCTCAAAGAGCCTTTGTCACTCAGGAACTTCAAAATATACACCCAAAGGATGAAACAAACTTAATCTATTGTTTCTTCGTACATGTGTATATATAATTCACAGCTATAGAAATTCATAATGGATTAAAATACACTATGACCCTAACCAGACAAATCATAAACACTGGGGCAATATTTCTTTTTTCCTTACCTTGATACCTTAGCAGCCAAATTACTCTTCCTCTGCATCCAAGTTGCAACCACAACCTACAGAAACGAATCACGTTAGTCCTACAGTCCTCGTATCCCATATAACTATAACTAAAGTTTCTTTCTAATGCCGGTGAAGTTTAAGTTCTCAAGCTTATAGTGACAAAGCAAAAATATCAGCATCCTTCAACTGGTTACCTTTGTAGTTAAGTAGAGATGATTTCGAAAACAAAATGTGGGATGTTGTATCTGGGCCTCACCCGAACACAAGCCATTTTTTTCTCTTCCAAAAACTGTATATATTCAACAACCTGCAATAGAAAATGGTGTCAAGGAAGAGACAACTTAATCAAATGGGTTGCTGCTTATATAAGAAATAAGCTTCAAGGTATGTGGAGTCCATTTTTTTTAAAGCTGGAACACAATTATTTATTTGCAACTCCAGTTAGAACCCAACTGGATGTAATAAAATTTCTGAAGAGAAAAACACATTAAAATTGACCAAAGAACCAGAATTGAGCATAGCCCGAGTGTTGCATGTTCGAAAGGGTAGTCATTAAGACTCTAAGGTAGACCCCTCATGAATCAAGGCCCACACAATAGTCAATTTTAGTAGAAGCGTATAGAAATCCTAATTCTACTTAGTCAGGTGGTATATAAGCGTATATAAATGCATGTAGCTCCTTGCTTGTAATCACCTTGAGTTGAAGAAATATAAACATAGCTTGTAACTATCATGACTTGAAGAAATTTGAATAACAGGCAGCTTACCTGCCAATGGCTATAAAATCAGCTTTCATATACGTGTTTCTTGCTAATCCATTAATCAATCTAGTGATTCGAGCTAGCTTTGACTACCTACGCTACTATAAGATCATTCCTTCTCAAGGCAAGTCAGGTTTCCTATGTGCGCGTATTGCTGTCTGCCGAAGGCACCGCTAGGTGAATTATTGGTTTCAGAATTTTATACCCTGACATGACCCTGTTTGTTAAGAGGGACAACCGAAACATTGGTTCATATATCTTGACCAAGGATCATCTTAGTATCTGACATGACCCTGTTTGTTCTGCACGCATAGCAGGAACATGACGAAAACGTGAAGGAGAGGATCGAGATCGACGCACCTGTAACATCGCGTACTGAAGTCAGGGTTATGGCCCTCCCTGCCGCACGTGCCCTCACCGCAGCCACCGCTGCCTACCTGCGATGATGATGATGATGACGCGAATCTGGCATGGTCGCGTGGAAGACGATGGTGACTGCGGGATGAACTGGTCAAGGAGGAGGAGCTAGACACCCCTGCCCATGGCCATCCGCTTCCTGCGAATGTTAAGATAGTAGTACTGGATCATGACCTAAACCAGAAATCTAGCAGTGCTGCTGTAAGCACGTCTTGCGGGTCGGCGACCTTGGTCCCAGCTGATGGCTCCGGCAAGTGTAGGAGGGCCATGGGCCTCGGTGGTTGCCAACTTCCCTGTCTGCCGCGGAAGTCACACGGCGGGGAAAGGGGATGGCGGGCAGATACGGCGTAGGGTCGACGGCGGGAAAGCGAGAGGTAGTGGGTGAGAGGACAGAAGGATTCGTCCGTCCTCATCGCATTGGGCGAGTCGAGCGATGAAGGAAGAGGCCGGCGGCTACAATTTTCTGGGGAGAGACATGGGATCGACTGAGGGGGGTGGGGTTTGGGAGGCGATGGGGCGTGGGACGTGGGAGACGTGCGCGTGTGGGCCGTTTTTTTCTTTTCTTCTGAGTTTCAGTTTTCACATCAACGTGAGTGCCGAGAAACATGGATCGCACGAGTTGGGGCCGTGGGGAATAGAGAGAGAGGATGGATCGTAGCTTGGGAAGGAGGTCGAACCATCACGACGTTTGATTCTTCTTTAATAGTAGAGATGTCTGGTATTGATAGCGATATATTTGGGTCGTTTCCACCCAGATCCATCCAACAATGACTGGAGCTTCTTCTAATTCTTAAAATTGTTTTCTAGGTTCTGGCGTGCATGGCCTTTGAACCACGACTTTGCCTTTTAATTTATGTTAGTTTATGAAATCCAACAAAAAACATATCATCGCAAGTACATTTGTTGCAAAGTCATGAATGACAAATAATTTCAGGAATCTGATTCAATAACTTTTATTGGGGGTATTAGAAGTCAAAATTTCAGAAAAATAAAGTTGCTAGTGAAAGATATAGAAGTTTGACTCCATCCTTGTCTGAAATGACAACTTTCCGAAATCCAGTAGATTAGCAGAAAATTACCAATGGTGCTCGAGCAAGGTGCCCGTTTACAAAAAATATCATTTCCACAACACAAAAGATATAATTATTTTGTAAACACACATACACATCTATAATATTTATGTGCAAAATTTCATAACATCTTACTTTCACGTATGATGTACAAAAAAAGACAAATATGTACTTTTAAATGGGCCCCTTTCTTGTTGTTGGGCCGGACTTTTTTGTACAGTTTAAAAATTACATTTTTTTCAAAACACTAATTTCTTGGACCCGTAGTGGGCAAACAAGTTTCCATATATAGACCTTTTTAACTTCTAAATATGGTTTTGATTTTTTTCTAAATGTCCTCCATGGTGCTCGGGCACCATAACTTTGCACTCGTAGAGTAGCATGCAATTCAGACAAATGGCATGCAAACACAAGATAGCTCTGGAATAGGCTGGGCATATCAGAAATTATTTCATTGGTGTGCATTGTGAACCGGTCCGGATTAGTGGTTTTGGAACACCTGTTGCTTCAGGCAGCGATACTGTCAGTTCTCTGTCCAAGCCCTGACGTGAAGCATATCATCACCGTTGGATGATGTTACCTATGGTGGATTAGGCAAAGAAATAAACATAATGAATCTCACCCTCCACCGGATAGGTGGACGTTTTCTGTCGTGGCCATTGCTAACAATTTTAAGAAGGCATTTTTTCAAAGTAACACTGCAGCTGAGCCCAAATGGAAGAAGCCTAAACCAAAATCTATCAAGATCAATGTGGATGCGGCCTATTTTGGTGATGAAGGGGTAGGAGCAACGACAGTTGTCGTAAGAGTGAGAGAGGTAATTTTTTAGCAGCTCAATGCAAATACATCCCTCATGTAGTGTAGCAGATGTTGTTACTTCTAAGGCGATTGCAATGACGGATGGATTAAAGTTTGCAAACTTTTTGGGATTCAGTCGAGTGGTGGCCGAGTCCGACTCCCTAATCGTAATAGACTTTTATACTGGGCAATCACGTTGGTGGGATGCGGCAACGACAGTATTCACGGAGTGTGTGGACGACATTGCTTCTTTGATAAGGTCAAATTTAAACATAGTTTCCATTTGACTAATAAAGTGGTGCATGTGCTAGCTTATTATTGTTACTGTAATAAGAGTTCTTTTAGTTGGACTAATGAGCCACCTGACTAGAAGTTAGCACCTCATGGACGATGTATTTTTGATTTGTGATCAATATAGCTAGCCATAATGATCTTCCTTTAAAAAATAAATAGCCAGACCACTTTTTTTCCCGCATAAACCCCCTTTTGTTTTAGGGTTAACTCATGTCGACCGATTGGTTCCGTGCATAGTGGGTGCATGTCATGCCATGCAAAACGCCGATTCGATTCGCTATGTAGTATGCTCCGTCGACCAGTGGTTGGGCACTTGTGTCTACATATGTACGTCGTACTAGCGCTTGACTAGCGTACAATACTTTTCTACTGTAGCGTATATATGCTCTGTTATGCGCTTCCCCACATCTCTATGTGTCGTCCACTACACACGTAGGGGCCCTTTGCGACGTGTCTGTCCGGACGTCCGGTGACGGTTCGATGTAGGGGCCCTTTGCGACGTGTCTGTCCGGTGACGGTTCGATGCGGCCCCAAGATCCGTCAAGGTTGCTGCATCGGTCGCTCTAACAGTGCTTTCTAGTTGCATTTCACGTCTGAAAGATGTTTTGGAAGATCTGTAACCGCCCCAAAGTACTAGAGTACTAGACCATATGGCTAGGCTTTGAACACGGCCATGCTGGCCGTGCATCGATATGATCTACCACATCCACACACACACACACACACACAAAGAAGAGTAGGTAGAAGAACCCAACTCCCATCACACTAGCTGTAGTCTTTTTGTAACGACATGCAAGATGCAACCCTACAGATGGATCGAGTGGCCAGTAACCAAAGCGACTAACCTGCTTTCTGTTGATGGACACTCGATCACGAGCAGCCCGTGTTGAAGTTTCTCGCATTTTCTTTCCATGCTTTGATGATATGAGAAAGAGATATCGGATAGAGAGAGAAATAAATATGTGGTCGAGGCGTGCACGCATGCATACACGCGTGAACTCCCCGCTGCCGTTCTTTTTACGAAACGGAAGCTATCTAGCTTAGCTGTTGATCCATCCATCATACTATTTTGATACGCACAGAGTGACTGGACTGCAGACGGCAGAAACGAACACGGGAGCAGAGAGAGGATGCCCAACGGCACATAGAAGAAGACACTAGCTACCTACACAATGCACACTAGGCCATTAGTTAGCACAGCCCTACGAGACAAATGTTGGTAGGAGATTAATCCGGAATTAACGAGCCAGCAAGCAGTACAGTTCACATGCATTTCCTGTCACTGGCGATGATTCATGCGGGCGACGATTCTCTTATCTTCTCTGCTGGAGATCGACGTTGCACCAGCAACGAGCTAGTCCAGCAGACACGCATGGCCTGGCTCCTTGTAAAGTAACGTCGCACGCACCTAAACTCTGGCTTGGCTGGCGACGGATCGTTGGACCGATCGACCTCGCCACGACGACTGCACCTGCACGGAGAGATTGACCGAACAGGGCATTGGTTCGGCCCTCGTAATACCATTAATCCCGGTTCGCTCATGAACCGGGACCAAAGGAGGCAACTGTCCCGGTTCGTGAGCCCAGGGGGCTGGCCGGGCCACGTGGGCCATTGGTCCCGGTTCGTCTGGACCTTTTGGTCCCAGTTCCACGCACGAACCGAGACCAATGCGCCTCGCCCCTGGCCCATGACCATTAGTCCCGGTTTGTGCCACAAACCGGGACTAAAGGGTTGGTCCTCGTTGCGGTCAGAGTTTAGTCCCACCTCGCCAACCGAAGGGCGCTCACACCGGTTTATAAGCCCGTCCCTCTCTGCCTTGTTGAGCTCCTCTCAAAGTGAAAATAGATGCCCTTATACAGGGAATTTGACCTAAATTCAGAGTAAATTTCTTTGAAATTCATAGAAATTTATTATGAATTTAGGTTGAATTCTCTCTATAGGCGCATCGCATCTATGCTCATTTTTTTATGTTGGGGTTGACGATCTTTACAGACTTTTTGTGTGTTGAATATGCACCATTCAAAATCAAGACAAGAAAATGAAATCCCTTTGTAACACATGAGTTTTCGTCCGAAACCCTGATACTTCGAAAGAGATTGTCCTTTTGTTCATGAAGTGCATCCAGCTTTTGCCGTAACCCTCTCAACTTTTTAGCACATGCTATGTGGGTGAAATGATGATACCATGCCAACTTTCAACCTTTTCAGAGCTCATTTGTAGGGCTTTTCAATTTCAGGGTCATTTAGCTCAAAACAATCCGTCACTGCATGAAAAATAACAAATAAAGTCAGAAAGGGTTGAAAATTGATGATGTGGCTTTGAATGGTACATTTTGAACACACAAAAAGTCTGGAGTTCAAATAAGTTCAAGAAAATGAAATCCCTTTGTAACAAATGAGTTTTCCTCCGAAACCCCGATACTTCGAAAGAGATTGTCCATTTTGTTCACGAAGTGCATCCAGCTTTTGCCGGGACCCTCTCAACTTTTTAGCACATGTTATGTGGGTGTAATGATGATACCATGCCAACTTTCAACCTTTTCAGAGTTCATTTGTAGGGTTTTCAATTTCAGGTTCATTTGAAATGTTTTTCAATTTTAGGGTCTTATAGCTCAAAATAATTAGTAAATGCATGAAAAATAACAAATAAAGTCATAAAAGATTGAAAAATGATGATGTGGCTTTGAATGGTGCATTTTGAACACACAAAAAGTCAGGAGTTCAAATAAGTTTAAAAAAATGAAATCCCTTTGTAACAGACGAGTTTCCGTATGAAATCCTGATACTTTTAAAGAGATTGTCCGTTTTGTACACGAAGTGCATCCAGTTTTTGCTGTAACCCTCTCAACTTTCTTGCACATGCTATGTGGATGAAATGATGATACCATGCCAACTTTCAACCTTTTCAGAGTTCATTTGAAATGCTTTTCAATTTTAGGGTCTTATAGCTCAAAATAATCAGTAAATGCATGAAAAATGGTGCATGAAAAATAACTAATCAAATAAATAAGTAATTAGAAACAAAATAATATAAACTTCATTAAAATATATAAGTAGAAACAAAATAAAATAAAATTTAATAAAATTTATGAAACTAAAATTAACAAAGTATTTTCTGTTCAAAACATTATAAGAAACCTCTAGTATTATTGAAACTAAAATTATATAAAATTGATGCTACTAAAATTATCGAAGTATTTTCTGTTCAAAATCATTAAAAGCAAAAAGAATTTTCATAAAGAACTTTTTTTGTTAGAAACTTTAATAGCAAAAATAATTATCATAAAGTAAAATAAATAAGTAATTAGAAACAAAACAAAATAAAATAAATAAGTTTTTTGTTGTAAGTAGAAACAAAACAAAATAAATAAAGCAAAAAAGAAAACAAAAAAAAACAAGCAAAAAATAAAAAATATGCCCCCTACTGGGCCACCACGGCCTGAATACGACTAGAAACCCATCGATGGGCCAGGATTCAGGCCCGCAGAAGGCCCAGTAAGCCCATCAGGCATAGCAGTGACAATTAGGCCCGTAAGCCTGCAATGGAGAAGAGCTCGAGAGAGGTGCGGCAGTGGGGCTTATAAACCACTGCGCGCCCCTCTCAACTAGCGAGGTGGGACTAAACTTTCGACGCGGGCGCAGCAGCACAAGGCCTTTGGTCCCGGTTGGTGGCACCAACCGAGACTAAAGGTGTGCATTGGTACCGGTTCGTGGCACTAACCGGTACCAATGCCCCACCTTTAGTCCCGGTTGGTGACACCAACCGGGACCAAAGGCCGCCGCTTCCCGCCCTTTGGGCTGCTGAAAAGAGGCCTTTGGTCCCGGTTGGTGGCACCAACCGAGACTAAAGGTGGCATTGGTACCGGTTGGTGCCACGAACCGGTACCAATGCTCTGGGTATATAAGCTGGACTTGTGAAATTTTTCATTCAGTTCGTCTTCCCCGCCCCTCTACGCCTCGCCGTCGCCGTCGTCGCCCCTGCCTCCGGCGCCGTCCCGCGCCGCCCAGACGCCGTCCCGCGCCGCCCAGACGCCGTCGCCGCCCCGCGCCCCCCTGCCTCCTCGTCGCCCGTCGCCGCGCCCCTCACCTCCGCCCCCTGCCTCCTCGTCGCCCGTCGCCGCGCCCCTCACCATCGCCGTCGCCGCCCCCTGCCTCCTCGTCGCCCGTGGCCGCGCCCCTCACCGTCGCCCCCGTGCCCTGCCTCCTCGTCGATCGCCGCCCCCTTAGTGAGCTCATATGAATTTTCCTAATTTAGATGTGTAGTTAATTTAGATGTGTAGTTTAGATGTGTAGTTAATTGAGTTGTTGTAATTTGTTCATAAATGAATATGCAAAAGTTAGAATTTTTTTTCTGTTCATCGATTTTTTTGTGATATTATTGTTGAATATGCAAATGTTTGTGTGTTCATATATATGCAAAGAATATGTCAAATTTTTCATAGAATTTTTATAATTTTTTTCTGTTGTAATTTTGTTCATAGAATTTTTATGATTTTTTTTCTGTTGTAATTTTGTTCATAGAATAAGAAGAGAAAGTGTTTAATAGAATTAGTTAGAAAAATAATAGAACTAGTTAAACTAGTTTATTTTTAGTAAGTACTACTTTATTCTATTTATAGTAAGTGCTTAGTAGTTGAACTAGTTGATTTAATAAAACTAGTTTATTTTACTATAGAAGTAGTTTATTTTTAGCAAGAAAATCAATAGAACTAGTTTATTTTTTTAGTTAAAGCAATTATTCCCGCATCGACGTCGACGATGCCAATCCCGCATCCTTGTCGTCGACTCGGCGGAGGAGGCCGGCTTGATCAGAGGGGCCATGTCCGGGACTGGGCTCCGCCGGGCTAGTTTTGGGAGGTGCTACCTTTCGGGGGGCGTAGGTTGGTGAGGAGCCAGCCCGTCATTGACCCGATCCTTGTTTGGTGGCGGTCGCGTGGGCCAGTGATGGTGCCGAGGCTTCCGGACACCGCGGAGGTGGTACGTCACCGTGTCAGCGAGGAGGACGAGCACGTCCGTCGCTACATGGTTGCGTTGGAGTGCAGGTTCGACAATACCTGGCAGGTTCTTCAGGGATCTCACTGGAGCTATGATCCTGTGATGGTTCCTTCTCTTTGGGTATCCACCGCCCGCGCCGATACCCTTCGGGCGCTACGGTTCTAGCTGTACTAGCGATGCTATATGTATGATAGTATTCGAGGTGTATTAGTGATAATATTCGACGATGTATGAACGCATGGAGATGATGTAGTTTTGCTTATAATTGAATGCATCCTAATTTGAATCACCAACGGTCGAATGTATACACCACGTGAGCTGAGAGTTTTCAAGAAAAGACTCGACAAATCGATAATCAATCCGTGATGAATAATAATGATCTAACTTAGGTTTTTTAGTACATATATTTAATTGTAGACGTTTAATATTTGAATTATGAACATAGGAAATGTCGTACTCGGACGACGAAAGTCTCCCGTGGGAGTGCGACTGGTGCCACGACGACCGAGGTCTGTGCGACATGTCTCACCTGGACGAAGATCGGCGCTTCAATATTAAGCTGGAGTAGACCTTCGATGTTGAAACGGTGCGCAACGACGACAAGTGTTATTTTTTTCGTAATTAAGCACGACTTCAACTATTTCAATGTATACTTTTCATCTTTTACAATTCGACTAGCTTATCCCATGCCATGCAAGACGCTACGTCTTGGAGAGGATGGGTTTTGAAGACCATGAAAGTATGGAAACAAAGAAAATTCACCTAAGGATCCATCATGATATAGATTTTGAAGTAAATCTGTATAACTCTGAGAGCGTAACCCATTTTGGTTGCAAAAATTGGGAAGCATTTTGCAAGATGTATGGTTTTGATGAGGGTATGCTTGTCACCATGGATTTTGGTTATTCTGACATCGAGCAAGACAATATGGACATTTGGGTCCTTGTTGATACGCCTCCAATTCTACCGCTATGTGAGTTTCTCAAACATAGTTATTAGCTAATTTATATTGTTCATTTCAAAATAGTTGACAACTTATTTTCATTGACAGCTTATTTTGATTGTTCAAACAATGTGCGGAACATGGTAGACAGAACCTACTACACCGATGGCTCTGAGTTAACTTATAAGGAGAAAACTCATCTGGTCGGATTTTGTACTGATCTTGAGAATTACAATATCTATTGTAAAACTCCTCCACATTATGGTCAATACGTGCCACTAGTGCACGTGTTGAACTACGGTAACTACTATGGAGATACCCTGGTAAGATTTCTTACTATTACGACATCCGTGCATCTTTTGCATACTTCTAAAACTAGTACATCATTGCTAACTATGAAGTTATTGCTATGTTTTTCAACAGATAATCCCAGAGGATTGTGTGCCTCATTTGATGTATCAGAATGGTAGCCTTGATGTTTTGAACATACAACCAGGTCATCCTACGAATCTCAACTGTCCATACCGGATTTCTAAAAGAAGTGGAGACATGAAAAATCAAAGAATGGAAAAAATGTATGGACAGTCGCAAGGAGGTTCTTGGAAGCAAAAGGAAGGGAAGCGCAAAAATTGGAGACAGGATGATCTCCATTCTCCATAATGGAGAGTCGGGGTGTATATTGTTTTATGCTATTTTACCTTAAAGAGGGTATTTAGGTCCTACCTAATACTGATGATCATGTGCTAAGAACAATTAAGTAGGGTTGTTTTGATGACTATGAGGATGATGATCGTATGACTTGTTATTAATAACGAGTAGAAGTTGTATGATGATGATTAGTAGGACTTGTTATTATGATGATGCATGATGCGGGCATGAAGAGTTATTATATATCTCTGTTAGCTAGCTTACACACCCTAAATTACCCCCTAAACCCTCCCCCTTTCAAAAAAAATAAAAACCCAGCCATTGAAATGCTGACGCGTGGATGCATTTTGGTCCCGGTTGGTGTCACCAACCGGGACCAAGGGCCCTCCTGCCTGGGCTGGCCGCAGCGGCCACGTGGAGGCCCATCTGTCCCGGTTCGTGTAAGAACC
This sequence comes from Aegilops tauschii subsp. strangulata, assembly GCF_002575655.3. Taxonomy (NCBI): domain Eukaryota; kingdom Viridiplantae; phylum Streptophyta; class Magnoliopsida; order Poales; family Poaceae; genus Aegilops; species Aegilops tauschii. The sequence continues at coordinate 603,765,425 of NC_053037.3, forward strand.
GGGACTAAAGGGCTAGGGCATTAGTAAAGACCCTTTAGTCCCGGTTCAACAACCGGGACAAAAGGCCCTTACCAACCGGGACAGATGACCCTTTTTCTACTAGTGGTGGTGCTCTCTTGCTACAAACAGCACACCGAGTCACCGACGCACACACTTGTAAATGAATTCCAGGCTATCTGAACCATGTATATTCTTCAATTCCTGCTCTTAGAAGCTACCAGCTGATTACTTTGTAATAATGGCCAAACAGGTGCGCAACGGTGTGAAACTCTGGCTCACATGCGTGGCAGAGGTAGCAGGCAAACGAACTCTCTAGGTAGCTTCTTCGGGCAAAGACAGAGGAAGATGACGCTTCCTTTTGAGGAAGGCAGTCCATTACTACACGTTCCTTGTTTTGTGCTGCTGTATGCCCATGTCTCACCGACACATGGGACCAACCCACCATACGAGCCTCTAGGCGACACAGGTTGTTATTCTTTTTTTTTTACACAAATATCTTGTTATTTTTTTTTGAACACACTACAGACGCAAACGCTCGTAGATACACATATACACTCACCTCTATGAACGCACACACGGATATCCTACCCCTGTGAGCACCTCCTAGAGACTACACCGGCACATCGTTTTCAGATTGACAAGTCGCTACAGACGCTTTTGTAGTCGACATGAGCGTATCCTCCCGTTAAACGCACATCGCCGGAAGGCTGAATTTGTTGCCCTATTTGAGGGGTGCTATCGGAGATGAGCAATTCTTTTGGCGCCCTAAAAAATATATTTTTTGGTGTCTTAAATTTTACTCCAAGGTGTTTTTTGGTGCCATATAACAGCTATAGGAGATGCTCTTATTTGCTAGTTGATCAACCGAGTACTAGATCTGGGCGGCCGAAAGCTACCTAATACTCAGAGGCAGGCTTAGATATTTGCAGGAGAATGACCCAACTGAGCATCACAAGATGTTTCCAATTTGAAGCACATGTTCATCCGAACACCTGATGGGCATGGCCACAGATTATACCATGTTCAGCCTTAATCCAGACACCATTCCAAAGTCATGAAGTATGGTTTTACAGCCCCGATGACACAATATTGTCACACAATTATGATTCAAATTCAAAATTCTTTTGAATACTTTTGGATAAAAAAACCCGGAGCTTACGAGATTTACCGGAAAACGGTTTTTCCGCCCCCTGCCGAAAGAAACATGTATCGAGTAAAAAAAAAACCATGCAATATGCTAGTGTAACTATTATACATGTATCTAGTGTTGCGACGGATATATTTGGGGCATTTCTACTCAGATACATCCAACAAAGACAAGAGCTTCTTCTGATTCTTAAAATTGTTTTTTAGGTCTTGGCATGCATGGCCCTTGAACCACGACTTTGACTTCTAATTTATGTCACTACAAATTCATCGTGAAAGTAACTTTGTGACAAATTCGTGCGTGAGAAATAAATTTAGGAATCTGATCCAAATACTTAGGTCTAATTCTTTTGTGGCTTATAGCAGCTTATTGTGGAAACAAACTAGAAACTAAAAAGAACTCGTTTCAGCACTTGGGCCTCCTTCACAATGGAAAACAGCTGGGGGAAGAGATGCTTCCCGTAGCAGCTCACTTAAAACTGAAAGGGCATATTGCAATGCCACTGTTACTTGAACATATTACAGAAAAAATACCACTGCCCGGCCCCTTGTCACATCCCACCCACCCCCGGCGAAAAGAAAAACCATTCGCTTCAGCCCTCTTCTCGTTTGTCCAGCTCGCGATAGAAGGTAGAATTCCAAAGCTAGCTTCCCTCGCCACCGGTCGGCCCGCTGGTCACCGCCTCTTCCTCCGGCGACGCCTATATGGACCGCGGGTAGCCCTATCCCGCTGCTGCACCTCCATCTGGCGTTTAGTAGCTCGTCACCCCTCCCCCAATAGCCACCACCTGCCTTCATTGATTCGTCCGATGGCCCAGTCCGGCTGATGCCTAATTCCGGCCGCCGCCGCCAGATCCAGCTGTAGTAGGACGTTAGAATGATATATGTAGTCAAAATTTCACAAAAGTAAAGTTCCTGGTGAAAATTTAAAAGTTTGGCTCGTTCTTATCTGAAATGACAACTTCCCAGAAACAAGGAGAGTAGCACTTCATGCAAAAGGATGTTTAGTGTGTATAATGGTGCTATCTGAGGAGTGCTATGTAAAATAAATACTGAGGTGGAAGAGAGAAAAATCATTAAAAAAAGCTTGCCTCCACTTTATTAAGAAATGATTCTTAGCAGCAACATCTCTCATCACCACGCCCGTGCCACAAGCAGGTCACACAGGCACACGCCACCTTTCTCTTGATATCCCCCCGTCCTCTCGATCTTAAATACTACTCCCTCCGTTTCTTTTTAGTCTACATATAAAATTTATCTGAAATAGAACTTCGGAAACGTTGACCAAATCTAAATCACTTGACGGGATTGAGATAAAACTATTCTATCAACTGTTGTACATACGTGCAGAGTCAACATATTTTTCCATAAACCACATATTATAACATACGTGCGGAGTCATGAAGTTAAAATTGTAACTCAAATCTAAAACTAGACAACTCAGTTGAATTGAAGGGCTGCAAAATTAGGAGCATAGTGAATCAGATAAATTGTGAATCAAATTCAAAACTAAACACCTCAATTGAATGAGAAAACTTCTTGAGAAATCGTTGACCCAGTCAAAATCGGAAACCAAATCTAAAATTGAACACCTCAATTGAATAGGAGGGCTCTAAAATTAAGGAGCACAGAGGAGAGAGAAACCATAAGAAAAGTTTTGTCTTCTCTTAATTAAAAGATGATATCTTAGTAACAACATCTCTTCTCAAATATTTAGGGTTATCTAGTTAACAGAGATAAGACCTTTTCAAAAAAAGACTAAAAAATGAGTGCGGCGTTTCTGCTCCCGGGCTCAGCTGCATCTGCGCTGACGAAAAAAATCAAAACAAATACTAGAAAAATTAAAAAAATTCTAAAAAAAATTTGGGTGGTAAATAATTTGATGCGTGAGGTTTGCTGTAAATTTCAGTGTATAGTACGTGTGCATGTGGTCTTGATCAACCGGTAGGTTGTCGCTGCCATTCTGGCCAAGTACATACAATCTGATCTGAACTCATGTCGATATCGGTTCGATGCATGCCATTGCCATAACATGCAAAATCCCGATTGGATTCGATATGTATGTTCGGTGGACCGGTGGTTGGGAACCTGTCTCTACCAGCGTACTAGTGCTAGACTAGCGTACAATACTATTCTACCGTAGAGTATATATGCGCTAGCTGTTCTGTGCTTCTCTACGTCTCTGTGTGTCGTCCACTACGCACGTAGCTAGGGGCCCTTCGCGACGTGGCTGTCCGGTGATGACCGTTGGACGCGGCCCTGAGCTCCGTGAAGGTGGATGTATCGGTCGCTCTAAGCCTCTAACAGTGCTTTTTAGTTGCATGTCACGTCTGAAAGGTGCTCTGGACGTTCTGTAACCGCCCCAAAGTACTAGAGCACTAGACCATATAGCTAGGCTTCGATCTCATCTCCCACATCCACGCACACTCACAAAGAAGAGTAGCTAGAAGAACCCAGCTCCCATCAAGCTTGCTATCTTTTCTTTTGTAACGACATGCAATATGCAACCAACTCGGAGTCCACTACACACCTAACAGTCCTATAGATGGATCGAGCGGCCAGTGACCAAGCAAATAGCCTATGGAGTAGTTTCAGTTGGTGGACACTCGATCACGAGTACTCCTAGCTCGTTGAAGTTTCTCCCACACTTTGTTTTCATGCTTTGCTATGAGAAAGAGAGATCGGACAGAGAGAGATATAAATGTGTGATCGAGGCGTGCATGCATGCATGCATGCATATACCCGGTTGGCGCGCTCGGCTGCTTGCTACCCAGCTCTGCTCTTCTTTTTCGAAACGGAAGCTGGCAAGCTTAGCTGTTGATCCATCCATCATACTACTTTGATATGCACAGTGTGACTGGACTGCGGACGACCGGTAGAAAAAGACACTAGCCACACAATGCACATTAGGTCATTGGCACAGCCCTACGATCGAGACAAATGTTGGTAGGAGATTGATGGGGAATTAATCGAGGCAGCAAGTACAGTTCACATGCAGTTGCTGTCACTGGTGATGATTCATGCGGGGGACGATCTCTTCTCTCTCTGCTGGAGATCGACGTTGCACCACCAGCGAGTTATTCCAGCACACACGCGCACACACACATACGCATGGGAGGGCTCTAAAATTAGGGAGCAGAGTGAATTACTAGAAGGGTTGAGCCCGCTTTGCTGCGCTGTTGGTGTCGTTGGGTTTCTTTAAAAAATATCACTCTGCTTCAAAATATATTGTGCATTACTTTTCTGAAATGTCAAACATTTTAAATACAATAAAATTTGTAGAGAAATATATAGAAATCCATAATATCTAATCGGTATTTTTAAATTCATCATGAAATGAATTTCCACACCTTTTTTGTTTAATATTATGGATATTGATATTTTTGCTCTGAACTTGTTCAGAGTTGAAGAAATTGGACTTTCTACAAAAACTAATACCCCTTATATTTTAGAACTGATGGAATATTTAGTTTGGCGGGTGGTGGAGATTACTTTTTTGAAAAAGTCAAACCTTTTAAGTTCAATAAAATTTGAAGAGAAATATATAAAAATCTATAATATCAAATCTGCATTTTTAAATTCATCATGAAATGAATTTTCATACTTTTTTGTTTAATATTACGGACGTTGATATTTTTGCTCTCGACTTGGTCAAAGTAGAAGAAATTTGACTTTTTACAAAACTAATACTCCCTCCACTCCCTTATACAAGGCCTCTTCATATTTTTATGTCTAACTTTGACCATTAATTTTATAAACAAAAAGTGAGTTATATGCCAAAAAGTATATTTCATTGGATGCACATTTCGAAGAACTTCCCATTTTTTATCACATATAGTCCATATTTTGTTGACCAAAATTATAAGTGAAAGTTTGACACAAAAAACGAAGTGGCCTTGTACACTAGTAGAAAATGGGTCAAATGTCAAGCACATTAGTGCCGGTTTGATTTTGAGCCGGCACTAATGTGTGCATTAGTACCGGTTCGTGGCGAACCTTTAGCACCGGTTCGTGCCACGGACCGGTACTAAAGTGAGTGGTGGCAGGATGTTGTCAGTCCGGGGCCCCTCCAGCACCTTTAGTACCGGTTCGTGGCACGAACCGGTGCTAAAGGTTGTCGTACATAAACCCTTTGTCCACCCGAGCTCGCTCTGTTCTTCCCCTTTCCCCTCTCATCTCTGTTCTTCCCCTCTTCCTCTCGAGCTCATCACACATTTAAAGGTTAGCAACTTTGTCCTTTCATCTCTCATTGTTAGATTAGCTCTTGCAATGCTTTGTATAGTGATTAATTTATGAGTTTAGTAATTTGGGAGGAAATATATGTGCTAGTATTTGATTTATATGCAATTTGAGGTCAAAAATAACACTTAGTTTGCATATGTAGGTGTGGTTTACTTAGTGCCTTCTAAATCTCCGTCGTAACCACCGTCGATCGCACGCACCGTCCCGTCACCGTCACCACCTTGTGGTGAGCCTCTTGTTCATGAATGTTTTACATTACCAAATTGATGTTTGTGTGATTTGGATATATAGTTACTCGTATAATTATCTTACCCGTACGTTGTTTGTTATACATAGTGCCATGGTTTTGATATTCGTCCCCGTCGGCCCTCGTCCTTGTTATGATTCGGATGTGGTATATTCTCTTTTAAAACTAGTTGTTGCATTTTGTGTTTATGACAAATTATTATGCCCATCAAGTTGATATAGATATTTTTATATAGGAGGTTTGTGAACCGGAAATTCCAACCGACCCTATTGTCGAGAGGTTAAATTTAGTTGAAAGAGAAAACGAGTATTTGAAAGAAAAATTGAAAAGAATTGAGGGGGAGAAGATGGAATTGGAGTTGCATGTTGCCGATGTCGTCGATGATCACAAGATCAAGATGGAGAAAATGCGCTTGAAGATTAGAAAATATGCCATTGATAGTGAGGCTTGGTATCATTATGCTGTTGGATCAATTGTTACCTTAGTTGTGATCTTGATCGCATTTGTTGTTGCATTTAAATGCTTTAGTTAGAGAGTTATTTGTTTGTTGCATTTAAGTGTTGTATGAACTTTATGTATGAACTTGTATTAATTTGCTCTTTTCGGTGTTGTGTAATGAAGATGAGCCGACAATGGATGTACGATGACCGATGCTCTCCCGAGTTCATTAATGGCGTGCAAACTTTTCTGCTTGCTGAGGCAAACAAGCGGGCGGATGGTTTTATGCCTTGTCCATGTGCTGTCTGTAAGAATGATCACAATTACTCTACGTCAACAACCATTCACGTCCACCTGTTTAAGTCCGGTTTCATGCCCCACTATAATGTTTGGACCAAGCACGGAGAAAGAGGGGTTATGATGGAAGACAATGAAGAAGAAGAGGACGACGACAGCTATCCTGGCCATGGGTTCCCTGAATACGATGATACAACAATGGGGGAAGAAGCTGAGCCGGCAATGCGGGAAGAAGCTGAAGAAGAGGCATCAGATGAGCCCGCTGATGATCTAGGTCGGGCCATTGCCGATGCAAAGAGAAACTGCGCAAGTGATTTGGAGAAGAAGAAGTTGCAGCGCATGTTAGAGGATCACAAGAAATTGTTGTACCCGAATTGCGAAGCTGACAAGAAAAAGTTGGGCACCACACTGGAATTGCTAATGGAAGGCAGAGAATGGTGTATCTGACAAGGGATTTGGAAAGTTGCTGGTAATGATAAAGAATGCTTCCAAAGGACAACGAATTACCCGAGAGTACGTACGAAGCAAAGAAGGCTGTCTGCCCTCTAGGGTTAGAGGTGCAGAAGATACATGCATGCCCTAATGACTGCATCCTCTACCGCGGTGAGTACGAGGATTTGAACGCTTGCCCGGTATGCGGTGCATTGCGCTATAAGATCAGCCGCGATGACCCTGGCGATGTCGAGGGCGAGCGCCCCAGGAAGAAGATTCCTGCCAAGGTGATGTGGTATGCTCCTATAATACCACGGTTGAAACGTTTGTTCCAAAACAAAGAGCATGCCAAGGCGATGCGATGGCACAGAGAAGACCGTAAGAAAGACGGAAAGTTGAGAGTAACCGCTGACGGGTCGCAGTGGAGAAAAATCGAGAGAAAGTACAGGAAGGAGTTTGCAGATGACGCAAGGAACATATGGTTTGGTCTAAGCGCAGGGCGCATTAATCCTTTTGGGGAGCAGAGCAACAACCATAGCACCTGGCCTGTGACTCTATGTTTGTATAACCTTCCTCCTTGGTTGTGCATGAAGCGGAAGTTCATTATGATGTCAGTGCTCAACCAAGGCCCTAAGCAACCCGGCAACGACATTGATGTGTACCGAAGGCCATTAGTTGAAGAACTCTTACAACTGTGGAATGGAACAGGTGTACGTGCGTGGGATGAGCACATGGGGGAAGAATTTGACCTAAAGGCGTTGCTGTTCGTGACCATCAATGATTGGCCTGCTCTCAGTAACCTTTCAGGGCAGACAAACAAGGGATACCGCGCATGCACGCACTGTTTGGATGATACCGACAGTATATATTTGGACAATTATAGGAAGAATGTGTACCTGGGACATCGTCGATTTCTTCCGAGCAGGCATCCCGTAAGAAAGAAAGGCAAGCATTTCAAAGGTGAGGTAGATCACCGGACAAAGCCTCGCCACCGTACTGGTGCTGATGTACATGATATGGTCAAGGATTTGAAGGTAGTCTTTGGAAAGGGTCCTGGCGGACAACCTGTTCCAAATGACGCTGACGGACGCGCACCCATGTGGAAGAAAAAATCTATATTTTGGGACCTGCCCTATTGGAAAGACCTAGAGGTCCGCTCCGCAATCGACGTGATGCACGTGACGAAGAATCTTTGCGTGACCGTGCTTGGCTTCTTGGGCGTGTATGGGAAGACAAAAGATACACCTGAGGCACGGGAGGACCAGCAACGTATGCACGGAAAAGACGGCATACATCAGGGTCATGCCAGCTACGCTCTTACCAAAGAAGAGAAGGAAATCTTCTTTGAATGCCTGCTCAGTATTAAGGTACCGTCTGGCTTCTCGTCGAATATAAAGGGAATAATAAACATGGCAGAGAAAAAGTTCCAGAACCTAAAGTCTCATGACTGCCACGTGATTATGACGCAACTGCTTTCGGTTGCATTGAGGGGGCTTCTACCGGATAACGTTCGATTAGCCATTGTGAAGCTATGTGCATTCCTCAATGCAATCTCTCAGAAGGTAATCGATCCAGAAATCATACCAAGGTTAGAGAATGATTTGGTGCAATGTCTTGTCAGTTTCGAGTTGGTGTTCCCACCATCCTTCTTCAACATCATGACGCACGTCCTAGTTCACCTATGCGAAGAGATTAACGTTTTGGGTCCTGTATTTCTACACAATATGTTCCCCGTTGAGAGGTTCATGGGAGTCTTAAAGAAATATGTTCATAACCGTGCTAGGCCAGAAGGAAGCATCTCCAAGGGCCATCACAATGAGGAGGTCATTGAGTTCTGTATTGACTTTATTCCTCACCTTAAGCCGATTGGTGTTCCTGAATCGCGGCATTAGGGCAGACTGGATGGAAAAGGCACGCTAGGAGGGAATCAACTAATATGTATGGACGGACATTCTCTCACTGAAGCACACTACACAGTTCTACAGAATTCCGCCTTGGTGGCTTCGTATATGGACGAACACAAGAATTTTCTACGCTCCAAACACCCGGAGCGGTCTGATGACTGGATTACACGTGAACAAACCAGGAGTTTCGCCGACTGGTTGCAGACACGTACCATGCATGACGCCTCTATTGAAGATGACCTGTACTCGCTGTCCCAGTTACCATCTTCGAATATAATGACTTTCAAAGGGTACAAGATAAATGGTAATACATTTTACACAATCGCCAAAGATAAGAAGAGCACCAACCAAAACAGTGGTGTCCGCTTTGATGCAACAACCAAGACGGGAAAGGAAACATATTATGGTTACATAGAGGACATATGGGAACTTGACTATGGACATGGTTTGAAGGTCCCTTTGTTTCGGTGCAAATGGGTCAATATGACACAAGGCGGGGTAACGGAAGACTCGCAGTACGGAATGACAACAGTGGCTCAACAATCTTGCGTATGTAGACGAACCATTCGTCCTAGCCAATGATGTGGCACAGGTTTTCTATGTGAAGGACATGTCTACCAAGACGAGAAAAAGAAAAGATAAGGAAGCGAATGCATCGTACGATGAGCCAAAGCGCCACATAGTTATTTCTGGGAAGAGAAACATCGTGGGAGTGGATGACAAGACAAACATGTCAGAAGATTATGAAAAGTTTGATGAAATTGCTCCATTCACAGTGAATATTGACCCGAGCATGCAGTTAAATGATGAAGATTTTCCATGGCTACGTCGCAAAGGGACACACGCGAAGAAAAAGTTTCACACCAAAAGATCTGGGATGTGATCGGCTTCACTATCACCACTTTCTTCTGTTTTTCACACCCAGGAGGGAATCTCTGTAATAGTTAGGGTAGTTATGTGTTTTGGCATTTGAAACGCGAAGAAATTTTATGTGCAAACAAATTCTTTCATGCATTTACTGATTTTTTCACCTAAATGACCCTGAAATTGAAAAGCATTTCAAATGAACTCAGAAAAGGTTAAGTTATTCACAAATTAGTGATTCACACAAATTTCAAATAATTCAAAATTTAAACTATTCAAATTTGAAAACTAAAAAAAATAAGAAAATAAAAAAGCCCACCTACTGGGCCAGAGCGGCCTGCATACGACTAGGAACCCAACCTGTAGATGGGCCAGGATGCAGGCCCGCAAGCCCAGTAGGCCGACAGGCAGAGTAGGAAAGGTAGGCCCAGAAGGCCTGCTTTTGAGAGGAGCTCAATGCAGTGCCCACGCCGGGGCTTATAAACTGGTCTTGGCGCTCCTCAACTAGCGAGGTGGGACTAAACTTCTGCGCCCCTCGCCTGGCAGCGCACACCCTTTAGTACTGGATCGTGGCCCCAACCGGTACTAAAGGGGGGTCTTTAGTACCAGTTGGAGCCACCAACCGGTACTAAAGGGGGGTGCTTCCCGCCGCTTGGCCTTGCCAAAACATACCTTTAGTACCGGTTGGTGGCTCCAACCGGTACTAAAGGGGTGTTCTATATAAGAAAGCACTTCAAAAAAATTCAGTTTCTCATCTCTCCCTCTGCTTTCTTTCTCCTCTGCCCCGTCGCCGCCGCCCCTCGTCGTCGCCCCCGTCGCTGTCCCCGTCGCCGTCCGTCGCCATCCCCGTCGCCATCGCCGCCCCGGCCGTCCCCGTCCCCGTCGCCGCGCCCCGCCCAATCGCCGCGCCCCCGCCCCGCCCCGTCGTCCCCGCCCTGCCCGTCCCCGTCCCCGTCGTCGCCGCCCCGTCCCCATCCCCGTCGTCACCGCCCGTCTCCGTCCCCGTCGCCGCCCCCCGTCGCCGCGCCTCGCCTGTGAGCTCCTGCCCCGGCCGCCATGTCCACACACACACACATTGTTTTTTAGTTGTTTAGTTATAAATTTTAGTTATAGAATTTTTTTTTCTGTTTTTTAGTTATAGAAATATCTATAGAAATGTTAGAAATTTTTCTGTTTTTTAGTTATAGAAATATTAGAAATGTTATAGAAATGTTAGTTATATAGAAATGTTATAAATTTTAGTTATCACAATCCAATCATTTAAAAAATGTTACTTTTTGCGGGCATATAGTATTTGTTCTCGACGATGCTCGGCTAGCATCCTCGCCGTCGACCCGTTCGCAACGACGTCCGGCTGACCCATGTCCGGGACTGGGCTCCGCCGGGCTAGCACTGGGAGGTGCTACCTGGAGGGGTGCGCCGCTTGGTGAGGAACCCGGCCTCGGGTCCCGTCGTCGACCCTAATCTCCTTTGGTGGCGTTCGCCTGCACTGCTACCTCTTGAGCACTACGTTGGTTTTCCCTTGAAGAGGAAAGGGTGATGCAGCAAAGTAGCGTAAGTATTTCCCTCAGTTTTTGAGAACCAAGGTATCAATCCAGTAGGAGGCCACACACGAGTCCCTCGCACCTACACAAACAAATAAATCCTCGCAACCAACGCGATAAGGGGTTGTCAATCCCTACACGGTCACTTACTAGAGTGAGATCTGATAAGATAATAATTTTGGTATTTTTATGATAAAGATGCAAATTAAAGAAAGTAAAATAAAAACGGCGTCAAAAATAGCTTGTTGTCGGGAAATTAATATGATGGAAAATAGACCCGGGGGCCATAGGTTTCACTAGTGGCTTCTCTCATGAGCATAAATATTACGGTGGGTGAACAAATTACTGTTGAGCAATTGACAGAATTGAGCATAGTTATGAGAATATCTAGGTATGATCATGTATATAGGCATCACGTCCGAGACAAGTAGACCGACTCCTGCCTGCATCTACTACTATTACTCCACACATCTACCGCTATCCAGCATGCATCTAGAGTATTAAGTTCATAAGAACAGAGTAACGCCTTAAGCAAGATGACATGATGTAGAGGGATAAATTCATGCAATATGATAAAAAAACATCTTGTTATCCTCGATGGCAACAATACTATACGTGCCTTGCTGCCCCTACTGTCACTGGGAAAGGACACCGCAAGATTGAACCCAAAGCTAAGCACTTATCCCATTGCAAGAAAGATCAATCTAGTAGGCCAAACCAAACTGATAATTCAAAGAGACTTGCAAAGATAACCAATCATACATAAAAGAATTCAGAAGATTCAAATATTGTTCATAGATAAACTTGATCATAAACCCACAATTCATCGGTCTCAACAAACACACCGCAAAAGAAGATTACATCGAATAGATCTCCACGAGAGAGGGGGAGAACATTGTATTGAGATCCAAAAAGAGAGAGAAAGCGATCTAGCTACTAACTATGGACCCGAAGGTCTGAGGTAAACTACTCACACTTCATCGGAGAGGCTATGGTGTTGATGTAGAAGCCCTCCGTGATGGATGCCCCCTCCGGCGGAGCTCCGGAACAGGCCCCAAGATGGGATCTCGTGGGTACAGAAGGTTGCGGCGGTGGAATTAGGTTTTTGGCTCCGTATCTGATCGTTTGGGGGTACGTAGGTATATATAGGAGGAAGAAGTACGTCGGTGGAGCAACAGGGGGCCCATGAGGGTGGAGGGCGCGCCCCCCTACCTCATGGCTTCCTGCTTTGTTTCTTGACGTAGGGTCCAAGTCTCCTGGATCATGTTCGTTCCGAAAATCACGTTCCCGTTTGGAATCCGCTTGATATTCTTTTTCTGCGAAACTCTGAAATAGGCAAAAAACAACAATTCTGGGCTGGGCCTCTGGTTAATAGGTTAGTCCCAAAAATAATATAAAAGTAAATAATAAAGCCCAATAATGTCCAAAACAGAGGATAATATAGCATGGAGCAATAAGAAATTATAGATACGTTGCAGACGTATCAAGCATCCCCAAGCTTAATTCCTGCTCGTCCTCGAGTAGGTAAATGATAAAAACAGAATTTTTGATGCGGAGTGCTACTTGGCATAATTTCAATGTAATTCTTCTTAATTGTGGTATGAATATTCAGATCTGAAAGATTCAAGATAAAAGTTCATATTGACATAAAAATAATAATAATTCAAGCATACTAACTAAGCAATTATGTCCTCTCAAAATAACATGGCCAAAGAAAGTTCATCCCTACAAAATCATATAGATTAATATGATGAAGATAGACCCGGGGGCCATAGGTTTCACTAGTGGCTTCTCTCAAGAGCATAAGTATTTTACGGTGGGTGAACAAATTACTGTTGAGCAATTGACAGAATTGAGCATAGTTATGAGAATATCTAGGTATGATCATGTATATAGGCATCACGTCCGAGACAAGTAGACCGACTCCTGCCTGCATCTACTACCATTACTCCACACATCGACCGCTATCCAGCATGCATCTAGAGTATTAAGTTCATAAGAACAGAGTAACGCCTTAAGCAAGATGACATGATGTAGAGGGATAAACTCATGCAATATGATATAAAACCCCATCTTGTTATCCTCGATGGCAACAATACAATACGTGCCTTGCTGCCCCTACTGTCACTGGGAAAGGACACCGCAAGATTGAACCCAATGCTAAACACTTCTCCCATTGCAAGAAAGATCAATCTAGTAGGCCAAACCAAACTGATAATTCGAAGAGACTTGCAAAGATAACCAATCATACATAAAAGAATTCAGAGAAGATTCAAATATTGTTCATAGATAAACTTGATCATAAACCCACAATTCATCGGTCTCAACAAACACACCACAAAAGAAGATTACATCGTATAGATCTCCACAAGAGAGGGGGAGAACATTGTATTGAGATCCAAAAAGAGAGAAGAAGCCATCTAGCTAATAACTATGGACCCGAAGGTCTGAGGTAAACTACTCACACATCATCGGAGAGGCTATGGTGTTGATGTAGAAGCCCTCCGTGATCGATGCCCCCTCCGGCGGAGCTCCGGAACATGCCCCAAGATGGGATCTCACGGGTACAGAAGGTTGCGGCAGTGGAATTAGGTTTTTGGCTCCGTATCTGGTAGTTTGGGGTACGTAGGTATATATAGGATGAAGGAGTACGTCGGTGGAGCAACAGGGGGCCCACGAGGGTGGAGGGCGCGCCCTGGGGGGGGGGGGGTAGGTGCGCCCCCTACCTCGTGCCCTCCTGGTTGATGTCTTGACGTAGGGTCCAAGTCCTCTGGATCACGTTCGTTTCGAAAATCACGTTCCCGAAGGTTTCATTCCGTTTGGACTCCGTTTGATATTCTTTTTTTGCAAAACTCTGAAATAGGCAAAAAACAACAATTCTGGGCTGGGCCTCCGGTTAATAGGTTAGTCCCGAAAATAATATAAAAGTGTATAATAAAGCCCAATAATGTCCAAAACAGAATATAATATAGCATGGGACAATAAAAAATTATAGATACGTTGGAGACGTATCAAGCATCCCCAAACTTAATTCCTGCTCGTCCTCGAGTAGGTAAATGATAAAAACAGAATTTTTGGTGTGGAATGCTACTTGGCATAATTTCAATGTAATTCTTCTTAATTGTGGTATGAATATTCAGATCCGAAAGATTCAAGACAAAAAGTTTAATATTGACATAAAAATAATAATACTTCAAGCATACTATCTAAGCAATTATGTCTTCTCAAAATAATATGGCCAAAGAAAGTTATCCCTACAAAATCATATAGTCCGGCTATGCTCTATCTTCACCACACAAAATATTTAAATCATGCACAACCCCGATGAGAAGCCAAGCAATTGTTTCATACTTTTGACGTTCTCAAACTTTTTCAATCTTCACGCAATACATGAGCGTGAGCCATGGACATAGCACTATATGTGGAATAGAATGGTGGTTGTGGAGAAGACAAAAAGGAGAAGATAGTCTCACATCAACTAGGCATATCAACGGGCTATGGAGATGCCCATCAATAGATATCAATGTGAGTGAGTAGGGATTGCCATGCAACGGATGCACTAGAGCTATAAATATATGAAAGCTCAACAAAAGAAACTAAGTGGGTGTGCATCCAACTCGCTTGCTCACGAAGACCTAGGGCATTTTGAGGAAGCCCATCATTGGAATATACAAGCCAAGTTCTATAATGAAAAATTCCCACTAGTATATGAAAGTGATATCATAGGAGACTCTCTATCATGAAGATCATGGTGCTACTTTGAAGCACAAGTGTGGTAAAAGGATAGTAACATTGTCCCTTCTCTCTTTTTCTCTCATTTTTTTATTTGGGCCTTTTCTTTTTTTTATGGCCACTTTTTTTTCGTCCGGAGTCTCATCCCGACTTGTGGGGGAATCATAGTCTCCATCATCCTTTCCTCACTTGGGACAATGCTCTAAAAATGATGATCATCGCACTTTTATTTACTTACAACTCAACAATTACAACTCAATACTTAGAACAAAATATGACTCGATGTGAATGCCTCCGGCGATGTACCGGGATATGCAATGAATCAAGAGTGACACGTATGAAAGAATTATGAACGGTGGCTTTGCCACAAATACAATGTCAACTACATGATCATGCGAAGCAATATGACAATGATGGAGCGTGTCATAGTAAACGGAACGGTGGTAAGTTGCATGGCAATATATCTCGGAATGGCTATGGAAATGCCATGATAGGTAGGTATGGTGGCTGTTTTGAGGAAGGTATATGGTGGGTATATGATACCGGCGAAAAGTGTGCGGTATTAGAGAGGCTAGCAATGGTGGAAGGAAGAAAAGTGCATATAATCCATGGACTCAACATTAGTCATAAAGAACTCATATACTTATTGCAAAAATCTACAAGTTATCAAAGCAAAGTATTACGCGCAAGCTCCTAGGGGGATAGATTGGTAGGAAAAGACCATCGCTCGTCCCCGACCGCCACTCATAAGGAAGACAATAAATAAATAAATCATGCTCCGACTTCATCACATAACGGTTCACCATATGTGCATGCTACGGGAATCACAAACTTTAACACAAGTATTTCTCAAATTCAAAACTACTCAACTAGCATGACTCTAATATCACCATCTTCATATCTCAAAACAATTATCAAGCATCAAACTTCTCATAGTATTCAACACACTCATAAGATTTTTTCTTTTTTTTTCTTTACTAATCTTGAATGCCTATTATTGTTAAAGCAAACTACCATGCTGTTTTGTACGACTCTCAAAATAATCTAAGTGAAGCATGAGAGAACAATAGTTTCTATAAAACAAATCCACCACCGTGCTCTAAAAGATATAAGTGAAGCACTAGAGCAAAAACTATATAACTCAAAAGATATAAGTGAAGCACATAGAGTATTCTAACAATTTCCGAATCAGGTGTGCCTCTCTCGAAAGGTGTGTACAGCAAAGATGATTGTGGTAAACTAAAAAGCAAAGACTCAAATCATACAAGACGCTCCAAGCAAAACACATATCATGTGGTGAATAAAAATATAGCTCCAAGTAAAGTTACCGATGGAAGTAGACGAAAGAGGGGATGCCTTCCGGGGCATCCCCAAGCTTTGGCTTTTAGGTGTCCTTAGATTATCTTGGGGTGCCATGGGCATCCCCAAGCTTAGGCTCTTGCCACTCCTTGTTCCATAATCCATCAAATCTTTTACCCAAAACTTGAAAACTTCACAACACAAAACTTAACAGAAAATCTCGTGAGCTCCGTTAGCGAAAGAAATCAAAAGACCACTTAAAGGTACTGTAATAAACTCATTATTTATTTATATTGGTGTTAAACCTACTGTATTCCAACTTCTCTATGGTTTATAAACTCTTTTACTAGCCATAGATTCATCAAAATAAGCAAACAACACACGAAAAACAGAATCTGTCAAAAACAGAACAGTCTGTAGTAATCTGTAACTAACGCAAACTTATGGAACTCCAAAAATTCAGAAAAAATAGGAAGACCTAGACAATGTTTTTATTGATCAGCAGCAATTGGAATCAATATTTTATCACGTTCTGGTGATTTTTAAAAATTATTTTCGTGAACAGAAAGTTTCTGGAATTTTCAGCAAGATCAAATAACTATCATCCAAGAAGATCCTCTAGGTTTAACTTGGCACAAACACTAATTAAAACATAAAAAGACATCTAACCAGAGGCTAGATCAAAGATTTATTCTTAAACAGAAGCAAAAAGAAAAAAAAACTAAAAATAAAATTGGGTTGCCTCCCAACAAGCGCTATCGTTTAACGCCCCTAGATAGGCATAAAAGCAAGGATAGATCTAGGTATTGCCATCTTTGGTAGGCGATCCATAAGTGGCTCTCATGATAGATTCATATGGTAATTTTATTTTCTTTCTAGGGAAGTGTTCCATGCCTTTCCTTAACGGAAATTGGAATATAATATTCCCTTCCTTCATATCAATAATTGCACCAATCGTTCTAAGGAAAGGTCTACCAAGAATAATAGGCCATGAAGGATTGCAATCTATATCAAGAACAATAAAATCTACGGGCACATAGTTCCTATTTGAAACAATAAGAACATTATTAATTCTTCCCATAGGTTTCTTAATAGTGGAATCCGCAAGGTGCAAGTTTAGAGAGCAATCGTCAAAATCATGGAAACCTAGCAAATCGCACAAAGTCTTTGGAATCGTGGAAACACTAGCACCCAAATCACACAAAGCATAGCATTCATGATCTTTAATTTTAATTTTGATAGTAGGTTCCCATTCATCATAAAGTTTTCTAGGGATAGAAACTTCCAACTCAAGTTTTTCTTCATAAGATTGCATCAAAGCATCAACGATATGTTTGGTAAAGGCTTTATTTTGACTATAAGCATGAGGAGAATTTAGCACGGATTGCAACAAGGAAATACAATCTATCAAAGAGAAATTATCATAATTAAATTCCTTGAAATCCAAAATAGTGGGTTCATTAATATCTAATGTTTTGATCTCTTCAATCCCACTTTTATCAATTTTAGCATCAAGATCTAAAAACTCCGAATTTTTGGAACGCCTTCTAGGTAAAGTTGGATCATATTCAGTCCCATCATTATCAAGATTCATATTTCAAAACAAAGATTTAATAGGGGACACATCAATAAATTTTAGATCTTCATCTTTATTTTCATAGAAACTAGAAGAACACGCTTTCACAAAGCAATCTTTCTTAGCACGCATCCTGGCGGTTCTTTCTTTGCACTCATCAATGGAAATTCTCATGGCTTTGAGAGACTCATTGATATCATGCTTAGGTGGAATAGATCTAAGTTTTAAAGAATCAACATCAAGGGAAATTCTATCAACGTTCCTAGCCAATTCATCAACTTTAAGCAATTTTCTTCAAGCAAAGCATTGAAATTCTTTTGCGAATTCATAAATTCTTTAACACTAGTCTCAAACTCAGAAGGCATCTTATTAAAGTTTACATAAGAATTGTTGTAGGAATTACCATAATTATTAGAGGAATTACTATGATAAGGCCTAGGATTAAAGTTTCCTCTATACACGTTGTTACCAAAATTATTCCTACCAACAAAATTCACATCCATAGATTCATTATTATTCTCAATCAATGTAGACAAAGGCATATCATTAGGATCAGAAGAAACACTCTTAGTAGCAAATAATTTCATAAGTTCATCCATCTTTCCACTCAAAACATTAATTTCTTCTATCAGATGCACTTTTTTATTAGTAGATCTTTCAGTGTGCCATTGAGAATAATTAACCATAATATTATCTAGGAGTTTAGTAGCTTCTCCTAAAGTGATTTCCATAAAAGTGCCTCCCGCGGCCGAATCTAAAATATTTCTAGAAGCAAAATTCAATCCGGCATACATTTTTTGTATAATCATCCACAAATTCAAACCATCCGTAGGGCAATTACGTATCATTAATTTCATCCTCTCCCAAGCTTGTGCAACATGTTCATGATCAAGTTGCTTAAAATTCATAATGTCGTTTCTAAGAGAGATGATCTTAGCGGGAGGAAAATACTTAGAGATAAAAGCATCTTTGCACTTATTCCAAGAATCAATTCTATTTTTAGGCAGAGATGAAAACCAAGCTTTAGCACGATCTCTAAGCGAAAAGGGAAATAGCTTCAATTTAACAATATCATTGTCCACATCTTTCTTCGTTTGCATATCACACAAATCAACGAAGCTATTTAGATGGGTAGCGGCATCTTCACTAGGAAGGCCAGCCAATTGATCTTTCATGACAAGATTCAACAAAGCAGCATTGATTTCACAAGATTCAGTATCGGTAAGAGGAGCAATCGGAGTGCTAAGGAAATCATTATTGTTGGTATTGGTAAAGTCACACAATTTGGTATTATCTTGAGCCATCGTGACAAGCAAGCAATCCAACACACGAGCAAACAAGAAGCAAGCGAAAAAGAAGCGAACGAAGAAGAGAGGGTGAATAAAACGGCAAGGGTGAAGTGGGGGAGAGGAAAATGAGAGGCAAATGGAAAATAATGTAATGCGGGAGATAAGGGTTTGTGATGGGTACTTGGTATGTTGACTTTTGCGTAGACTCCCCGGCAACGGCGCCAGAAATCCTTCTTGCTACCTCTTGAGCACTACGTAGGTTTTCCCTTGAAAAGGAAAGGGTGATGCAGCAAAGTAGCGTAAGTATTTCCCTCGGTTTTTGAGAACCAAGGTATCAATCCAGTAGGAGGCCACGCACGAGTCCCTCGCACCTACACAAACAAATAAATCCTCGCAACCAACGCGATAAGGGGTTGTCAATCCCTACATGGTCACTTACGAGAGTGAGATCTGATAGATATGATAAGATAATATTTTTGGTATTTTTATGATAAAGATGCAAAGTAAAGAAAGTAAAATAAAAATGGCGTCAGAAATAGCTTGTTGTCGGGAAATTAATATGATGGAAAATAGACCTGGGGGCCATAGGTTTCACTAGTGGCTTCTCTCACGAGCATATATATTATGGTGGGTGAACAAATTACTGTTGAGCAATTGACAGAATTGAGCATAGTTATGAGAATATCTAGGTATGATCATGTATATAGGCATCACGTCCGAGACAAGTAGACCGACTCCTGCCTGCATCTACTACTATTACTCCACACATTGACCGCTATCCAACATGCATATAGAGTATTAAGTTCATAAGAACAGAGTAACGCCTTAAGCAAGATGACATGATGTAGAGGGATAAACTCATGCAATATGATATAAACCCCATCTTGTTATCCTCGATGGCAACAATACAATACGTGCCTTGCTACCCCTACTGTCACTGGGAAAGGACACCGCAAGATTGAACCCAAAGCTAAACACTTCTCCCATTGCAAGAAAGATCAATCTAGTAGGCCAAACCAAACTGATAATTCGAAGAGACTTGCAAAGATAACCAATCATACATAAAAGAATTCAGAGAAGATTCAAATATTGTTCATAGATAAACTTGATCATAAACCCACAATTCATCGGTCTCAACAAACACACCGCAAAAGAAGATTACATTGAATAGATCTCCACGAGAGAGGGGGAGAACATTGTATTGAGATCCAAAAAGAGAGAAGAAGCCATCTAGCTAATAACTATGGATCCGAAGGTCTGAGGTAAACTACTCACACATCATCGGAGAGGCTATGGTGTTGATGTAGAAGCCCTCCGTGATCGATGCGCCCTCCGGCGGAGCTCCGGGACAGGCCCCAAGATGGGATCTCACGGGTACAGAAGGTTGCGGCAGTGGAATTAGGTTTTTGGCTCCGTATCTTGTAGTTTGGGGGTACGTAGGTATATATAGGAGGAAGGAGTACGTCGGTGGAGCAACAGGGGGCCCATGAGGGTGGAGGGCGCGCCCTGGGGGGGGGGGGGTAGGCGCGCCCCCTACCTCGTGGCCTCCTGGTTGATGTCTTGACGTAGGGTCCAAGTCCTCTGGATCACGTTCGTTCCGAAAATCACGTTCCCGAAGGTTTCATTCCGTTTGGACTCCGTTTGATATTCTTTTTCTGCGAAACTCTGAAATAGGCAAAAAAAACAACAATTCTGGGCTGGGCCTCCGGTTAATAGGTTAGTCCCAAAAATAATATAAAAGTGTATAATAAAGCCCAATAATGTCCAAAACAGAATATAATATAGGATGGAACAATAAAAAATTATAAATACGTTGGAGACGTATCATGGGCCACATTCGGTGCAGAGGGAGCCGGCCCCGCCGGAGGTGGTGCGTCGCCGTGTCAGGGAGGAGGACGAGCACGTCCATCGCTAGATGGCTGCTATGGACGTCAGGTTCTCCAATACCTGGCAGGTTCTTTGGGCAGATGACCAGAGATATGATCCTGTGATGGTTCCTTCTCTTTGGGTGTCCACCGCCCGCGCCCCAGGAACCGTGAGTGGCCTAGATTCTTCTGTAGTATTCCATCTTTATTAGCTACCTAGCCAGTGATGTATTCGATATATAATATTCGAGACGATGTATTCGAGATTATATATATTATTCGAGACGATGTACTCGAGATTATATATTATTCGAGATGATGTATTCAAGATTATATATTATTGGAGACGATGTATTCGAGATTATATATTATTCGAGACGATGATTCGAGATTATATATTATTCGAGACGATGCATATTATGTACTATATGATTCAGTTTTTCCTTATTGATTGCATCCATGCATTGTAATTTGAATACTAAATTGTTTTATATTTCTTCTGTATTAGTTAAATAAAAGCTATGGCGGACAATACCGGCAGAGAGGGAGAAGAGGCCCTGTTCGAGATCATACGCAACCCTAACAGGCCAGATGATCTGAATGAAGCAGATGACGGCTCCCAATATCTGAACAATACCGGGGAGGGTGATGATAAGATATTCGATCTCGACGACCGAGCTGATGAAGTCATGAACTATAATTATGGTTATGATGACGCAGACAATGATTATGATGATGAATACAATGTTGATCTTGAAATAACAAAGACTACCGGCGAGGTATATTTATATAAGCAGGCATCTAGTGATCATCACATGTTTTTTAAATTTGAAGATATATTAACGAATCGATCTTTCTTCTTTCAGCCCTCCGGATCGAGCAAATCTGCTTCTACAGACAGCAGGACAAAGCGAGGCCCGGGCAAAAAGTTGGAGGGTGTAAAGTACAACATCGATTCCATCAAAGCTAGTGGCGAACCCCTCACGCCTAAGAACATTGCGAACAAGTTCGTTTGTCAGTGCGGAGTTCTTGTGAAGGACCAACTCCCAATCTCCATTCAAGAATGGAAAGAGCGAAAAACTAAACGACCAGATGTTACTTGGGTCGACGACAGAGCAAAACAAAAGCTTTGGGAATCTCTGATGGAACATTTCACCCTACCAGATTATTTCACTGATGCAGATGTGCAGAAAGTCAAGGACGCTGCTCTTAAGAAGATGGCAATTGCATTCAACACCCACAAGAAAAATGTATGGGCCAACTACCTCGCTGCAGAAAGGAGGACTCCAGAATTCAAGGGAACACTGGAGAAGCAAAGAGAACACTGGCCCGCTTTCGTGAAATTCAAGGAATCAGAATTATCTAAGGAACGGCCGAGAAAAAACAAGGCCAATGCCGCAAAAAAGACGCAGTTCCATAGGCTGGGTCCAGGTGGCTACGCGGTGGCAATGCCTAAGTGGGATAAGTCTGAGCAAGAGATGGAGGATGCAGGGGTCACTCCGGTTACTAGGAGCTAGCCCCCCAGGTGTAGAACTTGGTTCTATGCGCATGGGGGGGCGTTGGTTCCGAAGACAGGCCTGGTTTCGAACAAGGCAAGTCTAAAAGGAGCCGAACAAAAGTTACTTGACGCAATAGAAGATGCTCAAAAGGGGGTGTTCACGCCCAACAGAGAGAACGATGAGCTTACGCGCGCCCTGGGAAATCCTGAACACCCGGGAAGAACACGAGGCAAGGGCGTTATTCCCTGGTATGAGGGCTTTTCGGAATGGAACGGCGACTACAGGACCCGTGCAAGAAAGAAGATGGAGGAGGAGAAGAAGAGGAAGCTCGAGGAGGAGCAGAGGAAGCAGGACGCAGAACGCCTTCAAGGCCTAGAAGCAAGGCATGCGGACTTGGCACTCAAATTCCAGCAGCAGCAGCAGCATATCGATTCACTTAGCCAGGAAAGAGGGTCTCAGTAGCGGCAGCAGCAAGCAAATGATCGTCCAGCATTGGATAGCACCGTCCCATCCATGCCGAGAAGCAGCATTGGTTCCGCCCCGGGCGACGCACTGCTAGATACATACCCTGTGGATGACATCATAGAGAACACTAACTGTAAGCTACACTTCAAAATGAAGAACATATCCATGAAGGTGGCGGACGCCGTTGCTTTTACAATTACCCCCGAAGCAACCTTCCATTGCACCCGGATTCCAGCGGGCTATGCTCGTGTCTTGGTTGATGAGGTGGTGGACCTATATTCGGGACTACAGCTTGACATTCCTGGAGGTGACGACGAGCACACACTGGGAGAGGCCATACATCGTATCATCCTATGGAGAAAGGATTCCATCATCTTTCGAAGTCTACCGACACCACGTCTGCCGACTCCTCCTCGAAGTCCGCCACCGAGTCAGCAGACTCCCGCTCCTCCAAGTCCACGAACGCGTGAGCCGACTCCTCCTCGAAGTCCGCCACCATGTCAGCAGACTCCCGCTCCTCCAAGTCCACGAACGCATGAGCAGACTCCTGCTTCAAGTCCGGCATAGCGTCAGGCCACTCCTCTTGTTCCAAGTCCGACACCGTGTCAGGACACACCTCTTGCTTCAAGTCCGGCATAGCGTCAGGCCACTCCTCCTGCTCCAACTCAGCCACGTCAGCCGTCTCCGCCACCTCAGCAATCGTAGAAGAGACACACCACAGCTATGGTGCGTAGCGGTACGAGTCGAGGTAGTACAGGAAGTACAGGCGGAGACAAGCAATATAAATATGGTCCAAGCCTCGCTCCTCTTCCTCAGAGGCCTTACGACATGACCGAGGAGCAAAACGATGCCATAGTGCGGGCCCAAGTGGACGCCCATTTTGGACCGAAACCGGCACCGCCGCCAAGGGAGAAAGTGCCTGAGAAAGTTATGGACCACTTTATTCATATGGCAAGAAAACCAGCTCCCAAGCCTGTTGACTCAGACTATGAGCGCCAAATCAGGAAGGCACATCGAGCAAGACTACAGAAAGAAGCGAGCTCGAGCCAACAAGCAGCTGTCAAAAAATGCGGGAAAACCGTTCCCCAGCTGGGAGAACAGGCGGCGCAATCGATCCCCCCCCCGCTTGTTGTGCCAACAACACATGAGAGTACGCGCGCCCAATATTATTATGGGCAAACCGTTTACGTTCCCCAGCTGGGCAATGTGGTAATAATGCAGGCTGAAATGCTCAAGATCACTGTTGGACAACTCCTCGATATCGGGCCCATGTCTCCTCTTAGAGAGGAGGAAATAAAACGGAAATATGTCTGGGGCCAACCTTTGGTCGAGCCAGACGAGGTCAAGAACCTCCCAACGAGAATGTATGAATTGCATCAATGGTGCATGAACATTACCAAGATTTCCAATCGAGAGTCCCTCATGGTGAATGCCAAGGAGGAGCATTACTTCCATGAGAAAGCTGTGTCCGTTGAGTATTCAGAACTATTTCAGTTATACAATCAAGACGCACTCGACAAATCTATCATCAGTTGCTATTGTCTGTAAGTGATTTCTTTCTGTAATTTAAGCTGTAGTGATCATTTTGATCAATCATTACCTGTAATTATCCTCACTATATTCTTTTCTGTGGTATTATGCAGGATGAAGATGTATGAAATGAAAAAATCTGGACGCTATGGCATTGGGTTCATTGACCCAAATACCATTAATGAGTACACATGGAATATTCCAAGTTGTCGAGCAAGTTTAGAGGAAAGCATGCTAGAGTTCTTCAAGCGCCTCAATACCAATGAAGATATACTACTTCCTTACAACTTCCTGTGAGTCACACTCTCTTGTACTACAAATTCTGTTTTTGCTTACTAGCTAGCTAGATGTTAATAATTAAGTGTATAGGGTTTAGGGTAGTTGATTAGTGTTATGCACATGCCCGCTTAATTAAGACATCCAAACGTGTGCGCATGCAGTTTCCACTGGATCTTGTTAGACATTAAAGTTGGAGAAGAAAAAGTTGAAGTACTGGACTCACTACTTAAAATATAAAGTGACTACACCATCTTGTTTGGGATAGTCAACAGGTAATTTCAATCATTATTAACTATATCTCGGCCTATTTAGTTCGCCATTTCCTGATATGAACTATTTAATAACCCCTTTATTAATTTTCTTTGCCGGCGGGCAGGGCTTGGGCAAAGTTCATCAACGTGACTCCAGGCAAATGGGCAAAAAAGCTGTTTTGGTATCGACCCAAGGTAAGTAATTAAGTAGTACTAGCTAGCTAGCTAGCTACCATCTCTTTAATTCTTGTTTCAATACCATTAATTAATTATCATGCTTGATTAATCATTATCTGATTCAATTCCATTCTTGTAAAGGCCCTGAAGCAGGCGTCGGGGACTGATCTGTGTGCATACTACGTTTGCGAGAACATTCGCATGATGGCGTCCGAAAGGAGCAGATCTCAAAGACAGGACTGGGTACATTTGTCAGAACACTATTCACAAATTTTTACACCATTATCGATATCTAGTCACACAACTAATACACATGCATATTGATCTCCTTCTTAACAGTTCAGAGAGGTGCGGGAGCAGCTCCTACCAACGGAGCGCATACTAGCACTTCAAGAGGAAATAGCGGGATTTTTGCTCGACCAGGTCATAGATCCCAAAGGAGAATACTATTACCCGCTACCGCCCCCATGAACCACTTGTCATCGTGCTCCGAAGGCACCAAGGCAACATGTAGGAGAAATTGTATATATATACATGTGTATGTGTAAATAATTAATGGTGGTGGTTGTGAGGCATTCGATGATATATATTTTTATATATATGCGGTTCTATGAGAAAATCTATTTATATATATGCATAATGTGTACAATATGTAGTATCGTAAATACCAGCAAACAAAAAAAAATTAAATGGAAAACACAAAATTAATGGAAAAATAAAAAATAAAACCAACCCCCCCCCCAAACATTTAGTACCGGTTGGTGTTACCAACCGGTACTAAAGGTCTACCAGCACCCGGGCCAGGCTCGTGCCACGTGGTGGCACTTTAGCGCCGGTTCGTGCCGAACCGGTAGTAAATGGGGGGGGGGGCTTTAGTCTCCACTCTTTAGTGCCGGTTGTAGAACCGGCACTAAAGTCCCTTACGAACCGGCGCTAAAGCCCGGTTCTGCACTAGTGGTATAAGGGAATGGAGGGAGTACCCCTTATATTTTGGAGCTGATGGAATATTTAGTTTGGCAGGTGGTGGAGATTATAGAGTGTGCTTTATTTTTATTATAATACGGTGATTTGGTGGGTCTTTCATGCTGTGATTCTGAGTTATCCGCTAACCAATCTATATCTAGGTGTGGAAATTTCGGTCTCAGTGGTCGGATGTACGGCTATATTGGTGGTCGAATATGACATGGTGGCGCTTCTTTTTTTTAGGTGGTGGGAGGGTGCGCGAGATTGATATGTTTTTATAGGCCGGTTGTTGCTAATTGATTTGATAAATCGTTGGCCCCGTCAAAATCATAAACCAAATCCGAAATTGCATACCTCAATTGAATGAAAGAGCTTTAAAACTAGGGAACATAGTGAATTAAAAAAATTGAGTGGGAGAGCATGAGAAAGTGTTGACCCAATTAAAACCAGTTGACCCAATTTTAAATTGAATACCTCAATTAATTGTGATGCCTGGAAAACTAGGAAGCATAGTGTATAATATACAATAATTGAATGAGACAGCTTTGAGAAATTGTTGACCCGGTCAAAATTGAGTGAACCAATTCTATTGGAGACCTCAATTGAATGTGGGCTCTTTAAAACTAGGGAGCTTAGTGTTATAGAGGATAGATGATCGATAGATATTGAGGTGGAGGAGATCACAAGAGAGAAACCATGAGAAAGTTTTGCCTACTTTTAATTAAGAGATGATCTCTTAGGGCATCTCCAACGCCGACCCTCAAACTGCCCGCATATGTCCGGACTGTGCAGTCCGGACATGTTGTGTCATCCAACGCGGATTTGTATCGGTCCGCCAAGTGGTCCGGACGCAGTTTCTCCCGCAAACCGGAGAAAACTAGGGGGCATTGCGTCTGGACCCCTGCCAGCCCGTGTCTGACCGCCCTGGCCCACCAAAACTCCCTCCCTTGCCCGCGCGCGCTTCTCGCCCTAAACGGTCAGCGTCGCTCCAGAGCGTCAGTGCCGCATTCATGCCCCGCCAGCATGGACTCGATCTTTCACTAGCGCCGGCATTGAAGTGGCGCGTCTGCCGAGAGAGCGTCAACCGTGCCGCTTCCCAGTGCACGCGTCTGCTCTGTGTTCCAATGAAACCACAGATGTCCGTCCGCACGTCAGCTTCCCACATTAATGACACACGGTTGCCGATGAACCTACTCCAACGCCACCCGTCCGTCCCTCTGTCGCCCACCATTGCTATGCGCCCGCTATATAAAATGCAGCCTGGACCACAGCCGCATTCATCCTCCATCGTTTCATTTCTCCTGTTTCACACCACTCCCATCGTGGCCTCATCGCTCTTTAAAGCACTCTGGGATGGACTATCGCTGGAGCAGAAGAAGGAGATGGCCGCCACTGCTGTAACGCCCGGATAATCATGCTACAGTAATCCCACGCTAATCAGGCCACGTCACCTCTGTTACTGTTGCTAACCTCACAATGATTCGAAACCGTTCCAAAATTTAAATCTAAATAGTGGCAAACACCCAAAGTTTTGAAAAGTCAAAACAAAAATGTTCGATGGGTGCCAAATAAGGCATAGTTAATTATGGTGAAGTAAACACATTTTTAGAAAATGCCTACATATTTTAAAATGATGTAAAACAGAAAAGAAAATAAATAAAAAGAAAAGAAAGCTAACAAAAAAAGAAAGGGAAAAGGAGCCCCCCCACTTGGTCGTGGCCCAACTTGGCCGAACGGCCTCGGCCCACCAGGCCACCACCTGGGCCGGCCCACCCCGCCGCCATAACCTCCCCCACTCCCCCAGTACTCCACCCCCACCGACCCTCCCCCCCACGAAATATCTCCCCCCTCCCCCGATTGGATCGGGATCGAGAGGAGGAGGCCACCGACGCCGTCGCCCGTCGCCGCCAGGAGACCACGCCGGAGCTCCTCCGCCGGCCTGCTTCCTCCTCCCCATCGGCCTGCTCCCACGTCGTCGTCGTCCTCGACCACCACCCCGAGCCCCATTGCCCACTCCCTACGGCCACCGTGAGCACCTCCCGCACCTCCCTCCCACTTCTCCTCTGCCCCGCGCTCGCGCTCGCGGCGCCCCGCCGCGCGGCCCGCGCCGTTGCCTCGCGCCCGTGGCTGCGCGCGAGCTCGCGCGCCCTCTCACCTATCCTGCATCCCCACCGCGGCACTCGCCCGCTCCGGCCACTCGTCCTACGCGCGCGCCCGCGCCGTGCTCGTGTGGACCGCACCGCTCGTCGCCCTCGCTCCCCGCGCGCGCCCGTCGCCTACTCCGGCGCCCACCGTCCCCTCTTAGAACCGGATACTCAATAAAATACACCCTTCCAAGTGCCAGATACAACCCGGTGATCGCTCTCTAATAGGGCGACAAGGAGGGGATCGCCGGGTAGGATTATGCTATACGATGCTACTTGGAGGACTTCAATCTACTCTCTTCTACATGCTGCAAGATGGAGGCTGCCGGAAGCGTAGTCTTCGACAGGATTATCTATCCCCCTCTTATTCTGGCTTTCTGTAGTTCAGTCCCCTGATATGGCCCTTTACACATATACCCATGCATATGTAGTGTAGCTCCTTGCTTGCGAGTACTTTGGATGAGTACTCACGGTTGCTTCTCTCCCTCTTTTCCCCCTTTCCTTTCTACCTGGTTGTCGCAACCAGATGCTGGAGTCCAGGAGCCAGACGCCACCGTCGACGACGACTCCTACGACACTGGAGGTGCCTACTACTACGTGCAGCCCGCTGACGACGACCATGAGTAGTTAGGAGGATCCCAGACAGGAGGCCTGCGCCTCGTTCGATCTGTATCCCAGTTTGTGCTAGCCTTCTTAAGGCAAACTTGTTTAACTTATGTCTGTACTCAGATATTGTTGCTTCCGCTGACTCGTCTGTGATCGAGCACTTGTATTCGAGCCCTCGAGGCCCCTGGCTTGTATTATGATGCTTGTATGACTTATTTATGTTTTAGAGTTGTGTTGTGATATCTTCCCGTGAGTCCCTGATCTTGATCGTACACATTTGCGTGCATGATTAGTGTACGGTCAAACCGGGGGCGTCACAAGTTGGTATCAGAGCCGACTGCCTGTAGGAATCCCCCTTTCCACACTCCTTGGCCGAAGTCGAGTCTAGACATTACAAAACTTTTACTAACATGGCTATGTGGCTTACGGGCCCACGTCGCCATTGGGTGGTACTAGGATCTTTTACTCCTCGACCTTTACTCTAGGACTCTGAACTCTCTTCTACTCGGGTTAAACGAATTTACTAACCCTAACACTAGGATCCCGTGACCGCATTCACTCCAAAGTTGGATAAGCCATAGTTATTTCTTAGAATAGTATTTTGAACAATTCACACACTGTCAATTGACTCCTTTGAAACATCTTTGCTTTCAGATGGAACCCACGAGGCAGGTCGTGCGCCACACGACGGCCATTGGTGCCTCGGGATCACCTGCTGTGCTAGCTGAGATGATGACCTATCTGGGTTATCGCTAGCACCCTGAGTACACCGTCTACGAGGAGTACCAGGACTTTAACCAGGAGCAGTACCGTGCCATCGTCCACCTCTACTCGCGGGAGTATGACTCCACTACTGTGCTGCACACCGCTCATGGTGTTGGAGTGACCATCGATATGGCTGTCCACGATGCTGCCTATGCTGCTCTGACACGTCTTCGTGGAGAGTATTGGGAGTTGGACACCTCCCCTTTCAGGCACATTGCTATCGCATCTGATGTTGGTGCGGAGGGATACTATACTGCTGCCTACTCCACTGTCACCCGAGAGCCCTTCTACCATCAGAACCTGGTTCTGCATGCTGATGGGCTGGATCGAGCTAACCGAGCTCTTCGCCACGATTTGTACACCACCCGTCAGCACCTTTACCATGCTCTGACGCTGCTGCACCCCTTTGTCCAATCTAGGGAGCTGCCCCGTTCTGCGATCTACCCAGCCAGGACTGTGATGCCCCAGGGTGTCGGCTGGCCAGATGTGGGAGGCCACTCTCCCACACTTGGACCTCTTCTGCCACCTGAGCGTCAGGTTCTGCACCAGAGTATTCGCGGACCCTAGGTTGCTGACGTGGAGTTCCCGATGCGACACTACCAGCTTTCAGGCTACACCTACCTCCACAGTACCTCTTGGGACTGATGTAGGCTTGCCTGTTAGTGTTAGATGCATTCGCCGCGAGCCTGTGTGCCGCCTATGATGTTTTAGTCTATGTACTGAACTCTGTGTACTGAACTCTATGCATGACCCCTTTTGTAAGTTATGCCGACTACTATGTAGTAGCTATCGTGCTCCTTTCATTATGCATGTTTCATCATGAATGATTCTTGCCTTTGCAAATTTCTCAATGCTGAACTACCCCTGTTATATATTAGCAGGATGGTTAGACCAGGTGGTCGTGGTAGGGGTGGCAATGCCCCACCACCACCTGAGTACATGGCTGGTATGATCCAAAAGTTTGAACTGAACCGCCAATTCATGGAAAATATGATGGCTCAGTTTCCTCGCCCCAATATGGACCAGCAACCAACCCCAGTAACTCTGCAGGAATTCATGCGCCTCAATCCAACTGTGTACCGCAGCTCAACTCAGCCTCTGGATGCTGATGACTGGCTCCGTGACATCACCTATGAGATGGAGTCTGCCAATGTAGCCCCTGCCAGCTATGTCAACTTTGCTTCCTTCTTTCTGAAGGGACCCGCAGCTCAATGGTGGGACAGCCACAGGCGTACTCTGCCACCTGGAACAATCATCACCTGGCCAGACTTCCAAGCAGCTTTTCGTGCCCGCTTCATTCCTCAGGGAGTCATGGGCCGAAAGAAGCGTGAGTTCCGCAACCTCACCCAAGGCAACAAAACTGTTGAAGCTTATCAGCGGGAGTTTCTGGACTTGTCTCGCTATGCTGAAGAGGACATTGCAACTGATGCACGCAGACAGGAGAAGTTCCGTGATGGCCTTCAAGCTGACATCAAGCTCGCACTTCTAGTGCATGACTTTGCTGATTTCGCCACCCTGGTGATCAAGGCCATCAATGTCGAAACTGGTCTGCAGGAATACCAGAGCTCTCACAGGCGCAACCGTGACACGGGCTCATCTTCGGGCCCGCCCTCACAGAAGCGTAAGATATGGATCCCGAACAGCATGTACCGTCCAAATGCATCTGCCCCAAGGCAGACCTATGCTGCACCTCGTCTGCCTCCACCACCATCTAGGCAGTCAAGACTTCCAGCTCCACCATCCCAAGCTCCTGTTCCCACTCCCAATAATGGATTGTGCTTCAGGTGTGGTCAACCAGGACACCGTGCTAGAGAATGCAACCAGAACCAGAATCAACTGGCCCTTCCAGCAACTGGCCATGGAAGCAACCAGCCCCGCAGCAACAAGGCCAAGTCTTATGGTCGTGTTCATGCCAACCACGTTGATCTCAACGAAGCTCAAGACCAGCCTGCTACTGTGATGGGTACACTCCTCGTAAATTCAGTACCAGCATCTGTTTTATTTGATACAGGTGCATCGCATTCATTCATGTGAGAAGATTTTGCATACAAGCACGACGTTAAATGTGAGGAGATGAACACCTCGGTATTGGTCAAAACCCCCGTGGGACAGTGTCAAACCTCCCTGGTTGGCATCGATGTCCCCGTGGAAATCGAAGGGCTGGAATTCTATGCCTCTCCCATTATCCTGAAGTCGTCTAACATCGACCTCATTTTGGGGATGGATTGGCTGAAAGCGCATACTGCTTCTATAGTTTGCGCCACTAAGACCGTTCATCTACTTCACCCTTCAGATGAAATAGTTGCTTACCAA
This sequence comes from Aegilops tauschii subsp. strangulata, assembly GCF_002575655.3. Taxonomy (NCBI): domain Eukaryota; kingdom Viridiplantae; phylum Streptophyta; class Magnoliopsida; order Poales; family Poaceae; genus Aegilops; species Aegilops tauschii. Next base: position 603,797,292 of record NC_053037.3, read on the forward strand.
GCTCATCTGGTGCAAAATGCCGACGCCAGGCTCTATGCATTGAATGCCTTGAACGCCGCACCACTCGAGGGCATTGAAAACATTCCCGTCGTGCGTGAATTCCTCGACGTCTTCCCTGAAGAACTTCCAGGGATTCCCCCTGCTAGAGCTGTCGAATTCATCATCGACTTGAAACCAGGCACCACTCCTATAGCCAAGCGACCCTACAAAATGCCGCCGCATGAACTCCTTGAGCTTAAGGAGGAAATCGACAATTCTCTTCACAAAGGATTCATTCGCCCAAGTTGCTCTCCTTGGGGAGCACCTTCTCTCTTTGTCAAGAAGAAGGATGGGACAAACCGATTAGTTCAAGACTACCGTCCTATAAACCAAGCTACCATTCAGAATAAATACCCTCTTCCTCGGATCAATGATCTGTATGATCAACTGGCGGGTTCATCAGTGTTCTCTAAGCTCGACTTGAGGTTGGGTTACCACCAGATCCGTGTTCATGAAAGGGATATCCCAAAGACCGCCTTCGTGACTCGCTATGGTTCATACGAGTACACCGTCATGTCTTTCGGTTTAACCAATGCTGCAGCCACCCTCTCTCGTCTGATGAACTATATATTCATGGATTACCTCGACAAGTTCGTCGTGGTTTATCTGGATGATATCCTGGTATTTTCCAAGAACGAAAAAGAACATGCTGAACATCTTCGACTTGTGCTGGAAAAGTTACGAGAGCATCAACTATATGCCAAGTTCTCCAAATGTGAATTCTGGCTACCGGAAGTAACCTATCTTGGGCATGTCATCTCTAAGGATGGTATTGCCGTCAACCCTGAACGAGTCCAGGCTATCCTTGATTGGACTCCTCCCAAGAACGTTAAGCAAGTCAGAAGTTTTCTCGGTCTCGCCAGCTATTGCCGTCGATTCGTCGAGAACTTCTCCAAGATCGCCAGGCCTCTGACTAACCTATTGCATAAGGGCGTCAAGTTCCAATGGACAGAAAAATGTCAGGAAAGTTTCCAGACACTCAAAGACAAATTGACTTCTGCCCCAGTTCTAGCTCCACCTGATACTAAGAAGGACTTCGTCATTTACTGCGACGCTTCCCGTCAAGGATTAGGCTGTGTCCTAATGCAAGACCGCAAAGTGATTGCTTATGCCTCTCGGCAATTGCGCCCTCACGAAGAGAACTACCCAGTTCACGACCTCGAACTTGCTGCTGTCATTCATGCGCTGAAGCAGTGGCGACATTACCTTCTCGGTAATCGTTGTGAGATCTTCACTGACCACCAAAGTCTGAAGTATCTGTTTACTCAACCAGACCTGAACCTCCGTCAGCAGAGATGGATGGAGCTTGTTGCAGACTTTGACTTGGGTATTTCCTATACGCCAGGCAAGGCTAATGTAATGGTTGATGCCTTGAGCCGCAAGTCTTACTGCAACCACCTCCAGGTTCACAAAGTTCAGCCTTCGCTTGTTGAAGAATTCAGGAAGCTGAACCTCCATATTGTTTCTCCGGGTGCACTCGCTCCCCCTCCTAAGGAGTTTCGCAAGATGAACCTCCGTGTTGTCCCCCAGGGTTCCCTCAATACCCTGGCTGTCGAACCAAATCTCTTGGACTCCATCAAGAGAATACAGGGATATGACTCTGAAGCCCACAAGATTAAGCGCTACCTCGCAGAAGGAAAGCCCTCATTCTTCACTATCGCTAAAGATGGCACTTTATACTTCAAGGGCCGCCTAGTGGTGCCATGTGTAGAGAAAAACCTGGATATGACACAAGAGGTTATGAAAGAAGCTCATGATACGCCTCTATGTATCCATCCTGGTAGTACAAAGATGTACCAAGACATCCGTCAGAGATTCTGGTGGTCTAATATGAAGCAAGACATTGCTCGATATGTTGCTGAGTGTGACGTTTGCCGTCGTATCAAAGCAGAACATCAAAGGCCTGCTGGAACTCTGCAACCTATCTCTATTCCTGAATGGAAATGGGACCATGTTGAGATGGACTTCGTCACTGGATTTCCCAAATCACAGAAAGGTAATGATGCTATTCTTGTCGTCATTGACCGGCTTTCCAAAGTTGCACATTTTCTGGCGGTCAAGGAAACGATCACTGCTAGTCAGTTGGCAACGCTCTATATGTCCAGGATTGTTTCACTCCACGGTATTCCATTGGTTATCAGCTCAGACCGTGGCAGCTTATTCACTTCAAGATTCTGGGCAAGTTTCCAAGAAGCCATGGGAACTCATCTGTCATTCAGTACTGCGTTTCATCCTCAGTCGCAAGGGCAAGTTGAACGCGTCAACCAAGTTCTCGAAGACATGCTTCGAGCTTGTGTTATTTCCTTCGGCAAGAAATGGGAGGAATCTCTTCCGTATGCTGAGTTCTCTTATAATAATAGCTATCAAGCTAGTCTGAAGATGGCCCCCTTCGAAGTGTTATATGGACGAAAGTGCCGAACCCATCTGAACTGGTCAGAAACTGGGGAACGTCCACTCTTCGGTCCGGATATTATCCAACATGCCGAAGAACAAGTCCGCATTATTCGTGAGAATCTCAAGGCTGCTCAGTCACGTCATAAGAGTCAGTATGACCGTCATCATAAAGACATGGTCTATCAACCTGGCGAAAAGGCTTATCTTCGAGTCACACCAATGAAGGGTGCTCACCGCTTTGGAATCAAGGGCAAACTAGCTCCTCGATATATTGGCCCATTCACTATTCTCGAAAGGCGTGGAAAAGTGGCATACCAACTGGAGCTTCCGCCGAACCTTTCTCAGGTTCACGATGTGTTCCATGTGTCACAGCTCCGCCGTTGCTTCAAGGACCCAATCCGAGCAGTGGATCATGAAGTGCTCGAATTGCAGCAGGACCTCTCCTATAAGGAGCATCCGGTCCGCATTCTCGACCAAATTGAACGCCGCACACGTCAGAAGGCGATCAAGTTTCTCAAAGTCCAGTGGTCGCACCATTCTGAAGATGAAGCCACTTGGGAACGCGAGGATCGTCTGCGCGAAGAATACCCCGCACTTTTTCCTTCTACCTCCTAAATCTCGGGACGAGATTTCTTGTAGTGGAGGAGATTTGTAACGCCCGGATAATCATGCTACAGTAATCCCACGCTAATCAGGCCACGTCACCTCTGTTACTGTTGCTAACCTCACAATGATTGGAAACCGTTCCAAAATTTAAATTCTAAATAGTGGCAAACACCCAAAGTTTTGAAAAGTCAAAACAAAAATGTTCGGTGGGTGCCAAATAAGGCATAGTTAATTATGGTGAAGTAAACACATTTTTAGAAAATGCCTACATATTTTAAAATGATGTAAAACAGAAAAGAAAATAAATAAAAAGAAAAGAAAGCTAACAAAAAAAAAGAAAGGGAAAAGGAGCCCCCCCCCACTTGGCCGTGGCCCAACTTGGCCGAACGGCCTCGGCCCACCAGGCCACCACCTGGGCCGGCCCACCCCGCCGCCATAACCTCCCCCACTCCCCCAGTACTCCACCCCCACCGACACTTCCCCCCCCACACGAAATATCTCCCCCCCTCTCGCCCGATTGGATCGGGATCGAGGAGGCCACCGACGCCGTCGCCCGTCGCCGCCAGGAGACCACGCCGGAGCTCCTCCGCCGGCCTGCTTCCTCCTCCCCATCGGCCTGCTCCCACGTCGCCGTCGTCCTCGACCACCACCCGGAGCCCCACTGCCCACTCCCTACGGCCGCCGTGAGCACCTCCCGCACCTCCCTCCCACTTCTCCTCTGCCCCGTGCTCGCGCTCGCGGCGCCCCGCCGCGCGGCCCGCGCCGTTGCCTCGCGCCCGTGGCTGCGCGCGAGCTCGCGCGCCCGCTCACCTATCCTGCATCCCCACCGCGGCACTCGCCCGCTCCGGCCACTCGTCCTACGCGCGCGCCCGCGCCGTGCTCGTGTGCACCGCACCGCTCGTCGCCCTCGCTCCCCGCGCGCGCCCGTCGCCTACTCCGGCGCCCACCGTCCCCTCTCCCTCGCATCGGCCAAGCCTGCTCACCGCGCCCCGACCGGGTTCGGCCACGCCTCAGCCGCCACAACCGCGCCCGAAGCTGCGCGAGCTCTGCCTTCCCCGCTACACCTCGCTTGCGCCATCGCCCTGCCTTGCCTCGCCAACACCCGCGCGGTCCCCACCGCTCGCGCCCACAGCCGCCGCGCTCGGCGCCCTACTGCGCCGATGGCCGCGCGCCGCTCCGCAGTCGTCGCGCTGCGCGCGTCGCCCTTATTGTCCGTCCTCGCCGCCGTTTCGCCGTACTGCTCCGGCCGCCGTCGAGGCCAGCGCCCCCCCTGGTGGCCTCGGGCCTGCGCACCCGCACGCCCGTAACCGTCGCCCACTCACACGGGGTCGCCCTGACGGGCGCGTGCCCGCGCCCGCAGCACCTGAGCCCACTATGGCCCTCGGGCCAATGACATGTGGGGCCTAGCCCAGAACGTTTAATAAAAAAAATGAAAATGAAAAATGAAAAATGATTTAAAAAAAGAAAAATGAATTAAAAATTAAATTAAAATAATAATAATAATAATAATAAATAATAAATATAATTAATTAAGCAACTAATTGACTTAATTACTCCTGTTAATATTAACTAATTAAGATTAATTAAACTAATAACTAATTAACCTAATTAACTACTGTTAATTAGCTAACAGCCCTTGACAGGTGGGACCCACCTATCAGGTTGACCAGGTCAACGGTCAACGTTGACTGCTGACGTCATGCTGACGTCATGCTGATGCATTAATTAAATTTTGAATTAAATTAATTTATTAAATTCTAAAAATGATTTAAATCTTTAAAATTTAATATAAAATAAACAGTAGCTCGGATGGAAAAACTTTGTACATGAAAGTTGCTCAGAACGATGAGACGAATCCGAATACGCAGTCCATTTGTCAGCCACACGTTCCTAACATAGCGAACATGGAACTTTCCCCCTCCGGTCCGTCTGTCCGAAAACGCGAAACATCGGGAATACTTTCCCGGATGTTCCCCCCCTTCGCCGGTACCACCTACTGCCGCGTTAGGGCACACCTAGCACCGCTCATTGTCATGTCACACATCGTCATGCTTATGATTGCATTGTATTTACTGTTTCTTCCCCCCTCTTCTCTCCGGTAGACTACGAGACCGACGCTGCTGCTGCCCAGTTCGACTACGGAGTTGACGACCCCTCCTACTTGCCAGAGCAACCAGGCAAGCCCCCCCTTGATCACCAGATATCGCCTATTCTTCTCTATACTGCTTGCATTAGAGTAGTGTAGCATGTTACTGCTTTCCTTTAATCCTATACTGATGCATAGCCTGCCCTTGCTTCTACTGTTGTTACCTTTACCTGCCATCCTACATGCTTAGTATAGGGTGCTAGTTTTCCATCAGTGGCCCTACATTCTTGTCCGTCTGCTGTGCTATACTATCGGGCCGTGATCACTTGGGCGGTGATCACGGGTATATACTTATATACCATATACATGACACATGTGATGACTAAAGTCGGGTCGGCTCGTAGGAGTACCCGCAGGTGGATCTTTGTGGCGGAGCGACAGGGCAGGTTGAGACCACCTAGGCGAGAGGTGGGCCTGGCCCTGGGCGGCGTCCGCGGTTACTTCGACATAACACGCTTAACGAGTTCTTGGTATTTGATCTGATTCTGGCCATTTGGTCTATACGCACTAACCATCTACGCGGGAGTAGTTATGGGTATCCCGGCGTCGTGGTATCAGCCGAAGCCTTCGTGACGTCAGCGACTGAGTGGCGCGCGCCGGATTGGACTGGAACGCCACTAGGCTAGGTCTGCTTCCGGCCGCGTACGCAACGTGCAGGTGTGCAATGGGCGATGGGCCCAGACCCCTGCGCGCATAGGATTTAGACCGGCGTGCTGACCTCTCTGTTGTGGTTAGGTGGGGCTACGACGTGTTGATCTTCCGAGGCCGGGCATGACCCAGAAAAGTGTGTCCGGTCAAATGGGATCGAGCGTGTTGGGTTATGTGGTGCACCCCTGCAGGGAAGTTTATCTATTCGAATAGCCGTGTCCCTCGGTAAAAGGACGACCCGGAGTTGTACCTTGACCTTATGACAACTAGAACCGGATACTCAATAAAATACACCCTTCCAAGTGCCAGATAGAACCCGGTGATCGCTCTCTAACAGGGCGACGAGGAGGGGATCGCTGGGTAGGATTATGCTATACGATGCTACTTGGAGGACTTCAATCTACTCTCTTCTACATGCTGCAAGATGGAGGCTGCCGGAAGCGTAGTCTTCGACAGGATTAGCTATCCCCCTCTTATTCTGGCTTTCTGCAGTTCAGTCCCCTGATATGGCCCTTTACACATATACCCATGCATATGTAGTGTAGCTCCTTGCTTATGAGTACTTTGGATGAGTACTCACGGTTGCTTCTCTCCCTCTTTTCCTCCTTTCCTTTCTATCTGGTTGTCGCAACCAGATGCTGGAGTCCAGGAGCCAGACGCCACCGTCGACGACGACTCCTACGACACTGGAGGTGCCTACTACTACGTGCAGCCCGCTGACGACGACCGGGAGTAGTTAGGAGGATCCCAGGCAGGAGGCCTGCGCCTCGTTCGATCTGTATCCCAATTTGTGCTAGCCTTCTTAAGGCAAACTTGTTTAACTTATGTCTGTACTCAGATATTGTCGCTTCCGCTGACTCGTCTGTGATCAAGCACTTGTATTCGAGCCCTCGAGGCCCCTGGCTTGTATTATGATGCTTGTATGACTTATTTATGTTTTAGAGTTGTGTTGTGATATCTTCCCGTGAGTCCCTGATCTTGATCGTACACATTTGCGTGCATGATTAGTGTACGGTCAAACCGGGGGCGTCACAACTGCTGCCGGCTGGCAGGTCGGCAGGCAGCCAGAGGACGCGGCCAAGGACGAGCCGGCGCCACCCTCGCCGGTTCATTGCATCATGACAATCGGCGAGGCCCATGCCCATTACATGGACATGGTGCGGGAGGAGTGGGAGGATCAGTTCCGGGAGGCGCAGGCCGACGCCACTTACAACGTCCAGTTCCTCCAGGAGCACCAGCAGGCAGAGGAGCAGCTCAACGCCGGCAGGAGATCGCGCCGGACGCGGACGTGGCGGAGCAGGCGGTGCTGCTACTTCACCACCGCGGAGACGGCCGCCAGGCGCCATCGCTGCCTTTATGAAGAGCTCGCCAAGATCGGCGAGGAGTGGTTGCTTAGCGACTGCTCCGCCAGTGCCTGTCGCGGCAAGGCCGTCGCCAGGGCTCTGAAGGCTACGCCGACAGTGGTCGCGGCGGCCCTCCGCACCGCGCAACAGAAGGTGAAGCGGCTCCTTTGCGAGCGGCATGCAGCCGCGGCACTCCGGCGCCGTTCCGCCGCTAGAGGACCACTATGACGACGACGACGACACGGACGGCGACGGCGGTGCGGCACAGCAGGGCGGCCATGCGTATGAGGTGGTCGTACGGTATACGGTTTAGGGCTTTTTCTCATATTTTTGTTAAACTGTCTAAATATCAAAAAAAATATGTAAATTATAACCGAACTTGAATGAAATCTTCCGTGTTTTCACAAATTTTGTCCGATTGGTTCAAAATGTGGTTGAAATGTATATGGACAGCGTTGGATGGCGGCCTCCGGCATCAGTATCCTGGACTGATCCACCTCTGTACACAAACAGATGCCGGAGCAAATTTGCAGGTCAGCGTTGGAGATGCCCTTAGCAGCAACATCTTTCATCACATATCTAGGATTATCTAGTTAACAGAGATAAGACCATTTCATAAAAAGAACTAAAATATCAACTGTTGTACACAATTTTTTTCTTGTCTTCTCTACTTGACGGGCTTAAGATAAAACTTTTCTATCAACCGTTATACATATCTGTGGACTCAACGCATTTTTCATAAACTACTTTAGAATATTACCTATCGGTCTTTGAACGCAATGGTCTCCCGCCTGACAGCACCGGTGTATAGTACGTATGCCTGTGCTATTGATCGACCGGTAGGTCGTCGCTGCCATTCCGGACCAAGAACATATCATCTGATGTGAACTCATGTCGTTATCGGTTCGATGCATGCCATGCCATGCAAAACGCCGATTCGCTTCGATATGTATGGTCCGTGGACCGGTGGTTGGGAACTTGTCTCTACGTACGCACCAGCTCTACACTAGCGTACAATACTTTTCTACTGTAGCGTATATACGTGCTGTTCTGCGCTTCCCTACATCTCTCTGTATAGTCCACTACGCATGTAGGGGCCCTTCGCGACGTGGCAGTCCGGTGACCGTTCGACACGGCGCCGAGATCCGTGAAGGTTGGCTGCACGGGTCGCTCTAAGGCCTTGTACAGTGGGAGGTGCTTAGGAAAGGTGCTTAGAGAAATAAACCAGGATTTTCTTAAACGCCGGTGCTTATTTGTACAGGGTAGACGTTTAACTAAGCGTCTCTGCTTTAGAAATAGACACCAGTGTTTCAGAAAAACCCGATTTATTTTTTTAAACACCTCCCTAAATATTTCCCATTGTACGAGGCCTAACAGTGCATTCTAGTTGCATGTCACGTCTGAAAGGTGCTCCGGACGTACTGTAACCGCCCAAAAGTACTAGAGTACTAGACCATACGGCTAGGCTTTGAACACGGCCATGCTGGCCGACGTGGCCGTGCATCGATCTGATCTCCCACATCCACGCACACAAAGAAGAGTAGTTAGACGAGCCCAACTCCCATCAAGCTTGCTATGTTTTGTTTTGTAAGAGATGCAAAAATAACTATTTTTTGCATCTCCGAGGCTCAAAAACATTGCTCCAATAGATCATATAGATGTAAAAAAAAATACATCTCCACCTCTCAAAGATGTAAACTATACAACCTCGCGGTGCAAATTTGCATCTCCACCTACAGGAGATGTAAAAACGATGGTCGCGCGCCAACCGCCAACCGCCGTTCCTTTCCCTTCCGCGCGACCAGCCGCCGTCCGCCCTGTAAGACTTAGGGTTTGGGAAACTGCACGACACCCTTAACGGGTGTGGCTATCTCATATATATAACGGGTACACAAAGGTATACGGTACAATATACAAGACCTATACAGAGGCTACGTATAAATACAGTCTAACACCCTCCCTCAATCTTAACTATGCCCTGAAGTACAAAGTACGTTAAGATTGCGCCTGCAGCCTACAAACTGAGGTTGTGGAAGAGGCTTCATGAAGTTGTCAGCAAGTTGATCTTTTGAAGAGATGAACTTGATGTGAAGTAGCTTCTGTGCAACACGTTCCCGCACAAAGTGATAGTCAACTTCAATGTGTTTTGTCCGAGCATGAAACACTGGATTAGATGACAGATATGCAGCACCAATGTTGTCACACCAAAGAACAGGCGGCTGAGTTTGAGAAACTCCCAATTCTCTCAATAAGGACTGTACCCATATGATCTCAGCTGTAGCATTTGCAACTGCTTTGTATTCAGCTTCAGTGCTACTCCTGGACACTGTAGCTTGTTTACGAGCAGCCCAGGCGATCAAGTTAGGACCAAAGAAGACAGCATGTCCCCCCGTGGATCGCCTGTCATCTGGATTACCAGCCCAGTCTGCATCTGAAAAAGCAGAAAGCATAGGAGACGGTGCTGGCTGAAGAAGTAAACCATAGGAGGCAGTAAAGCAAACATAGCGAAGAATGCGCTTCACCGCTGTCCAATGAGAAGTCCGAGGAGCATGAAGAAACTGACAGACACGATTGACTGCATAGGAGATGTCAGGCCGAGTGATAGTCAGGTACTGTAGACCACCAACAATACTACGATACTCAGTGGCATCATCAGAGGTGATAGGATCTCCATCATAAGCAGACAGACGATCAGTAGCAGACATAGGAGTCATGGCATGTTTGCACTTCAGCATACCTGCCCGTCGCAACAAGTCCATCGAGTACTTATGCTGCGTGAGTGTCACACCAACAGGAGAACGAGAAACTTTCAGGCCAAGGAAGTAATGCAACATTCCTAAATCCTTCACCGCAAAATCACCACTCAAGGAAGAGATCAGACGAGCAACAACAACATGAGAGGAGCTAATGAGGATAATGTCATCAACATATACCAGAAGATACATCATCACCTCAGGCCGATGCAGAAGGAAGAGCGAGGTGTCAGCAGTGGAGGGAACAAAACCAAGTGACCGAAGAACAGAGCCCAATCTAGCATGCCAAGCACGAGGAGCCTGCTTCAGCCCATAGAGCGCCTTGACTAGGCGACACAGATGATGAGGGCGAGCAGGATCAACAAACCCCGGGGGCTGACGCATGTAAATCTCCTCATCCAGAACACCATGGAGAAAAGCATTCTGAACATCCAACTGACGAAGAAACCAGCCCCGAGTGAAAGCCAAGGACAACAGAAGTCGTATAGTCGTCGGTTTGATCACCGGACTGAACGTATCCTCATAGTCAAGACCATGCCTTTGCTTGAACCCTTTCGCCACTAACCGCGCCTTATAGCGTTCAATAGAACCATCGGCATGCTTCTTAACTTTGAAGACCCACTTGGAATCAATAATATTGACACCAGAGACCGGGGGAACGAGCTGCCAAGTACCATTTGTCAACAATGCCTGATACTCTTGCTCCATAGCTTGACACCAATGAGGAATCCCGAGAGCATCTTGGAAATGACGTGGTTCAGCCGAGGGATCTTCCTTGACGTGAGCAACACAGGCCGCAAGCCAAGCCACCGTCCCATCTTTGCGTTGCTTGGGACACACAATACCGGATCGGCTGCGTGTATGTGGTCGATGAGCAACATAAGCAGGTGGTGCAGCAAGTGGCGACGGCACCAGGGATGAAGCAGCAGCCGGTGAGGCAGCTGGTGACGGAGCATTGGCGCCGGGCGAGGATGAGGCAGAACCAGGCGAGCCAGCCGGCTCGAGACCGACCACGTCGCGGGAGGCCTCGCGAGAGGCCGGCTCAGGAGAGGCCGGCCCAGACGAGACCACCGGCTCAGGGGAGGCCGGCCCAGGCGAGACCGGCTCAGATAGGAGCGGCCCAGGGGAGGCCGGCACGGGCAAGGCTGGCGCTGAAGAGCCCAGTCCAGACGTGCATGGCGCATGCACAAGACCGCTCCCCACGGCAGGTGCAGTCGACAGCTCCGGCTCCTCCAGCAACTCAAGGCGAGCTCCACGACCCGTTCCTGTAGCATGATTAGGCAACAACGCAGGAGAGTATGCAATATCAACAAATTGAGCAGGCAGTGGAGAGGTGGAATGCGAGGAGGAGACCGGAGGTGTGGGAGTTGTGGACAAAGACGAGAACGGGAATACATTCTCGTCAAACACAACATCACGCGAGATGTAGACACGGTTGGATGGAATATGAAGACACTTGTACCCTTTGTGAAGAGAGCTATACCCAAGAAAAACACAAAGTTTTGACCGAAACCAAGCTTACGCTTATTGTAAGGACGAAGGTGAGGCCAGCATGCACAACCAAAAACTTTGAGAAAAGTATAATCTGGAACCTCATTAAGCAACATTTCAAGTGGTTTTTTCATCCCAAGGAGTCGTGTAGGAAGCCTATTTATGAGAAAACAAGCAGTGGAAAACGCATCACTCCAAAACCGAAAAGGTGCCGATGCATGAGCAAGTAAAGTGAGGCCAGTTTCGACAATATGACGAGGCTTACGTTCAGCCGTGCCATTCTGCTGATGTGTATGAGGACAAGACACTCGGTGCGAAATCCCAAGCTTATTAAAAAAGGAATTGAGGTTGTGATACTCACCCCCCCAATCTGACTGGACATGGATGATCTTGTGCTTAAGAAGACGCTCTACGTGAGCTTGAAATTGTAGAAACACATCGAACACATCAGATTTACGCTTGATAAGATAAAGCCAAGTAAACCGACTATAAGTATCAATAAAACTGACATAATAATTATGACCGCTTACAGAAGTTTGGGCATGCCCCCATACATCAGAAAAAATAAGCTCAAGTGAAGTTTGGGCGGCCGCTGAGCCTGTGAAGTCAGAGGTACTGATTTTGCCACCGGCAGGTGACTTGAAGGGCTTCCCTTTTCCACGAGTGGCAGCATTGGCAGCAATAAAACTCGGGTTGGTACGGCGGGACTTGATGCGCTGTTCCGTGGCGAGGAGGCGGGCGTAGAGCTCACGAGGTTCAAGCGGAGTATCACGACCATTGATGTTCTCAGCAAGGTTATCATAGTCGTCGTCCAGGCCGTTCATGACAAAGGTGGTGAAGTCCTCTTTGCGAAGCGGTTGACCAATGGAGGCCAAGGTGTCTGCGAGAGGCATCATCTTGCCGAAGTAGTCGGTAATGCTGAGGTCAAGAAGCTTGGTCTCCCCCAGCTCCGTAGGAAGAGTGTGAGCATGGGCCTGCTGCTGAGATGCGAAGCTTGTGTGAAGTGCAGACCATGCCTCCTGGGACGTAGCAGCGAAGAGGACCAAGGAGGACACCGCCTCGGTGAGTGACGACTGGATCACAGAAAGGATGGCCTGATCCTGAGCCACCCATGCATGATACGCCGGGTGATGTGGTGGAGGACACGGCAAAGAACCGTCGACGTAGCCCTCCAGGTAGCGACTGTGGAGAAGCGGCAGCACCTGTGCACGCAACGACAGATAATTATCCATCGTCAGTTTCACTGGGATGAGATACGCGAAATAAAACGGCGCACAGGCCATGGCATGATCAGCGGCAGGCGGCGACGTCTAGTAGCTCATGTGGGACGAACCACCAGGTGCACCAGGACCCAGCGCTATGGAGGAAGTAGCAGCCGGCGTAGAAGCTCCAGGATAAGGCGCAGCCATCGCCGGCGGGTAGTAACCGCCGTAGGGCAACGGCGGTGGCAGGGTGCCGTAGGGCATAGCCGGTGCCCTGCCAGACCCGGCGGTCGCGGCGCCAGGTGCAACCGCATAGGGTTGCGAGGGCGGGGCAGTGTAGGACGCCGCGGGGACGACGCCAGGTGGTGCAGCCACAGCAGCCGAGTAGGGCGACGCACCATACGCGGCGTTGTACGCGGAGGCAGGAACCGGAGCCGCCCCGTAGTGGCCTGACGGCGGAGGAGCAGCCCCGAAGGGCCCATAGGACGCCGATCCGGCAGGAGCAGGAGCCGCCCCGTAGGGGCCTGCGGACAGAGAAGGAGCCACCCCGTAAGGCCCGTAGGGCGCCGATCCCATCCAGGGAGCACCATACGTACGAAGGATCCCCCAAGGCAGGCGGAGGCGCAGTCGGTGACGGCGGCGGCGGCTGATCTGAGGAGGCACCCACCATCGAGGACTGGCCGGTGTAGACCGAGACCAGAGGGCGCAAGGAGAGGAACGACGATGCAGGCGCCGTGGTAGAGAACGGCGCGACGGTGGCGACGGAGGTCGGTGCGATTGCGGCGGCGGCAGCGGAAGACATAGGACCGGTTACGGTTGATACCATGTAAGACTCAGGGTTTGGGAAACTGCACGACACCCTTAACGGGTGTGGCTATCTCATATATATAAAGGGTACACAAAGGTGTACGGTACAATATACAAGACCTATACAGAGGCTACGTATAAATACAGTCTAACACGCCCGACTTCGCCGTCGGCCAAATCTGCACCAAATTGACGCCGCGACCCCCCCTCCCCGCGTCCCCTGCCGCCTGCCTCGCCGGCCCGCCACCTGCCCGATCCCCTTTCCACCGTCGTCGGCCGATTACGGGTAGCTCCGGCACTGCCCCATGCCACCGCCCCCACCCGACGGCCGTCGGGCCCGCCTCGACTTCGGCCCCCCGGTCCCCCACCCCCTGCCTCGCCAGCCCGCCACCCGCCCGATCCCACTTCCGCCACCGCCGTTAGCGGTCGATTACGGGCAGCTCTGGCGCCGCCCCGTGCCACCACCCTCGCCCGACGACCATCGGGGCCGCCGCGACTTCGCCCACCGTCCCCCGCCGCCTGCCTCACCGGCCCGCCACCTGCCCGATCCCCTTTCCGCCGCCGATATCGTCGGCCGATTACGGGCAGCTCTGGCGCCGCCCCGTGCTGCCGCTAACCGTTTGACTTCCTCTCAACCTCCCCTACCCATTCCTCTCCGTCGTCGGCCGATTCCGGCCATCCCCACCGGCCCCGGCGAGCTGCAGCGGGAGCGCGCGAGCTTTGACAGTTTCGACATTAAGTTCAGTGCACTAGTTTCACATCTTCAAATATATTATCTGTTGGAGTTGGAGTTTTACATCACAAATATTCATCATCTGTTGAAGTTGGCTCTCTTTTAGAGACGTAAAAAGCACTTTTTGATGATGTAAATTATACAACACCTAGTTTTACATCTCCAATTTTACATCATCTATTGGAGATGCTCTAACGACATGCTAAGATGCAACCAACACGGAGTCCACTACAATCCTAGTACTTTTCTACAGCCCTACAGATGGATTGAGTGGCCAGTTGATGGACACTCGAGATCACGGGTAGCTCGTTGAAGTTTCTCCACACTTTGTTTTCATGCTTTGGTATCAGAAAGAGAGATCGGACAGAAAGAGAAATAAATGTGTGATCGAGGTGTGCATGCATGCATGCATATACCCGGTTGGCGCGCTCGGCTGCTTGCTAACCAGCTCTGCTCTTCTTTTTCGAAACGGAAGCTGGGCTAGCTTAGCTGTTGATCCATCCATCATAGTACTTTGATATGCACAGTGTGACTGGACTGCAGCCGGCAGAAACGAACACAATGTTGGCAGAGAGAGGATGCCCATTGGCACAGCCCTACGATCGAGACAAATGTTGGTAGAAGATTGGTGCGGAATTAACGAGGCAGCAAGTACAGTTCACATGTAGTTGCTGTCAGTGATGATGATTCATGCGGGCTACGATTCTCTTCTTTCTCCGCTGGAGATGGACGTTGCACCAGCAGCGAGCGAGTCTAGCACACACGCATGGCCTGGCACCTTGTAAAGTAACGTTGCACGCACCTAAACTCTGGCCTGGCTACTGACCGATCGACCTCGCCACGACGACTGCACGGAGAGATCGATCGAGCACGCACGGCTTTCTCTCTCGCTTGCTCAAAATAGCACACCGAGTCTTCTCTCTCTCTCTCTCTCTCTCTCTCTCTCTCTCTCTCTCTCTCTAAATTGCCGACGCTCACACTTGTACATGAATTCCAGGCTATCTGACGTATGTATATTCTTCCATTCCTTTTCTTAGAAGCAACTAGTGGTACTAGCTGATAACTTTGTAATAACTGGCCAAACATGCACGTACGCAATGGTGTGAAACTCTGGCTCACACGCGCGGCAGAGGTAGCAGCGAAACGGACTCTCTCTCTCTCTCTCTCTTTTTCGGAATAGGGAAACGGACTCTCTAGCTAGCTTCTTCGGGCAAAGATAGTGGAAGAGGACACGAGAGTGGCGTTTTCGCACACGGGAGCGCGCGTTCCTGGTTTTTAAAATGTGTTTTAAACATATTTTGAAATATCAAAAGTTCCAAACAAACACTTGGCGTGTACATCTCGATTTTGTACATGCTCACAAAGTCATTTCGCAGAAAACCGACAACTTATGTGTCGCGTGTGAAAAAGACAAAATCCGGTGTTAAAAAATGCTTTTCACAAGACATCATTTTGTCTTTTTTACACAAACCACAAAAAATATAGGTTTTCTCCGAAACTT
Source organism: Aegilops tauschii subsp. strangulata (assembly GCF_002575655.3). NCBI lineage: Eukaryota > Viridiplantae > Streptophyta > Magnoliopsida > Poales > Poaceae > Aegilops > Aegilops tauschii. Next base: position 603,812,955 of record NC_053037.3, read on the forward strand.
GACGTGCACACATATAATGTTGAGATGTATGCGCCAATTTTTTGTCTGAAATATTTTCACACTTCAAAATATTTTTCGCGCCAAGTTTTTGTTTGGAACTTTTGACATTTAAAAATATGTTTGGAACACATTTTAAAAACCAGAAGCGCACACTCCCATGTGCCAAAACGCCACTCTCCCTCTTGGGAAATCTGTTGGCCCTCCCGGGAGCACCAAGGGATTTCCAAGAGGACACTTCCTTCTGAGGAAGGCAGTTCATTACAACACGTTCCTTGTTTTGTGCTGATGTCGGCTCATGTCTCACCGACACATGGGACCAACCCACCATACGAGCCTCTGGACGATGCAAATTATGTTGTTTTTTTTTTCTGTTTTTTAACACAAAAATTATGTTGTTAATTTCTTTTGTACACACTACAGACGCAACGCAGATACTCTCACCCCTATGAATGCACGCACGGACATCCTACCCATATAATCACCTCCGAGAGACTAAGCCGGCACATCATTTTGGGATTGACAAAGTCGCTACAGATGCATTTGTAGTCCACAGGAGCGTATCCTCCCACTAAGTGCACGTCGCCGGAAGGCCTGAATTTGTTGCCCTATTTTAGGGTTGTTATTCGAGATGAGCATTTTTTTGGTGCCCTATAAAATATTTTTTGGTGTCTTCAATTTTACTCCAAGGTGTTTTTCGTGCCTAATAACAGCTATAGGAGATGCTCTTAGAGCAACTCTAGCAGACCCCGCATCCGCCCCGACTCGCAAAATAACCGTCAAAATGCGGGTACGGGCCGGAAAGCCTGCCCGACCAGACCCCGCATCCCGCCCCGGCCCGCAAAATTTTTTAGGGGGCGCGGCAAATTCCCGACCCCAACCCGGGAAAACGCGGGTTTCCCCCTCGCGGCTGCGGTGGCCTGCATCACAGAGAAGAAGGCGGGAGGGACATTTCAGCCCCGCGCTCTTTTCCCCCTCCTTCCGCCGCCGCCGCCCGCCCTTGCTTCCGCCCGCCCGCCGCCGGCGATTCCGGCCATATCTGCGGGCGGAATCACTCCGCGGGGCCACCCCAGACCCTCCCGCGCCGAGCCGCTGCACCGCCCATCCGGATCCGGCGAGAAGAGCCGCCCCCCAGTCACCGCCGCTGTGGGGATCGACCACCGCCGAGCGCAACCCCCTCGTCGCCGCCCGGGAGCACTCGCCACCGGTTAGTCCCTTTTTTGTGATTTTTGTGAGCTGTGTAGTAGATTGACCAGCCGGTGTGCGTGTAGATGGAGTTGACCCCGTGCGAGAAGTTCTTGCTATCCGATTCGGACGACTCGGATGTGGAGAGCATGCTTGCGACCTTTCGGCAGCAAACATTGGTCATGGCGCTTGCCGTGAAGGAGCATGAAGACGAGTACCGGAAGAGGAGGCGAGGATCTATTGTCGGGCGTCTGTGCATTCCGCGGAATCGCCATCTTGGGAACGAGATGTTGATGCAAGATTATTTTTCGGAGAATCCTACATATCCTGCACACCTCTTCCGCAGAAGGTACCGAATGCGCCGTTCCCTTTTTGTGAAAATTGTTGAAGTTTGCGAGGCAAATTGCCGGTATTTTACTCAAAGAAGGAATGCCGCGGGCTTAAAGGGATTTAGTGCATATCAAAAAATCTCCGCAGCTATGCGGGTGATTGCATATGGCGTTCCTGCTGACTATGCTGATGAGTATCTTCGCATTGGTGAAGATAGCACAATTGAGTATGTGCGTAGATTTGCGAAAGTGATCGTCCGTGTCTTTGGTCCCGAGTATCTTCGGGCACCAAATGAAGATGACACAAAGAATTTGATGGCAGCTAATGAGAGGAGAGGTTGGCCTGGTATGCTAGGTAGCATTGATTGTATGCATTGGAATTGGAAAAATTGCCCCAAGGCTTGGCAAGGAATGTACCGTGGCAAGTCTCGTGATGCAACAATTGTGCTAGAGGCCGTAGCATCCGAGGATTTATGGATTTGGCATTGCTTTTTTGGTATGCCCGGCACACTCAATGATATCAATGTGTTGCAACTCTCTCATTTGTTTGCTAGGCTTGCTAGTGGTGATGCTCCTGCTTGCAACTACACTATCAATGGGCATGAATACACAAAGGGGTACTATCTTGCAGATGGTATATATCCTCCTTGGTGCACATTTGTCAAGAGCATCAAAGAACCCAAAAAAAAACAATGTGAATTTGCAAGGGTGCAAGAGGCAGCCCGAAAAGGCATTGAAAGAGCATTCAGTGTTTTGCAATCTAGGTTTGCCATTGTCCGTGGTCCTGCTCGTTTTTGGGATAAGAAAACCCTGAAGAACATCATGACTTGCTGTGTTATCCTGCAAAATATGATTCTTGAAGATGAGAGAGGAATGGACTTAGAATTCTTTTACGACAATGCGGGTAGCCGTGTCAAACCAGCTAGAGACCCAAACCGTATTAGAGCTTTTCTTCAGACATACAAGGAGATTGAAAATGCAGACACACTTTCAACTTCAGGAAGATCTCATTGAGCACCATTGGCAAAGGGCTGGACAATGACTAATTTTTGTATTCATTTGTATTTGTACTCATGACAAGTTTTGTATTGCATTATTTTAAGTTTGCTACAGTGATTTGAATAATTATTTGTAATGCGGATGATTATTGTTTTATGTTTGATTTGAATAATTCAGTTTGTTTTCGATTGTTGAATTCTGTTGGATTTGATATTTGCGGGCTGATGATATGCGGGGATGCAGCGGCGCAAAGAGCAGAACCCGCATAGCCGACCCGTAAAAAAGCATATTCCGTGAATATAATTTTTTACGGATCCGTTTGGGGGGTCTGCATCTGTGCCAGCCCGCGCCGGCCCGCAAAAGCTGTTTTGCGCGAACTGCAAACGCGTTTTGCGGACCGGCGTTTTGCGGGGTCTGCTAGAGTTGCTCTTATTTGCTAGTTGATCAACCAAGTACTAGAGCTGGGCGGCCGAAAGCTTCCTAAAACTCAGAGGCAAGGCTAGATATTTGCACGAAAATGACCCAATTGAGCATCACAAGATGTTTCCAATTTGAAGCACATGGTCATCCGAACACCTGATGGGCATGGACATAGATTTTATCATGTTCAGCCTTAATCCTGAATTCCCGATACCATTCCAAAGCCCTGAAGTATGGCTTTACAGTCCACGATGACACAATATTGTCACACAATTAAAATTAAAATTTGATTCTTTTGAATACTTTTGGTCGAAAAAACCCTGAGCTTATGAGATTTACCGGAAACCGGTTTATCTATCCCCTGCCGAAAGAAACACGTATCGATTAAAAAAATTATGCAATATGCTAGTGTAACTATTATATATGTATCTAGTGTTGCTACGGACATATTTGAGGCATTCCACTAAGATACATCCAACAATGAAAAGAGCTTCTTCTAATTCTTATTATTGTTTTGGTGTTGGCATGCATAGCCTTTGAACCACGACTTTGGCTTCTAATTTATGTCACTACAAATTCGTGCGTGAGAAATAAATTTAGGAATCTGATCCAAATACTTATGTCCAATTCTTTTTTGGCTTGTAGCAGCTTATTGTGGAAACAAACTAGAATCCAAAAAGAACTCCTTTGAGCACCTGGGCCTCCTTCACAATGGAAAAAAGCTGGGGGAAGAGCAGCTTCCCGGAGCAGCCAGGGTTTTTTTCTCGGCTGAGTTTTTCAGGAACCGGTCGAAAATCGGCTCTTTCATTACCTAGCGAAAAAATCAAATATCACCTGAAATTTTTGAATTATTTGAAATGATATGGCTAACATATGTCAAATAGATCCAGTATGCCTCTCGGAAAGGGCATATTGCAATGCTAGTGTTACTTGAACATATTACAGGAAAATACCATTGCCCGGCCCTCTCTTTCTTTTGCCGTGGTCGAGCTTTGAGTCTTACTCAACTTCACACCTTACAACTCAGGCAAGAACTCCTTCTTTGAAAGGTCCATTTTGAACTCCTTCAAAATCATGTCAAGGTATGTGCTCTGTGAAAGTCTTATCAGGCGTCTTGATCTATCTTTATAGATCTTGTTGCCCAATATGTAAGCAGCTTTATCCAAGTCTTCCTTCCAAAAACTCCTTTCAAACAACCCTTTATGCTTTCCAGAAATTCTACATCATTTTCGATCAACAATATGTCATCCACATATACTTATAAAAAATGTTGTAGTGCTCCCACTCACTTTCTTGTAAGTACAAGTTTCTTGCAAACTTTGTATAAACCCAAAAGTTTTGATCACCTCATCGAAGCGTATGTTCCAACTCCGAGATGCTTGCTCCAGTCCATAGAAGGATCGCTGGAGCTTGCATACCTTTTAGCATCCTTAGGATCGACAAAACCTTCTGGTTGTATCACATATAACCTTTCCTCACGGAAACCGTCAAGGAAACTTTGTTTTGACATCCATCTGCCAGATTTTGTAATTGAAAATGCAGCAACTGCTAACATAATTCCAACAGACTTTAGCATCGCTGTGAGTGAGAAAGTCTCATCATAGTCAACTCCTTGAACTTGTCGGAAACTTCTTTGCGACAACTCGAGCTTCATAAATGGTGATATTACCATAAACGTCCGTCTTCTTTATAAAGATCCATTTATTCTCAATGGCTTGCCGCATCGGGCAAGTCCACCAAAGTCCATACTTTGTTCTCATACATGGATCCTATCCTGGATTTCATGGCTCCTAGCCATTTGTTAGAATCCGGGCCCACCATCGCTTCTCCATAGCTCATAGTTCATCGTTTGTCCAAGAACATGACCTCTACGACAGGGTTACCGTACCATTCAGGAGCAGTACGTATCCTTGTCGACCTTCAAGGTTTGATAGTAAGTTGATCCGAAGCTTCATGATCATCATCATTAGATTTCTCTTCAACTGACGTAGGTGCCACAGAAACATCTTCCTGTGCTGCGCTACTCTCTGGTTGAAGTAAAGGTTCAACAACCTCATCAAGTTCTATCTTCCTCCCACTCAATTCTTACGAGAGAAACTCTTTCTCGAGAAAGGACCCATTCTTAGCGACAAACACTTTGCCCTCGGATCTGAGATAGAAGGTATACCCAACCGTCTCTTTTGGGTATCCTATGAAGACACACTTGTCTGCTTTGCGTTTGAGCTTATCTGGCTGAAGCCTTTTTACATAAGCGTCGCAGGCCCAAACCTTAAGAAATGGCAACTTAGGTTTCTTGCCAAACCATAATTCATACGGTGTCGTCTCAACAGATTTAGATGGTGCCCTATTTAAAGTGAATGCAGTTGTCTCTAATGCATAACCCCAAAACAATAGTGATAGATCGGCAAGAGACATCATAAAACGCACCATATCCAATAAGGTACGATTACGATGTTCGGACACACCATTACGCTGTGGTGTTCAAGGCGGCGTCAACTGTGAAACAATTCCACATTGTCTTAAGTGATAGCCAAACTCATAACTCAGACACTCTCCCCTCGATCAGATCGTAGGAATTTGATCTTCTTGTTACGATGATTCTCAACTTCACTCTGAAATTGCTTGATCTTTTTAAACGTTTCAGACTCGTGCTTTATTAAGTAAATTTACCATATCTACTCAAACCATCGGTTAAGGTGAGGGAATAACGATGTCCACCACGCGCGTCAACACTCATCGGACCACACACATCAGCATGTATGATTTCCAACAAGTCACTTGCCCGTGTCATTGTACGGAAAAACGGGGTTTTAGTCATCTTCCCCATGAGGCATGGTTCACATGTGTCAAGTGATTCGAAATCAAGTGACTCCAAAAGTCCATCAGCATGGAGTTTCTTCATGCGCTTTACACCAATATGACTTAAGCGGCAGTGCCACAAGAAAGTGGTACTATCATTATCAACTCTACATCTTTTGGCCTCAATGTTATGAACATGTGTACCACTACGATCGAGATTCAATAAACCATTCACACTGGGTGCATCACCATACAAGGTATTATTCATGTAAACAGAATAACCATTGTTCTCTGACTTAAATGAATAACCGTATTGCAATAAACACGATCTAATCATGTTCATACTCAACGCAGACACCAAATAACATCTATCTAGGTTCAACAGTAATCTCGAAGGTTGAGGGAGTGTGCGATGGTGATCACATCAACCTTGGAAACACTTCCAACACACATCGTCACCTCGCCCTTAGCTAGTCTCCGTTTATTCGGCAGCTTTTGTTTCGAGTTACCAATATTAGCAACTGAAGCGGTATCTAATACCCAGGTGCTACTAGGAGTACTAGTAAGGTACACATCAATAACATAAATATACTTTTGTTGAAGTTTCCACCCTTCTTATCTACCAAGTATTTGGGGTAGTTCCGCTACCAGTGACTGTTCCCCCACAATAGAAGCACTTAGTCTCGTGTTTGGGTTCAACCTTGGGTTTCTTCACTGGAGCGGCAACTGGCTTGCCATACATGAAGTTTCCCTTCTTGCCCTTGCCCTTCTTGAAACCAGTGGTCTTGTTAACCATCAACACTTGATGCTCCTTTTTGATTTCTACCTCCGCGGCCTACCGCGAATAGCTCCGGGATCATCTCCATCCCTTGCATGTTATAGTTCATCAAGAAGTTCTAGTAGCTTGGTGATAGTGTCTAGAGAACTCTGTCAATCACTATCTTATCTGGAAGATTGACTCCCACTTGATTCTAGAGATTGTAGCACCCAGATATTCTGAGCGCATGCCCACTGGCTGACCTATTCTCCTCCATCTTGTAGGCAAAGAACTTGTCAGGGGTCTCATACCTCTCAACACGGGCATGAGCCTGAAATACCAATTTCAGCTCTTGGAACATCTCACATGTTCCATGGCGTTCAAAACGTCTTTGGAGCCCCGATTCTAAGCCGTAAAGCATGGCGCACTAAACTATCAAGTAGCCATTAGAACGTGTCTGCCAGATGTTCATAACATCCACAGACGACGCTAGAGGGGTTGGCACATCGAGCGGTGCATCTAGGACATAAGCCTTCTGTGCAGCAGTAAGGACAATCCTCAGACTACGGACCTAGTCCGCATCATTGCTCACAGTATCTTTCAACTTATTCTTTCTCTAGGAACATATTAAAACAGGGAGCTACAGCGCGGGCTATTGATCTACAACATAAATTTGCAAAGGCAACTTTAGACTATTGTTCATGATAATGAGTTCAATTAATCATATTACTTAAGAACTCCCACTCAAATTGACATCCCTCCGGTCATCCGAGTGTAACATGATCCAAATTCACCAACCCAAGTCCGATCATCACGTGAGATGAGGTGGTTTCAATGGTGAACATCTCCATGTTAATCATATCTACTATATGACTCATGTTCGACCTTTCGGTCTCTTGTGTTCCGAGGCCATGTCTGTACATGCTAGGCTCGTCAAGTTTGACCCAAGTGTTCCGCATGTGCAAAACTGGCTTGCACCCGTTGTATGTGAACGTAGAGTCTATCACACCCGATCATCACGTGGTGCCTCGAAACTACAAACTTTCGCAACGGTGCACACTTGGGGAGAACACAATTTTATCTTGAAATTGTAGTGAGGGATCACCTTATAATGCTACCGTCGTCCTAAGCAAAATAGGACGCATGAAAGGATTAACATCACATGCAAATCATAAGTGACATTGATATGGACATCAACTTGTGCTTTTGATCTCCAACTCCAAAGCACCGGCATGATCTCCACCGTCACCAGCATGACACCATGATCTCCATCATCGTGTCACCCATTGGGGTTGTCACGCCTGTTGGGGAACGTAGCATGCAATTTCAAAAAAAATCCTACGATCACGCAAGATCTATCTAGGAGATGCATAGCAACGAGAGGGGGAGAGAGTGTCCACGTGCCCTCGTAGACCGAAAGCGTAAGCGTTAGCTTAACGAGATTGATGTAGTCGAACGTCTTCTTGATTCAACCGATCAAGCACCGAACGTACGACACCTCCGAGTTCTGCACACGTTCAGCTCGATGACGTCCCTCAAACTCTTGATCCAGCAAAGTGTCGAGGGGGAGTTTCGTCAGCACGACGGCGTGGTGATGGTGATGGTGAAGTGATCCGCGCAGGGCTCCGCCTAAGCACTACGACAATATGACCGGAGGAGTAAACGGTGGAGGGGGGCACCGCACATGGCTAAGAAAGAATTGATGTCTTTTGGGATGCCCCCTGCTCCCGTATATAAAGGAGGAGAGTGGAGGAGGCCGGCCCTAGGGGCGCGCCAAGTGGCGGGAAACCCACTAGGACTCCTAGTCCTAGTCGCCCCCTTCCTTCTTTCGGAGGGGAAAGGGGAAAGGAGAGGGAGAGGGAGAGGGAGAAGGACAGGGGGGCCGCGCCCCCTCCCCTTGTCCAATTCGGACTCCCCATGGGGGGGGGGCGCCACCCCCTTGTGGGATTCCCTCTCTCTCCCCTATGGCCCATGTGGCCCATAACTTTCCCCGGGGGGTTCCGGTAACCTCCCGGTACTCCGATAAATATCTGAAACACTCTGGAACCATTCCGGTGTCCGAATACTATCGTCCAATATATCAATCTTTACCTCTTGACTATTTCGAGACTCCTCGTCATGTCGGTGATCACATCCGCGACTCCGAAAATCTTCGGTCAACAAAACACATAACTCATAATACAAATCGTCATCGAACATTAAGCATGCGGACCCTACGGGTTCGAGAGCTATGTAGACATGACCGAGACACCTCTACGGTCAATAACCAATAGCGGAACCTGGATGCTCATATTCGCTCCCACATATTCTACGAAGATCTATATCAGTCGAACCGTTATGACAACATACGTTATTCCCTTTGTCATCGGTATGTTACTTGCCCGAGATTCGATCGTCGGTATCCTCATACCAAGTTCAATCTCATTACCGGCAAGTCTCTTTACTCGTTCCATAATGCATCATCCCGTAACTAACTCATTAGTCACATTGCTTGCAAGGCTTATTATGATGTGCATTACCGAGAGGGCCCAGAGATACCTCTCCGATACTCGAAGTGACAAATCCTAATCTCGATCTATGCCAACCCAACAAAACACCTTCGGAGATACCTGTAGAGCATCTTTATAATCACCCTTTTACGTTGTGACGTTTGATAGCACACAAGGTATTCCTCCGTTATTCGGGAGTTGCATAATCTCATAGTCAAAGGGACATGTATATGTCATCAAGAAAGCAATAGCAATAAAACTTAACGATTATTATGCTAAGCTAACGGATGGGTCTTGTCCATCACATCATTCTCCTAATGATGTGATCCTGTTTATATGATGACAACACATGTCTAAGGTTAGGAAACTTAACCATCTTTGATTAACGAGCTAGTCAAGTAGAGGCTTACTAGGTACACTGTTTTGTCTATGTATCAACACATGTATCAAGTTTCCGGTGAATACAATTCTAGCATGAATGATAGATATTTATCATGATATAAGGAAATATAAATAACAACTTTATTATTGCCTCTAGGGCATATTTCCTTCAGTCTCCCACTTGCACTAGAGTCAATAATCTAGATTGCAATGTAATGATTCTAACACCCATGGAGTCTTGGTGCTGATCATGTTTTGCTCGTGGAAGAGGCTTAATCAACGGGTCTGCCACATTCAAATCCGTATGTATTTTGCAAATCTCTATGTCTCCCTCCTTGACTTGATCACGGATGGAGTTGAAGCTTCTCTTGATGTGTTTGGTTCTTTTGTGAAATCTGGATTCCTTCGCAAGGCTATTGCTCCAGTATTGTCACAAAAGATTTTCATCAGACCCGATGCACTAGGTATTACACCTAGATCGGATATGAACTCCTTCATGTAGACTCCTTCATTCGCCGCTTCTGAAGCAGCTATGTACTCCGCTTCACACGTAGATCCCGCCACGACGCTTTGCTTGGAACTGCACCAACTGACAGCTCCACCATTCAATATAAATACGTGTCCGGTTTGTGACTTAGAGTCATCCGGATCAGTGTCAAGGCTAGCATCGACGTAACCATTTACGACGAGCTCTTTTCCACCTCCATAAATGAGAAACATATCCTTAGTCCTTTTCAGGTACTTAGGATGTTCTTGACCGCTGTCCAGTGATCCACTCCTGGATTACTTTGGTACCTCCCTGCTATACTTATAGCAAGGCACACATCAGGTTAGGTACACAACATAGCATACATGATAGAACCTATGGCTAAAGCATAGGGAATGACTTTCATTTTCTCTCTATCTAATGCAGTGGTCGGGCATTGAGTCTGACTCAACTTCACACCTTGTAACACAGGCAAGAACCCTTTCTTTGACTGATCCATTTTGAACTTCTTCAAAACATTATCAAGGTATGTGCTTTGTGAAAGTCCAATTAAGCGTCTTGATCTATCTCTATAGATCTTGATGCCCAATATATAAGCAGGTTCACCGAGTTCTTTCATTGGAAAACTCTTATTCAAGTATCCTTTTATGCTATCCAGAAATTCTATATCATTTCCAATCAACAATATGTCATCCACATAAAATATTAGAAATGCTACGGAGCTCCCACTCACTTTTTTGTAAATACAGGCTTCTCTAAAAGTCTGTATAAAACCATATGCTTTGATCACCTCATCAAAGTGTATATTCCAACACCGAGAGGCTTGCAGCAGTCCATAAATTGATCGCTGGAGCTTGCACACTTTGTCAGCACCTTTATGATCGACAAAACCTTTTGGTTGCATCATACACAACTCTTCTCTAAGAAATCCATTAAGGAATGCAGTTTTGACATCCATTTGCCAGATTTCATAATCATAAAATGCGGCAATTGCTAACATGATTCGGACAGACTTAAGCTTCGCTACGGGTGAGAAGTTCTCATCGTAGTCAACTCCTTGAACTTGTCCAAAACCTTTCGCGACAAGTCGAGCTTTGCAGACAGTAACATTACCATCAGCGTTAGTCTTCTTCTTGAAGATCCATTTATTCTCTATGGCTTGCCGATCATCGGGAAAGTCCACCAAAGTCCATACGTTGTTGTCATACATGGATCCCATCTCAGATTTCACGGCCTCAAGCCATTTTGCAGAATCTGGGCTCATCATCGCTTCCTCATAGTTCGTAGGTTCGTCATGGTCTAGTAACATGACTTCCAGAACAGGATTACCGTACCACTCTGGTGCGGAACCTGCTCTGGTTGACCTACGAAGTTTGGTAGTAACTTGATCTGAAGTTTCATGATCATTATCGTTAGCTTCCGCACTTATTGGTGTAGGCATCACTGGAACTGATTTCTGTGATGAACTACTCTCCAATTCAAGAGAAGGTACAATTACCTCATCAAGTCCTACTTTCCTCCCACTCACTTCTTTCGAGAGAAACTCCTTCTCTAGAAAGTATCCATTCTTAGCAACAAAGATCTTGCCTTCGGATCTGTGATAGAAGGTGTACCCAACAGTCGCTTTTGGGTATCCTAAGAAGACGCACTTTTCCGATTTGGGTTCGATCTTATCAGGCTGAACCTTTTTCACATAAGTATCGCAGCCCCAAACTTTAAGAAACGACAGCTTAGGTTTCTTGCCAAACCATAGTTCATACGGTATCGTCTCAACGGATTTAGATGGTCCCCTATTTAAAGTGAATGCAGCTGTCTCTAATGCATAAACCCAAAATGATAGTGGTAAATCAGTAAGAGACATCATAGATCGCACCATATCTAATAAAGTATGGTTACGACGTTCGGACATACCATTACGATGTGGTGTTCCAGGTGGCATGAGTTCTGAAACTATTCCACATTGTTTTAAATGAAGGCCAAACTCGTAACTCAAATATTCGCCTCCGCGATCAGATCGTAGAAACTTTATTTTCTTGTTACGATGATTCTCCACTTCACTCTGAAATTCTTTGAACTTTTCAAATGTTTCAGACTTGTGTTTCATTAAGTAGATATACCCATATCTGCTCAAATCATCTGTGAAGGTCAGAAAATAACAATACCCTCCGCGTGCCTTGATAATCCCCAAGTGCAGGGAATCATCGTAGCAATTCCCAAAGGTGGAAGTGATAAGTATGGAGTGTCGAACCCACAAGGAGCTAAAGGTAAAATCAATATTCTCTCAAGTCCTATCTGCCACTGATACGACTCTACGTACACCGAACGTTTGGTTCCAACTAGAAACGAGAAATAAAACTACATTGTGGGTATGAAGAGGATAACTTTGCATGGTATCGGAGAGCTAAACTATAAAAGTAGGTGCTGTTATCATAAAGTTAGAATTTATTACTTAAGTATTATAAATAGCGAGTGTGGAATAATGATGGATCGGTGTGCGGAATTATCCTAGGAAGTTGTTAACAAGACTGGTGGTCATCATTGCAATTTCATATGACGGAGAGGCATAAGCTAACATACTTTATCTTCTTGGATCATATGCACTTATGATAGGAACTCTAGCAAGCATCCGCAACTACTAAAGATCATTAAGGTAAAACCCAACCATAGCATTAACATGGCAAGTCCCCTTTATCCCATACGCAACAACCCCCTTACTCGGGTTTATGCTTCTGTCACTCAAGCAACCCACTATAAGCGAATTATGAATGTATTGCAACACCCTACAGCGGGAATCCCTCACGCTTGCGCGACATGGAGGGCACCATAGGATAGCACCAAAATAAAACATACAACTCATACCAATCTAGATCATCAATCAACCCAAAGACAAAGGATATCTACTCAAAACATCATAGGATGGCAACACATCATTGGATCATAATATGTGGCATAAAGCACCATGTTCAAGTAGGGATTACAGCGGGGTGCGGGAGAGTGGACCGCGTAAAGGAGATGATGATGGTGATGATGATGGTGATGTTGATGAAGACAATCACCGCGGCGATGATTCCCCTCCTGATGGCACTCCGGTGCCACCGAGAGGGAGAGGAGGAGAGGTTCTCCCCCTTGTGCTTCCTCCTCCATGGCCTCCCCCTGGATGGGGAGAGGTTCCCCCTCTGGTCCTTGGCCTTCATGGCGATTATGGCCCCTCCGAGATCCTTCCCCATGGCCTCCGGTGATGATGGCCCCCTCCAGCAGGGCGCCGGAGAGGGCCTAGATTGATTTCTCGTGGCTACAGAGGCTTGCGGCGGCGGAACTTCCGATCTAGGTTTCTTTCTGGGGGTTTCTGTATTTATAGGAATTTTTGGCGTCGGTTTCATGTCAGGGGGGTCTCCGAGTCGTCCACGAGATAGGGGGGCGCGCCCAGGGGGGTAGGGCGCACCCTCCACCCTCGTGGACGGCTCGGTACTCTTCTGGTCCATCTTCGATGCTCCGTGGGCTTCTTCTGGTCCATAAAAATTTGTCAAAAATTGGCACGTCAATTGGACTCCGTTTGGTATTCCTTTTTCTGTAAAACTCAAATACAAGGAAAAAACAGAAACTGGCACTGGGCTCTAGGTTAATAGGTTAGTCCCAAAAATCATATAAAATAGCATATAAATGCATATAAAACATCTAAGATGGATAATATAATAGCATGAATACTTCATAAATTATAGATACGTTGAAGACGTATCATGCCTCAACACTTATTTGACCGCATACATCGGTATGTATTATTTCCAATAAGTCAGTAGCTCACTCCATTGTTCCGGAGAACGGAGTTTTAGTCATCTTGCCCATGAGGCATGGTTCGCAAGCGTCAAATGATTCATAATCAAGTGATTCCAAAAGTCCATTTGCATGGAGTTTCTTCATGCGCTTTACACCAATATGACCTAAACGGCAGTACCACAAATATGTGGCACTATCATTATCAACTTTGCATCTTTTGGCATCAATATTATGAATATGTGTATCATCAGGATCGATATTCAACACAAATAGACCACTCTTCAAGGGTGCATGACCATAAAAGATACACCCTCCGTCCCATAATATAAGAACGTTTTTTTACACTATTGTCGTGGAATTGTCACGACAGATGTCCTAATGAAAGGACTTAGTCGTGAGGCCAACGCATCTATGTGGTAGCTTGAGAGGGGTTGATCAGAATCGAGAGACGCGACATAAGACAGGGATTTAGACAGCTTCGGGCCCCGGGAAACATCATCCGGTAACAGCCCTACATGCTGTTTGAGGCTAGGTCTCATTATCATCACAAGGGAGTCGCCGGTAAACCGGCTCTTTGTGTCTAGCCCTAGAGATTGTTTCTTCTTCCTTGCCCCCTCTTTGGGGAGCCCTGCCCCTCCTTATATATGTTGAAGGGGCGGGTTACATGTGGAGTCCTATTAGGATTAGGACTAGTCTATCTCTAATACAAACCGGATACAAGTCCAGGTCTTAACTCCTTGTAAAACAAATATTCCTCACGCCTTTCCTCTTAAACCGGCCCACCATAGTATGAACCGGCCTTCATGAACCGCCCGTTGGGCCACCGGGTCTTGTCGCTCCTCTGACCCGCCTGCCGGATTACCAATGAATCGTAAACCGCCAGGTCCAAACGGGTCGCCAGTGAATCGTTAAGTCTCAGCCGGGTCTCAAGTAAACCGCCAAGTCCAGCCGAGTTAAACTTCCGGCCGGTTTACGCCGCGGGGTATATCTGTGACATTAGCCCCCAGTTTAATTTGGATTTATCCATGTTAAACTAATCCTGTAAAATAAACACAAGAACAAACTTGACAGATTATGCTCCGGGTTAAGAATTCTTGTAAACCGGCACCTGATCATCATTAATGCCTTGTCATTTCCTTCTTCTAGAAAATCCGGGTCAACAAGCCAGCTTCATACTCAATTTGCTGACATTGGTTTCTCACAGAGAAGTATTGTGAAGAATAATCCACTTGAGTCGGCTTCCAAAGCGCCGGTTTAAGAAATATGGGTCTTGAAATACTCATCTGATATTCAGCAGGTTTGAAGATGTAAAACTTGCCGGTTTAATATTACCAAAATTACCGGTTTGTAAATATGGATGGCATCGAGTCATAATTGTTACCGACGCCGGGTCATAATTGTTGCAGACACCGGGTCAATCTGGTTTGCTCAGAACTGAGAATTTGAAGATTTTTCTCCCTTGTATCCATATTACCTGTAGCCCCCAAGTCTTGAGCAGAACAAAGTGATGGCTTAAGACTTGTTTCCATATAATTACTGCCACTTTGAAGAAATCCATGTTGTTCATCTCAGCCACTATTAAAAACTGAATACTCCATATATGTAGCCCCCAAGTGCCGGGTCATTATGCAATAATGAGCAAGGACTTTATAAATATGATCATGTAGATTTGAACAATAACGTGTAGCCCCCAAGGGCCGGCTCAGTAAGATAATATTGAGCTGGTACTTTATATATACTTCTTTGAAAAGAACAACATATAATGTAACCCCCACCATGGGGCTTGAACCCACGTCCACAAGGTTAAGAGCTTTGTGCTTTACCAACTGAGCAATGGACCTTTCAATATAATGGTTTTAAGACTTGTGTACCTTGAATTGTTGACAGGAGCAATTGGTAACCCCCAAGGGCCGGCTCATTATAATGTGATGAGTCGGGTCTTCAATAAGGCCAATAAAAAATGACTTTGCATTAGCCCCCCAAGTGTCATGGTGCATGCTTGCAGCGACATGAGACTTGCATGTAATCTCAATTTGAATAATGTAGCCCCCAAGTGCCGGGTCGTAAGCCTGCAGCGACTCGGGACTATTCCTTCCATTGTAGAATAAATCATATCCTTTGATAAAATAATAGCCATTGCGCTAAAGTGAGTTTGAAAACCTCAATAATACCGGTTATTAATAACCATAATAAAATCCAGTCATGTTGGCTATTCAAGATAATATAATCCGGTATGAAAAACTTATTCATTCAATATCATAATGAAAATTCAGCCAAGTTTGGCTATTTGAATAATATAACCCAATGATTTATAAGCGCATGATTCCAATGGCGCAATCCAAATATATACTGGCGACTTATAGTCCAAAGCCAGGCCGGGTTAACAAACACCGGATAATTTCCCATCATATACTGGCGACTTATCGTCTTAAAGCCAGGCCGGTTTAATAAACACCGGATAATTTATCATCATACTAGCGACTTATAGTCGAAAGCCAGGTCGGGTTAATAAACGCCGGTGATTTATAATCACGATTTATTCAACCTTTTTCTGCATACAACAAGTTTAAAGTGTCTTGGCGGTTTACCGCCGGACGGGTCATAAGGCCCAACATATAACCTGGGTTGATAACCAAGGCTGCACTTAAGAATAATCAAATATGAAATATATCATACCTGTGACATTAAATCACATCATTGGTTGGCCAACTTTATTGTAGTAAAAGGTGATAACCCCAATCTTGAGTACTGATAACTCCTTCCATATTGTGTCGGTTTATGATAAAACCGTGCCGGGTTGTGATAAACACCGGATTAACCATATATAATACTGGTGACTTTGAGTCAAAACCAGACCGGGATGATAGTCTCCGGATTATAATTTGATTGTATACTGTCAACTTGTAGTTGACGGCCTAACCGGGTTGATAAACACCGGTTTAAAAACGTCACAAATCTTATGAAAACAAAGAAAACTCAACAAAAGGCAAATAAAGGTCCGTTGTAGTCGAGGCTTTTCATGGGCTGCCAGGCCCCAAATTTGATCAAGAGGTGTTGCTATGGTTCGGGTTCGACCAAGCCCCCAAGTGATGTTGTGGCATTACGCCGATCAAGAGGTGTTGCTATGGTTCGGGTTCGACCAATCCCCCAAGTGATGCTGTGGCATTAAGCCGATCAAGAGGCGTTGCTATTGTTCGGGTTCGACCAAGCCCCCAAGTGATGCTGTGGCATTACGCCGATCAAGAGGCGTTGCTATGGTTCCGGTTCGACCAAGCCCCCAAGTGATGCTGTGGCATTACGCCGATCAAGAGGCATAGCTATGGTTCGGATACGACCAAGCCCCCAAGTGATGCTGTGGCATTGCGCCGATCAAGAGGTGTAGCTATGGTTCGGATACGACCAAGCCCCCAAGTGATCAATAATATAATAAGCCAATAAGGCGTGATACCCATGTTTGAACCATGCACCATGGCAGCAGGTCCTCTTTGGCAACTTTTAAGTTTTTGCAAGAGATGAATTCTTCTTGAACCGGGATTTTGAACCGGATACTGAGAGCTTCAAAGCTTTGTGGGAGAACAGATTTCCCTTGAGCCGGATTGCAAACCGGCATTCTTCATTTTGAACCGGAAATTTTCTGACAGCCCTTAAGCTCGATCTTGCGAGAAGTTAATTTCTTTTTGAACAGGAAATTCTTGAACCGGATTTGAAAGCTTCAGAGCTTTGTGGGAGAACAGATTTCCCTTGAACTTGATTGCAAACCGGCATTCTTCATTTTGAACCGGAAATTTTCTGTCGGCCTTTAAATTTTCATCCATATGGTAGTAGCCACCGGGACCGGGTTATCTGTCCCTCCATCGTCCTGGGGTTCTTTAAATTTGCTGAAACTGGCAAGATTTGCTGAATCATGTCATCGTAGCCCCCGAGTCTCAAAGGTGACTTGAGGAGTTGTTGAGATTCTCCATATTTTGACCGTGATATAAACCGGCATAACTTGTATATCATTGGTGTTGATAGCACGATGTGAATCCACAGAATGTTGAGGTGACTGCGGCGGGTTGTAAATGATCCCGTATGAGCCGTGTCAGCAAGTCGGCCAATGGTTCCTTCCAACTGGCGATTTGAAGTTAATCAAATTGTAGTGGCGGCGACTTGTGCGCCTGCCCATTGAACCACCCAGTGCAGACGGCGGTTGATAGTATATGATAATTTGCCTCCATTTTATTGAAAGAAAAACCGGGCTACCCAAGCAGTGACTTGCTCAAACAGCTCATGCAGACAGGTGCGGCCCGGTATGTTGATGTAGTCCAGGCCGCGAGAGACGGACAGCAAAGACGACCGTGGCTTTAGAGGCGGCACAGACAGGTGAGTCAGCCGCGGCGTTGTAAACTGGCGCGGGTGGGAGAATCAGCCGCGGGGGCGGACGGGTGAGTTGTCTGCGGTGTTGTAAACCGGGTCGCAGGGACGGCGACGTGCACACGTTCGTTCTCCGGGTAGTATGGCACGGACGAAACACCGGGCAGAAACGTTGCCAGCGCGCGCTCTATACCCGTAGTATAACGCCTCATTTGCAGTGAACAATTGTGCAGAGAGATGGCGGATCTGCGTGTGTGTCTCGGCCAGCGTGTGCAAGCTTTGTCCTGTATAAAAAAGATATAGGCCAGAGTAATTGCTCTCAAACAAATATGTATTGATAAAATACATAGAAAGGATAGCACCTGATATTGTTTGTTGGATGAACGTGGATACTAGGGATCAGAAACATATTCTGATGTAGCCCTAGCACCGTAGCCCATGTTCCTTTATCCACTGCCGCATTGATTTTCACGTGCAGATGCAGCGGTCTTCTGGCTGAAACAACCAGAGAAATAGTGCCATGCTGGCTCAATGCAGGAGTGACGACGACTCATTGAAGCGCCGGCCATGGTGGAGCCGCATCAGAGGCGCAACACGGCGGGTTACGGTGGAGGTAGCGACAAGCCGACAACTCGGCGCGTGGCGGTGGTTTGAGCATAGGCCGGGGCGGTTGGAAACAGGCAGCCTAGGTTGATGAAGCAACGGCCGGTGAACGGAAACGCGGCGACGGGGCGGCCCGACGAGGCCGCAAGCATCAGAGCTCGAATCCAAACCTCCCTCCACGTCCTTTCCGGGTCGTAGTTGCTTTGACTTTTTCTTCCCCTTTTTTTTGACTTGATTGTTTCTCAGATCCGACTCGTACTAACAATACTTGATAGCTTTGTTTGTACGCCCATAGAAAACGGGGATCGAACTCTGTAGCTTGACATGATGAGTTACCAGTACTTGATAATCTGGTATGGGCTATCTGACTAGCTCTGTCTCCATGCGGACGGGTTGATGATTCTGATGGATTTGATGTGTACGCTTTCAGGGGCGTTGCTTCTGATTGTCCATCTATCCTGGCATGAAGACGGCCACAGCAGAGGAGAGCAGCCGCGGGTTAAGACCAATAGAAACAGCTCCGCTCGAGGTAGAGGCGAGACGAGCCACAGTCGCACGGAGTCCGTGACCCGGAGGCATGGCCGAGGCGACTCGGAGCAAAGCTGGCCGAGGGGGCAACTCGAGGCCATGGAGGTCGAGTCAGGCGGCTTGGGGAGGCCGCTGGTACCACACAACGGCTGAGGGGAGTCGCGGCGGCTCAACGCGCTGAACACTCGAAGCAGGGCCGGTGTCCAATCCTTTTTCAGGTCGTGTTTGGGTTGACCCCCCGCCCCGTTGCTGTGTATAGTTGAATCGGAAATTTGTCGGTCTCGGTGACTTGCACGCGTGCCGAACTAGCAGCGCCCGCTCCCAACATTGATCTGGCTTTCAGATCGTTTGTGCATTAAAGGAAAATAGCACAAGCGGCTATGAGTTGATGCTCCAGGGCTTGTACTGTGCCCAATCAGACTCCAACGAAAGTTGACGGTCTCATCGACGTGGTGATTTGACAACTTCATGGATTGCTAGATGCTGCGCACAGCCCGCCGAGAAAAATTGACCGCATCCACCGTATCGCACAATGACATGAAGATTAAAATCCCGTCGGCCGTTTGTCTCGGCAGATTGCCCGACGACGGCGACGGACCAGTTGTAACCCTAAATTTCTTGAACCTTCAATCGTTACAGATCTCAAATCCGGACTGATGAACTTGAAGTTGATACAAATCCCTCCAAACCAGCTCATCCGGAAAATTGCAGAACTTCTTGATCCCTAGGAGAGATCCGTCCAAGAACTCAACACCACCGTGCGCGAGCCCCACGGTGGGCGCCAACTATCGTGGAATTGTCACGGCAGATGTCCTAATGAAAAGACTTAGTCGTGAGGCCAACGCATCTATGTGGTAGCTTGAGAGGGGTTGAGCGGAATCGAAAGACGCGACACAAGACAGGGATTTAGATAGCTTCGGGCCCCAAGAAACATCATCCGGTAACAACCCTACATGCTGTTTGAGGCTAGGTCTCATTATCATCACGAGGGAGTCGCCGGTAAACCGGCTCTTTGTGTCTAGCCCTAGAGATTGTTTCTTCTTCCTTGCCCCCTCTTTGGGGAGCCCTGCCCCTCCTTATATATGTTGAAGGGGCGGGTTACATGTGGAGTCCTATTAGGATTAGGACTAGTCTATCTCTAATACAAACCAGATACAAGTGCAGGTCTTAACTCCTTGTAAAACAAATATTCCTCACGCCTTTCATCTTAAACCGGCCCACCATAGTATGAACCGGCCTTCATTAACCGCCCGTTGGGCCACTTGGTCTTGTCGCTCCTCTGACCCGCCTGCCGTATTACCAATGAATCGTAAACCGCCAGGTCCAAACGGGTCGCCAGTGAATCGTTAAGTCTCAGCCGGGTCTCAAGTAAACTGCCAAGTCCGGCCGGGTTAAACTTCCGGCCGGTTTACGCCGCGGGGTATATCCCCGACAACTATAGTGTAAAAAAACATTCTTATATTATGGGACGGAGGTAGTATTACTCATATAAATAGAACAACCATTATTCTCTGATTTAAATGAATAACCGTATATGGTGTAAAAAAAGTTCTTATATTATGGGACGGAGGTAGTATTACTCATATAAATAGAACAACAATTATTCTCTGATTTAAATGAATAACCGTCTCGCATTAAATAAGATTCAGATATAATGTTCATGCTCAACGCTGGCACCAAATAACAATTATTCAGGTCTAAAACTAATCCCGAAGGTAGATGTAGAGGTAGCGTGCCGACAACGATCACATCGACCTTGGAACCATTCCCGACGCGCATCGTCACCTCGTCCTTAGCCAATCTTCGTTTAATCCGTAGTCCCTGTTTCGAGTTACAAATATGAGCAACCGAACCGGTATCAAATACCCAGGCACTACTACGAGCATTAGTAAGGTACACATCAATAACATGTATATCAAATATACCTTTGTTCACTTTGCCATCCTTCTTATCCGCCAAATACTTGGGGCAGTTCCGCTTCCATTGATCAATCCCTTTGCAGTAGAAGCACTCAGTTTCAGGCTTAGGTCCAGACATGGCCTTCTTCCCGAGAGTGGCAACTTGCTTGCCATTCTTCTTGAAGTTCCCCTTCTTTCCTTTGCCCTTTTTCTTGAAACTAGTGGTCTTGTTAACCATCAACACTTGATGCTCCTTCTTGATTTCTACCTCCGCAGTTTTGAGCATTGCAAAGAGCTCGGGAATAGTCTTCTCCATCCCTTGCATATTATAGTTCATCACGAAGCCTTTATAGCTTGGTGGAAGTGATTGAAGAACTCTGTCAATAACACTCATCTGGAAGATTAACTCCCAGCTGAGTCAAGTGGTTATGATACCCAGGCATTCTGATTATGTATTCACTGACAGAACTGTTCTCCTCCATCTTGCAGCTATAGAACTTGTTGGAGACTTCATATCTCTCAACTCGTGCATTTGCTTGAAATGTTAACTTCAACTCCTGGAACATCTCATATGCTCCATGACGTTCAAAACGTCTTTGACGTCCCGTCTAAGCCGTAAAGCATGGCACACTGAACTATCAAGTAGTCATCAACATGCGACTGCCAGGCATTCACAATGTCCGCAGTTGCTGGAGGGGGTGTCACAACTAGCGGTGCATCATGGACATAATTCTTCTGTGCAGCAATGAGGATAATCCTCAAGTTACGGACCCAGTCCGTGTAGTTGCTGCCATCATATTTAGACTTAGCTTTCTCTAGGAACGCATTAAAATTCAAGGGAACGGTAGCCCGCGCCATTGATCTACAACATAGATATGCAAAAACTATCAGGACTAAGTTCATGATAAATTAAGTTCAATTAATCATATTACTTAAGAACTCCCACTTAGATAGACATCCCTCGAGTCATCTAAATGATCACGTGATCCAAATCAACTAAACCATGTCCGGTCATCACGTGAGATGGAGTAGTTTTCAATGGTGAACATCTCTATGTTGATCATATCTACTATATGATTCACGTTCGACCTTTCGGTCTCTAGTGTTCCGAGGCCATGTCTGTACATGCTAGGCTCATCAAGTTTAACCCGAGTATTCCGCACGTGCAAAACTGTCTTGCACCTGTTGTATGTGAACGTAGAGCTTATAACTGATACGTCTCCATCGTATCTACTTTTCCAAACACTTTTTCCCTTGTTTTGGACTCTAACTTGCATGATTTGAATGGAACTAACCTGAACTGACGCTGTTTTCAGCAGAATTGCCATGGTATTATTTTTGTGCAGAAATAAAAGTTCTCGGAATGACCTGAAACTTCACGGAGAATATTTTTGGAATTTATAAAAATACTAGCGAACGAATCAAGACCAGGGGACCCACACCCTGTCCACGAGGGTGGGGGCGCGCCCCCCTAGCTCGTGGGCCCCCTGAGGCTCCATCGACCTCAATTCGAACTCCATATATTCACGTTCGGGGAGAAAAAAATCAGAGAGAAGGATTCATCACGTTTTACGATACGGAGCCGCCGCCAAGCCCTAAACTCTCTCGGGATGGCTGATCTGGAGTCCGTTCGGGGCTCCGGAGAGGGGAATCCGTCGCCGTCGTCATCATCAACCATCCTCCATCACCAATTTTTTTTCATGACGCTCACCGTCGTGCGTGAGTAATTCCATCGTAAGCTTGCTGGACGGTGATGTTGGATGAGATTTACCATGTAATCAAGTTAGTTTTGTTAGGGCTTGATCCCTGGTATCCATTTTGTTCTGAGATTGATGTAGCTATGACTTTGCTATGTTTAATGCTTGTTACTAGGGCCCGAGTGCCATGATTTCAGATCTGAACCTATTATGTTTTCATGAATATATATATATGTGTGTGTGTGTGTGTGTGTGTGTGTGTGTGTGTGTGTGTGTGTGAGTTCTTGATCCTATCTTGCAAGTCTATAGTCACCTAGTATGTGTTATGATCCATTAACCCCGAAGTGACAATAATCGGGATACTTACCGGTGATGACCGTAGTTTGAGGAGTTCATGTATTCACTAAGTGTTAATGCTTTGGTGTGGTACTCTATTAAAAGGAGGCCTTAATATCCCTTAGTTTCCAATAGGACCCCGCTGCCACGGGAGGGTAGGACAAAAGATGTCATGCAAGTTCTTTTCCATAAGCACGTATGACTATATTCAGAATACATGCCTACATTACATTGATGAACTGGAGCTAGTTCTGTGTCACCCTATGTTATAACTGTTGCATGAGGAATCGCATCCGACATAATTATCCATCACTGATCCAATGCCTACGAGCTTTTCACATATTGCTATTTGCTTAGTTACTTTTCCGTTGCCACTGTTACAATTACTACAAAACTACTACTGTTACTTTTGCCACCGTTACCGTTACTTCCATATTACTTTGCTACTAAATACTTTGCTGCAGATATTAAGTTTTCCAGGTGTGGTTGAATTGATAACTCAACTGCTAATACTTGAGAATATTATTTGGCTCCCCTTGTGTCGAATCAATAAATTTTGGTTGAACACTCTACCCTCGAAAATTGTTGCGATCCCCTATACTTGTGGGTTATCAATAACACCTGATCATCACGTGGTGTCTCGGCACGACGAACCGTCGCAACGGTGCATACTCAGGGAGAACACTTATATCTTGAAATTTTAGTAAGGGATCATCTTATAATGCTACCGCCGTACTCTTAGCAAAATAAGATGCATAAAAGATAAACATCACATGCAATAAAAATATGTGACATGATATGGCCATCAACATCTTGTGCCTTTGATCTCCATCTCCAAAGCACCGTCATTATCTCCATCGTCACCGGCTTGACACCTTGATCTCCAACGTAGCATCGTGGTCATGTCACCAACTATTGCTTCTACAACTATCGCTAACGCATAGTGATAAAGTAAAGCAATTACATGGCGTGTGCATCTCATACAATAAAGCGACAACCATAAGGCTCCTGCCAGTTGCCGATAACTTTTACAAAACATGATCATCTCATACAACAACGTATATCTCATCATGTCTTGACCATATCACATCACAACATGCCCTGCAAAAACAAGTTAGACGTCCTCTACTTTGTTGTTGCAAGTTTTACGTGGCTGCTACGGGCTTCTAGTAAGAACCGTTCTTACCTACGCATCAAAACCACAACGATGTTTCGTCAAGTTTGCTGTTTTAACCTTCAACAAGGACCGGCCGTAGTCAAATTCGATTCAACTAAAGTTGGAGAAACAGACACCCGCCAGCCACCTTTATGCAAAACAAGTTGCATGTCTGTCAGTGGAACCGGTCTCATTAACACGGTCAGGTAAGGTTGGTCCGGGCCGCTTCATCCAACGATACCGCCGAATGAAAATAAGACGTTGGTGGTAAGCAGTATGACTATCATCGCCCACAACTCTTTGTGTTCTACTCGTGGATATCATCTATGCATAGACCTGGCTCAGATGCCACTGTTGGGGAACGTAGCATGCAATTTCAAAAAAATTCTTACGATCACGCAAGATCTATCTAGGGGATGCATAGCAACGAGAGGGGGAGAGTGTGTCCACGTACCCTCATAGACCCAAAGCGGAAGCATTAGCTTAACGCGGTTGATGTAGTCGAACGTCTTCTCGATTGAACTGATCAAGCACCGAACGCACGACACCTCCGAGTTCTGCACAAGTTTAGCTCGATGACATCCCTTGAACTCTTGATCTAGCAAAATGTTGAGGGAGAGTTTCGTCACCATGACGGCGTGGTGACGGTGATGGTGAAGTGATCGGCGCGGGGCTTCGCCTAAGCACTACGACAATATGACTGGAGGACTAAACGGTGGAGGCGGCACCGCACACGGCTAAGAAACAATGGATGTCTTTTGGGGTGCCCCCCTGCCCCCGTATATAAAGGAGGAGAGGGGGGAGGCCGGCCCTAGGGGGCGCGCCAAGTGGGGGAAACCCACTAGGACTCCGAGTCCTAGTCGCACCCCTTCCTTCTTTCGGAGGGGGGAAGGGCAAAGGACAAGGAGAGGGAGAAGGAAAGGGGGGCCGCTCCCCCTCCCCTTGTCCAATTCGGACTCCCCATGGGGGGGCACCCCCTTGTGGGCTGCCCTCTCTCTCCCCTATGGCCCATGTGGCCCATTACTTCCCCCGGGGGGTTCCGGTAACCTCCCGGTACTCCAATAAATATCCGAAACACTTCGGAACCATTCCGTTGTCCGAATACTATCGTCCAATATATCAATCTTTACCTCTCGGCTATTTCGAGACTCCTCGTCATTTCTGTGATCTCATCCGGGACTCCGAACAATCTTCGGTCACCAAAACACATAACTGATAATACAAATCGTCATCGAACGTTAAGTGTGTGGACCCTACGGGTTCGAGAACTATGTAGACATGACCGAGACACCTCTCCGGTCAATAACCAATAGCGGAACCTGGATGCTCATATTGTCTCCCACATATTCTACGGATATCTTTATTGGTCGAACCGTTATGACAACATAAGTTATTCCCTTTGTCATCGGTATGTTCCTTGCCCGAGATTCGATCATCGGTATCCTCATACCTAGGTCAATCTCGTTACCCGGCAAGTCTCTTTACTCATTCCGTAATGCATCATCCCGTAAGTAACTCATTAGTCACATTGCTTGCAAGGCTTATTATGATGTGCATTACTGAGAGGGCCCAAAGATACCTCTCCGATACTCGGAGTGACAAATCCTAATCTCGATCTATGCCAACCCAACAAAACACCTTCGGAGATACCTCTAGAGCATCTTTATAATCACCATTTCACATTGTGACATTTCATAGCACACAAGGTATTCCTCCGGTATTCGGGAGTTGCATAATCTCATAGTCAAAGGAACATGTATAAGTCATGAAGAAAGCAATAGCAATAAAACTTAACAATAATTATGCTAAGCTAACGGATAGATCTTGTCCATCACATCATTCTCCTAATGATGTGATCCCGTTTATCAAATGACAACACATGTCTATGGTTAGGAAACTTAACCATGTTTGGTTAACGAGCTAGTCAAGTAGAGGCTTACTAGGGACATGATACGTCTCCAACGTATCTATAATTTTTGATTGCTCCATGCTATATTATCCTCTGTTTTGGACATTATTGGGCTTTATTATTCACTTTTATATTATTTTTGGGACTAACCTATTAACCGGAGGCCCAACCCAGAATTGTTTTTTTGCCTATTTTAGAGTTTCGCAGAAAAAGAATATCAAACGGAGTCCAAACGGAATGAAACCTTCGGGAATGTGATTTTCGGAACGAACATGATCCAGGAGACTTGGACCCTACGTCAACAAACAAAGCAGGAAGCCACGAGGTAGGGGGGCGTGCCTACCCCCCCAAGGCGCGCCCTCCATCCTCGTGGGTTCCCTGTTGCTCGACCGACGTACTTCTTCCTAGTATATATACCTACGTACCCCCAAACGATCAGATACGGAGCCAAAAACCTAATTCCACCGCCGCAACCTTCTGTACCCACGAGATCCCATCTTGGGGCCTGTTCCGGAGCTCCGCCGGAGGGGGCATCCATCATGGAGGGCTTCTACAACAACACCATAGCCTCTCCGATGAAGTGTGAGTAGTTTACCTCAGACCTTCAGGTCCATAGTTAGTAGCTAGATGGCTTTCTCTCTCTTTTCGGATCTCAATACAATGTTCTCCCCCTCTCTCGTGGAGATCTATTCGATGTAATCTTCTTTTGCGGTGTGTTTGTTGACATCGATGAATTGTGGGTTTATGATCAAGATTATCTATGAACAATATTTGAATCTTCTGAATTCTTTTATGTATGATTGGTTATCTTTGCAAGTCTCTTCGAATTATCAGTTTGGATTGGCCTACTAGATTGATCTTTCTTGCAATGGGAGAAGTGCTTAGCTTTGGGTTCAATCTTGCGGTGTCCTTTCCCAGTGACAGTAGGGGCAGCAAGGCACGTATAGTATTGTTGCCATCGAGGATAACAAGATGGGTTTTTTTTATCATATTGCATGAATTTAGCCCTCTACATCATGTCATCTTGCTTAAGGCGTTACTCTTTTCTTATGAACTTAATACTCTAGATGCATGCTGGATAGCGGTCGATGTGTGGAGTAATAGTAGTAGATGCAGGCCGGAATCGGTCTACTTGTCTCGGACGTGATGCCTATATACATGATCATACCTAGATATTCTCATAACTATGCCCAATTCTGTCAATTGCTCAACAGTAATTTGTTCACCCACCGTAAAATACTTATGCTCTTGAGAGAAGCCACTAGTGAAACCTATGGCCCCCGGGTCTATCTTCATCATATTAATCTCCCAACACTTAGTTATTTCCGTTGCTTTTTACTTTGCTTTTATTTTACTTTGCATCTTTATCATAAAAATACCAAAAATATTATCCTATCATATCTATCAGATCTCACTCTCATAAGTAACCGTGTAGGGATTGACAAACCCTTATCGCGTTGGTTGCGAGGATTTATTTGTTTTGTGTAGGTACGAGGGACTCGTGCGTAGCCTCCTACTGGATTGATACCTTGGTTCTCAAAAACTGAGGGAAATACTTATGCTACTTTGCTGCATCACCCTTTCCTCTTCAAGGGAAAACCAACGCAGTTCTCAAGAGGTAGCAAGAAGGATTTCTGGCGCTGTTGGCGGGGAGGTCTACGCAAAAGTCAACATACCAAGTACCCATCACAAACCCTTATCTCCCGCATTACATTATTTGCTGTTTGCCTATCGTTTTCCTCTCCCCCACTTCACCCTTGCCGTTTTATTCGCCCTATCTTTTCCGGTTGCCTCTTTTCGTTCACTTTTCCCTTGCCATGTCGGAACCAAAAAGAGTTGGGGCTCCTCTCCCAAGTTTTAGGACTTTAGACAATCCTGCTATCTCATCTAAACTCATAAATAAAAATGCTATGGAAAAACCTGTCGGAGTTACCAATGAAAACCTTAGCAATTTTGATGAAGAAGATTCTGGAATATTTTGTTATTTACTCGATGAATCTTTGAAAGATGCTTCGGATAGGATATTAAGGATCCGGGCTAGCTATGTACCTCAATACCAAATTGAGGTCTACTTAAAAAGCTTTTATGTTGGGTTGCCCGCTTCGTTCAAACAAGTTTTAGATTCTCTTTTTGAAGAGGGTTTTCTCGAAGGGGACCCCATAGATACCTATGAAAAGATGAAAACTATATTTGGGCACCCCATTAACGAGAAAGTTGAAATTACATCTCTTTTGCTTTCTTACCAAAACGAATCTATCAAAGAGATAAAAGCTAGCCTAGATGCCAATTTCCGCAATATACTTAATCTTTCTTCTACCATTAATGGCCATGTACTTTGTCAAAATAGAAAGATTAATTCCATAGATAACAAGTTTGCTCTCTTTTTCCCTAAAACCAAAGATGGCAATACCTAGATCTATCCTTGCTTTTATGCCTAGCTAGGGGCGTTAAACGATAGCGCTTGTTGGGAGGCAACCCAATTTTATTTTTACTTTTTTGCTTTTTGCTTCTGTTTAGGAATAAATGTTTGTTCTAGCCTCTGGTTAGATGTTTTTTTATGTCTTAATTAGTGTTTGTGCCAAGTTAAACCTATAGGATGTTCATGGATGATAGTTATTTGATCTTGCTGTAATTTCCAGAAACTTTCTGTTCACGAAAACAATTGTTAAAAATCACCAGAACGTGATAAAATAGTGATTCCAATTGCTGCTGATCAATAAACAAATTTTCTAGGCCTTCCTATTTTGGATAATTTTTTGGAGTTCCAGAAGTTTGCGTTAGTTACAGATTACTACAGACTGTTCTGTTTTTGACAGATTCTGTTTTTCGTGTGTTGTTTGCTTATTTTGATGAATCTATGGCTAGTAAAATAGTTTATAAACCATAGATAAGTTGGAATACAGTAGGTTTAACACCAATATAAATAAATAGTGAGTTCATTACAGTACCTTGAAGTGGTCTTTTGTTTTCTTTCGCTAACGGAGCTCACGAGATTTTCTGCTAAGTTTTGTGTCGTGAAGTTTTCAAGTTTTGGGTGAAAGATTTGATGGATTATGGAACAAGGAGTGGAAAGAGCCTAAGCTTGGGGATGCCCATGGCAACCCCAAGATAATCTAAGGACACCAAAAAGCCAAAGCTTGGGGGTGCCCCGGAAGGCATCCCCTCTTTCGTCTACTTCCATCGGTAACTTTACTTGGAGCTATATTTTTATTCACCACATGATATGTGTTTTGCTTGGAGCGTCTTGTATGATTTGAGTCTTTGCCTTTTAGTTTACCAAAATCTTCCTTGCTGTACACACCTTCTTAGAGAGACACACATGATTCGGAAATTATTAGAATACTCTATGTGCTTCACTTATATCTTTTGAGTCATATAGTTTTTGCTCTAGTACTTCACTTATATCTTTTAGAGCACGGTGGAGGATTTGTTTTATAGAAACTATTGATCTCTCATGCTTCACTTAGATTATTTTGAGAGATCTAAATAGCATGGTAATTTGCTTAATTAATCCTAATATGCTAGGTATTCAAGATTAGTAAAAACTTTCTTATGAGTGTTTTGAATACTAAGAGAAGTTTGATGCTTGATGATTGTTCTGAGACATGGAGGTAGTGATATTAAAGTCGTGCTAGTTGAGTAGTTGTGAATTTGAGAAATACTTGTGTTGAAGTTTGCAAGTCCCGTAGCATGCACATATGGTAAACCTTATGTAACAAATTTGAAACATGAGGTGTTCTTTGATTGTCTTCCTTATGAGTGGCGGTCAGGGACGAGCGATGGTCGTTTCCTACCAATCTATCCCCCTAGGAGCATGCGCGTAATGCTTTGGTTTTGATGAATTGTAGATTTTTGCAATAAGTATGTGAGTTCTTTATGACTAATGTTGAGTCCATGGATTATACGCACTCTCACCTTTCCACGATTGCTAGCCTCTTCGGTACCGTGCATTGCCCTTTCTCACATTGAGAGTTGGTGCAAACTTCGCCGGTGCATCCAAACCCCGTGATATGATACGCTCTTTCACACATAAACCTCCTTATATCTTCCTCAAAACAGCCACCATACCTACCTATTATGGCATTTCCATAGCCATTCCAAGATATATTGCCATGCAACTTTCCACCATCCAGTTTATCATGGCACGTTCATCATTGTCATATTGCTTTGCATGATCATGTAGTTGACATAGTATTCGTGGAAAAGCCACCGTTCATAATTCTTTCATACATGTCACTCTTGGTTCATTGCATATCCCGGTACACCGCCGGAGGCATTCATATAGAGTCATACTTTGTTCTAGTATCGAGTTGTAATCATTGAGTTGTAAATAAATAGAAGTGTGATGATCATCATTTTCTAGAGCATTGTCCCAAGTGAGGAATAAAAAAAAGAGAAAGTCCATAAAAAAAGAGAAGGCCCAAAAAAATGAGAGAAAAAGAGAGAAGGGACAATGTTACTATCCTTTACCACACTTGTGCTTCAAAGTAGCACCATAATCTTCATGATAGAGAGTCTCTTGTTTTGTCACTTTCATATACTAGTGGGAATTTTTCATTATAGAACTTGGCTTGTATATTCCAACAATGGGCCACCTCAAGTGCCCTAGGTCTTCGTGAGGAAGCAAGTTGGATGCACACCCACTTAGTTTCTTTTGTTGAGCTTTCATATATTTATAGCTCTAGTGCATCCGTTGCATGGCAATCCCTACTCCTTGCATTAACATCAATCGATGGGCATCTCCATAGCTCATTGATTAGCCTCGTTGATGTGAGACTTTCTCCTTTTTTGTCTTCTCCACATAACCCCCATCATCATATTCTATTCCACCCATAGTGCTATGTCCATGGCTCGCGCTCATATATTGCGTGAAGGTTTATAAGTTTGAGATTACTAAAGTATGAAACAATTGCTTGGCTTGTCATCGGGGTTGTGCATGATAAGAGCATTTTTGTGTGACGAAAATGGAGCATGACTAAACTATATGATTTTGTAGGGATGAACTTTCTTTGGCCATGTTATTTTGAGAGGACATAATTGCTTAGTTAGTATGCTTGAATTATTATTATTTTTATGTCAATATGAACTTTTATCTTGAATCTTTCAGATCTGAATATTCATACCACAATTAAGAAGAATTACATTGAAATTATGCCAAGTAGCACTCCGCGTCAAAAATTCTGTTTTTATCATTTACCTACTCGAGGACGAGCAGGAATTAAGCTTGGGGATGCTTGATACGTCTGCAACGTATCTATAATTTCTGATTGCTCCATGCTATATTATCCTCTGTTTTGGACATTATTGGGCTTTATTATTCACTTTCATATTTTTTTGGGACTAACCTATTAACCGGAGGCCCAGCCCAGAATTGCTGTTTTTGCCTATTTCAGAGTTTCGCAGAAAAAGAATATCAAACGGATTCCAAACGGGAACGTGATTTTCGGAACGAACATGATCCAGGAGACTTGGACCCTACGTCAAGAAACAAAGCAGGAAGCCACGAGGTAGGGGGCGCGCCTACCCCCCCAGGGCGCGCCCTCCACCCTCGTGGGCCCCCTGTTGCTCCACCGACGTACTTCTTCCTCCTATATATACGTACGTACCCCCAAACGATCAGATACGGAGCCAAAAACCTAATTCCACTGCCGCAACCTTCTGTACCCACGAGATCCCATCTTGGGGCCTGTTCTGGAGCTCCGCCGGAGGGGGCATCCATCACGGAGGGCTTCTACATCAACACCGTAGCCTCTCCGATGAAGTGTGAGTAGTTTACCTCAGACCTTCGGGTCCATAGTTAGTAGCTAGATGGCTTTCTCTCTCTTTTTGGATCTCAATACAATGTTCTCCCCCTCTCTCGTGGAGATCTATTCGATGTAATCTTCTTTTGCAGTGTGTTTGTTGAGACCGATGAATTGTGGGTTTATGATCAAGTTTATCTATGAACAATATTTGAATCTTCTGAATTCTTTTATGGATGATTGGTTATCTTTGCAAGTCTCTTCGAATTATCAGTTTGGTTTGGCCTACTAGATTGATCTTTCTTGCAATGGGAGAAGTGCTTAGCTTTGGGTTCAATCTTGCGGTGTCCTTTCCCAGTGACAGTAGGGGCAGCAAGGCACGTATAGTATTGTTGCCATCGAGGATAACAAGATGGTTTTTTATCATATTGCATGAATTTATCCCTCTACATCATGTCATCTTGCTTAAGGCGTTACTCTGTTCTTATGAACTTAATACTCTAGATGCATGCTGGATAGCGGTAGATGTGTGGAGTAATAGTAGTAGATGCAGGCAGGAGTCGGTCTACTTGTCTCGGACGTGATGCCTATATACATGATCATACCTAGATATTCTCATAACTATGCTCAATTCTGTCAATTGCTCAACAGTAATTTGTTCACCCACCGTAAAATACTTATGCTCTTGAGAGAAGCCACTAGTGAAACCTATGGCCCCCGAGTCTAGATTCATCATATTAATCTTCCAACACTTAGTTATTTCCGTTCCTTTTTACTTTGCTTTTATTTTACTTTGCATCTTTATCATAAAAATACCAAAAATATTATCCTATCATATCTATCAGATCTCACTCTCGTAAGTAATCGTGTAGGGATTGACAACCCCTTATCGCGTTGGTTGCGAGGATTTATTTGTTTTTTGTAGGTACGTGGGACTCACGCGTAGCCTCCCACTGGATTGATACCTTGGTTCTCAAAAACTGAGGGAAATACTTACGCTACTTGGCTGCATCACCCTTTCCTCTTCAAGGGAAAACCAACGCAGTGCTCAAGAGGTAGCAGGACACTATTTTGTCTATGTATCCACATGTATCAAGTTTCCGGTTAATACAATTCTAGCATGAATAATAGATATTTATAATATATAAGGAAATATAAATAACAACTTTATTATTGCCTCTAGGGAATATTTCCTTCAATGCCAACCATGCTTCTACTACTATTGCTGCCGCTTAGCGATAAAGTAAAGCATTACATAGCGCCTAATGATTGACACGCATGTCATACAATAATTAAAGACAACCCTATGGCTCCTGTCGGTTGCCATATGCATCGACATGCAAGTCGATATAAACTATTACAAACATGATCATCTCATACATCAAATATATTTCATCATGTCTTTGGCCATATCATATCACAACATACCCTACAAAAACAATTTAGACATCCTCTACTTTGTTGTTGCATGTTTTACGTGGCTGCTATGGGTATCTAGCAAGAACGATTCTTACCTGCGCAAAGCCACAACGGTGATATGCAAGTTGCTACTTAACCTTCTACAAGGACCGCCTTTCTCGAATCTGATTCAACTAAGGTGGGAGAGACAGACACTTGCCAGCCATCTTTATGCAACAAAGTCACATGTCTGTCGATGGAACTGGTCTCATGTACGTGGACATGTAAAGTTGGTCCAGGCCGCTTCATCCCACAATACCACCGAATCAAGAAAAGACCAAAGAAGGAAGCAATCTGAATATCAATGACCACAAACTCCTTTGTGTTCTACACGTGATGTCAACTACGCATAGACCTAGCTCTGATACCACTGTTGGGGAACGCTGCATGGCAAACACAAATTTTCCTAAGCTTACCAAGATCAATCTAGGAGATGACCATCTACGAGAGGAGAGATTGCATCTACATACCCTTGTAGATCGCTAAGAGGAAGCGTTAAGAAACACGGTTGATGTAGTTGAATGTCTTCATGATCCAATCACGATTTGTCCCGCGAACTCTGATCTAGTGCCGAACGGACGGCACCTCCGTGTTCAACACACGTACGGCTTGATGACGCCTTCACCTCCTCGATCCAGCGAGCGATGGTGAAGTAGTAGCTCGAGTCCTCCAGCAGCACGACGGCGTGGTGGCGGTGGTGGTGGAGAAATCTCAACAGAGCTTCGCTAAGCACTACGGAGAAGAAGATGGCTATGAGGGAGAGGAGGAGCAGCGCCGTGGCATGAAAAGATCTGTATGGGTGTGGCTGCGCTCTCTCTACCTCTCTATATATAGGAGAAGGGAGGAGGGGGTGGCGACCCTAGGGTTTCCCCTAGGGGGACGCGGCCAGGGCAGATGGGATCTACCCTAGGGAAACCCTAGGGTGACTTACCCCCCAAGCCAGGTGGAGGATAGCCTCCCAAGCCAGGTGGAGGCTTGCCTCCCAAGCCAGGAGGCGCCCCACCTCCCCTGGTCACTTGGGATGGGGTAAGAGGGGTGCTCAGCCCCTTAGTGGGCTGGTTAGCCCCCTCCCCTTGGCCCATGAGGCCACCAACACTTGTCGGGACCCCCTGAAACCCCTTTCGAGCATGCTGGTCATCACCCGGTACCCCCGGAACACTTCCAAACTCCAATACCCTTCGTCCAATATATCAATCTTCACTCCGAACCATTCCGGTGTTCCTCGTCATGTTCGGGATCTCATCCGGGACACTGAACAACCTTTGGTAACAACCATAATGACTCAACTATACTTATATCGTCACCAAACGTTAAGTGTGTAGAGCCCGCGGGTTCGAGAACTAAGCAGACATGACCGAGACACCTCTACGGTCAATAACCAATAGCGGTATTTGGATACCATAATGGTTCCTACATATTCTCATCGGTCGAACCTCGATGCCAAGGATTCAGCTAATCCCGTATGCAGTTCCCTTTGTCTATCGGTATGTTATTTGCCCGAGATTCGATCATCGGTATCTCCATACCTAGGTCAATCTCGTTACCGGCAAGTCTCTTTACTCGTTCCGTAATACAAGATCCCGTGGCTAACTCATTAGTCACATTGCTTGCAAGCTCATTGTGATACTGTATTACCGAGTGAGCCTTGAGATACCTCTCCGTCATACGGAGTGACAAATCCCAGTCTTGATCAATGCCAACTCAGCAAACACCCTCGGAGATACCTGTAGAGCACCTTTATAGTCACCTAGTTATGTTGCGATGTTTCGTACACACAAGGTACTCCTCCGGTGTTAGTGAGTTGCATGATCTCATGGTCATAGGAACATATACTTGACATGCAGAAAATGATAGCAATAAACTTGACACGATCATATGCTACGTTCATAGTTTGGGTCTTGTTCATCACATCATTCTCCTAATGATGTGATCCCGTTACCAAATGACAACTCATGTCCATGACTAGGAAACCATAGCCATCTTTGGTCAACGAGTGATGACCCATAAGTATAGGGGATCTATCGTAGTCCTTTCGATAAGTAAGAGTGTCGAACCCAACAAGGAGTAGAAGGAAATGACAAGCGGTTTTCAGTAAGGTATTCTCTGCAAGCACTGAAATTATCGGTAACAGATAGCTTTGTGATAAGGTAATTGGTAACGAGCAACAAGTAATAAAAGCAAATAAGGTGCGGCAAGATGGCCCAATCCTTTTTGTAGCAGAGGACAAGCCTGGACAAATTATTATATGAAGGAAAACGCTCCCGAGGACACATGGGAATTATCGTCAAGCTAGTTTTCATCAAGCTCATATGACTCGCGTTCGGTGGGTGGACCGGTGCTTGGGTGCTGCCCTTTCTTGGACAAGCATCCCACTTATGATTAACTCCTATTGCAAGCATCCGCAACTACAAAAGAAGTATTAAGGTAAACCTAACCATAGCATGAAACATATGGATCCAAATCAGCCCCTTACGAAGCAACGCATAAACTAGGGTTTAAGCTTCTGTCACTCTAGCAACCCATCATCTACTTATTACTTCCCAATGCCTTCCTCTAGGCCCAAACAATGGTGAAGTGTCATGTAGTCGACGTTCACATTACACCACTAGAGGAAAGACAACATACATCTCATCAAAATATCGAACGAATACCAAATTCACATGAC
The DNA here is from genome assembly GCF_002575655.3 of Aegilops tauschii subsp. strangulata. Lineage (NCBI taxonomy): Eukaryota > Viridiplantae > Streptophyta > Magnoliopsida > Poales > Poaceae > Aegilops > Aegilops tauschii. Next base: position 603,848,916 of record NC_053037.3, read on the forward strand.
TACTTATAGCAAGACTTCTCCCATGTCCTCAGGAACAAACGTAACTACTCACAAATCATATTCATGTTCATAATCAGAGGGGTATTAATATGCATAAAGGATCTGAACATATGATCTTCCACCGAATAAACCAACTAGCATCAACTACAAGGAGTAATCAACACTACTAGCAACCTACAGGTACCAATCTGAGGCTTTGGGACAATTATTGGATACAAGAGATGAACTAGGGTTTGAGAGGAGATGGTGCTGGTGTAGATGTTGATGGAGATTGACCCCCTGCCGATGAGAGGATCATTGTTGATGATGATGGCGATGATTTCCCCCTCCCAGAGGGAAGTTTCCCCGGCAGAACAGCTCCGCCAGAGCCCTAGATTGGTTCCGCCAAGGTTCCGCCTCGTGGCGGCGGAGTTTCTTCTCGAAAGCTTGCTTATGATTTTTTCTCGGATGAAAGACTTCATATAGCAGAAGATGGGCACCGGAGGCCTGCCAGGGGGCCCGCGAGGTAGGGGGCGCACCTAGGGGGTAGGGCGCGCCCCCACCCTCATGGATGGTGGGTGGCCCCCTCTAGTGCTCTCTTCGCTCAGTATTTTTTATAAATTCCAAAACTGACTTCCGTGGAGTTTTAGGACTTTTGGAGTTGTGCAGAATAGGTCTCTAATATTTGCTCCTTTTCCAGCCCAGAATTTCAGCTGCCGGCATTCTCCATCTTCATGTAAACCTTGTAAAATAAGAGAGAATAGGCATAAGTATTGTGACATAACGTGTAATAACAGCCCATAATGCAATAAATATCGATATAAAAGCATGATGCAAAATGGATGTATCAACTCCCTCAAGCTTAGACCTCGCTTGTCCTCAAGCGGAAGCCGATATCGAAAAATATGTCCACATGTTTAGAGATGGAGGTGTCGATAAAATAAAATACGGACATGGGGGCATCATGATCATTCTTATAACAGCAACATATATATATATATATATATATATATATATATATATATATATATTCATATGATTTCTTATGCTAAAGTAACAATCTATTCACAATGTCAAGTATGAATCAGAAACTTCATTGAAAACTAACAAACTATAATCTCGGTCATTGAAGCAATTGCAATTTATCATAACATAGGAAAGAGTCAGTATAAGAGCTTTTCAGCAAGTCCACATACTCAACTATCATTTAGTCTTTCACAATTGCTAACACTCAAGCAATACTTATGGGTATGGAGTTTTAATCGGACACAGAGAAAGATAGGGGCTTATAGTGTTGCCTCCCAACCTTTTACCTCAAGGGTAATGTCAACAATAATAGTTCATGCTAACTCACATCCAATTGGATATATATATATATATCAGGATCTTTCGAACACAACGTGCTTGCCAAAGGATAAAATGTAAAAAGGAAAGGTGAAGATCACCATGACTCTTGCATAAGGTATAAGACAAGAATAAAAGATAGGCCCTTCGCAGAGGGAAGCAGAGGTTGTCATGTGCTTTTATGGTTGGATGCACGAAATCTTAATGCAAAAGAACGTCACTTTATATTGCCACTTGTGATACAGACCTTTATTATGCAGTCCGTCGCTTTTATTGCTTCCATATCACAAGATCGTATAAAGCTTATTTTCTCCACAGTAATAAATCATACATATTTAGAGAGCAATTTTATTGCATGCAACATGACAACTTACTTGAAGGATCTTACTCAATCCATAGGTAGATATGGTGGACTCTCATGGCAAAAATGGGTTTAAGGATATTTGGTAGCACAAGTAGTATCTCTACTTGGTGCAAAGAATTTGGCTAGCATGAGGGGGAAATGCAAGCTCAACATGTTGGATGATCCATGACAACATACTTTATTTCGGATATAAGAAAACATAACCCAATACGTTGTCTTCCTTGTCCAACATCAACTCTTTAGCATGTCATATTTTAATGAGTGCTCACAATCATAAAAGATGTCCAAGATAGTATATTTATATGTGAAAACCTCTCTTTCTTTATTACTTCCTATTAATTCCAACGATGACCAAAACTATGTTTGTCAACTCTCAACAACTTTTTTTCATCATACTCTTTATATGTGAAGTCATTACTCTCCATAAGATCAATATGATCTCTTTATTTCTTTTTATTCTTTCTTTTCTTATTCTCAAGATCATAGCAAGATAGCAAAGCCCTTGACTCAACACTAATCTTTATTATATAGCTCACGGACTCGATTACAAAGAGAGAACATAAAGCAAACTCAAAACTAGATCATACTAAAAACTTTATTCTACTGGATCAAGATATTACTAAAAGGATCGAACTAAGAAAAACGATAAAGATGGAGATGTGATGGTGATACAATACCGGGGCACCTCCCCCTAGCTTGGCAGTTGCCAAGGGGAGTGCCCATACCCGATACTCAGTTCTCCTTTGTTGGTGAAGAAGATGGTGGTGATGATGGATAGTCGCACATCGAGCGTAGGATAATGCCGTCCAGTTTGAACGGTCAAAGAAAAATTACCATTAGAACTGTTTTGGAGTCGGTTTACTTACCACACCACATACCTATTCCTTTTCGGAGTCTGAAACGTTCTGGAAAGTGTCCCTTATGTATTCGTCCGGGGTTACGGTTTCAATAACAATAGTTTCAACATTTATGGGATTACCTGAGATATAATGTTTGATTCTTTAACCGTTCACCACCTTCGGATTTGTGCCTTCGAAATTGTTGATTTTTATGGCACCGGAATGATAGACCTCCTCGATAACGTAAGGGCCTTCCCATTTAGAGAGAAGTTTTCCTGCAAAAAACCATAAACGAGAGTTGAATAGCAACACATAATCACCTACATTAAACTCCCGTTTTTATATCCTTTTGTCATGCCATGTTTTAACTTTTTCTTTAAACAGTTTGGCATTCTCATAAGCTTGGGTTCTCCATTCATCAAGTGAGCTTATGTCAAATAACCTCTTCTCACCGACAAGTTTGAAATCATAATTTAGCTCTTTAATGGCCCAATATGCCTTGTGTTCTAGTTCGAGAGGTAAGTGACATGCTTTTCCATAAACCATTTTACATGGAGACATACCCATAGGATTTTTATATGCGGTTCTATAGGCCCATAATGCATCATCAAGTTTCTTGGACCAATTCTTTCTAGATCTGTTAACAGTCTTTTGCAAAATCAATTTAAGCTCTCTGTTACTCAGTTCTACTTGACCACTGGATTGCGGATGATATGGAGATGCAATTCTATGATTAACATCATACTTAGCAAGCATTTTACGAAAAGAACCATGAATAAAATATCTAGGGACTCCAAACCTCGGAAAAATTAACTTCTTTAAGCATCTTAATAGAAGTGTTATGATCAGCACTACTAGTTGGAATAGCTTCTACCCACTTAGTAACGTAATAAACAGCAAGTAAAATATGCGTATACCCATTAGAGGAAGGAAACGGTCCCATATAATCAAAGCCCCAAACATCAAATGGTTCAATCACAAGTGAATAATTCATAGGCATTTCTTGACGTCTGCTAATATTACCAATTCTTTGACATTCATCGCAAGACAAGGCAAACTTCCGTGCATCTTTGAAGAGAGTAGGCCAATAAAAACCGGATTGCAATACCTTATGTGCAGTTCTATCTCCAGCGTGGTGTCCTCCATAAGCCTCGGAGTGACACTTGCGTAGGATCTGTTCCTGTTCATGCTCAGGTACACAACATCTAATAACACCATCTACTCCTTCTTTATAAAGGTGTGGGTCATCCCAGAAGTAATGTCTTAAATCATAGAAAAACTTTTTCTTTTGCTGGTATGTGAAACTAGGTGGTATAAATTTAACAACAATGTAATTAGCATAATCATCATACCATGGAGCAGTACGAGAAGCATTTATGCAGCTAATTGTTCATCAGGGAAGCTATCATCAATAGGTAGTGGGTCATCAAGAACATTCTCTAACCTAGACAAGTTGTCTGCAACGGGGTTCTCAGCTCCCTTTCTATCAATAATATGCAAATCAAATTCTTGTAGTAAGAGAACCCATCTAATAAGTCTAGGTTTAGCATCTTTCTTTTCCATAAGATATTTAATAGCAGCATGGTCAGTGTGAACAGTTACTTTAGAATCAACAATATAAGGTCTGAACTTATCACAAGCGAATACAACTGCTAAAAATTCCTTTTCAGTAGTAGCATAATTTCTCTGGGCATTATCTAGAGTTTTACTAGCATATGACATAACATTTAATTTCTTATCAACTCTTTGTCCCAGAACAACACCTACAGCATAATCACTAGCATCACACATAATTTCAAATGGTAGATTCCAATCAGGTGGCTGAACAATAGGTGCAGAAATCAAAGCTTTCTTAAGTATTTCAAATGCTTCTACACAATCATCATCAAAGACAAAAGGAATATCTTTTTGTAAGAGATTAGTTAGAGGCCTAGAGATTTTTGAGAAGTCTTTAATGAATCTCCTATAAAAACCGGCATGACCAAGGAAACTTCTTATACCTTTAATGTCCTTAGGACACGACATCTTTTCAATAGCATCAACTTTAGCTTTATCAACTTCAATACCTCTTTCAGAAATTTTATGCCCCAAGACAATACCTTCATTAACCATAAAGTGACACTTCTCCCAATCCAAGACAAGATTAGTTTCTTCACATCTCTACAAAACTCGATGAAGGTTGCTTAAGCAATCATCAAAAGAAGATCCATAGACGGAGAAATCATCCATGAAAACCTCAACAATCTTTTCACAAAAGTCAGAGAATATAGCCATCATGCATCTTTGAAAGGTAGCAGGTGCATTACATAAACCAAAAGGCATACGTCTATAAGAAAAAGTACCGAAAGGGCAAGTAAAAGTGGTATTTTCTTGATCCTCTTTTGACACAGGTATTTGAGAGAAACCGGAGTAACCATCTAGAAAGCAAAAATGTGTATGTTTGGATAGTCTTGCTAGCATTTGATCAATAAAAGGTAAAGGGTAATGATCCTTTTTAGTAGCTTTATTTAACTTACGGAAATCAATTACCATCCTATAACCTGTAACAATTCTTTGTAGGATCAATTCATCTTTATCATTAGGAACAACAGTAATACCTCCCTTCTTAGGGACACAGTGGACAGGACTTACCCACTGACTATCAGCAACGGGATAAATTATACCTACCTCCAGAAGCTTTAGTATTTCTTTTCTTACCACTTCTTTCATCTTGGGATTTAACCGTCGTTGGTGATCAACAACTGGTTTAGCGTCTTTCTCCAATTAAATTTTTTGTTGGCATAAGGTGGGCTAATGCTCTTAAGATCATCCAGAGTATATCCAATAGCAGCACGGTGCTTCTTTAGAGTTTTCAATAATTTTTCTTCTTCTTGCTCTGAAAGGTTAGCACTAATAATAACAGGATATATCTTTTTCTCATCAAGATAAGCGTATTTAAGAGTATCAGGTAATGGTTTAAGCTCAAACATGGGATCACCCTTGGGTGGAGGAGGATCCCCTAGGATTTCAACAGGCAAGTTGTGTTTCAAAATAGGTCCCTGTTTAAAGAATACTTCATCTATTTCCCTTCTTTCATTCATAAACATATCATTTTCATGGTCTAGCAAATATTGTTCTAAAGGATCATTAGGAGGCACGGCAATAGAAGCAAGACCAATAATTTCATCTTTACTAGGCAATTCCTCATCACGGGGTTGTCTACGAAATTTAGCAAAGTTAAACTCATGAGACATATCCCCCAAACCAATAGTAACAACATCCTTTTCGCAGTCTATCCTAGCATTAACAGTATTCAAGAAGGGTCTACCTAATATGATGGGACAAAAGTTATCTTGTGGGGAACCAAGAACAAGAAAATCAGCAGAATATTTAACTTTCCTAGACAAGACTTCAACATCTCTAACAATCCCAACTGGTGAAATAGTGTCTTGATACGTCTCCAACGTATCTATAATTTTTGATTGTTCCATGCTATATTATATTCTGTTTTGGATGTTTAATGGGCTTTATTATACACTTTTATATTATTTTTGGGACTAATAACCTATTAACCGGAGGCCCAGCCCAAATTGCTGTTTTTTGCCTATTTCCGTGTTTTGAAGGAAAAGAATATCAAACGGAGTCCAAACGGAATGAAACCTTCGGGAACGTGATTTTCGGAACAAACGTGATCTAGAGGACTTGGAGTCTACGTAAAGCAATCAAAGAGGAAGGCACGAGGTAGGGGGGCGCGCCCACCTCCCCCAGGCGCACCCTCCAACCTCGTGGGCCCCTCGTTGCTCCACCGACGTACTTCTTCCTCTTATATATACCCATATACCCTGGAAACATCAGATACAGAGCAAAAACCCTATTTCCACCGCCGCAACCTTCTGTACCCGTCAGATCCCATCTTGGGGCCTTTCCCGGCGCTCCGCCGGAGGGGGCATTGATCATGGAGGGCTTCTACATCAACACCATAGCCTCTCCGATGATGTCTGAGTAGTTTACCTCAGACCTTCGGGTCCATAGTTATTAGCTAGATGGCTTCTTCTCTCCCTTTGGATCTCAATACAAAGTTCTCCTCGATCTTCTTGGAGATCTATTCGATGTAATCTTGTTTTGCAGTGTGTTTGTCGAGATCCGATGAATTGTGGGTTTATGATCAAGATTATCTATATTTGAATCTCCTCTGAATTCTTTTATGTATGATTGGTTATCTTTGCAAGTCTCTTCGAATTATCAGTTTGGTTTGGCCTACTAGATTGATCTTTCTTACAATGGGAGAAGTGCTTAGTTTTGGGTTCAATCTTGCGGTGTCCTTTCCCAGTGACAGCAGGGGCAGCAAGGCACGTATTGTATTGGTGCCATCGAGGATAAAAAGATGGGGTTTATATCGTATTGCATGAGTTTATCCCTCGACATCATGTCATCTTACTTAAAGCATTACTCTGTTCTTATGAACTTAATACTCTAGATGCATGATGGATAGCGGTCGATGTGTGGAGTAATAGTAGTAGATGCAGAATCGTTTCGGTCTACTTGTCACGGACGTGATGCCTATATACATGATCATACCTAGATATTCTCATAACTATGCTCAATTCTATCAATTGCTCGACAGTAATTCGTTTACCCACCGTAATACTTATGCTCTTGAGGGAAGCCACTAGTGAAACCGATGCCCCCTGGGTCTATTTCCTATCATATTAATCTCCCGACAACAAGCTATTTCTATTGCCGTTTATTTTACATCGCATCTTTATTTACTCTTTATCATAAAAATACCAAAAATATTATCTTATCATATCTATCAGATCTCACTCTCGTAAGTGACCGTGAAGGGATTGACAACCCCTTTATCGCGTTGGTTGCGAGGTTCTTATTTGTTTGTGTAGGTGCGTGGGACTCGAGCGTGGTCTCCTACTGGATTGATACCTTGGTTCTCAAAAACTGAGGGAAATACTTACGCTACCTTACTGCATCACCCTTTCCTCTTCAAGGGAAAACCAACGCAGTGCTCAAGAGGTAGCAAGAAGGATTTCTGGCGCCGTTCCCGGGGAGTCTACGCACAAGTCAAGACATACCGAGTACCCATCACAAACTCTTATACCTCGCATTACATTATTTGCCATTTGCCTCTCGTTTTCCTCTCCCCCACTTCACCATTGCCGTTTTATTCGCCCTCTCTTTTCCGTTCGTCGCTTTCTTGCTTGCCTTATCATTATGGCTAGTCCCTTATCTTCTCCGTTGTCTCCCGAGAATGAAGTTCTTAATTTTAAGCAAAGGGAGGGAGAAAATCTAAAAGACGCTTGGTATAGAATTTGCAATGCTCAAAATAAATCTACCAGGAAGCGATCTACTTCCGCTCTCCTCCGCAATTTTTATGTAGGCGTTACTCCTTGGTACAAATATATTCTTGATACCATTACCGGAGGGAATTTCTTGGGTAGCCATACTTTTGATTCTTATAATGCTATGATAGATTTGTTTGGCTCACCACCTCTTTTGGTTAATGGAACTATGTTAACTTTGGAACATGTGATGCAAAGGCTTGAAAGTATTGAAAATAAAGTTGCTACTGTAGAGTTTATTGAGAATTTGGATAAAAAGATCCACAACTGAATTACCCAATGTGGATCTAAGGTGGGAGTTACTCTGAAAAGTTTTAAGGAAAAAGAACCTATAGTTAATGAAAGAATAGATCAAGATTCTACTAGAATCGATAAACTTGAGGGAATTATCACCAACTTGGGGTCCGCTTTTTCTTCCGTTAAAAACACTCCAAATCCTCCTACCAAAATTGTCAAGCTTGTTTATGTTCCTAAAAATAAGGTTGAATCCTCTAGTAAGGAAACTGCAGATTGAAAATCAATAAGTGTTCATCCCAATCTTTTTGCTATTATTAAGGATTGCTACAAATGATTTTCTTGATTTTGTCCCTAGGAGTTTGATAATTAATAAAAATAAAGAAACTCCTAGGGGTTATAGGGGTCTTATTAAACAATTGCCCACCAAAGATGGTAAAACCTAGATCTATCATTGCTTTTATGCCTAGCTAAGGGCGTTAAACGATAGCGCTTGTTGGGAGGCAACCCAATTTTATTTTAGTTTTTTTGCTTTTTGCTTCTGTTTAGGAATAAATATTTGATATAGCCTCTGGTTAGATTTGTTTTTATGTTTTAATTAGTGTTTGTGCCAAGTTAAACCTATAGGATCTTCTTGGATGATAGTTATTTGATCTTGCTGAAAATTCCAGAAACTTTCTGTTCACGAAAACAATTGTTTAAAATCACCAGAACGTGATAAAATACTTATTACAATTGCAGTAGATCAATAAACAAATTGTCTAGGTCGTCCTATTTTGGTAGAAGTTTTTGAGTTCCAGAAGTTTGCGTTAGTTACAGATTACTACAGACTGTTCTGTTTTTGATAGATTCTGTTTTTCGTGTGTTGTTTGCTTATTTTGATGAATCTATGGCTAGTAAAAGAGTTTATAAACCATAGAGAAGTTGAAATACAGTAGGTTTAACACCAATATAAATAAAGAATGAGTTCAATACAGTACCTTGAAGTGGTGTTTTGTTTTCTTTCGCTAACGGAGCTCACGAGATTTTCTGTTGAGTTTTGTGTTGTGAAGTTTTCACGTTTTGGGTAAAGATTTGATGGATTATGGAACAAGGAGTGGCAAGAGCCTAAGCTTGGGGATGCCCATGGCACCCCAATGTAATCTAAGGACACCAAAAAGCCAAAGCTCGGGGATGCCCCGGAAGGCATCCCCTCTTTCGTCTTCGTCTATCGGTAACTTTACTTGGAGCTATATTTTTATTCACCACATGATACGTGTTTTGCTTGGAGCATCTTGTATGATTTGAGTCTTTGCTTTTTAGTTTACCACAATCATCCTTGCTGTACACACCTTTTGAGAGAGACACACATGATTCGGTATTTATTAGAATACCCTATGTGCTTCATTTATATCTTTTGAGCTATATAGTTTTTGCTCTAGTGCTTCACTTATATCTTTTAGAGCACGGTGGTGGATTTGTTTTATAGAAACTTTTCTTCTCTCATGCTTCACTTATATTATTTTGAGATTCCGACAAAACAGCATGGTAATTTGCTTTAATCATAAAAATTGGTCCTAATATGATAGGCATCCAAGATTGAAAAAAAAAACTTATGAGTGTGTTGAATACTATGAGAAGTTTGATGCTTGACAATTGTTTTGAGATATGAAGATGGTGATATTAGAGTCATGCTAGTTGAGTGATTATGAATTTGAGAAATATTTGTGTTAAAGTTTGAGACTCCCGTAGCATGCACGTATGGTGAACCGTTATGTGATGAAGTCGGAGCATGATTTATTTATTGATTATCTTCCTTATGAGTGGCGGTCGGGGACGAGCGATGGTCTTTTCCTACCAATCTATCCCCCTAGGAGAATGCGCATAATACTTTGCTTTGATAACTTGTAGATTTTTGCAACAAGTATATGAGTTCTTTATGACTAATCTTGAGTCCATGGATTATACACACTCTCATCCTTCCACCATTGCTAGCCTCTCTAATACCGCGCACTTTTCGCCGGTATCATACACCCACCATATACCTTCCTCAAAACAGTCACCATACCTACCTATCATGGCATTTCCATAGCCATTCCGAGATATATTGCCATGCAACTTACCACCGTTTCGTTTACTATGACACGCTTCATCATTGTCATAATTTCTTTGCGTGATCATGTAGTTGACATCGTATTTGTGGCAAAGCCACCATTCATAATTTTCATACATGTCACTCTTGATTCATTGCATATCCCGGTACACCACCGGAAGCATTCACATAGAGTCATATTTTGTTCTAAGTATTGAGTTCTAATTCTTGAGTTGTAAGTAAATAAAAGTGTGATGATCATCATTATTAGAGCATTGTCCCAAGTGAGGAAAGGATGATGGAGACTATGATTCCCCCACATGTCGCGATGAGACTTCGGACGAAAAAAAGAGAAAAAAAATAAAGGCCATAAAAGAAAGAGAAGGCCCTAAAAAAATTAGAGAAAAAGAGAGAAGGGACAATGCTACTATTCTTTCTCCACACTTGTGCTTCAAAGTAGCACCATGATCTTCATGATAGAGAGTCTCCTATGATATCACTTTCATATACTAGTGGGAATTTTTCATTATAGAACTTGGCTTGTATATTCCAATGATGGGCTTCCTCAAAATGCCCTAGGTCTTCATGAGCAAGCGAGTTGGATGCACACCCACTTAGTTTCTTTTGTTGAGCTTTCATATACTCATAGCTCTAGTGCATCCGTTGCATGGCAATCCCTACTCACTCGCATTGATATCTATTAATGGGCATCTCCATAGCCCGTTGATACGCCTAGTTGATGTGAGACTATCTTCTCCCTTTTTTTGTCTTCTCCACAACCACCATTCTATTCCACATATAGTGCTATGTCCATGGCTCACGCTCATGTATTGCGTGAAGATTGAAAAAGTTTGAGAATACCAAAAGTATGAAACAATTGCTTGGCTTGTCATCGGGGTTGTGCATGATTTACATATTTTGTGTGGTGAAGATAGAGCATAGCCAGACTATATGATTTTGTAGGGATAACTTTCTTTGGCCATGTTAGTTTGAGAAGACATAATTGCTTAGTTAGTATGCTTGAAGTATTATTATTTTTATGTCAATATTAGACTTTTATCTTGAATCTTTCGGATCTGAATATTCATACCACAAATAAGAGAATTACATTGAAAATTATGCTAAGTAGCATTCCACATCAAAAATTCTGTTTTTATCATTTACCTACTCGAGGACGAGCAGGAATTAAGCTTGGGGATGCTTGATACGTCTCCAACGTATCTATAATTTTTGATTGTTCCATGCTATATTGTCTTCTGTCTTGATCACGGAGGGGGCATTGATCACGGAGGGCTTCTACATCAACACCATAGCCTCTCTGATGATGTGTGAGTAGTTTACCTCAGACCTTCAGGTCCATAGTTATTATCTAGATGGCTTCTTCTCTCTCTTTGGATCTCATTACAAAGTTCTCCTCGATCTTCTTGGAGATTTATTCGATGTAATCTTCTTTTGCGGTGTGTTTGTCGAGATCCGATGAATTGTGGGTTTATGATCAAGATTATCTATGAACAATATTTGAATCTCCTCTTAATTGTTTTATGTATGATTGGTTATCTTTGCAAGTCTCTTCGAATTATCAGTTTGGTTTGGCCTACTAGATTGTTCTTTCTTGCAATGGGAGAAGTGCTTAGCTTTGGGTTCAATCTTGTGGTGTCTTTCCCAGTGACAGCAGGGGCAGCAAGGCACGTATTGTATTGGTGCCATCGAGGACAAAAAGATGGGGTTTATATCATATTGCATGAGTTTATCCCTCTACATCATGTTATCTTACTTAAAGCATTACATTGTTCTTATGAACTTAATACACTAGATGCTTGCTGGATAGCGGTCGATGTGTGGAGTAATAGTAGTAGATGCAGAATCGTTTCGGTCTACTTGTCACGGACGTGATGCCTATATACATGATCATACCTAGATATTCTCATAACTATGCTCAATTCTATCAATTGCTCGACAGTAATTCGTTTACCCACCGTAATACTTATGCTCTTGAGAGAAGCCACTAGTGAAACCTATGGCCCCCGGGTCTATTTCCTATCATATTAATCTCCCGACAACAAGCTATTTCTATTGCCGTTTATTTTACTTCGCATCTTTATTTACTCTTTATAATAAAAATACCAAAAATATTATCTTATCATATCTATCAGATCTCACTCTCATAAGTGACCGTGAAGGGATTGACAACCCCTTTATCGCGTTGGTTGCGAGGTTCTTATTTGTTTGTGTAGGTTCGTGGGACTCGAGCGTGGTCTCCTACTGGATTGATACCTTGGTTCTCAAAAACTGAGGGAAATACTTACGCTACTTTACTGCATCACCCTTTCCTCTTCAAGGGAAAACCAATGCAGTGCTCAAGAGGTAGCATGTCTCTATTGGCAAGCTTAATTGTAACATCAATTTCTTCTATCTCAGCAGGTGCAATATCATGCATAATTTCTTTGTATAAGGAATGAGGTATTGCACTTGCACTAGCACCCATATCACATAAGCCCTGATAGGATCTCCTATTTCAATAGAAATAACAGGCATGCCTACAACATGTCTATGTTTATTTTCAGTATCTGGTCTAGCAATTCTAGCAGCTTCATCACAGAAGTAAATAACATGCCCATCAATATTATCGGCCAAGAGATCTTTAACCATAGCAATACTAGGTTCAATTTTAATTTGCTCAGGCGGTGTAGGTGTTTTAGTATTACTCTTACGAACCAAAGTTGAAGCTTTAGCTTGATCCTTTATTCTAACAGGGAAAGGTGGATTCTAAATATAAGCAGTAGGAACAACAGGATCATTATAAGTGATAGTCTTTTCTTCAACTTTAATAGGTGCAACTACTTTACTTCCGTGGGAGGATTATATTTAAACCACTTCTCCTTAGGGAGATCAACATGAGTAGCAAAGGATTCACAGAAAGAAGCTACTATCTCAGAGTCAAGTCCATATTTAGTGCTAAATTCATGGAAAACATCGGTATCCATAAAAGATTTAACACAATCAAACTTCGTCGATATCCCAATCTTTAGATTTTCGTTTAATCCTTTCCAATAAATCCCATTTGAATTCAATAGGCTTCATCATAAAAGAGCCAGTACAAGAAGTATCGAGCATGGAGCGATTATTGAGAGAAAGCCGAGCATAAATTTTTTGAATAATCATTTCTCTTGAGAGCTCATGATTGGGGCATGAATATAACATTGACTTAAGCCTGCCCCAAGCTTGAGCGATGCTCTCTCCTTCGCGAGGCCAAAAATTATATATATAATTACGATCACGGTCAACAAGATGCATAGGATAAAACTTCTGATGAAATTCCAATTTCAATCGTTTGTAGTTCCATGATCCCATATCATCACATAGCCTATACCATGTCAATGCCTCTCCCTTCAAAGATAAAGGGAAGACCTTCTTATTGATAACATCCTCGGGCATACCTGCAAGCTTAAATAATCCACAAACTCCATCCACATAGATTAGGTGCAAATCGGGATGCAATGTTCCATCTCCTGTAAAGGGATTAGCTAGCAGTTTCTCTATCATACCCGAAGGAATTTCAAAGTAAACATTTTCAGTAGGTCCAGTAGGTTGAGAAGAATCTCGTTGCTCTACTGGTCGGGGTGAAGATACCCCGAACAAGCCCCTCAAAGGATTATGCTCCATAGTAACAAGTGACAGTAAATTTCAGCACACTATATAAATTTTTCCTTACCAAATTCCACCTACCAAAGGCGCTCCGCTCCCCGGCAACGGTGCCAGAAAAGAGTCTTGATGACCTACAAGTATAGGGGATCCATCGTAGTCCTTTCGATAAGTAAGAGTGTCAAACCCAATGAGGAGCAGAAGGAAATGACAAGCGGTTTTCAGTAAGGTATTCTCTGCAAGCACTGAAATTATCGGTAACAGATAGTTTTGTGATCAGGTAATTGGTAACGAGCAACAAGTAATAAAAGCAAATAAGGTGCAGCAAGATGGCCCAATCCTTATTGTAGCAAAGGATAAGCCATGACAAATTCTTATCTGAAGGAAAACGCTCCCGAGGACACATGGGAATTGTCGTCAAGCTAGTTTTCATCAAGCTCATATGATTCGCGTTCGTTACTTTGATAATTTGTTATGTGGGGTGGACCGGTGCTTGGGTGCTGCCCTTTCTTGGACAAGCATCCCACTTATGATTAACTCCTATTGCAAGCATCCGCAACTACAAAAGAAGTATTAAGGTAAACCTAACCATAGCATGAAACATATGGATCCAAACCAACCCCTTACGAAGAAATGCATAAACAAGGGTTTAAGCTTCTGTCACTCTAGCAACCCATCATCTACTTATTACTTCCCAATGCCTTCCTCTAGGCCCAAACAATGGTGAAGTGTCATGTAGTCGACATTCACATAACACCACTAGAGGAAAGACAACATACATCTCATCAAAATATCGAACGAATACCAAATTCACATGACTACTTATAGCAAGACTTCTCCCATGTCCTCAGGAACAAACGTAACTACTCACAAATCATATCATGTTCATAATCAGAGGGGTATTAATATGCATAAAGGATCTGAACATATGATCTTCCACCGAATAAACCAACTAGCATCAATTACAATTAGTAATCAACAATACTAGCAACCTACAGGTACCAATCTGAGGCTTTGGGACAAAGATTGGATATAAGAGATGAACTAGGATTTGAGAGGAGATGGTGCTGGTGAAGATGTTGATGGAGATTGACCCCCTCCCGATGAGAGGATCATTGTTGATGATGATGGCGATGATTTCCTCCTCCCGGAGGGAAGTTTCCCCGGCAGAACAGCTCCACCGGAGCCCTAGATTGGTTCCGCCAAGGTTCCGCCTCGTGGCGGCGGAGTTTCTTCTCGAAAGCTTGCTTATGATTTTTTTCTCGGACGAAAGACTTCATATAGCAGAAGATGGGCACCGGAGGCCTGCCAGGGGGCCCACGAGGCAGGGGGCGCGCCCAGGGGGTAGGGCGCGCCCCCCACCCTCGTGGATGGTGGGTGGCCCCCCTCTGGTGCTTTCTTTCCTCAGTATTTTTTATAAATTCCAAAACTGACTTCCGTGGAGTTTCTGGACTTTTGGAGTTGTGTAGAATAGGTCTCTAATATTTGCTCCTTTTCCAGCCTAGAATTCCAGCTGCCGGCATTCTCCCTCTTCATGAAAACCTTGTAAAATCAGAGAGAATAGGCATAAGTATTGTGACATAACGTGTAATAACAGCCCATAATGCAATAAATATCGATATAAAAGCATGATGCAAAATGGACATATCAACGAGCTAGTTCGGTAGAGGCTCACTAGGGACACGTTGTTGTCTATGTATCCACACATGTATTTGAGTTTCCGATCAATACAATTCTAGCATGGATAATAAACGATTATCATGAACAAGGAAATATGATAATAACCAATTTATTATTGCCTCTAGGGCATATTTCCAATAGATTGGTCCTCCCACGATGAGAGGATCGTTGGTGATGATGATGGCTTCGATTTCCGCCTCCGAGAGGGAAGTTTCCCCTGTAGAATCGCTCTGCCGGAGCCCTAGATTGGTTCTACCCAGGTTCCGCCTCGAGACAGCGGTGCTTCGTCCCAAAAGCCCTCTTTTGATTTTTTTTCTAGGTCAAAATGCTTCATATAGCAGAAGATGGGCACCGGATCCTGGCCAGGGGGCCCACAAGCTCAGGGGGCGCGCCCCAGGCTTGTGGCCACCTGGTGGGTCCCCTTCTGGTCTTTCTTCGCCCAATATTTTTTATGTATTCAAAAATAATTCTCCGTAAAGTTTTCGGACATTTGGAGTTGTGCAGAATAGGCATCTCAGATTTGCTCCTTTCCGGTCCAGAATTCCAGCTGGCGGCATTCTCCCTCTTCATGTAAATCTTGTAAAATAAGAGATAAAAGGCATAAGAATTATGTCCTAAAGTATAATAACATCCCATAATGCAATAAATATCAACATAAAAGCATGATCCAAAATGGACGTATCACCCCCCCCCCCTGATCCTTGGGCATACAGATCTCCGCCCACTTGACCATATGATACTTCTCGCGGCCATTGGCGGCATGTCAGAAGAACCTACCGAGATCCTTATCGAAGGTGCTATGGATGCCCTCTGGTGCGATATACAACTCCGTCATTTACATGGGGGAGAATCGCTAGGTTAGAACTAATAAGGACATATTTACTCCCCTTGGAAGTGAACCGCCCACGCCTAGGCTCAGCTCGAGAAGCAACTCGTCCCATCAACGGATCAAATGCACTCATCAGAATCTTTGAATCGGACATCGGCATCCCCAAGTATGTCAACCTACGGTTTTAAGTTGCCTGTGATCCGTTGTTGCTTGTCCTGAGGGAATCGTAGGAAAACGACCTCGCTCTTATCAAAGTTGATTTTAAGTCCCATACATAGCCTCAAAGCATAGGAGTAGAAACTTAAGATTAACGATGTCAAGGTCTGACCCCTCCACCATAATCATGGTGTCGTCAGCATATTGTAGATGGGTGACACCTCTGTTAGGGAACGTAGTAATAATTCAAAAAAATTCCTATGTGTCACCAAGATCAATCTAGGAGATGCTAGCAACGAGAGAGAGGGAGTGCATCTTCATACCCTTGAAGATCGCTAAGCGGAAGCGTTGCAAGGAACGCGGTTGATGGAGTCGTACTCGCGGTGATTCAAATCGCGGAAGATCCGATCTAGCGCCGAACGGATGGCGCCTCCGCGTTCAACACACGTACAACCCGGGGACGTCTCCTCCTTCTTGATCCAGTAAGGGGGGAGGAGAAGTTGAGGGAGAACTCCGGCAGCATGACGGTGTGGTGGTGGTGGAGCTCGTGGTTCTCCGGCAGGGCTTCGCCAAGCTCAACGGAGGAGGAGGAGGTGTAGGAGGGGGAGGGCTGCGCCAGGGGCTGAGGTGCGGCTGCCCTCCCACCCCCCCCTCTATTTATAGGGTGAAGGGAAGAGGGGTCCAGCCCCCCTAGATGCATCTAGAGGGGGCGGGGTGGCCAAATGGGGGGTGCTTGCCCCCCAAGTTGGTGGGGGGCGCCCCCACCCCTAGGGTTTTAACCCTAGGCGCCTTGTGTTGGGGAACGCAGTAATTTCAAAAAAAATCCTACGATCACGCAAGATCTATCTAGGTGATGCATAGCAACGAGAGGGGAGAGTGTTGTCTACGTACCCTCGTAGACCGAAAACGGAAGCGTTATGAAAACGCGGTTGATGTAGTCGTCACTACTATAAAAACAGCTGTAGCCAATATGGACACTAATGGCGCACTATACATGTGGTGCGCCATTAATAAATAATAATGGCGCACCATGTGTAGGTTCGTCATTAGTAACCAAAACAGTAATGGCGCACCAGGTGAAAAGTGCGCCATTACTAAGTTTAACCAAGGTTTGACCCACTCATACACATAGTAATGGCGCACTTTGTATAGGTGCGCCATTACTAAGTTGACATAGTAATGGCGCACCTTTACAAAGTGCGCCATAACTATGTGTATGACTGGGTCAAACCTTGGTCAAACTTAGTAATGGCGCACTTTGCATAGGTGCGCCATTACTATGTCAAACTTAGTAATGGCGCACCTATACAAAGTGCGCCATTACTAACTTTGACCAACTCATACACATAGTAATGGCGCACTTTGTGAAGGTCCGCCATTACTAAATGCACCCCCCTAGACCGCCTTTTCAGTTTAAAAAAAAGAAAATGATGGAAATGTCAAAAAAATAAAAGAAAATAAGTTTCCCATGTGATATGTGGTCTAGTTGTTGGGAAAATTTACAAATATGAATGTCGACTTTATTTACAAAATCTCTCTGGAATTTAGTAAAATGGCTATAACTTATGCATACGAACTCGGATTAAAAAGTTTTTTATATGAAAAATCATCTACTCGAAAAGTTACATCAAAATTCAAATGGGAGAACCTCGTTGATGATTTTTAGAATCCCCAAAAACCTAACAGAATAAAAGATACGGGGCTTTTAAGATCTAGAGGGGGGAAAATGGAAAAAAAATTCAAACTTAGTAATGGCGCACCATTTGCTAGGTGCGACACTAGTAACAGAAAAAAATTGGTTTTGATTTTCTTTTTTTGGAAAAAATGTTCAAAATATGATACGTAATATGACCGGGAAGTTTGAAATATTTTTTCAAAATTTCATCACACTCATGAACATGAACAAAGTCCTAGACATCAACAACGTTTAATAGGATTGATATGATAGATATATCAACAAGTGCGTGTTAAGTGAGCTGGTGCTGGGGTTGGATAGAACTGAGAAGTTATGTGTGCTCGGGCTGGAGTAGTATGAGGATGGGTGACCTTCCGGGAAGTTTGACCACCGAGTGCGATTTGACTTGAGATTAAGCATATTGACCCGAGATTAAGCCATAGTAATGGCGCACTTCTAGGCATAGTAATGGCGGGTGCACCATTACTAACAGCTACTAGTGGCGTGTTAATAGTGGCGCACCTATAGTGCGCCATTAATAGCAAAAACCGGTGTGCCACTAACAGCCTTTTTTCTAGTAGTGCGTACGTCTTCACGATCCGACCGATCCTATCACCGAAGGTACGGCACCTCCGCGATCTGCACACGTTCAGCTCGGTGATGTCCCACGAACTCTAGATCCAGCTGAGGTCGAGGGAGAGTTTCGTCAGCACGACGACGTGATGACGGTGATGATGAAGTTACCGACGCAGGGCTTCGTCTGAGCACTACAACTATATGACCGAGGTGGAAATCTGTGGAGGGGGCACCGCACACGGCTAAACAATCAAATTGTGTGTCTATGGGGTGCCCCCTCCCCCGTATATAAAGGAGTGGAGGAGTGGGAGGGCCGGCCTCCTATGGCGCGCCCAATGGGGGGAGTCCTACTCCATTAGGAGTAGGTTTCCCCCTTCCCTAGTTGGAGTAGGAGAAGAAGGAAGAGGGAGAGGGAGTGAAGGAAAGGGGGACTGGCCGCCCTCCCAATTCGGATTGGGCTTGGGGGGCGCCCCCACCTTGGTCGCCTCCTCCTCTCTTCCACCTTGGCCCATTAAGGCCCATTAACTCCCCGGGGGGTTCCGGTAACCTCCCGTACTCCAGAAAAATGCCCGAGCCACCCGGAACCTTTCCAGTGTCCAAACATAGCCTTCCAATATATCAATCTTTATGTCTCGGCCATTTCAAGACTCCTCGTCATGTCCATGATCATATCCGGGACTCCTAACTACCTTCGGTACATCAAAACACATAAACTCATAATACCGATCGTCACCGAACGTTAAGCGTGCGGACCCTACGGGTTCGAGAACTATGTAGACATGACCGAGACTCACTTCCGGTCAATAACCAATAGCGGTACCTAAATGCTCATATTTGTTCCTACATATTCTACAAAGATCTTTATCGGTCAAACCGCATAGCAACATACGTTGTTCCCTTTGTCATCTGTATGTTACTTGCCCGAGATTCGATCGTCGGTATCTCAATACCTAGTTCAATCTCGTTACCGGCAAGTCTCTTTACTCGTTCCGTAATGCATCATCCTGCAACTAACTCATTAGTCACATTGCTTGCCAGGCTTATAGTGATGTGCATTACCGAGAGGGCCCAGAGATACCTCTCCGTAACACGGAGTGACAAATCCTAATCTCAATCTATGCCAACCCAACAAACACCATCCGAGACACCTATAGAGCATCTTTATAATCACCCAGTTACGTTGTGACGTTTGATAGCACACTAAGTGTTCCTCCAATATTCGGGAGTTGCATAATCTCATAGTCATAGGAACATGTATAAGTTATGAAGAAAGCAATAGCAATATACTAAACGATCATAGTGATAAGCTAACGGATGGGTCAAGTCAATCACATCATTCTCTAATGATGTGATCCCGTTCATCAAATGACAACACATGTCTATGGCTAGGAAACTTAACCATCTTTGATTAACGAGCTAGTCAATGTAGAGGCATACTAGTGACACTCTGTTTGTCTATGTATTCACACATGTACTAAGTTTCGGGTTAATACAATTCTAGCATGAATAATAAACATTTATCATGATATAAGGAAATATAAATAACAACTTTATTATTGCCTCTAGGGCATATTTCCTTCAGTCTCCCACTTGCACTAGAGTCAATAATCTAGATTACATTATAATGATTCTAACACCCATGGAGTCTTGGTGTAGATCATGTTTTGCTCGTGAGAGAGGCTTAGACAATGGTTCTGCAACATTCAGATACGTATGTATCTTGCAAATCTCTATGTCCCCTTCCGACCCTTGATGACGGATGGAATTGAAGCGTCTCTTGATGTGCTTGGTTCTCTTGTGAAATCTGGATTCCTTCGCCAAGGCAATTGCTCCAGTATTGTCACAAAAGATTTTCACTGGGCCCGATGCACTAGGTATGACACCTAGATCGGATATGAACTCCTTCATCCAGACTCCTTCATTTGTTGCTTCCGAAGCAGCTATGTATTCGGCTTCACACGTAGATCCCACCACGACGCTCTGCTTAGAACTGCACCAATTGACAGCTCCACCATTCAATATAAACACGTATCCGGTTTGTGACTTAGAGTCATCCGGATCAGTGTCAAAGCTTGCATCGACGTAACCATTTACGACGAGCTCTTTGTCACCTCCATAAACGAGAAACATATCCTTAGTCCTTTTCAGCTATTTCAGGATGTTCTTGACCGCTGTCCAGTGATCCACTCCTGGATTACTTTGGTACCTCCCTACTATACTTATAGCAAGGCACACATCAGGTCTGGTACACAACATTGCATACATGATAGAACCTATGGCTGAAGCATAGGGAATGACTTCCATTTTCTCCCTATCTTCTGCAGTGGTCGGGCATTGAGTCTCACTCAACTTCACACCTTGTAACACAGACAAGAACCCTTTCTTTGACTGGTCCATTTTGAACTTCATCAAAATCTTATCAAGGTATGTGCTTTGTGAAAGTCCAATTAAGTCTTGATCTATCTCTATAGATCTTGATGCCCAATATATAAGCAGCTTCACCGAGGTCTTTCATTGAAAAACTTTTATTCAAGTATCCTTTTATGCTATCCAGAAATTATATATCATTTCCAATCAACAATATGTCATCCACATCTAATATTAGAAATGCTACAGAGCTCCCACTCACTTTCTTGTAAATACAGGCTTCTCCAAAAGTCTGTATAAAACCATATGCTTTGATCACACTATCAAAACGTTTATTCCAACTCCGAGAGGCTTGCACCAGTCCATAAATGGATCGCTGGAGCTTGCACACTTTGTTAGCATCCTTTGGATAGACAAAACCTTCTGGTTGCATCATATACAAATCTTCTTCCAGAAATCCATTCAGGAATGCAGTTTTGACATCCATTTGCCAAATTTCATAATCATAAAATGCGGCAATTGCTAACATGATTCGGATATACTTAAGCATCGCTACGGGTGAGAAAGTCTCATCGTAGTCAACTCCTTGAACTTGTCGAAAACCTTTCGCAACAAGTCGAGCTTTGTAGACAGTAACATTACCGTCAGCGTCAGTCTTCTTCTTGAAGATCCATTTATTCTTGATGGCTTGCCGATCATCGGGCAAGTCAACCAAAGTCCACATTTTGTTCTCATACATGGATCCAATCTCAGATTTCATGGCCTCAAGCCATTTTGCGGAATCTGGGCTCATCATCGCTTCCTCATAGTTCGTAGGTTCATTATGGTCTAGTAACATGACGTCCAGAATAGGATTACCATACCACTCTGGTGCGGATCTTACTCTGGTTGACCTACGAGGTTCAGTAGTAACTTGATCTTAAGTTTCATGATCACTATCATTAGCTTCCACACTAATTGGTGTAGGAATCACTGGAACTGTTTTCTGTGATAAACTACCTTCCAATTCGGGAGAAGATACAATTACCTCATCAAGTTCTACTTTCCTCCCACTCACTTTTTTTGAGAGAAACTCCTTCTCTAGAAAGGATTCATTCTTAGCAACGAATATCTTGCCTTCGGATCTGTGATAGAAGGTGTACCCAATAGTCTCCTTTGGGTATCCTATGAAGACACATTTCTCCGATTTGGGTTCGAGCTTATCAGGTTGAAGCTTTTTCACATAAGCATCGCAGCCCCAAACTTTCAGAAACGACAACTTGGGTTTCTTGCCAAACCACAGTCCATAAGGTGTCATCTCAACGGATTTAGATGGCGCCCTATTTAACGTGAATGCAGCCATCTCTAAAGCATAACCCCAAAACGATAGCGGTAAATCTGTAAGAGACATCATAGATCGCACCATATCTAATAAAGTGCGGTTACGACGTTCGGACACACCATTACGCTGTAGTGTTCCAGGTGGCGTGATTTGCAAAACTATTCCACATTGTTTCAAATGAAGACCAAACTCGTAACTCAAATATTCTCCTCCACGATCAGATCGTAGAAACTTTATTTTCTTGTTATGATGATTTTCCACTTCACTCTGAAATTCTTTGAACTTTTCAAATGTTTCAGACTTATGTTTCATCAAGTAGATATACCCATATCTGCTCAAATCATCTATGAAGGTTAGAAAATAACGTTACCCACCACGAGCATCAACACTCATTGGACCGCATACATCAGTATGTATTATTTCCAACAAGTCTGTTGCTCACTCCATAGTTCCGGAGAACGGAGTCTTAGTCATCTTGCCCATGAGGCATGGTTCGCAAGTATCAAGTGATTCATAATCAAGTGATTCCAAAAGCCCATCAGCATGGAGTTTCTTCATGCGCTTTACACCAATATGACCTAAATGGCAGTGCCACAAATAAGTTGCACTATCATTATTGAACTTATATCTTTTAGCTTCAATACTATGAATATGTCACTAGTAGAAAAAGGGTTATCTGTCCCGGTTGGTAAGGGCCTTTTGTCCCGGTTGTTGAACCGGGACTAAAGGGTCGTTACTAATGCCCTAGCCCTTTAGTCCTGGTTCTTACACGAACCGGGACAGATGGGCCTCCACGTGGCCGATGCGGCCAGCCCAGGCAGGAGGGCCTTTGCTCCCAGTTGGTGACACCAACCAGGACCAAAAGGCATCCACGCGTCAGCATTTCAGTGGCTGGGGTTTTTGTTTTTTTTTGAAAGGGGGGAGGGTTTAGGGGGTAATTTAGGGTGTGTAAGCTAGTTAACAGAGAGAACTGTCCTCTCTTATTTACGTGCTAGATTTACCAACGCTACTTCTATGCCTAAACATGGGTTAGATTAAAGTGAAGGCAACATGTGGTGCATGTCGAAAGTAATATTAATCCTAACTTGATCAAGTTTGGATTAGTACTACTTTCGACATGCACCACGTGCTTGTTGCCTTCACTTCATTCCAATCCATGTTCATTTCACCCACTGATATATAATAACTCTTCATGCCCGCATCATGCATCATCATAATAACAAGTCCTACTAATCATCATCATACAACTTCTACTCGTTATTAATAACAAGTCATACGATCATCATCCTCATAGTCATCGAACCAACCCTACTTAACTGTTCTTAGCACATGATCATCAGTATTAGGTAGGACCTAAATACCCTCTTTAAGGTAAAATAGCATAAAACAATATAGACCCCGACTCTCCATTATGGAGAATGGAGATCATCCTGTCTCCAATTTTTGCGCTTCGCTTCCTTTTGCTTCCAAGAACCTCCTTGCGACTGTCCATACATTTTTTCCATTCTTTGATTTTCATGTCTCCACTTCTTTAGAAATCCGGTATGGACAGTTGAGATTCGTAGGATGACCTGGTTGTATGTTCAAAACATCAAGGCTACCATTATGATACATCAAATGAGGCACACAATCCTCTGGGATTATCTGTTGAAAAACATAGTAATAACTTCATAGTTAGTAATGATGTACTAGTTTTAGAAGTATGCAAAAGATGCACGGATGTCGTAATAGTAAGAAATCTTACCAGGGTATCTCCATAGTAGTTACCGTAGTTCAACACGTGCACTAGTGACACGTATTGACCATAATGTGGAGGAGTTTTACAATAGATATTGTAATTCTCAAGATCAGTACAAAATCCGACCAGATGAGTTTTCTCCTTATAAATTAACTCAGAGCCATCGGTGTAGTAGATTCTGTCTACCATGTTCCGCACATTGTTTAAACAATCAAAATAAGTTGTCAATGAAAATAAGTTTTCAACTATTTTGAAATGAACAATATAACTTAGCTAATAACTATGTTTGAGAAACTCACATAGCGGTAGAATTGGAGGCGTATCAACAAGGACCCAAATGTCCATATTATCTTGCTCGATGTCAGGATCACCAAGATCCATGGTGACAAGCATACCCTCATCAAAACCATACATCTTGCAAAATGCTTCCCAATTTTTGCAACCAAAATGGGTTACGCTCTCAGAATTATACAGATTTATTTCAAAATCTATATCATGGTGGGTCCTTAGGTGAATTTTCTTTGTTTCCATACTTTCATGGTCTTCAAAACCCAACCTCTCCAAGACGTAGCGTCTTGCATGGCATGGGATAAGCTAGTCGAATTGTAAAAGATGAGAAGTACACGTTGAAATAGTTGAAGTCGTGCTTAATTACGAAAAATAACACTTGTCGTCGTTGCGTACCGTTTCAACATCGAAGGTCTCCTCCAGCTTAATACTGAAGCGCCGATCTTCGTCCAGGTGAGGCCTGTCGCACAGACCTCGGTCGTCGTGGCACCAGTCGCACTCCCCCGGGAGACTTTCATCGTCCGAGTACGACATTTCTATGTTCATAATTCAAATATTAAACGTCTACAATTAAATATATGTACTAAAAAACCTAAGTTAGATCATTATTATTCATCACGGGTTGACTATCGGTTTGTCGAGTCTTTTCTTGAAAACTCTCAGCTCACGTGGTGCATACATTCGACCATTGGTGATGGTCGCTCCTCCTTTCATCCCCGAGTGCATTACACCAAAATGTCTAGCACACGGGAATGAAGGAGAAGCGACCCCCACGACAACAGTCGGGATTCTTCGTCCTCTCATATATATATGGTGGAACTCTCCCTCACTGATTCCTCTCAGACATTTGCGACCGTCGGTGATGGTAGCTCCTTCCTTTAGTTCCCGAGTGCATTACACCAAATTGTCTAGCACACGGGAACGAAGGAGAAGCTACCCCCACGACAACAGTCGGAATTCTTCGTCCTCTCATATATGGTGGAGACTCAATAGACTTAAAGTCAACCCGAAATATCGTTTAATTATCTTTCTAAAACCGGTTCGTGGCTGGTCTCACCTCGAGGTCGGAGGGGGTCGGTGACGGGGACGACGGCGGGGATGATGGGGGGGGCTCCTACATTTCTGCGAAAACAAAAACCCTATAAGCTATCAACTAATCATGTGCATACGCCTTGCATAGTGCTCTCCAATTTTAGCATTCAAAGTAGGAGTAGTTTTCCAATTTGAGCATTCAATAAGCAAAATCAAATCGCAAAATAAAGTAGTATTCAAATTAGGATGCATTAAATTATAAGCAAAACTACATCATCTCCATGCGTCCGTACATCGTCGAATATTATCACTAATACACCTCGAATACTATCATACATATAGCATCGCAAGTACAGCTAGAACCGTAGAGCCCGACGGGTATCGGCGCGGGCGGTGGATACCCAAAGAGAAGGAACCATCACAGGATCATAGCTCCAGTGAGATCCCTGAAGAACATGCCAGGTATTGTCGAACCTGCACTTCAACGCAACCATGTAGCGACGGACGTGCTCGTCCTCCTCGCTGACACGGTGACGTACCACCTCCGCGGTGTCCGGAAGCCTCAGCACCATCACCGGCCCACGCGACCGCCACCAAACAAGGATCGGGTCAATGACGGGCTGGCTCCTCACCAACCTACGCCCCCCGGAAGGTAGCACCTCCCAAAACCAGCCCGGCGGAGCCCAGTCCCGGACATGGCCCCTCTGATCAAGCCGGCCTCCTCTGCCGAGTCGACGACGAGGATGCGGGATTGGCATCGTCGACGTCGGTGCGGGAATAATTGCTTTAACTAAAAAAATAAACTAGTTCTATTAATTTTCTTGCTAAAAATAAACTACTTCTATAGTAAAATAAACTAGTTTTATTAAATCAACTAGTTCAACTAATAAGCACTTACTATAAATAGAATAAAGTAGTACTTACTAAAAATAAACTAGTTTAACTAGTTCTATTATTTTTCTAACTAATTGTATTAAACACTTTCTCTTCTTATTCTATGAACAAAATTACAACAGAAAAAAATCATAAAAATTCTATGAACAAGATAAAAATTCTATGAACAAAATTACAACAGAAAAAAATTATAAAAATTCTATGAAAAAAATTGACATATTATTTGCATATATATGAACACACAAACATTTGCATATTCAACAATAATATCAAAAAAAATCTATGAACAGAAAAAAATTCTAGCTTTTGCATATTCATTTATGAACAAATTACAACAACTCAATTAACTACACATCTAAACTACACATCTAAATTAACTACACATCTAAATTAGGAAAATTCATATGAGCTCACTAAGGGGGCGCCGATCGACGAGGAGGCAGGGCACGGGGGCGACGGTGAGGGGCGCGGCCACGGGCAACAAGGAGGCAGGGGCGTCGACGGCGACGGTGAGGGGCGCGGCGACGGGCGATGAGGAGGCAGGGGCGGAGGTGAGGGGCGCGGCGACGGGCGACGAGGAGGCAGGGGGGCGCGGGGCGGCGACGGCGTCTGGGCGGCGCGGGACGGCGTCTGGGCGGCGCGAGAGGGCGTCGGAGGCAGGGGCGACGACGACGACGGCGAGGCGCAGAGGGGCAGCCTGGCGGCGTCGTCGGGGCGGGGAAGACGAACTGAATGAAAAATTTCACAAGTGCTAGTTATATAGACGAAGCATTGGTCCCGGTTCGTGACAGCAACCGGGACGAATGCGACCTTTAGTCCCGATTGGTGACACCAACCGGGACCAAAGGCCGCCGCTTCTGCTGAAAAGAGGCCTTTGGTCCTGGTTGGTGGCACCAACCGGGACTAAAGGGGGGCATTGGTACCGGTTAGTGCCACGAACCGGTACCAATGCACACCTTTAGTCTCGGTTGGTGCCACCAACCGGGACCAAAGGCCTTGTGCTGCTGCGCCCGCGTCGAAAGTTTAGTCCCACCTCGCTAGTTGAGAGGGGCGCGCAGTGGTTTATAAGCCCCACTGCCGCACCCCTCTCGAGCTCCTCTCCATTGCAGGCTTACGGGCCTAATTGTCACTGCTATGCCTGATGGGCTTACTGGGCCTTCTGCGGGCCTGAATCCTGGCCCATCGATGGGTTTCTAGTCGTATTCAGGCCGTGGTGGCCCAGTAGGTGGCATATTTTTTATTTTTTGCCTTTTTTTTGTTTTCTTTTTTGCTTTATTTATTTCGTTTTGTTTCTACTTACAACAAAAAACTTATTTATTTTATTTTATTTTTTTCTAATTACTTATTTATTTTACTTTATGATAATTCTTTTTGCTATTAAAGTTTCTAACAAAAAAAGTTCTTTATGAAAATTCTTTTTGCTTTTAATGATTTTGAACAGAAAATACTTCGATAATTTTAGTTTCAATAATACTAGAGGTTTCTTATAATGTTTTGAACAGAAAATACTTTGTTAATTTTAGTTTCATAAATTTTATTAAAGTTTATTTTATTTTGTTTCTACTTATATATTTTAATAAATTTTATATTATCTTGTTTCTAATTACTTATTTATTTTATTTGTTATTTTTCATGCACCATTTTTCATGCATTTACTGATTATTTTGAGCTATAAGACCCTAAAATTGAAAAGCATTTCAAATAAACTCTGAAAAGGTTGAAAGTTGGCATGGTATCATCATTTCATCCACATAGCATGTGCAAGAAAGTTGAGAGGGTTACGGCAAAAACTGGATGCACTTCGTGTACAAAACGAATAATCTCTTTCAAAGTATCAGGATTTCATACGGAAACCGTCTGTTACAAAGGGATTTCATTTTTTTAAACTTATTTGAACTCCTGACTTTTTGCGTGTTCAAAATGCACCATTCAAAGCCACATCATCATTTTTCAATCCTTTCTGATTTCATTTGTTATTTTTCATGCATTACTAATTATTTTGAGCTATAAGACCCTAAAATTGAAAGCATTTCAAATGAACCTGAAATTGAAAAACCGTACAAATGAACTCTGAAAAGGTTGAAAGTTGGCATGGTATCATCATTTCACCCACATAGCATGTGCTAAAAAGTTGAGAGGGTCCCGGCAAAGCTGGATGCACTTCGTGAACAAAATGGACAATCTCTTTCGAAGTATCAGGGTTTCGGAGGAAAACTCATCTGTTACAAAGGGATTTCATTTTCTTGAACTTATTTGAACTCCAGACTTTTTGTGTGTTCAAAATGCACCATTCAAAGCCACATCATCAATTTTCAACCCTTTCTGACTTCATTTGTTATTTTTCATGCAGTGACGGATTGTTTTGAGCTAAATGACCCTGAAATTGAAAAGCCCTACAAATGAGCTCTGAAAAGGTTGAAAGTTGGCATGGTATCATCATTTCACCCACATAGCATGTGCTAAAAAGTTGAGAGGGTTACGGCAAAAGCTGGATGCACTTCGTGAACAAAATGGACAATCTCTTTCGAAGTATCAGGGTTTCGGACGAAAACTCATCTGTTACAAAGGGATTTCATTTTCTTGAACTTATTTGAACTCCAGACTTTTTACGTGTTCAAAATGAACCATTCAAAGCAGAGACTGATTTTGAATGGTGCATCTTCAACACACAAAAAGTCTGTAAAGATCGCCAACCCCAACATAAAAAAATGAGCATAGATGCGCCTATAGAGAGAATTCAACCTAAATTGATATTAAATTTCTATGAATTTCAAAGAAATTTACTCCGAATTTAGGTCAAATTCCCTGTATAAGGGCATCTATTTTCACTTTGAGAGGAGCTCAACAAGGCAGAGAGGGACGGGCTTATAAACCGGTGTGAGCGCCCTTCGATTGGCGAGGTGGGACTGAACTCTGACCGCAACGAGGAACAACCCTTTAGTCCCAGTTTGTGGCACAAACCGGGACTAATGGTCATGGGCCAGGGGCGAGGCACATTGGTCTCGGTTCGTGCGTGGAACCGGGACCAAAAGGTCCAGACGAACCGGGACCAATGGCCCACGTGGCCCGGCCGGCCCCCTGGGATCACGAACCGGGACAGTTGCCTCCTTTGGTCCCGGTTCGTGAGCGAACCGGGAATAATGGTATTACGAGGGCTGAACCAATGCCATGTTTTCTACTAGTGTGTGTATCAGACCACTCAACAAGGGTGCATGACCATAAAACATATTACTCATATATAAATATAACAACCATTATTCTCTGATTTAAATGAATAACCGTCTCGCATCAAACAAGATCCAGATATAATGTTCATGCTCAACGCTGGCACCAAATAATAATTATTCAGGTCTAAAACTAATCCCGAAGGTAGATGTAGAGGCAGCGTGCCGACCGCGATCACATTGACTTTGGAACCACTTCCCACGCGCATCGTCACCTCGTCCTTAGGCAATCTTCGGTTAATCCGTAGCCCCTATTTCAAGTTGCAAATATGAGCAATAGAACCAGTATCAAATACCCAGGCGCTACTGCGAGCATTAGTTAAGTACACATCAATAACATGTATATCAAATATACCTTTCACTTTGCCATCCTTCTTATCCGCCAAATACTTGGGGCAGTTCCGCTTCCTGTGACTAGTCCCTTTGTAGTAGAAGCACTCAGTCTCAGGCTTAGGTCTAGACTTGGGCTTCTTCACTTGAGCAGCAACTTGCTTGTCGTTCTTCTTGAAGTTCCCCTTTTTCCCTTTGCCCTTCTTCTTGAAACTGGTGGTCTTGTTGACCATCAAAACTTGATGCTCCTTCTTGATTTCTACCTCCGCAGCTTTTATCATCGCGAAGAGCTCGCGAATTGCCTTATCCATCCCTTGCATATTATAGTTCATCACGAAGCTTTTGTAGCTTGGTGGCAGTGATTGAAGAACTCTGTCAATGACACTATCATCAGGAAGATTAACTCCCAGTTGAGTCAAGTGGTTGTGGTACCCAGACATTCTGAGTATATGTTCACTGAATAACTATTCTCCTCCATCTTGCAGCTATAGAACTTATTGGAGACTTCATATCTCTCAATCCGGGCATTTGCTTGAAATATTAACTTCAACTCCTGGAACATCTCATATGCTCCATGACGTTCAAAACGTCGTTGAAGTCCCGGTTCTAATTCGTAAAGCATGCCACACTGAACTATCGAGTAGTCATCAGCTTTGCTCTGCCAGACGTTCTTAATGCCATCAGTAACATCTGCAGCAGGCCTAGCACACAGCGGTGCTTCCAGGACATAATTCTTCTGTGCAGCAATGAGGATAATCCTCAAGTTACGGACCCAGTCCGTGTAGTTGCTACCATCATCTTTCAACTAGGAACGTAGTAAAATTCAACAGAACAGTAGCACGGGCCATTTATCTACAACAACATAGACATGCAAAATACTATCAGGTAATAAGTTCATGATAAATTAAAGTTCAATTAATCATATTACTTAAGAACTCCCACTTAGATAGACATCTCTCTAATCATCTAAGTGATCACGTGATCCAAATCAACTAAACCATGTCCGATCATCATGTGAGACGGAGTCGTTTTCAATGGTGAACATCACTATGTTGATCATATCTACTATATGATTCACGCTCGACATTTCGGTCTCACTATTCCGAGGCCATATCTGCATATGCTAGGCTCGTCAAGTTTAACCCGAGTATTCTGTGTGTGCAAAACTGGCTTGCACCCGTTGTATGTGAACGTAGAGCTTATCACACCTGATCATCACGTGGTGTCTCGGCACGACGAACTGTCGCAACGGTGGATACTCAGGGAGAACACTTATACCTTGAAATTTAGTGAGAGATCATCTTATAATGCTACCGCCGAACTAAGCAAAATAAGATGCATAAAGGATAAACATCACATGCAATCAATATAAGTGATATGATATGGCCATCATCATCTTGTGCCTTTGATCTCCATCTCCAAAGCACCATCATGATCACCATCGTCACCGGCGCGACACCTTGATCTCCATCGTAGCATCATTTTCGTCTTGCCAACTATTGCTTCTACGACTATCGCTACCGCTTAGTGATAAAGTAAAAACAATTACATGGCGATTGCATTGCATACAATAAAGCGACAACCATATGGCTCCTGCCAGTTGCTGATAACTTTGTTAGAAAACATGATCATCTCATACAATAAAATATAGCATCATGTCTTGACCATATCACATCACAACATGCCCTGCAAAAACAATTTAGACTTCCTCTACTTTGTTGTTGCAAGTTTTACGTGGCTGCTACGGGCTTAGCAAGAACCGTTCTTACCTACGCATCAAAAACCACAACGATTTTTCGTCAAGTGTGTTGTTTTAATCTTCAACAAGGACCGGGCGTAGCCACACTCGATTCAACTGTAGTTGGAGAAATAGACACCCGCTAGCTACCTGTGTGCGAAGCACGTCGGTAGAACCAGTCTCGCGCAAGCGTACGCGTAATGTCGGTCTGGGCCGCTTCATCCAACAATACCGCCGAATCAAAGTATGACATGCTGGTAAGTGATGTCTACTATGCAACCTTCTTCTTGTAGACGTTGTTGGGACTCGAAGTGGAGAGGTTTGCAGGACAGTAGAAAATTTCGCTCAAGTGGATGACCTAAGGTTTATCAATCCGTGGGAGGCGTAGGTTGAAGATGGTCCCTCTCAAACAACCCTGCAACCAAATAACAAAGAGTCTCTTGTGTCCCCAACACACCCAATACAATGGTAAATTGTATAGGTGCACTAGTTCGGCGAAGAGATGGTGATACAAGTGCAATATGGATGGTAGATATAGGTATTTGTAATCTGAAAAATATAAAAAACAGCAAGGTAGCAAGCGATAAAAGTGAGCACAAACGGTATTGCAATGCGTTGAAACAAGGCCTAGGGTTCATACTTTCACTAGTGCAAGTTCTCTCAACAATAATAACATAATTGGATCATATAACTATCCCTCAACATGCAACAAAGAGTCACTCCAAAGTCACTAATAGCAGAGAACAAACGAAGAGATTATTGTAGGGTACGAAACCACCTCAAAGTTATTCTTTTGGATCGATCTATTCAAGAGTTCGTACTAGAATAACACCTTAAGACACAAATCAACCAAAACCCTAATGTCACCTCAAGTATCCGTGGGTATGATTATATGATATGCATCAGACAATCTCAGATTTATCTATTCAAACCAACACAAAGTACTTCAAAGAGTGCCCCAAATTTTCTACCGGAGAGTCAAGACGAAAACGTGTGCCAACCCCTAAACGTGTGCCACATACGGATTCAGGGGCTCTCGACCCGGTCAACGGAAAAAGCCATTCAAAGGCAGCAGAGATGGACTGTCCAGCCTAAACAAGATTCTAGACAGATTATGTCAGATTCATAGCACCTCCGACAAACCTGCAAATCACACCAACAGAGAATGCTGGGTCTTCAAGCAGGCCGGAAAGCTAAACGCCGAACACAAGGGGAGGGAGACACCAAGTGAAGACGAGGATGAGCCTCGCCAGCAAAACACTGGGGGACAGAAAAAATTCCCACCAGAGGTCAAAACAGTGAACATGATTCACGTAACGAAGAAGAGGAGCAAACATGCACTCCGAGACACATGCGCCATGGAGCCCATCACCCCCAAGTTCAACCCTTGGTCGGCCTGCCCGATCACTTTTGATCGCAGGGATCACCTGACCAGTACCCGGCACGGAGGATCGGCTGCCTTGGTACTAGACCCAATAATTGACGGATACCATCTCACCCGAGTCCTTATGGACGGCGGCAGTAGTCTTAATCTGATATATCATGACACATTCCGCAAAATGGGGATAGACACGACAAGAATCATCCAAAGCAATACTACCTTTAAAGGAGTAATACCAAGCCCAGAGGCCCGCTGCACGGGCTCTCTAGTAATAGAGGTTGTATTCGGTTCTCTCGACAACTTCCGAAGTGAAAAGTTTACCTTCGACATCGCTCCATTCCGAAGTGGCTATCAAGCACTACTCGGAAGAACGACCTTCGCTCGTTTTAATGCAGTACCGCATTACGCTTATCTTAAGCTTAAGATGCCCGGTCCACGTGGCATCATCATAGTTAGCGGAAACACAGAGCGTTCCTTACGGAAGAATGTGTGGCGGCTTTAGCAGCCAAACACTGAACGACTTCTCCCACCAGAATAAATGATCGGTCGTCAAGACC
The DNA here is from genome assembly GCF_002575655.3 of Aegilops tauschii subsp. strangulata. Lineage (NCBI taxonomy): Eukaryota > Viridiplantae > Streptophyta > Magnoliopsida > Poales > Poaceae > Aegilops > Aegilops tauschii. The sequence continues at coordinate 603,882,508 of NC_053037.3, forward strand.
GCGGACACGGCCAGACGAGTCCGGCGCACCCGTAGCTGTAACAGCTCAGATAAACCTGAGATTGGGTGGATGGATATACCCCCATAGGTGGCGCTAGGGGCTTCCCGCATGTAAAAAGGACTACAGTTCGCCTTGACCTTATTTAGATTGAATTTTTATGGTTTATTAAGAATAACCATTTTTTCGCAGGAAGACTTTCACCTGGATTTTTTTCTTTTACAGATGATAATCGTGCTACACCCTTCCAGGATACGGCACAACGGAGACACAGGTGCAGACGTGCAGCAGGGGCCCGCTCAAAGGTTTCTTTTTAGATTAAGACCCTGTGTAAACCTTTTTTACTGTCTCTTGTTGCTTCACACCCTCCGGATACTCAACATAACCAAGAGGGATGCTGGCGTTATTGGCATTTCGACACGTCAGACTAATGCATGTACCTGGAAATTCAGGGCTTATTATCGAGGGCGTTACTCAGCCCAGTATACGTTGTAAAGACCGAATACCTTAGGGAGTGTTCACCGTCGCGAGTTTGGCCTAATATGCATCAGCTCCGAATCATGTCTTTGGTCAATAGTTGGGTTTGCCCGGCTCCCGTGTTTTGCTACCTTACGTTCCGCTCTATCGGCTAAGGTGGCACCAGGAGAACTACTGTGATTGTGCCCTGGTTCATCTGGACGAGCACCTCAGTAGAGAAAGCCAAAAACTGACTATCATGATAAAGCGCGAGACTAGTCAACCACTCGATGACTTAGCGGAATCTTCGCGATTCCTCCGCATTAACGAAGGGCCGGTTTCCCGGTCATGTATGTACGCGCCCCGTATTCGGACAAGCGCGGAAGTACCAGGGGCTATATAGTAGCCCCACCGTCAAACTCCTATGGCTTAGTGAAAGTGTTAAAGCTATATAGTCCGATTGACTTGTTCGCCGCGCCATCACCTCCTTAATGGACCAAGACGTTGGAGCAAGTGTGAATACGCGCTTTTTCGAACACCCCCGCATTATATGCGTGGGGGCTGAAGCCGACGACTGCAAACTTTCATGTTATATACATACATAAAACGGCTGCACAGGAGGCATCATAATACTTTCAGGCAAAAGTATAAACACAGCCTTTATAATCCAAATAGCATTGTTTGTACAATTGGGATACATGTCACTCGAACATGATACTCTTCGAGCACTGAGCCTCTATTAAACGAGCACCTTCTAGGACTTCTTCAAAATAGTGCTCGGCCGAGACCTGGCCTACGACCGGATCCTGGGTTGCAATAGCGGTGGCCTCCATCCCTGCCCAGTATGTCTTAACACGGGCAAGAGCCATCCGCGCACCCTCTATGCACGCCGACCTCTTTACAGCATAGATATGCGGCACAGCATCAAGGAATCGTTGCACTAAACCAAAATAACTATTCGTCCTTGGTCCTTCCGGCCAAAGATGATCCACGACAGACCTCATGGCAAGTCCGGACAATCTATGGAGTTCAGCCCACTCGGCTATTTGTTCATTTAATAGCAGCGGACGCGTTGGAGCACTGAACTGCGACCAAAACAATTTTTCCACTTCGTGATCTTTTTGATCCTTGAAAAACTCAGTCGCATCAGCAGCACTCGTTGCCAAGTCTGCATACGCGTCTGCAGCACTCCATAACTGATCCAAAGGGGCATACTTCGGATCTCCAAACTTCGTCCGCAACAAAAAGGGCTTCCCAGCCGTGATATCTCCTGCTTGGCGACGCTCCTCCTTCGTCGCTCTGATTTTAGAGCGGGTTTCCTTGGCTGCTACCATGTCTTTCTTCAGGTCCGCCGCTTTCGCTTGGCTTTCCTTTTCAAGAAGCTCATACCGGTCGGCGGCATCCTTCAGCTCAACAGCCATCTTGGCTATTTTATCTTTGCTCTGGCGATGAGCAGCTTGTCCGGCTCTTAACTCTTCGGCCGCCTTTAGGGCGGCCGCATCGCTTCTCCTGGCTTGTTCCTTGGCCCGGGAAAGCTCCGCCTGAAGGGTCTCCACGGCGGCAGCTCCATCTGCAGTCACAGCATATTACAAATACTAGCATCATGCTCCTCTTAATATCTGCTGACCACCGGAGAATACATACCATGTGCCTCGTCAAGCCGCTTGTTTACAAGCACGATGTTGGCATCTGCCGCATCTAGTTGCCGCCTCAGTTCGGCAAACTCACCAGTCCGGCCAGCCACCGGACCCTCAGCCTCCTGCACATGAAAACAGCATGATCATTACCTGGGACTATGATCCTCTGTTTGCCGCCTTTGGACAGCAACCAGAGTCTCAGGGGCTACTATCTGCATAGGGCACACCTAGCGTGTGCGGTACCGTCAATATATATATATATATATATATATATATATATATATATATATATATATATTACTTTGCGTACCTCAAAGCCTCTTAGCAGGCTCATAAAAGCTTCATGCAACCCACTTTTGGCGGATGAAATCCTCTCAACCACCGTACCCATTAAAGTACGATGCGCCTCTGAGATAGCCGCTTGCTCCAGAAGACCCGTCAGTGCGTCCGGTCGTGCACCGGACAGTCCCGGACTCTTTCTGTTGCTCACCTCAGGAGCCGAATACTCCGGACTTCGGGTGGCCGAAGGGTTACCTTCTGGCCTTGGTGGATCAGGAGATATCCTCCGTGACAACACCTCAGGGTCGTCCGCCTCATGAGGCGGGGAGCCACGGGGAGGCGTTTCGCTCTCCATCATCTCCGGAAGAAGATCCCCCGAAGACGGACTCTATCGAGAAGGGCTATGATCCGATATGCAAGACATACGTCTCGGTTATTGTCCTCGGAGATGAAGCAGGATATATTTACTATAAAGTACTCTTGTTCACTTACAGCTCGGTGGAGGGTTGATTCCCTTGCGGGACTATGCGGTAAGGATGCCCTCCGGGGCAGGGCCCCCTGGCGAAGGTTTTTTCCCTCGTTTGGAAACCCTTGTTCCCAAGTCTTCAGAGGTGGTCCTTTTCCTTCCTTGGGTAGAGGGAATTAGAATCCCCGATTATCCTCCTTCGCGGAGACGCTAATTCCCCCGGTTTGGATGAGTAATGCGTGAGGCCCGCTCTCGGCTTCTTTATTCCTCCCTCTACTTCCCCTGATGGCGCTTGATAAGGTGCGAGCTCAAGCATCCTGGCTAGTACGGGATCCGGTGAGCCTTCAGGAAGGGGGGCCGAACACCTGATCATTTTCGCCTTTCTTATCCAGTCCTGGCCAAGAGCAATTTTTTCAGAATGATGTTAGGACAAATGAAAAGACAGCGTGTTCAGCGCCGAATTACTTACGTGGGTATCTGGACGATTGCAGTTTAGACCCGCATCCTTGGTGGAGTCCGGACACTTTATTCGTGATCCAAAGAAAAATCCATACATCCCTTCGAGCGTCATGCCGAAGAATTGCTGAATAGTTCGCGGTCCTTCCGGGTTGAACTCCCACATACGGAGAGGTCGATGTTGACAGGGCAGGACCCGACGAACTAGCATGACTTGCATTACCTTGACAAGGCTGACATCTCTCTTGAGGAGATCTCGGATGCGACTCTGCAATGTCGGCACGTCATTAACTGGCCCCCAGTCCAGCCCCTTTCTGACCCATGACGCCAGTTGTGGCGAGGGGCCCGAACGGAAGGCGGGGGCAACTACCCACTTAGTACTTCAGGGAGCTGTGATGTAAAACCACTCCTGCTGCCATAAGTCGGACATCTCCGGGAAGGAACCCTTTGACCATGGAGCATCAGCGCCTTTGCTTATTATGGCACCTCCGCATTCTGCGTGTCGCCCATCGATCATCTTCGGCTTCACATTGAAGGTCTTGAGCCATAAGCCGAAGTGTGGGGTGATGCGGAGGAAGGCCTCACACACGACGATGAACGACGAGATGTGAAGGATGGAATCCGGAGCCAGATCATGGAAATCGAGCCCGTAATAGAACATAAGCCCTCTAACAAAGGGATCGAGGCTAAAGCCTAGCCCTCGGAGGAAGTGGGAAACGAATACGACACTCTCGTTGGGTTCGGGAGTGGGGATGACCTGCCCTTGAGTAGGCAGCCTGTGCGAGATTTCGGCGGTCAGATACCTGGCTTCTCTTAGCTTCTTGATGTCCTCCTCTGTAACAGAGGAGGCCATCCACCGGCCTTGAAGGTTGGATCCGGACATAATTGAAGGTCCGAAGCGCTTAGCCTGAGCCTTGGGTGTTGGAATTCGAGGTGGGGGAAGGGAAGGATCGAGCGCGAGAGGAGAAGGACAGGCCTTGGCCCCTTTATAAAGAGGGTGAATATCAAGCGTCCTCCGCGTGGCCGTTTGGAACTTGCCTAAAATCGAGGAGTCATACCAGCAGGCACGATTGGGTTACCCATACCCATATTAATGAGAATCCGTGATAAGGGGACACGATCTCTGCTTCGACAAGACGTGCCAATAAAACCGCCTCGCAATATGTGCAGTAGCTGGTTGAGAAAAACGGTTCGAATAATGACCGGGCCGTGGCGTGATGTCACGTCATGAAAAGTTGTCAGCAGATTAGATTTGTGGAAATATTATACTCTCTACGGTGGTATGTGGAATTTGTTTTGCAAAGCCGGACACGATCCTTGTGTTCGAAATCTTCTATGGAGTATTCGGAGGAAGAACACGCCTTGCAATGCCGAAGACAATCTGCGCGCCGGACTCATCGTCATTGATGCCTGGTTCAGGGGCTACTGAGGGAGTCATGGATTAGGGTTTCCTCGGACAGCCGGACTATATGCTTTGGCCGGACTGTTGGACTATGAAGATACAAGATTGAAGACTTCGTCCCGTGTCTGGATGGGACTCTCCTTTGCGTGGAAGGAAGCTTAGCAATTCGGATATGTAGATCTCCTCCCTTGTAACCGACTCTGTGTAACCCTAGCCCCCTCCGATGTCTATATAAACCAGAGGGTTTAGTCCGTAGGACAACAACAATCATAATCATAGGCTAGCTTCTAGGGTTTAGCCTCTACGATCTCGTGGTAGATCAACTCTTGTAATACTCATATCATCAAGATCAATCAAGCAGGAAGTAGGGTATTACCTCCATCGAGAGGGCCCGAACCTGGGTAAACATTGTGTCCCCCGCCTCCTGTTACCATCCGCCTTAGACGCACAGTTCGGGACCCCCTACCCAAGATCCGCCGGTTTTGACACCAAAAATGGTCCCTCTCAAACAACCCTGCAACCAAATACCAAAGAGTCTCTTGTGTCCCCAACACACCCAATACAATGGTAAATTGTATAGGTGCACTAGTTCGGCGAAGAGATGGTGATACAAGTGCAATATGGATGGTAGATATAGGTATTTGTAATCTGAAAATATAAAAACAGCAATGTAGCAAGCAATAAAAGTGAGCACAAACGGTATTGCAATGCGTTGAAACAAGGCCTAGGGTTCATACTTTCACTAGTGCAAGTTCTCTCAACAATAATAACATAATTGGATCATATAAATATCCCTAAACATGCAACACAGAGTCACTCCAAAGTCACTAATAGTGGAGAACAAACGAAGAGATTATTGTAGGGTACGAAACCACCTCAAAGTTATTCTTTCGGATCGATCTGTTAAAGAGTTCGTACTAGAATAACACCTTAAGACACAAATAAACCAAAACCCTAATGTCACCTAGATACTCCAATGTCACCTCAAGTATCCGTGGGTATGATTATATGATATGCATCACACAATCTCAGATTTATCTATTCAAACCAACACAAAGTACTTCAAAGAGTGCCCCAAAGTTTCTACCGGAGAGTCAAGACGAAAACGTGTGCCAACCCCTATGCATAAGTTCACGAGGTCACGAAACTCGCAAGTTGATCACCAAAACATACATCAAGTGGATCACGTGATATCCCATTGTTACCACAGATAAGCACATGCAAGACACACATCAAGTGTTCTCAAATCCTTGAAGACTCAATCCGATAAGTTAACTTCAAAGGGAAAACTCAGTCAATTACAAGAGAGTAGAGGGGAAGAAACATCATAAGATCCAACTATAATACCAAAGCTCGCGATACATCAAGATCGTGCCAAATCAAGAACAAGAGAGAGAGAGAGAGAGAGATCAAACACATAGCTACTGGTACATACCCTCAGCCCCGAGGGTGAACTACTCCCTCCTCGTCATGGAGAGCGCCGGGATGATGAAGATGGCCACCGGTGAGGGATCCCCCCTCCGGCAGGGTGCCGGAATAGGGTCCCGATTGGTTTTTGGTGGCTACAGAGGCTTGCGGCGGCGGAACTCCCGATCTATTGTGCTCTCCGATGTTTTTAGGGTATATGGACATATATAGGCGAAAGTAGTCGGTCAGGGGAGCCACGAGGGGCCCACGAGGGTGGGGGCGCGCCCAGGGGGGTAGGGCGTGCCTCCCTGCCTCGTGGCTTCCTTGAAGCTTCCCTGACGTCTACTCTAAGTCTCCTGGATTGCTTCGGTTCCAAAAATAACTCTCCCGAAGGTTTCATTCCATTTGGACTCCGTTTGATATTCCTTTTCTTCGAAACACTGAAATAGGCAAGAAAACAGCAATTTGGGCTGGGCCTCCGGTTAATAGGTTAGTCCCAAAAATAATATAAAAGTGATTACTAAAGCCCATAAACATCCAAAACAGATAATATAATAGCATGAATACTACATAAATTATAGATACGTTGGAGACGTATCAGTAAGCAGTATGACTATTATCGCCCACAACTCTTTGTGTTCTACTCGTGCATATAACATCTACGCATAGACCTAGCTCGGATGCCACTGTTGGGGAATGCGGTAATTTCAAAAAAAATCCTACGATCACGCAAGATCAATCTAGGTGATGCATAGCAACGAGAGGGGAGAGTGTTGTCAACGTACCCTCGTAGACCAAAAGCGGAAGCGTTACGACAACGCGGTTGATGTAGTGGTATGTCTTCACGATCTGACTGATCCTAGCACCGAAGGTACGGCACCTCCGCGATCTGCACACGTTTAGCTCGGTGACGTCCCACGAACTCTAGATCCAGCTGAGGTCGAGGGAGATTTTCGTCAGCACGATGACGTGATGACTGTGATGATGAAGTTACCGACGCAAGGCTTCGTCTAAGCACTACAACGATATAACTGAGGTGGAAATCTATGGAGGGGGCACCGCACACGGCTAAACAATCAACTTGTGTGTCTCTGGGTGCCCCCCTCCCCGTATACAACGGAGTGGAGGAGGGGGAGGGCCGGCCTCCTATGGCGCGCCCAAGGGGGAGTCCTACTCCCAGTAGGAGTAGGTTCCCCCCTTCCCTAGTTGGAGTAGGAGAAGAAGGAAGAGGGAGAGGGAGAGAAGGAAAGGAGGGCCGGCCCCCCCTCCCAATTCAGATTGGGCTTGGCGGGGGGGCACCCCCACCTTGGCCGCCTCCTCCTCTGTTCCACCTTGGCCCATTAAGGCCCATTAACTCCCCGGGGGGTTCCGGTAACCTCCCGGTACTCCGTAAAAATGCCCGAACCACCCGGAACCTTTCCGGTGTCCAAACATAGCCTTCCAATATATCAATCTTTATGTCTCGACCATTTCGAGACTCCTCGTCATGTCCGTGATCACATCCGGGACTCCGAACTACCTTTGGTACATCAAAACACATAAACTCATAATACCGATCGTCACCGAACGTTAAGCGTGCGGACCCTACGGGTTCGAGAACTATGTAGACATGACCGAGACTCACTTTCGGTCAATAACCAATAGCGGGACCTGGATGCTCATATTGATTCCTACATATTCTATGAAGATCTTTATCGGTCAAACCGCATAACAACATACGTTGTTCCCCTTGTCATCGGTATGTTACTTGCCCGAGATTCGATCGTCGGTACCTCAATACCTAGTTCAATCTCGTTACTGACAAGTCTCTTTACATGTTCCGTAATGCATCATCCCGCAACTAACTCATTAGTCACATTACTTTCAAGGCTTATAGTGATGTGCATTACCGAGAGGGCCTAGAGATACCTCTCCGTAACACAGGGTGACAAATCCTAATCTCGATCTATGCCAACCCAACAAACACCATCGGAGACACCTGTAGAGCATCTTTATAATCACCCAGTTACATTGTGACGTTTGATAGCACACTAAGTGTTCCTCCGGTATTCGGGAGTTGCATAATCTCATAGTCATAGGAACATGTATAAGTTATGAAGAAAGCAATAGCAATAAACTAAACGATCATAGTGCTAAGCTAACGGATGGTTCAAGTCAATCACATCATTCTCTAATGATGTGATCCCGTTCATCAAATGACAACACATGTCTATGGCTAGGAAACTTAACCATCTTTGATTAACGTGCTAGTCAATGTAGAGGCATACTAGTGACACTCTGTTTGTCTATGTATTCACACATGTACTAAGTTTCCGGTTAATACAATTCTAGCATGAATAATAAACATTTATCACGATATAAGGAAATATAAATAACAACTTTATTATTGCCTCTAGGGCATATTTCCTTCACCTTGGGCCCCTTGGGGGGCCCTCCAGCCCACTAGGGGGCTGGTTCCCACCCATGTTCATCCCACTTGGTCCCCGGAGCAGGTTGCCCCATCCGGTGGACCCTCGGAACCCTTTCCGTGGTCCCGGCACAATACCGATAACCCCCGAAACTTTTCCGGCGACTGAAACTGGACTTCCCATATATAAATCTTCATCTCCGGACCATTCCGGAACTCCTCGTGACGTCGGGATCTCATCCGGGACTCCGAACAACTTTCGGTAACCACATACAATTCCCATTACAACTCTAGCGTCACCGAACCTTAAGTGTGTAGACCCTACGGGTTCGGGAATCATGCAGACATGACCGAGACACCTCTCCAGCCAATAACCAATAGCGGGATTTGGATACCCATATTGGCTCCCACACCACATGTTCCATGATGATCTCATCGGATGAACCACGATGTCGGGGATTTAATCAATCCCGTATACAATTCCCTTTGTCCATCAGTATGTTACTTGCCCGAGATTCGGTCGTCGGTATCCCCATACCTTGTTCAATCTCGTTACCGGCAAGTCTCTGTACTCATTCCGTAACACATGATCCCGTGGCTAACTCCTTAGTCACATTGAGCACATTATGATGATGCATTACCGAGTGGGCCCAGAGATACCTCTCCGTCATACGGAGTGACAAATCCCAGTCTCGATTTGTGCCAACCCAACAGACACTTTCGGAGATACCTGTAGTGCACCTTTATAGTCACCCAGTTACGTTGTGACGTTTGATACACCGAAAGCATTCCTACGGCATCCGGGAGTTGCACAATCTCATGGTCTAAGGAAATGATATTTGACATTAGAAAAGCTCTAGCAAACGAACTACATGATCTTGTGCAATGCTTAGGATTGGGTTTGTCCATCACATCATTCTCCTAATGATGTGATCCCGTTATCAACGACATCCAATGTCCATGGTCAGGAAACCGCAACCATCTATTGATCAACGAGCTAGTCAACTAGAGGCTCACTAGGGATGTTGTGGTCTATGTATTCACACATGTACTACGGTTTCCGGTTAATACAATTATAGGATAAACAATAGAAAATTATCATGAACAAGGAAATAAAATAATAACCCTTTTATTATTGCCTCTAGGGCATATTTCCAACAACCTCGCCCAAGGATCAAATGGCCCACTACCCGCGAGAGGTGGCCGACCATCGTAGCTTTGTCCAGGATGCCAGCCAGGGCATCGACGGCAAGGTTGAAGAGAAGAGGAGAGATTGGGTCCCCTTGATTCACTCCCGTAGAAGACCTAAAGAATGGCCCCACCTCGTCGTTAATATTAATCGTCATATTACTAGACCGGACCAACTGCATGATCCAAGAGCACCATGTTCCATCAAAGGCCCGACGCTGAAGCACTAACCGTAAGAAGGACAAATCCAGACGGTCATAGGCCTTCTAGAAGTCCAACTTGAGAAAAATGCCCCTATGGCCTTGCAACGTCACCTCATGGACAATCTCATGAAGGGCCAGGATCCCACCATGGATACGCCACACCTTCAGGAATGCCATCTGGAGGGGATGAGCAAGCCGCTCTGCCACTGGAGTTAAGCCCGTCGACCAGACATTAGCAAAAATCCGTTCAAGTACATTAATCACCGTGATAGGCCTAAAGTGTCTAATGGCCGTCGCCCCAACTACTTTGCAGGTCAGGGTAATGACACCAAAATTTATCAGGGACATGTCAAAGGCCCCAATGTAGAAGTCGTGGAACATCGGCATGACTACTGACTTTAAGACATTTCAGAATTTCTGGAAGGCCACCGGCAGTCCATTCCAGAATCTTTTCTGCATATCTGCTCGTAAGTAAGCTTATACTGTTCCATGAAAAGAAGATAAGCAACATGAATCCAACAAACAAATAAAAACACACATGCAATTCAAAAATGATCATGCATTTCAAAAAAACTTCGTTAAACTAAAAAAATGTTCATGAATTTTAAAAATTGTTCCACCAAACAATTTCTATAAAAAAATTCATCGATTCTAGAAATGTTCGCCTATTCAAGAAAAATATTTTAGAAATGTTTGCAAATAGTATCAAATGTTCAAGATTTTGGAAAATGTTTGAAAATCTGTAGAAATGTTCATGAATTTGAAAAATGTTCACAATTTCAGATATGTTGACGAGTTTAAAAAATGTTTATGATTTTAAAAAAAATCAAGATTTCACTAAAATGAGAGTGATACTATATCTCGGTGATGCAGCAAACTGTGGTCATGGCCATTGAAGATTATGATTTTTTTTCTCCCGTGGTAATGCACGGGCAATTTTGTTAGATCAAAAAAATATTCGTGACTTTCAAAAATTGTTCCACCAATTTTCAAAACAATATTCGTGATTCTAGAAATGTTCACCGATACAACAAAATTGTTTAAAAAATGTACACTATTTTGATTTTTTTTTACAAATTGTATAAATCATTCATGATTCAAAAAATGTTCTTGATTTTTGGAAATGTAGAAAATTTGTAAAAGTGTTCATAATTTTGAAAATTGTTCACGATTTCAGATATGTGCACGAGTTTAAAAAAATGCTCATGGTTTTAAAAAGTGTTCATGATTTCACGAAATTGACAGTGATAGTGTATCTCAGTGATACAGCAAAATGTAATCATGGCCATTGAGATGATTTTTTTTCTCCTATTGCAATGCACGGGTCCTTTTGCTAGTATAACAGAAAAAACACATACGGGCTCGTGCCGCTGCGCCTTCTCCCTGCTAGTCCCTTTTGAGTGACCCTGAGAAAAAGTACGCCTATGAATGCCCAAGGCAGAACAGACCGGGGTAGATATCTAGTGATACGAGACCTGAGGTGCTCCCATGATACAGGTAGGTGGGCCGTTCGATCTGGACTGGTGGTACTGGATTGAGAGGGTCCATTGGCGTTGCAATGTATGCAGAAAACACCCTGGTTTATTCCGTAATTCAGCAACGAATTGCATATCCATCGGAGCATCTCCAACAGCCGCGCTGAAAAATCAGTGTTTTTTGCGCGCGCGCTACCACTTCAGGCGCTCCAGCGGAGGCGCAAAAACAGCGCGCGCGGCATATCTAGTTCAGAGCGCGGGCCGAAACGCCATCGCGCGCCGCTTATTTGCTGCGCCCGCTCCCGCGCGCTCGCTCGCAACTCCACCTACCCCATCCAGCCGCGGCGCCACCGCCGCCCGCCCCACCCCATTTATTCCGGCGACCGTTCCGGCGCTTCCCCGGCCTATCCCCGCGCCGCGGCGGCTTCCTCCGTCTCCCTCTAATCACCGCTGCCCCTCGCACACGGCAGTCCTCCGACGAACAGCGCCCGGCCGTTCACTGCTGCTCGGCCCCCGCAAGGTATTTGACAAAACGCCCGCAAGGTATGTATTGCTCAAACTTCATGAATTTGGTGCATGTTGATTGTAGTTTTTATAGCCTAGTATTGAACATTGTAGATGAGTTCGTCGTATGTTTCTTTCGAAGAAGAATTTGATATGGAAGAGGAGGAGGATCTTGTAATGATCCTAGCTATGCACATCAATAAAACACCGAAGCACGGTGGTTCGGTTATGGGTCGGCAGAAAATTTGGAGGGATAGGATCGATGCCCATAACAGATTGATGAGGCACTATTTCGTGGAGAATCCCACATAACCGGAGTCGTACTTTCATCACTGGTTTAGGATGAGCACCGAGTTGTTCAGGCGCATTGCAGAGAAACTAGCGAGCCATGACCGGTTTTTTCAGTAAAGGAGGAATGCCGCCGGAGAGCTCGGGCATAGCACCTTTCAGAAGGTGACAGCCGCTTTGCGTATGTTGGCATACGGTATCCCGGCTGATCTAGTTGATGATCACTTGGCCATGGGTGAGAGCCAAGCCATCATGTGTGTCACGCACTTCGCAGTCGGAATTGTCCAAGTGTTTGGCCAGGAGTATTTGAGATCTCCCAATGCTGAAGACGCCTCAAGGCTATTGGAGATGAACAAAGCTCGCGAATTCCCAGGTATGCTTGGCTCAATAGATTGCATGTGGAGTTGGATTTGGAGAAGAATTGTCCAAAGTCATGGCATGGACAATTCCACGGCCAAAAAAAGGGTTCCACTATAATCCTTGAAGCGGTGGCCGATCAAGAGACTTGGATTTGGCATGCTTTCTTTTGAATGCCTGGATCTTTGAATGACATCAACGTTGTGAACCGGTCACCACTGATGAATAAGATTGCAAATGGTGATTTGCCACCGGTGCAGTTTGTAGCAAATGGTCGTACATACAACTATGGCTACTATCTTGCGGATGGCATCTACCCAAAGTGGCAAACATTTGTGAAGCCGTTGAAAAAACCGGAAAGTAAGAAAAATCTTGATTTCCACAATGTTCAGGCGGTGGCTAGAAAAGATGTGGAGAGAGCTTTTGGAATTTTGCAAGCCCAATTCGCTATTGTGAGAGGACCGGCTAGATTTTGGGATCAAAAGATGCTTTCGTACATTACGCACGTTTGTGTGATCATGCACAACATGGTCATCGAGAATGAGCGTGGCCAAGATGTAGACTACTCTCAGTATGAGCTCTTGGGACATCCTGTGCGAGTGCGACGAAGGGCTGAAAGGGTGGCCCGTTTTGTTGCCTCCTATCATGTCATTCGACGTCCCGTAGAGCATGATGATCTTCAGAAGGATATCATTAAGGAATGTTGGGCTTGGGATGCCCGACAAAGAGCATCATGATTTGTGCGTTTGATGTTGATTCTTGAACTATTTGTTGTATTATTGAACTATTTGTTGTATTGAACGATAAACTATTTGTTTGAGTTGTAATAACGAAATTGAACTATTTATTGTTGATTTATTTTGTTCGTGTTTGATCTTTTTGCTTGTGTTTGGAATGCATATGTTGGTTGTGCGAGAGTCACTCGCGCTGTATTTTTGCACGCTGCTGGAGGTACGCGCGCACGCTGCATTTTAGCGCGGCTGCTGGAGCCAGCGCTGCCCGCCGCGCCAAACCAGGCGATGGGCGTCCGGCAAAGTAGTTTTTAGCGCGCGACGCGTTGGGCGGCTGGTGGAGATGCTCTCATGTATGTTCGCTTCTTCCCTGATACAATTCGCACCGCCGCCGCCTAGGGCATGTCTCCTGCCGCCGCCGCAGCTGCCTAAGGCATGCCCCCATCCAATGTTGCTAGCCCAAATCCAGCACAACGCACGCGCTTGCCGATTCCCTGGCTCAGATCCGGTCAGTTTCATAGGAGCCGAGATGGACCTTCCCCCGCTGTCGCCGAAGCCAAACGCGTCGCGGGAGGCGGAGACCCTCGGCAAGGACGATCAGATAAGAGGCAGCGCCTCCTTCGTCGTACTCATCAGGTCCGTTTTCTCGCACTTGTTTTTTTTTTTTTTGCTTATTTGATTTTAGGACTAGACTAGATGTCCGCGCTGCGGGAGTAGGTACTTCGGTCGATTCCTATCCGAGTCACTCGAATGGGATACGATGGGGCATGTCTTGCCGGCACCGACGGCTACGATATTGCATGACCAATCGCTGCCGGCAGCCGGGCTCAATCAAGATGTACAGGTCAATTTCTGGGTGACGACCACAACGGTCGGAGCTCACTCTGTGTTAGCAACACACTAGTACAGAGATCAATTGCTCAAGGACTTGAACTACAAGCCATGGATCCATCAAGGTTTAGCTAGTACAGAGGAGGAGAGGAACACGAGAGGAAGAAGAGACAGAAGTCAGAGGAGGCCGAAGCCGTCCTGATCCAAGCCGAGTCGTTCGTAGCCCGTTCGCTTGTATATGTAGTTGCTGCCTTCTGTTGCTTCCCATCAGCCCAGGCCCAATAGGCGCAACCAATGGCCCAGCCCGTGAAGAGTGTACGGTTGGTCTCTAACATTCCCCCTTCCTTGAAATTCGGCTTGACCTCAAGCCGATGCCATGTCGAACCTCCTAGATCCCATGGTGCTTGATGCTTCAAAACTTCGCCGAGGTCGTAGTTGAGGCGGAACTTGGCGAGATTGAGGGAGCATACAACGCCGACTTGCTCAAGGAAATACTCGTCGCTGATGTTCACTTGGTCAGAAAATGCGTCGAGGTAGTAGGGGCGGTCGACACAGACACTGTCTGAGTAGAAAGCTGGAGCTATAAGATTCCTCCTTCCTGTTACTTCAGTTTGAGCATAAAATCCGAAGAAATAGAGAAGGGCCCCGATGCCTGGATCCCATGACAACTTCCCTTGACAAAACTCGAGGCTCCGGAAGCTCCTCATGGCAATAGAAACAGAGAACTGAAATGGTACAGTATTTGCCATGCCAGCACAACACACTGAGTGAAGTGACCATGCAAATTCCCAAGCAAAACATTCAAAATCATATTGTGTAGCAGCATCAACAATGAGCCTTTTGCAGTTTAGGCAGCTGACCTCTAGCAAGAGGATATGTTGTACCAGGTCATCGCCTGGGTGCCACGGAAAATACAACTTAGGGTATGTTGCGGCAAGAATTGTTTGCTCGGACTGGTTGACAACATTTAAGTTTTTCAAGTTAAGCGACCATGCAATCTTCCATTGGATATGCTCCAGACCAGACTGAATAACATGCCCAGTTTTCTGCATCATCTGGTCCACACTTATATATCGCCAGAAGCTCAAATCCTTGTAATGCAATGGAGTAAGCATGCCCGGTTTGAAGTGTGTCCAGAACGCGATGGTAATAATCCCATTGCATAAACAGGCTGATCCAGCACCAGATGACCCCACTGTCAAGTGAATAGAAAATAGAGGTAGTCCTTCGAGTAACAATATGCTAGCATCAGACTCAGGAATCGACAACTGTCGTCTGACCAACTGTACAACTTTCTTCCTGCTGGGGCAAAATACATGAGTACTGGCTTGTGTTGATTCCAGTGGGTTTAATCCAAAACTTTCTCTGCTTGCTGGACACAATTGTGGCTTGACCTTGTCAATACCAATATCAGGATATTCCAAGTAGAACAACCAGGCAATTTCCCATCTGAAAAAGGGTTTTTGGTTGTCCTTGACAGTGTCGTTCGATGAAATTTTTGTCACTCCAACTCCCAACAAGGACATGGATGCTTGTTGTCCAGGGTCCCATGGTGAATCAGTACTAGCAACATAGCTGCCAATGAGCAATTGGGTTTTGTTTCCATGCAAGCAACCATCAGGACTACAAGGAAGAAAAGACAAGATAGAATCAATTGCCATACCATCCAATGATGAAATTGATGTTGGTCCTTGCTGCAACTGAGAGTGATTGTGTGCCTGAAGCTGACGGTCAACGAACAATTTCAGGGGGTGGACATGTGAGACTGCTGGCACTACTGGATTGGTCAGGAACATGTCATCCTTGGTCATGGGCACCTCCATGGTGTATGTGTTGTTGTTGATGTCGTCCTCACGCACCGAGACGGAGGAGCAGGCTGTTGGTGACATCCAAGCTTGCACCATGAGCTCCGAATCGAGAAACGATGCTGCTGCTGGCAACAACCTTGTTGCTGTGATATGAGTAGTCGAGAACGCAAGAGATGGTGCGTCCAGATTGCTTCTTGAGCACTCAGTCGAACAGGTGGTGGGCGGTAACATGTCTCGCTCAAAAACTGTCAGTGGCTCATACAACAGAGCTGGCGAGTCCTCCTGAGACAAGATCAAGGCTGCACTCCCCGAAGCCCGGAACATGTCCACGGGGTCTTCTCCGCTGGTGATCGGGTCGACGCCCAGGACTTTAGAGGCTGGGAGCACGATGCAGACATCATAAGTACCCGAAGTTGGTGATGCAGGGAAGTTGATGTCGCCTGATGCGGACGCGGGGGTCGGCATGGAGATGTCCATGGCCATCACCGCCGTTGCCTCTGGCGCTGGAATTATGGTGGTGGAGATGGCGCCGTGAGTGAGGGAGTTCGCCGCTGTTGAGCATGCGCCCGAGACATCCAGTGTAGAGGTCGGAGTCGAGGTCGTGGTCATTAGCTCGAGGCCGAAGCAGTAGCGCTCGGGGTCGACGCTGGCGGTGAGGTTGGACGGAGCTGTTGTTACGGCGGAAGCGGTCGTTGACACCGGCATGGTGACGGCGTGGCTTGGGCACTGTGTCGAACACCTTCTGGGCAACGTGGCCGCAAGGTCCATGCTGTTGGACGCGGCCACGCCCGGCTCTTTGCCGAGCTGTAGAGTGGCGCCGCAGTTGAAGGAGGCCTCGGAGGTGGTCGCAGCAGGCATGTCGGAAGCGGTGGCGACGACGTTGTGGATGCCCACCGCTCGAGCATGGCGTCTCTCTTTGATCTTCTCGCCGATGCGTTGCCTCGAGCCATCGGTGTAGGCACGCGTCTCCTTGACAGCCGTCTGTACCGCGCGATTGACGGCCGTCTCCACAGCCGCCTCCACGGCCGCCTCGATGGAGCTCACCAGTCGTGCCTTCCAATCCATGGAATTGAGGCTGAGTGGTGAAATTGAAGAAGAGTGGTGGGAATTGGCTCTGAATACCAATTGTTAGCAACACACTAGTACAGAGATCAATTGCTCAAGGACTTGAACTACAAGCCATGGATTCACCAAGGTTTAGCTAGTACAGAGGAGGAGAGGAACACGAGAGGAAGAAGAGACAGAAGCAGAGGAGGCCGAAGCCGTCCTGATCCAAGCCGAGTCGTTCGTAGCCCGTTCGCTTGTATATGTAGTTGCTGCCTTCTGTTGCTTCCCATCAGCCCAGGCCCAATAGGCGCAACCAATGGCCCAGCCCGTGAAGAGTGTACGGTTGGTCGCTAACACTCTGCCTCCTCCAATTGTAGTGATGCATGCATTGGCGATTCTGAGCAGGAGTGAGTTGTAGTCCGTGCTTGCCTGCTTCCCGTTCCTCAGCAAATATTGAAGGAGCTGCACTGCATTTGGTTAGTTCATCCTCCAATTTCATAGTATGGTGTATTGCTCTCCACAATGTAGTCCTTGAAGTCTGCTATTATGTGCCTAAATTATGAATTGAAAGCAGCTGTGCAACTGTATGACAACAAACAAAAGAAGCGAAAAAATTATAGAAGTACAACTACATCTAATGTTAGTTGTGGTTATGGAAATTTCATGTCTCGCCATGCAATACTAGCAGATGTTTAAGTTAGTTCAGAGCAGATATATGCATCAATATTTTAATCTTTGAAGAACTAGAAGAATGCTTGCTATGTGGACAAAAGTTCTTGTTCAGTCACTCTGTTACAACATATCGCTAAACATGAAATCTAGCAGTGTTTAAATGTTGTTGCTTCCTCTCTTAATATGTCTAGCTGAATTATACACATAGTCTTTCTTATAGAGTGTAATGGAATCTTTCTTACATTTAGTATAGTTGAAAATCACATGTACAGTCTCGAAGGGTTATTTGGCATTTTCCATATTTAGTGTCGTATTGTTTTCTTGAAAGTTTTTTAGGTCCTAGGTCTTGATTTTATCCTGTAGGTGTGCTTTTGTGCCTACCACGGGATGGTGTAGGAATATGAACTCATCAAGTGATCTGTAGCAATATTGTTTCATTTAGCTATGCTAATTTGAACTATATCATATTTTTTCTTTTTTTTCAAAAAGGGGATTCCCCGGCCTCTGCATCAGAACGATGCATACGGCCATCTTATTAAAACAAATACATATGTTCCAACAAGGTATTAAAGTCTCCAAAAGAAAATAAAAGATAGCTCACATAGAGCCAAAAGGGCTAGAACACAAACTAGCCAAATAAAGGAGGCCACAACCGGCTGGCAAAAAAGAGATAGGTAAACTAATTGCCTATCCTATAACATGACCGCCATCCAAACCGGTTGAAGATATCCCGAGCTACCATCTCCCAGCGGATAGATCCAGTAACCAAACGCTCCCTGGCCTCCGTCGGAGTGAGTAGCGACCACGAACGGATCAACGTCGTGGCTCTGAAAATAACCTGCAAAAAATGAATGCGTGTTGTCCTGTTAAAAACCAAATCATTTCTGCAATTCCATAGCGCCCACAAAAAGGCGCAGACTCCGACGCGAATATGTCTCGCTAACTCAGGCTCTATCCCGTTAAGCCACGTTCCAAATAACGTGTTGACAGAACTTGGTGGAATAATATTGAAAGCAATATGGACCGTTCGCCATAAAACTTTGGCTAGCGGGCAATCAAGAAACAGGTGTTTGATCGTCTCATCCCGATCACAGAAACTACACCTAGTAGGTCCTGTCCAATTACGCTTTGTCAAGTTGTCCTTGGTTAAAATAACTTGTTTATGGACAAACCACATAAACACTTTGATTTTCAAAGGGACTTTGACAGCCCAAACATGTTTGGAGCTAGGAATCGAGCTTGAATTGATAACATCAACATACATTGATTTAACTGTAAATACTCCAGACCTCGTAAGCTTCCAGCGTAATTCATCGAGTTGTTGAGAAAGCTGAACCTCCATCAGTCTACTTACTAGACGGAGCCAATCTTCGCAACGATTGCCCACTAGCGTCCTTCTGAACTGAATATTAAGGGGGTAGATTGAAGTACCGTTGCAACAAAAACCTCACGCCGTTGAACAATACGATACAAGGACGGGTATTGAATGGCTAAGGGTGTCTCTCCGAGCCAAGTATCCTCCCAGAATCGCGTACTAGCACCGTTACCAACAATAAACTTTGTCCTATTAAACAGGATAGTTTGACTTTCATAAGCCGTTTCCAAAAAGGTGAGTCAATCGGCCTTACTGTCACCTGAGACAAAGTTTTGGTTTAAAGATACTTGCTACGGAGAATTTGCGCCCAAGTGGCGTCAGTCCCACTAGATAACTTCCACAGCCACTTGCTGAGAAGTCATCTGTTCTTAACTTCAAGATTCTCAATACCAAGACCCCCTTGGTCTTTCGGTCTACAAATGATATCCCATTTGGCTAAATGGTATTTTCTTTTTAGTTCATCACCCTGCCAAAAGAACCGTGAGCGATAAAAGTCCAGTCATTTCCTAACTCCAACTGGGACTTCGAAGAACGACAAAAGAAACATAGGCATACTCGTGAGAACCGAATTTACCATAATTAATCGGCCTCCATATGACATGAGCTTGCCCTTCCAGCAGCCCAGTTTCTTTTCAAATCGGTCTTCGATGCACTTCCATTCTCTGTTTGTCAGCTTACGATGGTGGATTGGTATTCCTAAGTAAGTGAAAGGTAAAGCCCCCAAATCGCACCCAAACAATTGCCTATATGCCTCTTGTTCGTCATTGGCTCTACCAAAGCAGAACAACTCGCTTTTGTGAAAGTTAATCTTTAACCCGGTCAATTGTTCAAATAAGCATAACACCAGCTTCATATTTCTTGCTTTGGCCAAGTCATGCTCCATAAAGACGATTGTATCATCGGCGTAATGAAGGATGGACACACCTCCGTCAACGAGATGAGGTACTAGGCCACCCACTTGACCAGCCTCCTTCGCCCTTCCTATCATAATTGCCAACATATCAACTACAATGTTGAACAGGATAGGGGACATCGGATCTCCTAGTCTCAGGCCCTTATGTGTCTGGAAATAATGACCTATCTTGTCATTCACTTTAATTCCAACACTCCCATTTTGCGTATATGATTGAACCTGGCGGCGGCAGGCTTCATCAAAACCTTTCATACGCAATGCCTGTTGTAGGAATGGCCATTTTACTTTATCATACGCTATCTCGAAATCCACCTTAAAAACAACTCCATCCAATTTTTTGGAGTGAATTTCATGGAGAGTTTCATAAAGGACAACCACCCCTTCTAGGATGTTTCTGTCCGGCATGAAAGCAGTTTGGGAATGCTGCACCACAGAATGCGCAATCTGTGTGAGCCGATTAGTCCCAACCTTGGTGAAAATTTTGAAACTAACATTGAGAAGGCAGATCGGTCTGAACTGCTCGATTCTCATAGCATCCGTTTTCTTAGGAAGCAGTGTTATTGTTCCAAAATTTAAGTGAAATAACTAAAATTGTCCAGAGAAAAGATCATGGAACATTGGTAGCAAATCCCCCTTAATAATATGCCAACACTTTTTGTAAAACTCCGCCGGGAATCCATCGGGCCCGGGAGCCTTATTGTTTTTCATCTGCGCTATAGCATCAAACACCTCCTTCTCAGAGAACGGGGCAACCAGAATATCATTATCATTAGCAGTTAGTTGAGGCACATCCTCAATCCTGGACTCATCGAGGGACACACAACTATCCTCCGGAGGTCCAAATAACTGCTTATAATACTCGGTGATTTAAAGTTTCAGGTTGTCCTGCCCTACAATGGTTCCTTCATCTTGTTCAAGCTGAAAGATCCTCTTCTTTCTGTGCTTGCCATTAGCAATCAAGTGGAAGAATTGAGTGTTTGCGTCCCCCTGGACCACTTTGCAGACCTTAGCCCACAACGCCCACTTCAATTCTTCTTCGCGGAGAAGTTTTTTCAACCTCATCTCCGCATCCAGCTTATCCTGGAGCTCTGCGGCTTGCAAGATCGTGGATTCGGCTTTTAAATCTAGGGTCTGAATCAGAAAGAGGAGCCTTTCCTTTTCAACCTTATAAACCCCACTAAGGTGTTTAGCCCATCCCCGTAGGAAACTTCTCAAATGCCTAATCTTATTCTGCCAACTCTCGACAGAAGTCGCACCTCCTGCATCCTTAGCCCATTCCTTGGCAATCAGATCCAAGAAACCTTCTCGTTCAAACCATGCCAGCTCGAAAGAAAAGGTGTTTTTGTTTCCCACGTGGTTTGGCTCTCCTGAGTCCACGAATAAAGGTGTGTGATCCGATATTCCGCGCGAGAGAGCCTGAACCGTTACGAGAGGGAACTTCTGTTCCCACTCGACACTCGCGAGGACTCTATCAAGCTTCTCATACGTCGGATTTGGCAAAACATTAGCCCAGGTAAATTTTCTACCGGAAAGCTCTATCTCTCTTAGATCCAAGCTTTCAATAATGGTATTGAACATAAACGACCATCTGCCATCAAAATTATCATTATTCTTTTCGTCTCTCCTCCTAATGATGTTGAAGTCACCCCCAACTAAAATTGGGAGCTGCTCGGATCCGCAGATTCGGACAAGATCCGCCAAAAACTCCGGTTTAAGCTCGGTTTGCGCGGCACCATAAATCTCCACCAGACCCCAGTTAAACCCATCAGCTTTGGACCTGGCCCGAAACTTAACCGCGAAGTCACCCATCACTACACTTCGGACTTCCAGCGAATCGCATCTCACTCCAAGCAAGATCCCGCCCGATCTTCCTCGTGGAGGAAGGCAATGCCAATCAAAATCGACACCACCCGATAAAGTGTTGAGAAACTGCGGCGCAAAATTATCCCTACCAGTTTCCGATAGAGCAATAAAATCTAATCTATGCTCAAGAGACGCCTCAGCAAGAAACCTTCTTTTAGCCAAGTCCTTCAGACCTCTGCTATTCCAAAAGATTCCTCTCATAATTCATCATGAAATTTTTTGGTAGTCCGAATCCTAGCACTCCTACGAACCGCATAAACAGGATAAATCTTCCGCTTCCACTTACGTTTGGGTTTACTTTGGTCCTCCATCCGGTCCTCATAACCGGGCTCAGTGGGTCTAGCTACTGCATCCTCTAGAGTTACATCCTCCTCCTCAGACTCAGGAGTGGATGGTGCAAGATCCGCACAAAAGTTCTCGAGCACCCTGACCTCCAACGCATCAATCTCTGCATCATTCATGGGTTTTACCGCTGCTAGGTTTCGAATGGTTTCTAAGGCGCGCTCCGCTTCCAAATCTAGGAGATCATTAACTGAGTTGGGAATTTCACTATTATTACTCCCTAGCGAAACTCCTAATTGGTTTGCATTATTTATAGTCTCCTCATTAGAAAAATGCAAGATAGAATTAGACACGTTGACAGACATACCAGTAGTAACCTCAATGTCATGAAGCTTGGCCGCCCTCATAGCGCACCTCTGCTGCATGTCATTAACCTCCGGGTTCTCCTGGATACGAGAACTCATCCGTCGCCCCGCAGAGACCGGGTCTGGGATCCCACCAAAGGCAATTACCTCCTCCCGAGAATTACCTCGCGCTGAAGGGTCAGCCAAAGATAGCTGCGGTGGGCTCCCAAGCCCCATGGACGAGTGTCCGAAACCGAAGCCCTGGGCCGCCGGACAGCCAGGAGAGGGAAGCGCGGGCGTCGCCTGCCCGGGCACTCCCCCCGCCCCAACCCTCTGGCCAGAGGGCGCAACCATCCTGCCTGCCGAAGGAGTAGGGGGGGTCGAGGCCACCTGCCTCAGACCCCCACCCTGCGCCACTGGAGATGTGGCCGCTCTAGCCACCACCGGAGAAGAGGGAACCGAGGCCACCTGCCCTGGTCCGCCTCCCCCCTGGCCGGCTGTCGTCGGCGTCGCTGGCGCCGCCGGCGCCAGGATAAGAGAAGAAGAAATCGAGGCCACCTGCCCCGGACTCCCCCCCTCAGACACAACCTCCGAAGCAAGCATCGTCCCCCGGATCACGACCACTGGGAGAGCGTGGGAAAGAGAAGCCACCTGAGGCTCCACCTCCCCTCCCCCATCCAAGGTCGTCGCCGAGGGTGTCCTCACCAATCCTCCAAACAAGGGACTATCAGCAGTATCAACTCCAAAACCGGAAGCGTGCACTCAAACACATCATCAGATTCCACCCGGTCGCTCCATAGTCTGGGAGGGGCAGAAGCTGGCTCAAAAGACCCAAACCGCAGTGAACTCATAGGCACCGAGGAAGCTGGTGCCGGCTCTACCTCGGGCCCGTCCCCGGGCAACTGAGCAACAGGCTCCGATCCGTTGGACATCTCTCGTCCAGCCTCATCAGTCGGTGCCCCTTTATCACCCGCGCTGTCATCACCCCCGTGCATATCCACATCAGTCCCATTAATCGCGTCAGCAAACAAATCTGCATCCTCAAACTCAATCTCGAGAGGAAACACCTCTCCCCTGTAAGTCCAGTTGACCACATCCGGGATGAACTCAATGTCCAGAACGCTCACTAGAAGTCGGGCCACCCCATGAGCACGGGTAAAGGCCATATCCACTTTCTCAGTTTTTCCAACCATAATGCCCAGACTAGCCACAACTCGAGCATCCTACATTGGCTCAGAGGGAGCCCCGGAAAACCGCAACCAAACCTGAGTAAGGGGTTTGCCCTTAGGCTCCACCTTCTTCCACTCGTGAAATTCCAGAATGCATTTAGTGTCAGGAACTCTGCACAAACCAAAGCTCAGCAACCTCTGCAAATCATCCACAGTTGGGAAGTCAACCTTGAACACATTGGCCTCAACACTGACAAGCTCCCACTGGAAATCACCTGGAGCCAGTTCCTGAAGCCTCTGCACGATCTGAGCCTCAAAAACCTCTCCCTGGGTAGCTTTCACGATCCCAGTAGTCAAACTCTACGTCTCTACCGAAATCTCTCTCGCAGCCAGGGACTCGAAGAACATCAACTCAGCATAATATATTCCATACATAGTAAGAGCCGGAACCTGATCACGCAGAAACGGGCAATCCCCCGTGGCATGTGCTGGCTTACCACACGTATCGCACAGCTCCGCCACGCACTCAACAATAAAGTGACCCTTCTCACCACATCGATAACATAACATCTTCTCCTTCTTACGCGCCCACTTGGACGCTCTCTCTGAATTAGTCCTGTCGCCTGCCTCAGCTGTAACCCCAGTCCCAGGACCTCCGCATTGGCCAGTGCCGTCACGACCTCCATCGCCTGGCTAGGCAGGTCAGTCGTCTGAACGGGATCGGCTGCCACTACAGAGGCCGAATGGTCAACAACGACCGGCGGCGGAGGCTGTCTGTTACGGTACCGACCGCGACCACCACCACGACCACCACGATTACCACGGTAGCCACCTCTCTGCCGGTAGTCTGGTCTGCCACTATATCATGTTGTGAACTATATTAAGGTCATGTTAATTCCAAGACAAAGATGTAGTGTTTAAAGCCGCTCAATTTTCTTGAAGGTATATGTTGATGTTCCTTTGATATGAATTTTTACGAGATGATATGCATGTATATAAATACACTGTTTTTGCTAGGGACATCTTAACTTTTCATGTAACCAGCTTGTACTAATTTGGACATGTTTCAGAATGCAGGATAAAACCATTGCTTATTTAGGTGACTCTTTAGGGAGGCAGATGTTCCAATCGATGATGTCCATGCTTTCAACATCCAAGACACATGCAGAACGACCAAATGGCTGGATCTACCGATTCCGGAGCAGAAACATCTTCATCCTTTTGGTGTTCTTGCTGAGTAATTAGGGGAATCGTCCGTGTTAGCACTTGACAAGAGTTGTAATATATGCCTTTTTGGTTTAGGAGTAGCACCCTGTTTAGTTTAGCAAATCGGAACTATAACTGCTGTTCATATATGTGCAATTTCATGGCAAGCGTTGCATTGTGTTTTGTCAATCTGCAAGATTGTACCGCTCTGGTTTGCTTTATTGCACAACAACATGCTTTTATATCTGAAGGTGTAACTAGTATTGTGGAATCTCTTTTATTTTGCCATGTTTTGTTGCTTATATTTGGAGCCAGCACAATTTGTTTTGCTTCACTTTGTAATAGAAAAAACTGTAGAATGTGGCAAAGGGATGTTTGTTCTATTGTTTTGGAATTTTTGAAATATTAAGGGGTGTTGCTTGCTCGTAGAAATATGTGCTGAAAGTGCCTATATTTGATTTCACTGGTTATATGTATATGTTCATTCTGACCCGGGGTTGCTGATTGCATTCTTCAACGGCATGTTTCCTCAGAAACGAGGGCTTGAAGGAGAAACATGTGACAGGAGTTTTGACCAACACATACTTCTTCTGGGGGCCAAGATGCAAATGTTACTGGGGGCATATGTAAACAGCTGAGTGAACTCATCCAGTCCGTTCCTGTATATCTAACGCTCCATATAATCTTGTATCACCGTATCAGCTAACAGATGGTAGCACTCGATATTTCCCGAACAGGCCGCATGGAACATTTGGTTTGGATCCATATGTAGTATGGCGTCAGCCACCTGCACACGGCACACTCCACCGTACCGGCGGCCATGGAGGCAGGCCACGCCACAGCTAGCAGCCTACCGGTGCATGCCGTTAGACCAACTCAAACGCGCCGACCCAACGGACGGCGATTTTGTCCGCTTTTTGTTCATTTGGATCGGTCCGGCGGATGCCCATGTCCGCTTCCATGTTTGGGTCAGCGCATACGCCCAACGCTGGCCCGATCCATTTCGATGGCGCGCGAAAAAAAAAAGAATACAAATATTTTGAAAATAAAAACAAACATTAATTAAAAATTAAAACCGGACACGAAGGCCGGCGAGAGTCCATACGTTCACATTACATTAATTAAACATTAAAAAAAACTAAACTATGAGGCGGCACGCTGCCCTAGGCGTCCTCGTCGTCGACGTTGGGGCCGGTGAGGTCGATAAGCGTCGGCACAGGGACGGCCTAGGGGAACGTCGTGTTCCAGACGACGGCAATGTCGGCCGCCGCGGCATGGGCCTGGCGCGCCTCATCCTCCGCCTCGCGCTGCTCCTCCTCGGCGTCGCGCTCCAGCTGCTCGAGGTACTCACCCTCGCGGCGCTCCTCGGCCAACCGTCGTTGGCGCCATTGCTCGAGGTACGCCGCCTCCTGCGTCGGCGAAGCCCCTATCAGAATTGGCGTGGCGCTCACCCACTCGCGCACTTCTCCCGTCCAGGAGTAGCACTCGATGGGGGTCGGCTCCGGCTCGGCCTTGACTGGGGACGACGGGGCCAGCGGCGGCACAACGCAGTCGCCGGCCGCGGACAGCGCCATGGCCTCCGCCATGCGCCCCTGGTACGTCGCCTCTTCCTCCTCCTCGTACGCCGCCCTGCGCCGCTCGTCCTCCTCACTCTCCCGGAGAACAGCCGCCATGGCCGCCTGGTAGGCGGCCTCCGCCTCCCCGTCCTCGTCACGAATGACGATGGGCGGCGGCGGGGAGCTACGGGAGACTTCGCGGACGCCGCGCCGCCTGGCCTCCTCGTGCTCGAAGGCGAACCAATGCGCCCAATATGACGAGCGGCGTCGTAGGCGGAGTCGTGGCGCTACTGCACCGTCAGCAGCGCCCGCCGACGCCGCACCTCCTCCGCGTGCTCCCTTGCTGACCGCGGCGCCGCCGGCACTGGGATCCTCTCCGGATCCAAGTGCCAGCCGTGCGGCAGGGTGACATCGGGGTAGGGGAGAGGGACGCGGTGCCGCCAGTGCCACTCCGCCTGGTGCACTGGCACGCTCACGCGCTGTCGCTGCCGGCGGAGGCGGGGGAGACGGTGGAGAGGGGTGGCGGGGGCCTTAACCTTGGCTTTGCCGTTGCCGGAGAAGAAGCCCATCGTGCCGGTGGCTAGGTGGCTAGGGTTGCCGCCGACGGGGGAGCGGAGGGTGGCGAGATGCGGACGGGGGGCTTCTGGAAGCGGATGAGGACCCTCCCCTCCCCCCCCCCCCCCTCCCGCGCACGCTCGGCTTAAAAAAGCCGACCGCCGTCGCTGAAGAATGGGTCCGAGGTCATAAATTAAGCTGACCGCGGGTAGTTGGACGGCTGCCAGGTGTGGACGCGGCGGACAACGAGAAGGCGCGCGACGCGTCCGTGCCGACGCATTTCTGCCGCAAATGCATCGGCGCGGACACAAAGCGGACGCGTTTTGGGTTTGGGTCGGCGCGCTGGGTCTTCACTTTTGTCCGCGCCGATCCAAACGGACGCAGAAGGATGATTTGGGTCGCTGCTGCGTTGGAGTTGCTCATACCTTTGCCATCATAAGATTGTCCTTATTTCCGGACATCGACAAATACAAACAAACCCAATCTAAATTGAATGGTCTTTTCTGAAAAAGAAAATTGATCTGTGCTGTCGAACAGGAACCTAACAAAACAAAATGGTTGTACCTCTCAAAAAACAAAATGGTTGCGATCCAGCGCCCTGTCACGTACGCAATGTGCGCCGCCGCGGCCCCCGGACCTGCTCTCGATTAGCATGTAGCAGCTCGGCGGCGACCGATCGGCGGCTCATCCAACCAGCTACGGACCTGCCACCGGCAGCCGCAGGGCGCGAGCGTGCAGCTTCGTCAGGGTGTCGCCGAACCGGTCGAGGTCGAGGGTCACGTTCTGGCCGCTGAGGTACACGCGCGCGATGAGGTCCCACCCGCGCCCGCGCGTCGCCGCCTCCGGGTCGCGCAGCACCACGTCGTCCGCCGCGTACTTCGGGACCAGCGAGCTCTCGTTCGCCGCCGCGTCGTACTGCTCGTAGTGCATCGCCATCATGGTCGTCGCCTTCTCGTAGCAGCCGCGCGCCACGGCCGGCACGCCCAGCGGCGCCACCTGCAGCAGCGCGGCGCGGCCCGGCCGGAGGAAGAGCAGCTTGGTCAGGTCCGCGCCGTGCACGCCCGCCAGCACGTCGCACGCGCTCACCCTCGCGTACTCCGACGACAGCGGCGCCCCGTTCGCCGTCTCCAGGACGGACACGTCGAACCCCACCGACTCCCCCAGCCGCGCCACCGCCGCCTCGTTCTCGATCACCCGCGTCCCCTTGCGCGAGTACAGCCCCAGCCTCGGCCGCCGCTGCTGCTGGGGAGCCGGCGCCGTGGTGTGCACTTCCGAGTACGCGCCGTCGTCCTTGTACGCGCCGGCAAGGAAGTCGTGGAAGTCGACGAGGGTCCGGTTGTCCCGGGTCCGAGCCGGGTCGACCTCGAGAATGCCGTGGAAGCGGGTCCCCACGATGGCCCCCGGGAAGCAGTGCGTGCGCTTGTCGTGCAGGATGTCGATCACGTGGTGGCGCGAGAGCCCCGACACGAGCTCCGGGAACGTGCCGGCCCACCACGGGTTGTACTCCAGCACGGCCAGGACCACGCGGCGGCGGAGGTGCTGCACCGTCAGCCACACCGGCAGGAGACCGTCGTTGAACGCGTGGAACAGGTTCCCCGTGTACCCGCCCGCCGTCATCACCAGCGCCGGCGCGTCGTGCCGCACGTCACACCGGTGCGCGTCGGCCTCCTCCGGCCGGGCCGCGCGGAGCCGCACCTCCTGGATGTTGGCCATCACGCCCTTCTCCCACTTGCGCGTGTAGGGCCGCACCACCTCCTCCTTCTCCGCCACGGTAGCGTTTGCGTTGGCGTTGGCGGTGCCGTTGGGCGGCGGGTAGAGCAGCAACGAGAGGGACGCGGCGTCCGTCCGCACGTCGCCGGCCATGAAGCACACGTCGGTGTTGTAGTCCGAGCGGTCGCAGCAGATGCCATGGCTGCCCATCGACGCGCACGGGGAGTTCACCTGGTTGTCGAGAAGCAGCGCGTCGCCCTCATTGCCGCGGCCACTGTGCACGCTCCGTCCTTGTACTGCGGCCGCTCTACCGGACGGCGACGGCTGGCGCGGCCCCAAGAAGAAGACGGGCACGGCGGGCGACAGGAAGCGCGGCGCGTAGACGAGCGCGCACATGACAACGGTGAGGACGAAGAAGAAATGGACGAAGCCCGGCCACTTACCAGCCACCTTCTTGCCGCCGCCGCCGCTGCCGTCCTCAACGTCCATGGCGCCGGCACCGAGGCTCTTGGTCGTGTCGGGGAGCTTCGAGGCCATGCCGACGTTCGGTTGGAGAAATGGAAACGGGATTGGTGCAGCTCTGCGTTCACGCTCTGTGTTTGGTCAGATCGGCTTATGTAGGCCGGCGAGACACCGGCGTCAGTTCACAAAAGAGGAAGTCTCCGGCCTTGATTCGGCACCTATGACCTATCCATCTCATCTTCAGAGACTGATTTCTTCTGCGTCACACACTGCACTCACCCACCTACTCACTCTCCAAATATATTGTCCCAAATATTCACAATATTTCCGAGAAATACAAGTATTAATTGTCCCAAATGTCCCCTAAATAAAATTGTCTCAAATGATAGTATTCTTTTTATATAGAGCTATTAAACTTGTGTGTCGCTAAAGGATATACTGCGTATAGAGAAGATTGGAAGCTTGCTAACTTTATAGTGGAGAGGGGTAGCCGGTGGTCAAATCTTCTTCCTGTGTGTGCTGTCCATGCAGATGTAGCTTCATTAGTTTCTGAATTCATATTGATTTTCCAGATTCGGGTAGTAAGTGAGTGCCAAACTAAAGCTGTCCAATTGGGGAGTTTTATTATGACAGCACGGGCTAAAGCTGGCAGCAATTCACAACCAGCTAGTTTTTGCGCCTTCTTCCTCAAATGGTAGTATGTCATTGGATATTAATTTAGGAGAAAATGGTGCAATGGGCAACATTAATTTGATGCTTGGCTCTCTCTCTCACACAGAGTCTCTTGGCTGGGGCGGCTATGGTGGACAATTCGGATCGTGAGAAAGAGAAAGAGAAGGATCACGAGGAGTAAGTTGCACAGAAGTACCACAATTGGGGCATTGGAAACAGATTGATACCAAGATTGGTAATTTTTACGTGTCAGTACCAAGATTGGGGCGAGCCGTTGCAAAAAAGACTAAAAGTGCGTTTTATACGTATTGACAGAAAAACTGACTAGTTGGGCCCGCCCGTCAGGCGCCACGCTGGCCAGTGCGCGCGTGCCCGCGCGCTGACTAGGACGAGGCCGGCTCGCACCGTTTAGGTCTCGCTGGTGCGACCGAGCCAGACCCCGACCCCGCTCTGCCCTCTTCCTTCTCCTCGCACCCTCGCCGGCGGCTGCCTCCCCGCCCGCCCCGCCGCCCGCCACACCACGCCGCCGTAGCCATGGATCGAACTACTTAGGCGATGTCACCTCCCCCGCGGCTGCTCCTCCCTCGCGCCCTCCTCTCCCCCGCGGCTGCTGTGCCCTGGCGACGATGGCCTCGGCGACTCCGGCAGGCGGCGATGGCCGGGGCGATGCGAGCGGCGGCGACCTCCCCCGCTTAGGCCTCGATGGCAGTGGCGGCTACTCCAGCTCGCAGTACAGTAGCGAGGACGAAGATTTTGAGGAGCCGGCGTTGTCGATGGAGCAGAGGCTGCGGATGGCGCGAATTTGGGTGGCCAACCCTAGCACCGCCCATCACTGGACTCATGGCTTCGGTGGTGTTCTGTAAGTGCTCCACTGTTCTATTCTTGCTCACTGAAATTAGGGATTAGGGTTAGGGTTTACTGCCTGCATGTTTAGCACTCTAATTGCTAGTCCTAACTAGAGCAGAGAAGTATAGTGGATTACATGAGTCCTAACTAGAGCAGAGCAGCATTATGTGTTACCTAACTGGAGCAGAGCAGAGCAGCATTAGTGGATTACATTGTTATTTCTTAGTCCAAATTGTCAGAGCAGCATTAGGTGTTACCTAGCTAGAGCAGAGCAGAGCAGAGAAGCATAGTGGATTAAATGAGTCCTAACTAGAGCAGAGCACCATTAGTGGACAATTATGTTAACTACTTATCTGAAAATACAAAACATCAGTTTGCTGTGAGTTAAGTACCCACTCTGTAATTAGGGTTGCGTTGAGATAGTTGTTTACATTGTTTGATTTTGTAGTAATTGTTTAGTTTATTCATATTGTAAGGGTAAATAAATGTTGGAAATATGCCCTAGAGGCAATAATAAATAGGTTATTATTATATTTCCTTGTTCATGATAATCGTTTATTATCCATGCTAGAATTGTATTGATAGGAAACTCAGATGCATGTGTGGATACATAGACAACACCATGTCCCTAGTAAGCCTCTAGGAGACTAGCTCGTTGATCAATAGATGGTTACGGTTTCCTGACCATTGACATTGGATGTCGTTGATAACGGGATCACATCATTAGGAGAATGATGTGATGGACAAGACCCAATCCTAAGCCTAGCACAAGATCGTGTAGTTCGTTTGCTCAGAGCTTTTCTAATGTCAAGTATCATTTCCTTAGACCATGAGATTGTGCAACTCCCGGATACCGTAGGAATGCTTTGGGTGTACCAAACGTCACAACGTAACTGGGTGGCTATAAAGGTGCACTACAGGTATCTCCGAAAGTGTCGGTTGGGTTGGCACGAATCAAGACTGGGATTTGTCACTCCGTGTAAACGGAGAGGTATCTCTGGGCCCACTCGGTAGGACATCATCATAATGTGCACAATGTGACCAAGGAGTTGATCACGGGATGATGTGAGTTACGGAACGAGTAAAGAGACTTGCCGGTAACGAGATTAAACAAGCTATAGGGATACCGACGATCGAATCTCGGGCAAGTAACATGCCGATAGACAAAGGGAATTGTATACGGGATTGATTGAATCCCCGACATCGTGGTTCATCCGATGAGATCATCGTGGAACATGTGGGAGCCAACATGGGTATCCAGATCCCGCTGTTGGTTATTGGCCGGAGAACGTCTCGGTCATGTCTGCATGGTTCCCGAACCCGTAGGGTCTACACACTTAAGGTTCGATGACGCTAGGGTTATAGGGAAAGTATGTACGTGGTTACCGAATGTTGTTCGGAGTCCCGGATGAGATCCCGGACGTCACGAGGAGTTCCGGAATGGTCCGGAGGTAAAGATTTATATATAGGAAGTATGGTTTTGGCCACCGGAAGTGTTCCAGGCATCACCGGTAGTGTACCGGGACCACCGGAGGGGTCCGGGGGTCCACTGGGAGGGGCCACGGGGCCCCGGATGCATACATGGGCCAAGTGTGAGAAGGGACCAGCCCCTAGGTGGGCTGGGGTGCCTCCCCACCAAGGCCCATGCGCCTGGAGAGAAGAGGGGGCAAACCCTAGGGCAGATGGGCCCTAAAGGCCCATGCCTGGTGCGCCTCCCTCTCCCCCCCCCACTTGGCCGCCACCCTAGATGGGTTTTGGGGCTGCCGCACCCCTTGAGGTGGAAACCCTAGAGGGGGCGCAGCCCCCTCCCTCTCCCCTATATATAGTTGAGGTATTGGGGGCTGCAAACACATGAGTTTTCCTCTCCCTGGCGCAGCCCTACCTCCTCCTCCTCCTCTCCCGCGGTGCTTGGCGAAGCCATGCGGGATTGCCACGCTCCTCCATCACCACCACGCCGTTGTGATGCTGCTGGACGGAGTCTTCCCCAACCTCTCCCTCTCTCCTTGCTGGATCAAGGCGTGGGAGACGTCACCGGGCTGCACGTGTGTTGAACGCGGAGGCACCGTTCTTCGGTGCTTAGATCGGAATCAACCGCGATCTGAATCGCTACGAGTACGACTCCCTCATCCGCGTTCTTGCAACGTTTCCGCATCGCGATCTACAATGGTATGTAGATGCACTCCCCTTCCCCTCGTTGCTAGATTACTCCATAGATTGATCTTGGTGATGCGTAGAAAATTTTGAATTTCCGCTACGTTCCCGAACAATAAAAGCTTTGTTTATATGTGAACTTAAACAAAGCTTTGTTTATATGTTAACTTGTTTATATGTTAACTTAAACAAAGCTTTGTTTATATGTTAGCCTAGCTGTTAAGTAAAATTGTTTATTAACCAATTTTGTCTGTTATTTCATTTTGCAGTTTGTATGATGACATTTTGGATGTTAGGTTCCATTTTGATGCTTCAGAAATGTCTTAGCTGAAGCTCTGCAGTTCAGATGTAACATACCTGAATATGATTGCAGTGATGGAAACCCAAGGATTTAGTGAATATGATCTGCTATTTCACATTGAGAATCCAAATTTAGGGGAGAAAGGATTGGATATGGTAGAGAGTAATGCTGAGTTGCAACTAGTAAAGAGGCAGGTTGAGGAGTGTAAGGTTCTAAATTTGCTAGTGAGGGCATGTCCACCTCCTTGCAGCCAGTTTGAGAGGCAAGAATTATCCACTGTTGTGTATGAAGAGCCTGTGTTATATGATCTCAGTGAGCCACCCATCTATGCTGTTGATGAAGGAGTTGCCTTTGAAAGTCAGAGTAGCAGCTGTAGTGTAGCTCATGGTACTGGTGTTTGCACACAAGAGAGCAAGAATGTAGAAGGAAAACTGAAAGCTATTTTGGAAATAGAAGAAGAAGAGGGATATGATGGCAGTGGTGGTTCTGATTGTGAAGGTGAAGATGACAGTGATGTAAACCCTTTTTATATGGGTGATGCTGATGACATAGAGATGGATGAGGGAAAGAAACAAAGAGAGTATGATGAAATAGAAGAGGAAGAAACAGATGATGAAGAATCTGAGGAGGAAGAAGTGGTGCATTATGAGGGTGACACAGAGGTTGAGGAACCCTTTCAAATGGATGAAGATGACAAAGTTGTTTCACAGGATGAAGAAACTGTAATTGTACATGAAGAGAAGAAGAAGAAAAAACAGAAGCTTCCAGTTAGGAAAGGGCCTACAACAAGGACACATTCAAGTGTAGTTCAAGACGAGGAACCTGATTTCAAACCTTCATCTGATGAAGAAGAGAAAGGATTGTTGAAGGAGGCTGATGATGATGGTTATGAGCCATTGTCATTTGTGTTTCCAAAGAAAAGGAAGAGCAGGGCAAAGCAGAGGCCTCCTAGAAAATGGTACAATGAGAAAATGGAGGCACCACATGAGCAATTATGTCTAAAGATGTGTTTCTTGGATCAACATCAATTCAGAGAGGCTTTGTTGAACTTACACATCACTCAAGGCAGAAACTTCAAATATCATAGGAACTCAGATCAAAGAATAATTGTAGAATGCAACCAAAAACATTGCAACTTCTTTATGGTGGCAGCAGTTATAAAAGGTGAAACTACTTTTGTAATTAAGAAGATGAGAATGAAGCACACTTGCCCTATTAGTACAGAGACAACAAGGGTAAGTGCCAAGTGGCTTGCACAGAAGTATGAGTCACTGTTCAGATCTGATCTAACAACTGGCATTCAGACTTTGATTGATGCCTGCATGGAGAAGTATGGTGTGGATGTGCCCAAGTCAATGGCATATAGGGCAAAGAACCTAGCTATTTATGTTGTGCTAGGACCACAAGAAGCAATACCCTAGGTTGAAAGACTATGCTCAGACAGTGATGAATACAAACCCTGGGAGTAGAGTAGTAGTCACTACTGTAACTCCAACACCCACTGAAAAAATCCCCCATCCAGGTCCAAGATTCCACGCTATGTTCTATTGCATCAATGGAGCAAGGGAGGGGTTTCTCAAGGGGTGCAGACCATTCATTGGTTAGTTTGTTCACCTTGTGCATTAGTTACATATTGTTTCATCTTGAAATGCATTTGAATGTTTTAAATATTGAATTTGCTTGCTCATTCAGGTGTTGATGGGTGCTTCATTAAGTTAACTACTGGTGCTCAACTACTTGCTACCACTGGTAGAGATGGCAACAACAATATATACCCACTAGCATTTGGTATTGTTGGGCAAGAGGACACACCTAACTGGTGTTGGTTTCTACACCAACTTAAAATCTGCCTAGGAGGAGAAGAGGGACAGTTTGGTCCATATACAATAATGTCAGATAGACAAAAGGTATGTGCTTGCATCTTATGTCCTTGTTTCCTATATGGTTGATTTGTGCTAGATAGTAGCTTAGCTAGTTTAATTGTGTGTCCCAGGGCCTACTAAATGCAGTGAATGCTATCTTTCCTAAGTGCAACCAAAGGTTCTGCCTTAGGCATATCTATGCAAACTTCCAAAATGCTGGGTTTAGGGGGGATGATCTGAACAAGTGTATGGATAATGTTGCCTATGCATATAGTGAACACAAATTTAACATTTCAATGAATGACCTTAGAGCTGAATGTGAGGAAGCTTGGGAGTGGCTTTGTCAAATACCCAAGAAAACATGGGCAAGGCATGCATTTGACACAAACTTCAAGACTGACCATGTAGTTAACAATTTGTCTGAGGTGTTCAACAACTATGTCCTAGATGTTAGGAAGAAACCAATTAGGACAATGTGTGTTGGAATAAAGGATAAGCAGATGATGAGGTGGCATAGGAATATGGAGAGTGGAAAGAATGCTAGATGGGACATAACACCCCATTATAGTGAGAAGCTAGAGGTTGAGAAGGAGAGGGCCAAATATTGCAAACCAATTCAAGCTGGTGTGGACTTGTGGCAAGTTACAAGTGGGCAGCAAACCCATGCTGTTAACTTGCAATTGCACACATGTGGGTGCAGAAAATGGGACTGGCATCCCATGTAACCATGCCATCTCAGCAATAAACAAGGGCAAAATAAAACCAGAGGATTATGTCAGCAAGTTCTTCAAGAAAGAATTTTATGTGGCAGCTTATGAACCAATGATCTATCCAGTTCCTGGTGAGCATGACTGGACAAGGACCCCTGGTCCAGACACCACCTGCATTTAAAGTGAAGAGAGGAAGAAAGAAAGAGAAAAAGATCAAGGGGAGATTTGAAGTTCCAAAGCCTAAGGACACATCAAGAATGGGGACTATAACATGTGGCAATTGTGGACTGCAAGGACATAGGTACACAAGCTCCATGAAGCAGTTGAAGCCTGAGCTGGCTTTGAGGAAGAACAAACATGTGGTAATCCTCTTATAAGTAGTAACATGTTTTCCTTCTTGTACATTCCATTTTTTTAAGTACTAACTCATTTTCCTTCTTGTTTATGCAAGCCTCTTGCAAGGAATTCCAATGCTGGTGCTGCTGCTACTACACCAGCAGCAAGAACTTCTCACCCAGCTCCTACAACAACACCAACAGCTGGAATAGGAGGTGCTGGGAGAGGTGCTGGGAGAGGAGCTGGGACAGGTGCTGCAGCTGCAGGTGCTGGGAGAGGTGCTGCAGCTGCAGCTGCTGGGAGAGGTGCTGGGAGAGGTGTTGCACCAGGTGCTGGGAGAGGTGCTGGGAGAGGGAGAGGTACATTCTCTGCCTCAAGGCAATCTGGTCCCTCCACATCTACTGCTGGGAGAGGTGCTGGTGGTAGACATAGTGGATGGAGGAGCTACTTCTATGCAAGTGGTAACTAGATACTTCATGTGTGTGTTCTTGCATCCTATGATACAGTGTGATCTTGCTTTGGTGGTGTACTTTAAGAATCAATGCCTGGAATGGACTATCTTCATGTGATATGTTGATGAGTACTAAATATATTACTGGATATATTGCTGGATATATTGCTGGAGTTATTGATGAGTACTCATTATATTATGCAAGCCTGGATGGTTCTTTTTATGATTGATATGTTGATGAGTACTCAAAATGGAGTTATTGATACGCTGGATATATGAATGAAGTTATTGATATGTTGTCTATGCTCAAAATGATTCTTTTTATGATTGATATGTTGATGAGTACTCAAAATGGAGTTATTGATATGCTGGATATATTAGTGGAGTTATTGATATGTTGTCTATGCTCAAAATGGTCCTTTTTATCATTGATATGTTGATGAGTACTCAAAATGGAGTACTCAAAATGGTTCTTTTTATGATTGATATGGTCGACGAAACCACCTAAAGCCATCATTTTGGGTTTTGGTGGCTCGTGGTCGACGGAACCACCTAAAGCCATCAACTTTGGTCTAGGGTGGCGCCATCAACTAGGGTCTAGGGTGGCTCGGGGTCGACGGAACCACCTAAAGCCATCAACTAGGGTCTAGGGTGGCTCGGGGTCGACGAAACCACCTAAAGCCATCATTTTGCGTTTTGCTGGCTCGGGGTCGACGGAACCACCTAAAGCCATCAACTTTGGCCTAGGGTGGCTCGGTGTCGACAGAACCACCTAAAGCCATCAACTAGGGTCTAGGGTGGCTCGGGGTCGACGAAACCACCTAAAGCCATCATTTTGGGTTTTGGTGGCTCGGGGTCGACGAAACCACCTAAAGGCATCAACTTTGGTTTAGGGTTGCTCGGGGTCGACGGAACCACCTAAAGCCATCAACTAGGGTCTAGGGTGGGTCGGGGTCTGACGAAACCACCTAAAGCCATCATTTTGGGTTTTGGTGGCTCGGGGTCGACGGAACCACCTAAAGCCATCAACTTTGGTCTAGGGTGGCTCGGGGTCGACGGAACCACCTAAAGCCATCAACTAGGGTCTAGGGTGGCTCGGGGTCGACGGAACCACCTAAAGCCATCATTTTGGGTTTTGGTGGCTCGGGGTCGACGGAACCACCTAAAGCCATCAACTTTGGTCTAGGGTGGCTCGGGGTCGACGGAACCACCTAAAGCCATCAACTAGGGTCTAGGGTGGCTCGGGGTCGACGGAACCACCTAAAGCCATCATTTTGGGTTTTGGTGGCTCGGGGTCGACGGAACCACCTAAAGCCATCAACTTTGGTCTAGGGTGGCTCGGGGTCGACGGAACCACCTAAAGCCATCAACTAGGGTCTAGGGTGGCTCGGGGTCGATGAAACCACCTAAAGCCATCATTTTGGGTTTTGTTGGCTCGGGGTCGACGGAACCACCTAAAGCCATCAACTTTGGTCTAGGGTGGCTCGGGGTCGACGGAACCACCTAAAGCCATCAACTAGGGTCTAGGGTGGCTCGGGGTCGACGAAACCACCTAAAGCCATCATTTTGGGTTTTGGTGGCTCGGGGTCGACGGAACCACCTAAAGCCATCAACTTTGGTCTAGGGTGGCTTGGGGTCAACGGAACCACCTAAAGCCATCAACTAGGGTCTAGGGTGGCTCGGGGTCGACGGAACCACCTAAAGCCATCAACTAGGGTCTAGGGTGGCTCGGGGTCGACGAAACCACCTATAGCCATCATTTTGGGTTTTGGTGGCTCAGGTTTGACGGAACCACCTAAAGCCATCAACTTTGGTCTAGGGTGGCTCGGGGTCGACAAAACCACCTAAAGCCATCATTTTGGGTTTTGGTGGCTCGGGGTCGACGGAACCACCTAAAGCCATCAACTTTGGTCTAGGGTGGCTCGGGGTCGACGGAACCAGCTAAAGCCATCATTTTGGTTTTTGGTGGCTCGGGGTCGACGGAACCACCTAAAGCCATCAACTTTGGTCTAGGGTGGCTTGGGGTCGACGAAACCACCTAAAGCCATCATTTTGGGTTTTGGTGGCTCGGGGTCGACGGAACCACCTAAAGCCATCAACTTTGGTCTAGGGTGGCTCGGGGTCGACGGAACCACCTAAAGCCATCAACTAGGGTCTAGGGTGGCTCGGGGTCGACAGAACCACCTAAAGCCATCATTTTGGGTTTTGGTGGCTCGGGGTCGACGGAACCACCTAAAGCCATCAACTTTGGTCTAGGGTGGCTCGGGGTCGACGGAACCACCTAAAGCATCACTGTAACATAACAAACTATTCGTTTTGCAAATGCATTTAAGCATTTAAGCATCACTCTAACATATGTAACTATTCCTTTTGCAAATGCATTTAAGCATTTAACCATCAGTATAACATAAGCATCAGCATGTCATCATTTTCAGTCTAACATAAGCATCACTATGTCATCATTTTCAGTCTAACATTGAAAGCAGACGATACTAACTGGAGTTCAACACATTATAGGAATACACAACCATTGTTCACATTACATAGTGGAGTTCAAATGCACAATCCATCCTTTTCTCACAAAAGGATGAATAGCATAACTACTAGGTACATAAACAGCCAGAGTTCACAATTAGTACTAGAACCATACATTGCACAACCATAATTCTAAGTTACTAGGTCATTGCACAACCATCCTTCCCAAAAGGTCTGCAATGCCCACTAATCTCAATTCATCTTGTTCAGTTCTGCAAGATGGCCTGGGTCCCCTTGATCTTCTCCTTCAGCTTCTCCTCTGCCTTCATGAGCTCAGTAATCTTAAACTCTTGCATCTGCTTCTCTTCATTATGGTTTTCCTTGAGCTTCAGCAGATCAGCAACCTGGAACTTCAACTCTAGCTTCTCTTGGGTGAGCTTCTCCTCAAACTTTGTGAACTCTACATTCTTCAAGTCCAAATTCATCCTAGCCTCACTCATCAATTCCTTCTCTTTCATATTCTTCAACTTCAAGTTTTGGATGACAGTTGCTTGAGCACTTGTCAGGTTGCACAGGAGTTCATACTTCTGTTGAAGCTTCTCTGTAGCTGCATCTTTCTTTGCCATTTCTGCCTTCATACCAGCCACCAATTCAGCTCTGCATTGGTGCTGATATGTGACAGCGGACTGCAGATAATTGAAATCCACAACCCTATCCTGCTGAAAGTCCACAAGTTGATGCACATCTTTCACTAACTTGTCATAGTCTGCATCCAGCTTGTTCTTTTCTTCTGTCAAATGATGAATAGTTAAAGCACTTTGAAGATTATCATTCACCCTAGCAGACTTGCTCTCTTCAACCATTGACCAAAGCTTCAGCAATGCATTCTCCATTGTTGGGGGCCACTGCTCATCAACCCACTGAACAAACCCACAATTCTGACCTTCCTGGAAAAATTAGAAGGGCAAAATTTAATACAATACAACTACTAAGAGTACTAAGCAACAGTTAGTTCATGGCAGTACCTAATGTTGGCACTAACATTAACTGAATTTGCACAGCCATTTGCTAAGCAACAGGAGCACATTGTAAAATAAATTAATGTAATCCTACAATGGATGATCAATATATTTACCAGGCAGCAGAGTAACACTCCATTCAACTTAGAAGTTGCTAAGCAGCCATGTGCTAAGCAACAGCAGTTGCTAAGAATTGACCATTAATATAATGGAATCCTAACAGTAATAAGCAATACAATGTGAACTACTTTGCCCAGCTAAATACACTACACTAGCCTGCAGCAACAAACTAGCTAATGAGACTACCTACTGTCAGCAGTAAGCAATAGTTACTAACTGGCTCCACTGAACTTAATATTGAGCAACACTGCATTTGGAAAGAAGTGTAAATAAATAGCATGTGCACACAACAAGAGCATATATTTTAGCAAAAATGCATTCCACTGAACTTAATAATGAGCATTCCCACAATGAGCACTACAGTAGGGCACATATGACTAACAAATTTAGCATGCACATAACTGAATCACAGGTGGCAAACAAGACTCTGCCACTTTCAATGAACACATCCAGTGCTTAATCACCAAGGCAAGAAAAATACCGGCTCTACACATGCTAAGAACCTTCTCCCAGTCATTGTTCCTTCAAACGCAACAAGCCTCTCTGATGGCTTCCCATGCTTCTCGCAGAACACCATCAGATCTAGCTCAAGGCCCTTGTAATCCGGGTCCTCAAGTGAGAAAGGCACCTGCACAGTCAAAAGCACAGCACGAGGACACAGCAAATCAAACGAAATCCTCACAACAAAGACCACCTACACACAAAAATCCCCAAATTTCCTAAACCTAACCCTAACCCTAGATCCAATGGCGTAACTTACCTGGTTCAACCCATCGGTGGAGGTTTCGGAGTACATGTACTGGAGGCTTGAGTTGTCATCGATGCTCTCGTCCTCCAGAACCATGGCTGCGGCGGCGTGGTGTGGCGGCCGGCGGTGGCGGGCGCAGGCGACGGCGAGGCAGAGAGCA
The DNA here is from genome assembly GCF_002575655.3 of Aegilops tauschii subsp. strangulata. Lineage (NCBI taxonomy): Eukaryota > Viridiplantae > Streptophyta > Magnoliopsida > Poales > Poaceae > Aegilops > Aegilops tauschii. Next base: position 603,923,405 of record NC_053037.3, read on the forward strand.
GGAAGCAAGGAAGAAGAAGGCGAGCGGGGTCGTGCTCGGGTCTGGCTCGGTCGCACAGCCGCGACTATAACGGTGCGAGCCGGCCTCGTCCTAGTCAGCGCGCGGGCACGCGCGCCCTGGCCAGCGTGGCGCCTGACGAGCGGGCCCAACCGGTCAGTTTTTCTGTCAATACGTATAAAACACACTTTTAGTCTTTTTTGCAACGGCTCGCTCCAATCTTGGTACTGACACGTAAAAATTACCAATCTTGGTACCAATCTGCTTCCAATGCCCCAATTGTGGTACTTCTGTGCAATTTACTCGATCACGAGGCACAAGTCACTAGAGGCCTTGGCGGTGAACTTGGGTAGGTTGAGGTAGCGGTAGGAAAAGGGGTCACGAACACACTAGGACCCCCCTTCCTCCCCGTGTCTGACGCCCGACAATGGTGAATGGGAATTTGAGAGTGCTAGACCTGTGGATTGTGGTAGGGTGGAAACCCCAAGGTGAGTCGACGCGACTATGCCAATGATTGTAAAGAGGGTTGTTAATGCTCAGTGGCGCGAAGCAGAAACATCATTGCCAAAGATTGGGTAGAATTAGGACTAGAGGTGGCGGCCACTCACAATGATTGCATAGGACGCAGCGGGCAGCCGTCGTGGACTCGGTCGTTAAGAGCAACTCCAATGGGGCGACCCATTTCGTCCGCGGTCGTCCACTTGGGTCGGCGCGGACAGAAAAGGCGGCCCAACGCACCGACCCAAACGGATGCGCGTCCGTTTTTCGTCCACGGGCGACCCATTCCCGGCCCATTTTTTAGCCTGATTTGCGTCGGCGCGGACACGCGACGGACGCGCGCGCTCGCCTACTCCTGTCCCCTGGCCCGCTGGTCTGTGGCACATTGGCTCCCCTCTCACCCCCTCCCCCCGGCCAACAAGCAACCCTCGCCCCGCCTCCTCCGTCACCGACCCCGCCGCCCATTTTTTCCGGTGACTCTTCCAGCTGCCGCTGCCTCCACATCCGCCCAGCAACTATGCCCCTTCCCCCCGTCGCCCGCCGCCGCCGTTTTGCCGCCGGGGAGCAAACTGGTTCCCGCCGCCATTTCCCCAACTGCACAGTCGCCCGCGACCAAGAAGACGCCTCGCCGCCCCCGCCACATCCGACCGGCACGCTTGTCGGACGCCGGCAGGGCAGCTAGCTGGTCTGTGGGCGCCGCGTCTCCCCTCGCCGGCTATCTCCTTCTTCGACGCCCGCAAGCTGTTCGACAGTTTGCCAAGGTACGAAAATGGACTCCGCCGACAAGTTCTTTTTCCACAATTTCCTTTGTGACTCCGACGATTCGTCGTCCGACGACGAGGAGGAGGTATTGGCTGCCGTGTTGGTCCATCGCCACCTCAACAACCAGCGGCCGTTGTTCCGTGGCTCCATTCCGGGCCACCTTCCGGCGTTGAGTCGCAACTGAGAGAGTGGGCATTTCCTTCTTTGGAAGGACTACTTTGATACAACGAACCCATTGTTCAAACATCACAAATTCCCCCGCCGGTTCCGTATGAGTAGGCATGTTTTCAACCGTATTAGAGAGGGAGTGGTCGGCTATGATGACTACTTCGAGTGCAAAGAGGATGCCGTCGGCAAGATTGCTTTCTCCGCTTATCAGAAATGCACTGCCGCCATCCGAATGATTGCATACGGAGTGCTCGGTGATCTCATTGACGAGTACGTCCGTATGAGCGAGTCTACATGCCTAGAGTTCCTGTATAAGTTCTGCAAGGCTGTGATTTCTGTGTTTGGCCCTGAGTACTTGAGAGAGCCGACAGCTGAAGATACAGCCCGTTTGTTGGCGATGAATGCCAGCAGGGGCTTCCCGGGGATGCTTGGCAGCATAGACTCCATGCACTGGGAGTGGAAGAACTACCCTTCTGCTTGGCAAGGGTAGTATAAGGGACATGTCAGGGCTTGCACTGTGATACTAGAGGCCGTGGCGTCTCAAGATCTCTGGATCTGGCACTCTTTCTTTGGCATGGCTGGATCACACAATGATATCAACGTGCTTCAGCGCTCGCCGGTGTTTGCTAGGCTTGCCGAAGGCAACAGCCCACCGGTGAACTTTACTGTCAACGGCCACAACTACGACAAAGGGTACTATTTGGGTGACGGTATCTATCCTCAGTGGACCACTATTGTCAAGACAATACCCAACCCTGTCGGAGAGAAAAGGAAAAGATTTGCCCAAGAGCAAGAGAGTGCTAGAAAGGATGTCGAGCGTGCCTTTGGTGTTTTGCAATCTCGATGGGGCATCGTTCGGTATCCTGCTAATACTTGGAGCACGCAGAAACTATGGGAGGTGATGACTGCTTGTGTGATCATGCACAATATGATCGTAGAAGACGAGCGCCCGGAACGTCTGTACGATCAAGGCTTTCAGTTTGAGGGTGAGAATGTTGTGCCTGAGCATGGAGTAGCGGCAACATTTGAGCAGTTCACTCAGTTTCATGAAGACATGCTTGATTGGGAAACTCACGTGCAACTGCAAAATGATTTGGTTGAGCATATGTGGACTCATGTTGGCAACCAATAGATGTATCTTCTTTTATTCGTTTGCAAAACTATGTGAAACATTTTTATTTGTATTTGGCTTGTAAAACGATACTATTTATTTGGGCGGCCAGACTATTTTGCTTGTTGAACACTTTCCTTTCACAATATGTTTGAATATAAATCAATGTAAAATTGGGCGGCCAGCCGGCCACGCCTGCACATATCGGTCGGCGCGTTGGGCGCGCTGCCGACCCATATGAAAAACAAGGCGGATGCTGGGCGGGCGGCCGACCCAAACGGACAAAAAGCGGACGAAATCGCCGTCCGTTTGGGTCGGCCCGTTGGAGTTGCTCTAAGGTGGGATTGGCGTGATGTGTGGATATATATACAAAGGAGGTTAGGATTTTCACTATGCAGTTATTTCCTCCAATGGTTACCCAATATCTCGTTGACCCCTGAGAAATGGTATTACCATTCAAAAATTCCAGATGAATTTGAATTTAAACGCTTAGATTTGTCAAATAGCGTCCTTACGTTTATTTTATCTCCTCTTCTCCCATGAGGGTTCGGAGACACGCCCTCGGGGAGAAAAAAGATGTGTGAACTGTCCAATGGAACACATTGTAGCATATTGATACATTACGTTAAAACATATAAACATTGTGATGCAAACAAAAGTGAAATTTAAAAATTATTTTAATAATTTCTAACAACCCCCCCCCCCCCCCCACACACACACACACACAAAGCGTATGAGATTAACCGGAAACTAGTTCATTCGGGTGCTACCAAAAAAGGGTATCAAGGAAAAAAACATGAAATACCCTAGTGTAACAATTACACATATCCTTTATACCTAAGTGAGTGATCCCCACTAAGTTATTTATTTTAACATGCAAGCATGTCACATTACCATACAATTATGGATGGGTAATGACCGATCTTAACATGCAACCTTGCATGGGAAAAGACCCACCACCAAATGCAACCATGCTTGGAAAAAATATTTTTTATTCTATTATTCTAATTATATCCATTAAATATTTTTTTAGCTATACATAATCAAATATAATAAGTCTTATGTATGTTTAATTTGGATTCACATGTTATTAATCTAAATATTTATATTTCACACAATCAAATCTCATTGAAATATATTGCAAATGTTTCTCTCATCAACAGGTTGGGCCCTCCTTGGCAAGATGGCATCAAAGATTAGGACATCCATCATTGGTCATAGTTAAGCAAGTAGTGAATAAAGGCAATCTTGTGTTGTCTCATATTCAAAGTGAAGAGTCTGTTTGTGATGCTTGTCAATGTGCCAAGAGTCATCAACTCCTTTATCCTAAGCCTACTAGTGTGTCTCGTGCTCCTTTAGAGCTTATTTGCATTGATGTATGGGGTCTTGCAAGAGATTCTTTTGGAAGAAAGAAATACTATGTTAGTTTTATTGATGACTTTAGTAAATTTATTTTCTCAAATTCAAATCTGAAGTCTTCACTATTTTCCATAGTAATTAATTAGGTTAATTAAGGTTATGCCCTAAAACTAATTTTATATGAGCTAACAGGAATGACTAATAGCATGATTGGAAACTAAGTGTTGTTCTGGTCAAATTACATATATAAATTGTTTTAATCTTAGTGATGCTTGCAAAGTTATAGCATGATCATTTTAACATATTCTCTGTAAATAATGAAGACCAAGGACCTAAACAGGCTGAAAATAGAATGAACTCGGTCTACTGCAGCTGATCGCGGAATACTACCAGCGCCCGGGTGCGCGCGATATTGGATACAGAAGTTGGGCCGCAGCCCAACAGATAGAGAGAAAGAAGAGGGACTTAATACTGGACAACGGGTTATTAAAAAAACACCAGGGGCTTTCTATAAAATGTATGATGGCGGAAACACTTCATGCTTTATTGGTAGGTATAGATTATTGTTTATATGGGTCTAAAGTCCATCTATAATCAATAATTCAATAGCATAGAGTTGAGTTGACAAGGACATGATCTGAGTTTAGCCGCGTGGTCTGACAGTACAAGAATGACATGGAACAGGGGGACTTAAGGCAGAATGTTGCAGCCTCGCACATGGTAGTACTCCGACCGGGCCAGCCCATGCAGGAGCTATGACCGGTGTAAAAAAAATGCTAAGCGTAAGCTAGGAATCAAGCTCACAATCGCGCCGTCATACACAAAGGTAGCTAGCTACTATGGCTGTATACGCTACGTGATTACTTTAGAACTAGCTATAACCACAGATTGGATTATTTTGCCTTTTCTTAATCATTTCTTGAAAGTTCCGAATAAATCTTAAAGATATTATGAACGTACGTGCATAAGTTTTTAAAATTTGTGGACAATTTTTGAATCTGTAATCAAAGTTTAAGAGCGGGAACAATTTTTGAAGTTGTGAAAAACTTTTGAAAAAATGATTTTTTTTAAATTTCTGACCAATTTTCATAAACATGAACATGTTTTTAAAAATGTGAACAATTTTTAAATTTTAAAAAAAAATTAAAAACAGAATTTTTTTGTAAATTAGTTAACAAATCTTCAGACATGGGAACATTTTTAAAAATTCTGAACAATTTTGGTCAATCACAAAAAAGTTTGAGAAAACAGGAATAATTTGTAAATTTTATTTAACTTTGGTAAAATCAAACACTTTTTGCATTTGTGAACAAAGCTTGAAAAACGGAACATTTTTAAAAGTTCAAACAATTTTTGACAATCATGAACACGTTTTCAAAAAATGTGAACACCTTTTGAATTTCTGAACAAATTCTAAGAACGAGAACATTTTTTAAATTTGTGAACAAATCTTGATAACGGGAACATTTTACTAAATTTAAAACATTTTTTGTGAATCTCACACAAAATATTTAGAAATCACAATTTATTTCGAAATTCCAAACAATTTTCCAAATTAGCAACAAAAATCAAAATTGTGAATAAAATTTGAAAATAGGAACAACTTTTTGAACTCCGAAAAATATTTGAAATTTCCATTTTTTTGGAAAAAGTAAAAGTAAACATGAAAAGAAAAACTAAAATGAAAAGAGAACAGAAGACTTTTCCTTTCTATATCGAGGTTTGCTTTTTGTTTTGTTTCTATTTTACTTATATTTATATTCCACAAAATGCACCATATTTATATTTGCTATGTTTAGTTTACAGCAAATGTTTACCATGTATACAAAAGTTTCAAGGAGTGTTTAAATTTGGTACTCACAGTTTTAGAAAAATTTCCGTGATACTTTTTTAACTGTTTTTGCAGTGTTAGAAAATTTTTATGCGTATAAAAATGTTCGCCCGTTTCAAAAATATGTTTGTAATGTTTTAAAATTTTCTTTTCAATTAAAAAAATATTCGTGTGATTTAAAAAAATTACATACCAAAATGTTCATGATTTTTTTTTGAACTTCATACATTTTCGAGAATGTTTAAAAATTTAAAAAATATTCAAATATTTTTTTAGAAGATCGCACCACTCAAAAATATTCATGACTTCATAAAAAAATCACACATTTCAAAAATATGATCGTTGCATTTAAAATGATTTAATGGCTTAAAATGTTTACATAATTTTTTTAAAATCGTACCATTCATATAATTTTTTGTGGCATTCTTTTGAAAACCGATTGAAAAAGACACAAAAAGTAATTAAAAAACTATTGAAACCAATTAGGAAAACCAGAATCAAATGGGAAGGAAAAAGCAATAGAAAACCGTAAGAAACAATAGAGAGCACACAAAAAAAGAAAAAAAAATGCACAAAAGGTTCTATAACCAGTTTCATATAAACCTGTGATTCGGCGGGCCACTAAGGGAAACCTCTGAGACGAGGCTATCTTTCGTCTTGAAGTAAGTGACATAAATCCTTTAGGAAAAAAGCCTAATGTTTCTTATGAATCTAAGGAGCCTTATGAGCATTTGTTTAGTGTGTTTTGGTTTAGGCCATTTTTAGATTGATTTTATGCAGATGTGGGGAACTTCTTACAATAATATTGTGAACCCCATATTTTGACATAAGTAGATGAATCAATGGCATTGGTGGAGTCAGTCGATCAATTGATAAAAAATATGGCATTGGTGGATTATGAAAGACTAGGGAAACATATCATTTCATGGATCAGAATGGATCATTACTGCAAAACAAAGTGCGCTCGTGGAATTTAGTTGTAATGTTCATTTCAACTTAGATAGATGGAATTATGTTTTACTTGGTTCTCGCATCCATTTGTTTGATTGATCGGCGAGTTTTATTCCACGTAGTAGTATTGCGTATGTACGTAACAGATGCACCGGCCAAAGGCCCAGACCAAACCAAAGCAACATTCACCTATATTACTACCAAAAAGAATTGCATGCATTGATAAGGTCTCAGCGGGCGTCGATGGAGTTTGAAAGTATAGCATACATGATCGAGTCTAGCGGTGCGGACCCCGTGGTATGAGCATGAGATGGTATACATTTTTTGCCTGGCCAGGCTAGCCTCGTGCATGCCTGTTTGGTTCCCTTCCTCGCCTGCTCTTTTGTCCTTTAGTGATTATCAAATTGCAATTGCTACTACTGTCCCTCCATTAGCGCCAGGCACATAGCCAGGCGTGGCAGACCAGATGCCTGGGCCAGGCTAATCACACTGCCTGGGTCTAGATATATTATTTTATTTGACTTTTTTAATCAAGCCAGGCAACCATGAAGCTAGGGCACGCCAGGCCAGGCAGTCTTTTTGTCCATTAGGGTACCAACCAAACAAAAGCCAGGCACAAACCAGGGACGTCTCAGGCCAGGCCAGCAATGTTGTGGACTCCAACCAAACTGACCCGAAGTCCATGGCCTGGATTCAGCATCTGCATATATCTTTATCTTCCATCCAAGACTTCTTCGGCCATATCTATCTATCTATCTATCTATCTTTGTCTAAAAAAATCTTTGCGCAAAAAAAGGTCCCCAATAGCCAGTGAATGTTTGCTGGGAGGGTGGCATCTGCGAACGTTTTTGCTGGCAGTTTCTTCAGAGACACATAGCAACTTCTTCAGAGGTGCATGCCAGTTTCTAGAAAGAAGAAAATTTTGCGGCAAAAAGGAAAGAAATTGCCATATGCTACCACCTCAAAATTCCATCAAAAAACATTCGCTTGGCATCCCCTCCCAGCGAATATTCGCCAGTTAGTATTTCTCATAAATATATATATCTCGTAGACACCTTGTTGTGTATTTTTTAATTTTTCAGAGAAGATATGCCAGAAGAATAAGAATATATTCTTTATATATAAGCCAATTAATCTTGGTGTACCTAAAAGGATATAATATAGAGATAGATTGGAAAGTTGCTAATTTCGTAGGCATGACCGGGCGGTGGTTTAGTGTGAACGTATACGGTGGTCAATGTTTTCCCTGCCTGCTGTCTATTCAGATTTAGCTTGATTAGTTACTAAATTCGTACTGATGTCCCGATAGGAGTATTAAGTACGTGCCAAACTAAGGTGTCCGGTTGAGAAGTTTTTTTTTTCTAATCACGGTACAGGCTAAAACAGGCAGCAATTGACTACCAGCTGATTTTGCGCGTTCTTCATCAAATGGTATATGATTGGAAATTAACTTTTTTGGGGGTGGATGTTGGAAATTACCTTTTTGAGCAACTTTTTGGTGCTTGGAGTTGGACTCCCTCCGCCGGGCCCAACTGTCCATTTGAAAGGGTTAGTAGTTTTTTTCTTTTGGGGTGAGAGGAAAGGGTTAGTAGCTATACATGTAGAAGTCAAACTTGTTTCAAGGTTTCTAGCCTGTGGATGGAGGCACACGGAATCTGTAAATAAAACATGATGGTGCTTATGCAAAAACAACCATGTTACAAATTGACTAGGTAGTATCATGTTAACACGTTTACGTAGGCAAAATTTATTATTGCCATGCCAAACTTGATGATTCATTTGTGTAAATGAACCCCGTCATGCGATGTTGCATTGTCTCCTTACATGTGTAATACTTCTAGCCGTCACAGACGTCGCAGACACAAAAGATGAAGGGGATAAAGCCAGTACAATAAGCATTCCTGACACGATGTCCTTCGTAGTCTCTAATGCAGTTTTTCCTACAATATTTTCTTATGCAGCCTATCTCCAAAGTACGGTGCTCTTTGCAGCTGTTCTCTGCAAGGAAACAAAATATTAGCCGTCAAACACTACATATAAGCTGATGTATTTTCAGAGCCCCACCGAAGCCAAGACCAGAGAAATTAAGGCCTTGAAGGAGATACAAACGCCCTGTAATTTATGTGACATATGCTAGCGTATTCTATCAGCACGTACATTTTGAAACTGGCTACAACGGACCATGGAAACACATTTCCACATTGCCGTATTTTCAAAGAAATACCCGAAGTTGCTTGTTGGAATACGTGCAGTACTAGCACGTTTTAGAGCAAGAAGACTGCATAATATACTTTGTTCTTTGAAACAAGCCAGTGTGAAAATAGCAATTTCGCTGATAACAATACGCATCTTTGACAGAAAATAGAATAATACGGATAAAAAATCCATGCTTGTTTTGTTTGTAATGGCATGATTTGTTTCCACTTGGAACTGTTAATATATCAGAATGTTTTGATGCGCTTTTCTGCCAGAGATCTAAAACTAATGCTGCTATTTGGCTTGGCAAAAACAGAGAACACCAGAAGAGAGACAAGAGGGGGAGGCAGTGAGCAATACCAGCATGTGTGCAGTTTCCTAGCAGCAGAAGCACCATGAGAAAGCATAGAGTAGTTTTCCCCTCCATACGTGAAATGCCTAAACTTGTCCGTGCTCTTGTTTGTGTATCTCTCTCCTTTGGGTTTGGGTTTGAGGTAGCATATGCAACGGCATCCTTATATAGGCCTCTACAAAATCTAGTTTTAATTACTCAATTTTCTCAAGATCATCCAGATTTTTTCACGTAAATTCCATAGGTACAGATTTCTATTGCATTTATTATTTGCACAATCAATTTTGGTAAGAGCAATGAGAATTGTCCACATTAATATTCTCATTAGCTGTCTCCTCAAGGTAGTAGATTTTGCCAGATTGTTTTTCTTTATTATCATTAGCTGTCTCCTCAAGGTAGTAGATTTGGCCAGATTTTTTCTTTATTCTCATTATCTATCTCATTATGCCCATGGACCAGAATAACTGACGACCAATCACCAGGGAGTTGGTCCCATCGAACGATTTTGTTCGCCAGGGGAGCAGCTCCCAGCAAACATTTCGTCTCGTTCGCTAGGGGCTGGCCAATGTGAACCGTGATTGGCCTAAAGGGCCCAGTTAACTGTTTTCTATTTAAAAATTGCCATAAAAATATTTCTTATAAAAAAAGGAGAAAAATTTAAATTTAAAAAATGTGTGCTCTGAATTATGAAAAATGCCATGCTACTTTATAAAACAACTATTTCTCTTATTTATTGAAAAAGGTCGTGTGATCTAGAAAAATAAAATTGCAATGCTAGACTTTAAAACTGCCATCTCTAGATAGAAAATGCCATTAGAAAAATATAAAAAAATTCAAATGGAAAACATGAGAAACATGTAAATTTATAAAAACACTTTGCTCTGAGAAAATTTGAAAATTGCCTAGCTACTTTATAAAACTGTCATTTCTCTAATTTACAGATTTATTATGATGATACAAAATGCCACGCCAATAAAAATGTAAAACTGCCATCCTCTTAACAATAAAACGCCATCATCTTGATAAAAAAATCATGCCAATAATAATAATAATGCCATGCTCTCAAACAATAAAGCAATCATCCTGTTAAAAATAAAACTGCCATCCTCCTAATAAGAAAAATGCCATGTTATTAATAATTAAAAAGCCACACTCTTAATCATAAAAATACCATCCTCTTGACAATAAAAAAACATGTTACTAATAATAAAAATGTCATGCTCTTATTAATAAATTCGTCATCCTCTTAATCTGAATAATAAAAATGGCATGTTATTAAAATGACATACTCTTCATAAATATAATTGGCTTCCTCTTGATAATAAAAATTCTATGCTCTTAATAATAAAAATGCAACTCTTAAAAACATGGCAAGTTTATAAAAAAGCCTCTTCTAAAAAACATGGCAAGTTTTAAAAATGTGTTCTCTAAAAACCTGTGAGCTTTTAGGATTTGTAATGGTACATGGCAATGAAATAGGGATTTCATTCTTTCAGAAAAGGGAGAATTCAAATTTTTTTGGAATTTTGCAGCCCAATTTACAAATAAAAAGTAAATTTAATACAATGGAACTTCAAGTACATAAAGTTATTTAAGCACATGTGTTCACCACACCCACTTCGGTTCAAGTGGCAGGTGGGTTGAGATGGTGGCACATCGACGACTCTTTCTAATGACAGTAACGGTTGTTCCATGGTGCAGGGTCCTCCGCGTAGTTTTCATTATGCTATAATAGATTTTCATTATGCTATGCTAGATTTTTGTCAACAAGTGAAAGTCACAAATGCAGAAATACCCATCAGTGGTGGGCGCCAAAAGCCTAGTAGTGACGGACGAAGCTCTCAAGGGCGCTCCACTGGTAACATGGCAACAGTGGCGGTTGAAAACTAGCACACGCTCTCACATAGTCGGCCAGGCAAAATATATTAGTTGTCATGGCTCTGTCATGGCAGCGTTGATACACATTACTTCACCAGGGTAAATTGACATAGTTATATAATTCTTAACAAAGAAAAAACTAACTAGCACTTCAAATTTGTTGAACTTTACAAACTAACAAGAGTATATAGCATCCATCTTAACATACAAACTAAGAGCTCATGGACTTGGACCTTATTTCTATAGAAGGTCAATGAGAAATATCATTTGCAAGTTGTTGTTGCTATTGTTTATCATCATGATTACCACTTGTATGTCGACCCTTAGTCATCTCTTTTCCGTCAGAAACATCCGTCAGCCAGCCTCATATAACAATATGCGGTCATCTATTTTCGTCTTGTACTAAATGGTGGTGACAAGCCATGTTGCTCCAAGGCGTACTCCACCTCTGCCGACGGCCGGGATGTCCTGCATGAAAATCATCTTCATAGGTAATTGTAAGATCCCCGTGATTAAATGCAAATAGAGCACACAATGTTAGACATCTTGCCATATAGTGTTATGAACAAAAAAGAGGAAATAATACAAAACATACCATGATGTGTTCTACGATGCCGGTCTTAGTTGAATGGTGTATAAAGGGCCTCCCAAATAGTGCACACTTGATGGTAGGATCACAATGAGATTGACGTTCTCATCCTTAGTTAGCGGCTCCATTATTTGAGGGAAAATTGGAGAATTGTATGGACCATCACCATAATCATCTTTGCTATCCTCATCATATTGTTCATCCTCATCATCTTGATTATCCCCGTCTGCCTGATTATCGTCATCCTGGCTATCATGATCATCCTCGCTATCCTCATCTTGGCTATCCTCGCCATCCTAGTCATATATCCTCATCATCTTCGTGAGGCTCATCATCTTGGTTGGAGAAATAGATAGTCCTTAACTTGTTTATCGCTCCTTCTATGGAAATTGAACCGCTGTGAAAATAGCAATTTCTCCAATAACAATACGCGTCTTTGTCATAAAATAGAATAATACGCATTTAAAAATCATGTTTTTTTGTTTGAAATTGCACAATTTGTTTCTACTTGGAACTGTTAATATATCAGGATGTTTTGATGCGCTTTTCTGCCAGAGATCTAGAGTTAATGCTGCTATTTGGCTTGGCAAAAACAGAGAACACTAAAGGAGAGACAAGAGGGAGAGGCGGCAAGCAAATACCAGCATGAGCAAAATTTTCTAGGAGCAGAAGCACCATGAGAAATCATAGAGTAGTTTTCTCCTCCACATGTGGAATGCCTAAGCTTGTCCGTGCTCTTTTTGTGTATTCTCCTTTTGACTTGGGTGTGAGGTAGCATATATATGGGCCTTTACAAAATCTCGTTTTAATTACTCAATTTTTGCAAGATAATGTAGATTTTATAACATAAATTCCGTTGGTACGGATTTCTATTGTATTTATTGTTTACACACTCAATTTTGGCAATACCAATCAGATTTGTACAATATTAACATTCTCATTAGATGTCTACTCAAGGTAGTAGATTTAGCCAGATTTTTTCTTTATTCTCATTAGCTGTCTCCTCGAGGTAGCAGATTTGGCCAGATTTATTTTTTATTCTCATTAACTATCTCATTATACCGATATCTATTTATCTAAGGAAATGTTTGAAGGAAATATGCCCTAGATGCAATAATAAAGTTATTATTTATTTCCTCATATCATGATAAATGTTTATTATTCATGCTAGAATTGTATTAACCAGAAACTTAGTACATGAGTGAATACATAGACAAACAGAGTGTCACTAGTATGCCTCTACTTGACTAGCTCGTTGATCAAAGATGGTTGAGTTTCCTAGACATTGACATGAGTTGTCATTTGATTAACGGGATCACATCATTAGGAGTATGATGTGATTGACTTGACCCATTCCGTTAGCTTAGCACTTGATCGTTTAGTATGTTGCTATTGCTTTCTTCATGACTTATACATGTTCCTATGACTATGAGATTATGCAACTCCCGATTACCGGAGGAACACTTTGTGTGCTACCAAACATCACAACGTAACTGGGTGATTATAAAGGTGCTCTACAGGTGTCTCCGATGGTACTTGTTGAGTTGCATAGATCGAGACTAGGATTTGTCACTCCGATTATCGGAGAGGTATCTCTAGGCCCTCTCGGTAATGCACATCACAATAAGCCTTGCAAGCAATGTGACTAATGAGTTAGTTACAGGATGATGCATTACGCAATGAGGAAAGAGACTTGCCGGTAACGAGATTGAGCTAGGTATTGAGATACCGACGATCGAATCTCGGGCAAGTAACATACTGATGACAAAGGGAACAACATATGTTGTTATGCGGTTTGACCGATAAAGATATTCGTAGAATATGTAGGAGCCAATATGAGCATCCAGGTTCCGCTATTGGTTATTGACCGGAGACGTGTCTCGGTCATGTCTACATAGTTCTCGAACCCGTAGGGTCCGCACGCTTAAAGTTCGGTGATGATCGGTATTATGAGTTTTTGTGTTTTGATGTACCGAAGGTAGTTCGGAGTCCCATATATGATCACGTACATCATGAGGAGTCTCGAAATGCTCGAGACGTAAAGATCGATATATTGGACGACTATATTCGGACACCGGAAGTGTTCCGGGTGGTTTCGGAGAAAACCGGAGTGCCGGAGGGTTACCGGAACCCCCCGGGAGAAATAGTGGGCCTTATGGGCCTTAATGGAGAGAGAGATGGCTGGCCTAGGGCAGGCCGCGCGCCCCTCCCCCTCTGGTCTGAAATGGACTAGGAGAGGGGGGCGGCGCCCCCCTTTCCTTCTCCCTCTCCCCCTTCCTTTCCCCCTCCTAGTAGGAGTAGGAAAGAGGGGAGTCCTAATCCTACTAGGAGGAGGACTCCTCCTCCTGGCACGCCCACAAGGTGCCGGCCGGCCTCCCCCTTGATCCTTTATATACGGGGGTAGGGGGGCACCTCTAGACACACAACTTGATCTGTTGATCTCTCCCAGCCATGTGCGGTGCCCCCCTCCACCATAATCCACCTTGATCATATCGTAGCGGTGCTTAGGCGAAGCCCTGCGTCGGTAGCATCATCATCACCGTCATCACGCCGTCGTGCTGACGAAACTCTCCGGCGAAGCTTTGCTGGATCGAAGCTCGCGGGACGTCATCGAGCTGAACGTGTGCTGAACTCGGAGGTGTCGTGCGTTCGGTACTTGGATCGGTCGGATCGTGAAGACGTACGACTACATCAACTTCGTTGTGCTAACGCTTCCGCTTTCGGGCTACGAGGGTACGTGGACAACACTCTTCCCTCTCGTTGCTATGCATCACCATGATCTTGCGTGTGCGTAGGAATTTTTTTGAAATTACTACGTTCCCCAATAGTGGCATCCGAGTCAGGTTTATGTGTAGATGTTATATGCACGAGTAGAACACAAGTGAGTTGTGGGCGATACAAGTCATACTGCTTACCAGCATGTCATACTTTGGTTCGGCGGTATTGTTGGATGAAGCGGCCCGGACCGACATTACGCGTACGCTTACGCGAGACTGGTTCTATCGACGTGCTTTGCACACAGGTGGCTGGCGGGTGTCAGTTTCTCCAACTTTAGTTGAACCGAGTGTGACTACGCCCGGTCCTTGTGAAGGTTAAAACAGCAATAACTTGACGAAATATCGTTGTGGTTTTGATGCGTAGGTAAGAACGGTTCTTGCTCAGCCCGTAGCAGCCACGTAAAACTTGCAACAACAAAGTAGAGGACGTCTAACTTGTTTTTGCAGGGCATGTTGTGATGTGATATGGTCAAGGCATGATGCTATATTTTATTGTATGAGATGATCATGTTTTGTAACCGAGTTATCGGCAACTGGCAGGAGCCATATAGTTGTCGCTTTATTGTATGCAATGCAATCGCCCTGTAATTGCTTTACTTTATCACTAAGCGGTAGCGATAGTCGTAGAAGCAATAGTTGGCGAGACGACAACGATGCTACGATGGAGATCAAGGTGTCGCGCCAGTGACGATGGTGATCATGACGGTGCTTTGGAGATGGAGATCAAAGGCACAAGATGATGATGGCCATATCATATCACTTATATTGATTGCATGTGATGTTTATCCTTTAGGCATCTTATTTTGCTTAGTTCAACGGTAGCATTATAAGATGATCTCTCACTAAATTTCAAGGTACAAGTGTGCTCCCTGAGTATGCACCGTTGCGACAGTTCGTCGTGCCGAGACACCACGTGATGATCGGGTGTGATAAGCTCTACGTTCACATACAACGGGTGCAAGCCAGTTTTGCACACGCAGAATACTCGTGTTAAACTTGACGAGCCTAGCATATGCAGATATGGCCTCGAAACACTGGAGACCGAAAGGTCGAGCGTGAATCATATAGTAGATATGATCAACATAGTGATGTTCACCATTGAAAACTACTCCATCTCACGTGATGATCGGACATGGTTTAGTTGATTTGGATCACGTGATCATTTAGATGACTAGAGGGATGTCTATCTAAGTGGGAGTTCTTAAGTAATATGATTAATTGAACTTTAATTTATCATGAACTTAGTCCTGGTAGTATTAGCATATCTATGTTGTAGATCAATAGCTCGCGATGTAGCTCCCCGTTCATTTTATATGTTCCTAGAGAAATATAAGTTGAAAGATGATAGTAGCAATGATGCGGACTTGGTCCGTGATCTGAGGATTTTCCTCCTTGCTGCACAGAAGAATTATGTCCTTGATGCACCGCTAGGGGAGACCTATTGCAGGAGCAGATGCAGACATTATGAACGTTTTGACAAAAGCTCGGTATGATGACTACTTGATAGTTTAGTGCACCATGCTTTACGGCTTAGAACCGGGACTTCAAAAATGTTTTGAACACCACGGAGCATATAAGATGTTCCAAGAGTTGAAATTGGTGTTTCATACTCATGCCCGTGTCAACAAGTATGAGACCTCTGACAGTACTTTGCCTACAAGATGGAGGAGAATAGCTCAACCAGTGAGAATGTGCTCAGATTGTCTGGGTACTACAATTGCTTGAATCAAGTGGGAGTTAATCTTCCAGATAAGATAGTAATTGACAAAGTTCTCTATTCACTCTCAGCAAGTTACTAGAACTTCGTGATGAACTATAATATGCAAGGGATGACGAAAACAATTCCCAAGCTCTTCGCGATGCTAAAATCGGCGAAGGTAGAAATCAAGAAAAACATCAAGTGTTGATGGTTGACAAGACCACTAGTTTCAAGAAAAAGGGCAAAGGGAAGAAGGGGAACTTCAAGAAGAACGGCAAGCAAGTTGCTGCTCAAGTGAAGAAGCCCAAGTCTGGACCTAAGCCTGAGACTAAGTGCTTCTACTGCAAAGGGACTGGTCACTGGAAGCGGAACTACCCCAAGTATTTGGCGGATAAGAAGGATGGCAAAGTGAACAAAGGTATATTTGATATACATGTTATTGATGTGTACTTTACTAGTGTTTATAGCAACCCCTCAGTATTTGATACTAGTTCAGTTGCTAAGAGTAGTAACTCGAAACAGGAGTTGCAAAATAAACAGAGACTAGTTAAGGGCGAGGTGATGATGTGTGTTGGAAGTGATTCCAAGGTTGATAAGATCACCATCGCACACTCCCTTTACCTTCGGGATTAGTGTTGAACCTAAATAAATGTTATTTGGTGTTTGCGTTGAGCATGAATATGATTTGATCGTGTTTATTGCAATACGGTTATTCATTTAAGTCAGAGAATAACTGTTGTTATGTTTACATGAATAATACCTTCTATGGTCATACACCCGATGAAAATGGTTTGTTGGATCTTGATCGTAGTGAAACACATATTCATAATATTGAAACCAAAAGATGCAAAGTTAATAATGATAGTGCAACTTGTTTGTGGCCCTGCCGTTTAGGTCATATTGGTGTAAAGCACATGAAGAAACTCCATGCTGATGGGCTTTTGGAATAATTTGATTATGCATCACTTTATGCTTGCGAACCATGCCTCATGGGCAAGATGACTAGAATGCCGTTCTTCGGAACAATGGAGCAAGCTACTAACTTATTGGAAATAATACATACTAATGTATGCAGTCCAATGAGTGTTAAGGCTCGCGGCAAGTATCGTTATTTCTGACCTTCACAGATGATTTTAGCAGATATGGGTATATCTACTTGATGAAACACAAGTCTGAAACATTTGAAAAGTTCAAAGAATTTCAGAGTGAAGTGGAGAATCATCGTAACAACAAAATAAAAGTTTCTACGATATGATCGCAGAGGTAGAATATTTGAGTTACGAGTTTGGCCTTCAGTTAAAACAATGTGAAATAGTTTCACTACTCACGCCACCTGGAACACCACAGTGTAATGGTGTGTCCGAACGTCGTAACCATACTTTATTAGATATGGTGCGATCTATGATGTCTCTTACCGATCTACCACTATCATTTTGGGGTTATGCATTAGAGACAGTTGTTGGGTTCTACGGTGGGGTGCGTCGACTGCAAATTAAAATTTCCTACACGCAGAACAGCCAAGAACATGCTACAGGAGATGGATCACAGTTCGTTACCACTAGACGCGCAGTGCCGTGCAGCGGAAGAAGAGTTGGGGCAGCGCGTCCGCGTGGATCGTCTCCTCCTTGTCCGACTTCCCTCGAGCGGCCGGTCGTCGGTTCCCACGTACAGGTTCGCCGGAGTGGCGCAAGTGCACCGCCTCTAACGGTATCCGCACGTGCAGGAGGAACGTCGTGCGGCGGACTGCTAGGTCCGATCACACAACCGGCGGTGAGTGGAGGTGTCTATTCGCAACACATGCAAACCCTAGTGACAGCGCCGAAGCGATCAACCGCATGAGTGTGCGGCACCTCCACTTTATATAGGAGTCCGTCGCGGGCTCAACACTTGGGCCTCGCACGGACCCTAAAGCCCACAAGTCTACTCGGCCACAATCCGAATACAGCTCGGATCACATCCGACCAGTGTCCTCGGATCCAACCTCGAAGGTTCCTTCCCTTAAGCGCGCGAGCCCTTAGGTTCAAGTCGGCTTGGTCGCAGTTCGGATTACCCCCGAACTGCACGGTTGGTAGCGGCCTCTAGCAAGGCATGTCGAACACCAAGCAGACTATGAAGCTGGTTAGCGAACCTGTACATCACACTTCCATTCCTTTTGCCACACGATATACGTTGTCGAGCTCAAGGCGAGTCTGTCATCCTTGTGCTAGCCCGACCTCTTTCTCGTTCCAGTGATGCCGACCATGCACTATTCGGATTATCTCATAATCCTTGTCGCATGCCATGCTTATCCTGGTCGGATGACACGAGGGGCCCAGAGTATATCTCTCCTGGTTGGAGGGGCAAATCCCATCTTGCTCGACCATGTCTCGCAGCATGGGTCTGGACAAGTCCGAAACCTACCTTTGTAACTATCCAGTCATGGAGTAGCGTTTGGTCGGCCCAAAGCAGGTCTGTCACCATCCTTGAGTACATGTGCCAGCTCAGGTCTTAGGACATAGAACGTATGTTGTACTAGAGACTCACATATGACATATCGCTGCGTCTCATAGTTGGGTCTGTCCGACTCGGACCTTATCTCGACTCAGATCCGACTACGTCGAATCCGACTAGATCTTTCCAAGTCCATATTATCCGGTTAGCATCCAATGCTCCATGGCTAGTGAGACCAAGCCATCGACCGTGTCATATGCTAGTCTAGTCAGCTGCGCGTCCACACAGCCATTTCGACTAGGGACCTTTTAGGACAGTCATCATACAATGCATAGTCCCACGAACAAGTCACGTACTTGCTGATACACATCATTGATAATGTCCAAGGACTATCTTTATTCATAAACACATAGGAAATATCATCATACATGATTGCCTCTAGGGCATATCTCCAACAGTCTCCCACTTGCACTAGAGTCAATCAAATAGACATTGAATGCCCATAGCTCTAACGTGCCCCTCATGCTTGGGTTGTGGAAGTGGCTTAGTCAAAGGATCTGCAACATTTGCATCCGTGTGAATTTTGCATAACTCTACATCACCATTCTTTACGATCTTTCATATCAGGTGATATTTCTGATCTATGTGTCTGGTCTTGTGGTGATTCCTCGGCTCCTTGGCTTGTGCGATGGCACCAGAGTTATCACAATAAAGGTCCAACGGTTTTACCGAGGCTGGGAAAATACCAAGATCATCCAGAAAGTTTCGGATCCAAACACCTTCCTTCGCAGCTTCACAAGCCGCATTGTATTCGGCTTCTGTGGTAGAATCGGCCACCGTATCTTGCTTGGAACTTATCCAGCTCACTGCTCCTCCGTTCATGACGTACACGAATCCAGACTGTGATCGACAATCATCTCTGTCGGTTTGGAAACTAGCATCGGTGTAACCCTTTACGGCGAGCTCTTCCTCACCTCCATAAACTAGGAACATCTCTTTAGTCCTTTTCAGGTACTTCAAAATAGTCTTTACCGCTGCCCAGTGACTCTCACCTGGGTTTGCCTGGTACCTTCTTGTTAGGCTTATTGCAAAAGCAACATCGGGCCTTGTACATATCATGGCATACATGATGGATCCGATTGTCGAGGCATACGGAATCCTACTCATCCTGCTTCGCTCATCAGATGTCGAAGGACTCTGAGTCTCGCTTAGCCTTATACCATGTGAGAGTGGCAAGAACCCTTTCTTCGCCTCACTCATGTTGAACCGCTTCAACACTTTATCTATGTACATGCTCTGGCTTAAGCCGAGCAACCTCCTCGATCTATCTCTATAGATCTTAATGCCTAAAATGTACATTGCCTCACCAAGGTCCTTCATCGAAAACTTGCCATTCAATGACTCCTTGACTGAGTTCAGCATCGAAACATCATTTTCGATCAGTAGTATGTCATCCACATACAAGATCAAAAACACTATCGAGCTCCCACTTAACTTCTTGTATAAACAAGAGTCCTCTTCGCTTTTGATGAAGCCAAAACCAGTGACGACCTCATCAAAACGAATGTTCCAGCTCCGAGATGCTTGCCTCAACCCATAAATGGATCTCTTGAGCTTGCATACCTTACTAGTGCTAGTCGGATCGACAAAACCCTCGGGCTGTATCATATACACATCCTCGGTTAAACTTCTGTGAAGGAAAGCCGTCTTGACATCCATCTGCCATATCTCGTAATCGAAATATGCAGCTATAGCTAGTACAATCCTCACCGACTTCAGCATCGCTACCGGCGAGTAAGTCTCGTCGTAGTCAATTCCTTGAACTTGTCCATAACCCTTAGCGATAAGCCGAGCTTTGTGGATCTGAACATTTCCATCCACATCGGTTTTCTTCTTAAAGACCCATTTGCAACCAATGGCTGTTACGCCAGGCGGCGGATCAACCAAATCCCAGACTTGATTCTCATCCATGGACTTTAACTCGGATCTCATGGCCTCTAGCCATGCCTCAGAATCTGGGCTCACCGTTGCTTCCGCATACGTGGCCGGCTCGTCGCTTTCCAGCAACAATACATCACGCACTCTGCGCAATCTCTTCGACCTTCGTGGTTCCGGTGCCGCTTCCACTACGGGTTCCCTGACTGACTCCGGTATGATCTCATCACCAGCCGAGCCGTCCCCGAGTGGTCCTCGAATTTCTTCGAGTCGGACCGTCCTCCCACTGGCCTCCCGACCGAGAAACTCTTTCTCAAGGAAAACCCCGTTCTGAGCAACAAACACTTTGTTCTCCTCACGGTTGTAGAAGCTATATCCCAAGGTTTCCCTCGGATATCCCACGAATATGCATTTATCCGACTTGGGTGTAATCTTGTCTGACATAAGTCGCTTGACAAATGCTTCACAACCCCAAATCTTTAGAAAAGACAAACTGGGACTGTTCCCGGTCCACATCTCATGCGGTGTCTTGTCTACGGATTTTGATGGTACCCTGTTAAGTGTGAAAGCTGCAGTTTCTAGAGCGTATCCCCAAA
Source organism: Aegilops tauschii subsp. strangulata (assembly GCF_002575655.3). Classification (NCBI taxonomy): domain Eukaryota; kingdom Viridiplantae; phylum Streptophyta; class Magnoliopsida; order Poales; family Poaceae; genus Aegilops; species Aegilops tauschii. The sequence goes on from NC_053037.3 coordinate 603,944,534, forward strand.
ATGACAAGGGTAAATCCGATTTGCTCATCATTGACCAAACCATGTCCAACAAGGTATGATTCCTCCATTCGGACATGCCGTTTCTTTGTGGCGTACCTGGAGGTGTGAGCTGAGGTACTATATCTCGGCTTTTCAGATGATCATCAAACTCCTGGCTCATGTACTCACCTCCACGATCAGATCGTAGAAGCTTTATAGTCTTGCCGAGCTGATTCTCAACCTCGTTCTGAAACTCTTTGAACTTTCCAAAAGTCTCCGACTTGTGCCTCATCAAATAGATATATCCATATCTACTCAAGTCGTCGGTGAAAGTCGCGAAGTACTGATAGCCACCTCTGGCAGTTGTGCTCATTGGACCACACACATCACTATGTATAAGTTCCAATAGCTCGGACGCCCTCTCGCAACTCTTTGCGAAAGGAGACTTAGTCATCTTGCCTAGCAAGCATGATTCACATGTCTCGAACAACCCGAAGTCGGACGAAGTTAGGAGCCCATCATCATGGAGCTTCTTCATGCGTTTCAGACTAATGTGTCCAAGCCGGCAATGCCAGAAGTATGTCGGATCTATCTCATTAGGCTTATGCCTCTTCACGTTATAGACCGGTTCCTGTTCCAGATTCAATATAAATAGCCCATCAACAATGGGTGCATAGCCGTGGAACATACCATTCAAATAAAATGAACAACCATTGTCCTTTAAATTGAATTCATAACCCTGACTCATCAAACATGAGGCAGAAATAATTTTCCGACTAAGTGCAGGAATGTAATAACAATTATTCAATTCCAAAATAAATCCAGAAGGAAGCTGGAGCTGCATCGTGCCGACCTCCAACGCAGCAACTCTTGCTTTGTTGCCGACCTTGATGTCAATCTCCCTTTGTGCCACACGCCTAGTTCTTACCAGCCCCTGCATCGAGTTGCAAATATGAACAACCGATCCGGTATCAAATACCCAAGAGCTACTAGGTATGTCAGCAAGGTAAATGTCTATAACATATGCAACAAGCGTACCTTTGCCTGAAGCAGCATTCCCGGCCTTCTTGCCTTGCTCTGCAAGCCACTTGCTACAGTTCCTCTTCCAGTGACCAGTTTCCTTGCAATGATAGCAAATGGTCTTCGAGTCCGGTCCAGACTTCGGCGCAGCGGCGGAGGTTACCATCTCCGTGCCCTTTGCCTCAACCTTCTTCTTAGACCAACTCTTCTTGAACTTAGCCGATTCCTACACCATCAACACTTGATGCGTGCCTTTCTTAATATCTTGCTCTGCCACTTTGAGCATCCCATGCAATTCAGTGAGCTTCTTATCCATGCCATGCATATGATAGTTCGAGATGAACGTCCCATAGCTGGGCGGAAGAGAACCCAGAACTGCATCAGTAGCCAGCTCATCCAAGAGCGGGAAGCCCAACCTATCCAAAGCTTGCACATATCCGATCATCTTGATCACATGTGGGCTCAGTGGATCACCTTCCTTCAGCTTGCAATCCATCAAGGATCGCCAGACGTTGAACCTTTCGGTCCTAGCCTGTGTCCGAAACATGCTCTTGAGACTCTCGATCATATCGTAAGCCTCAACATTTTCGAAATGCTGTTGCAAATCGGGCTCCATACAAGCCAACATCAGACAGCTGATCTCCGTTGATTCATCAACGAGTTTCTGGTAGGCATTCTTAGCTGTGGCACTAGCATTATCGCCAGGTTCCTCTGGAAGAGGATCCTCTAGAACATGTTCCTTTTTATCATGCTTGAGAACTATTCTCAGAATTCTATACCAGGTGGTAAAGTTTGTTCCATTCAATTTATCCTTTTCCAGAATTGATTTCAATGCAAAGTTGGGTTGAGCAGGTGGTGCCATTGATCTACAACAGAAAATATGCAATCACTTAGCAATGTGTTTATGTAGAGTAATTCTAGCCTAAACAGAAATACTCCCACTGAAGTCAGCATCCCTCCGCAAACTCTCAGTGATTCAGGATCTGACTAGCACATGCCACTAGTGAGCTTTAGCATCACTGCTAGACAACATGCCTATACGGTAAGCAACTCCTTGCTAATCGTATCTCTATATGACTCCTGTCGGTCGGAAGGTATCTCATACCCCGGCCCCCAACCTTCTTTGCCACAAGGCCCAAAACCGTTTTGATAGCCTTGTCAAGTTAACCTGATGCAGTGCATGTCCGTGTCCGACACGAACCCTTCAGTTCAAGGACACCCAGCAGCACCTCAATTTTATGAGCCCACTACTAGACGTACTTGACGTGCGAAGGTGCAACATCGGGGATGGCAATTCGCTTGATATTCATGAGGGATCTTTACCATTCTAACATACATAGAAAACAAGGAAGCATAACAATCACAAATAAACACATATTGTGAAATAGTATGGCTCCTTCATGGATGTTCTTCCAGGTTGGCTACGTCTCCGATGACCATCAAGGAACTCCATCTTGTTCGTCACGCCGGGATGCCAAAACACCAACCTGATCTCTATTATCCAAATACTACAACTAGTAATGAATTTTACATAGAGTCATAAGTCGACACGCAGGTCGTTATACAATATAATGACAACACATTGGCTCCTGCCGGCTGACAAACATGACACGCAGGCCATGTATAATTTACACACATGCATCACATACATATGAGCCATACTATTCACATCAAACCTGCAAAACAAAGTTATGCATAGAATCGCATTCTACCGGTTTGTGTGATCGTGTACGAAATACAAGGCGCTACGCACATGGCGGGGTTTGAAGGGGCAGCGCCCCTCGCGGGTGCGGGCAGCGCCCGACGTTTTCGGAAATCACAAATCACATCTGAACTCCGATCACGCCAAATTTTCTGTTCTGACCGATCTCATCGATCATCGCGAATCCGATTCGGATTTACTTTTCACTATTAACCCCGATGGCGGATAATCGACTGGTTGGGGTAGGTTGTGTCACGACCTCATCGATCCCGATTGACAGAAAACATAGCCTCAATGATCCCCATGTGCAGTTGATCACATCAACCGTGCACATAGCCGATCTCTTCAACGACAACGGATCTCATCTGTCGCCTCCACATATCTAATATGCATACGATCTGAAACCAAATCCTATAGCAGAGGCTCTGATACCACTGTTGGGTTCTACGGTAGGGTGCGTCGACTGCAAATTAAAATTTCCTACACGCAGAACAGCCAAGAACATGCTACAGGAGATGGATCACAGTTCGTTACCACTAGACGCGCAGTGCCGTGCAGCGGAAGAAGAGTTGGGGCAGCGCGTTCGCGTGGATCGTCTCCTCCTCGTCCGATTTCCCTCGAGCGGCCGGTCGTCGATTACCACGTACAGGTTCGCCGGAGCGGCGCAAGTGCACCGCCTCTAACGGTATCCGCGCGTGCAGGAGGAACGTCGTGCGGCGGACTGCTAGGTCCGATCACACAACCGGCGGCGAGTGGAGGTGTCTATTCGCAACACATGCAAATCCTAGTGACAGCGCCGAAGCGATCAACCGTATGAGTGTGCGGCACCTCCACTTTATATAGGAGTCCATCGCGGGCTCAACACTTGGGCCTCTGATACGTCTCCAACGTATCTATTATTTATGAAGTATTCATGCTATTATATTATCCATCTTGGATGTTTAATGGGCTTTACTATGCACTTTTATATTATTTTTGGGACTAACCTATTAACCCAGAGCCCAGTGCCAGTTCCTGTTTTTCCCCTTGTTTCAGTGTTTCGCAGAAAAGGAATATCAAACGGAGTCCAAACAGAATGAAACCTTCGGGAGAGTTATTTTTGGAACGGAAGCAATCCAGGGGACTTGGAGTAAACGTCAGGGAATCAACGAGGAGGGCACGACGCAGGGGGGCACGCCCACCCCCTGGGTGCCCCCTCCACCCTCGTGGGCCCCTCGTGTCTCCCCTGACCAACTTCTTTCGCATATATATATATCAATATACCCTAAAACCATCGGGGAACAGGAGAGATCGGGAGTTCCGCCGCCGCAAGCCTCTGTAGCTACCAAAAACCAATCGGGACCCTATTCCGGCACCCTGCCGGAGGGGGGTTCCCTCACCGGTGGCCATCTTCATCATCCCGGCGCTCTCCATGACGAGGAGGGAGTAGTTCACCCTCGGGGCTGAGGGTATGTACCAGTAGCTATGTGTTTGATCTCTCTCTCGTGTTCTTGATTTGGCACGATCTTGATGTATCGCGAGCTTTGCTATTGTAGTTGGATCTTATGATGTTTTTCCCCCTCTACTCTCTTGTAATGGATTTAGTTTTCCCTTTGAAGTTATCTAATCGGATTGAGTCTTTAATGATTTGAGAACACTTGATGTATGTCTTGCGTGGGATAACCGTGGTGACAATGGGTTATTCTATTGATTCACTTGATGTATGTTTTGGTGATCAACTTGCGGGTTCCGCCCATGAACCTATGCATAGGGGTTGGCACACGTTTTCGTCTTGACTCTCCGGTAGAAACTTTGGGGCACTCTTTGAGGTTCTATGTGTTGGTTGAATAGATGAATCTGAGATTGTGTGATGCATACCGTATAATCATACCCACGGATACTTGAGGTGACATTGGAGTATCTAGGTGACATTAGGGTTTTGGTTTATGTGTGTTTTAAGGTGTTATTTTACTATGAACTCTAGGGCTGTTTGTGACACTTATAGGAATAGCCCAAATGATTGATCGGAAAGAATAACTTTGAGGTGGTTTCGTACCCTACCATAATCTCTTCGTTTGTTCTCCGCTATTAGTGACTTTGGAGTGACTCTTTGTTGCATGTTGAGGGATAGTTATATGATCCAATTATGTTATTATTGTTGAGAGAACTTGCACTAGTGAAAGTATGAACCCTAGGCCTTGTTTCCTATCATTGCAATACCGTTTACGCTCACTTTTATCATTAGTTACCTTGCTATTTTTATATTTTCAGATTACAAAAACCTATATCTACCATCCATATTGCACTTGTATCACCATCTCTTCGCCGAACTAGTGCACCTATACAATTTATCATTGTATTGGGTGTGTTGGGGACACAAGAGACTCTTTGTTATTTGGTTGCAGGGTTGTTTGAGAGATACCATCTTCATCCGACGCCTCCCACGGATTGATAAACCTTAGGTCATCCACTTGAGGGAAATTTTCTACTGTCCTACAAACCTCTGCACTTGGAGGCCCAACAACGTCTACAAGAAGAAGGTTGCGTAGTAGACATCAAGCTCTTTTCTGGCGCCGTTGCCGGGGAGGCTAGGTAAGCGGCACTCACACCCCGTCAACTAAGCTCTTTTCTGGCGCCGTTGTCGGGGAGGTGAGTGCTTGAAGGTATATCTTTAGATCTTGCAATCGAATATTTTAGTTTCTTGTTTTATCACTAGTTTATATTATAAAAGAAAACTAAAAAATGGAATTGAGTTTGCCTCATATGCTTCATCTTTTTAATGTCTTTCGTGAAAATAAGGATTCCGATAATTGTGCTCAAGTGCTAGAAGAAGAATGCATTAGAATGTTTGGCACTAAATATTTGAATGGTGATCATGATTGCAATGTTGTTAGTATGGATTCTTTGAATACCCATGATGCTAATGATATGCAAAGCCGCAAGCTTGGGGATGCTATGTTTGATGAAGATGATATGTTTAGTCCCCCAAGTTTTGATGAGCAAATTTATTATGATGAAAGCATGCCTCCTATTTATGATGATTATTGTGATGACACGTATGCTCTAAAGAATAAAGATAACCATGAAACTTATCATCATGATTTTAATTTTCAATTGGATTATGCTTCACATGATAGTTATTTTATTGAGTTTGCTCCCACTACTATTCATGAGAGGAAATTTGCTTATGTGGAGAGTAGTAAATTTTCTATGCTTGTGCATCATGAAAATAATGCTTTATGTGCTGGTTATATTGTTGAATTCATTCATGATGCTACTGAAAATTATTATGAGGGAGGAACATATGCTTGTAGAAATTGCAATAATATCAAGTTTCCTCTCTATGTGCTTAAAGTTTTGAAGTTATGCTTGTTTTGCCTTCCTATGCTAGTTGATTATTGTTCCCATAAGTTGTTTGCTCACAAAATCCCTATGCATAGGAAGTGGGTCAGACTTAAATGTGCTAGTCATATTCTTCATGATTCTCTCGATTCAATTCTTATGTCTTATGTGAGCATCATTGAAATCATCATGCCTAGCTAGGGGCGTTAAACGTTAGCGCTTGTTGGGAGGCAACCCAATTTTATTTTATTTCTTGCTTTTTGGTTCTGTTTAGTAATAAATAACCCATCTAGCTTCTTTTAAGATGTGGTTTTTATGTTTTAATTAGTTTTTGTGTCAAGTAAGACCTATAGGATCTTCTTGAGTGATAGTTATTTGATCTTGCTGAAAATTCCAGAAACTTTCTGTTCACGAAAACAATTGTTAAAAATCACCAGAACGTGATAAAATATTGATTCCAATTGCAGCAGATCAATAAACAAAGTTTTTAGGTCTTCCTATTTTGGCTGAATTTTTGGAGTTCCAGAAGTTTGCGTTAGTTACAGATTACTACAGACTGTTCTGTTTTTGACAGATTCTGTTTTTCGTGTGTTGTTTGCTTATTTTGATGAATCTATGGCTAGTAAAATAGTTTATAAACCATAGAGAAGTTGGAATAAAGCAGATTCAACACCAATACAAATAAAGAATGAGTTCATTACAGTACCTTTAAGTGGTGTTTTGTTTTCTTTCGCTAACGGAGCTTACGAGTTTTCTGTTGAGTTTTGTGTTGTGAAGTTTTCAAGTTTTGGGTAAAGATTCGATGGACAATGGAATAAGGAGTGGCAAGAGCCTAAGCTTGGGGATGCCCCGGATGGCATCCCCTCTTTCGTCTTCGTTCATCGGTAACTTTACTTGGAGCTATATTTTTATTCACCACATGATATGTGTTTTGCTTGGAGAGTCATTTTATTTTGTTAGTATTTGCTTGCTGTTATTTAGAATAATGTTTTGCATCTTTATTTTCAATAAAAATGTCAATGATAGCCTTTACCATGCTTATTTTGCAAGTATAAATGTTGCTGTTTGAAAACAGAAAGTTTACCGCTGTTGCAAAAATTCCATAGAAAAGTCAGAATGTGATAAAATGTTGAAACCTTTTGCATAATAAGCTCTGAAAATTTACTACAGTGGGAATTTTCTTTCATAATTTTTGGAGTTAGGGAAGTATGATGAATCTTGCATTCTTTACAGACTGTACTGTTTTGGCAGATTGCTGTTATGTTTGCATTGTTTGCATATGTTTGCTTGTTTAATGATTCTATTTGAGGATAGGAATATTAAATATGCAGAGGCATTTAGTACGCAATGTTTAATAATAATTTTAGTGATTTGCTACAGTAGAGTATGATAAGGTTTTTTGCATTGGTTTATACTAACTTATCTCACGAGTTCTTGTTGAGTTTGGTGTGGATGAAGCTTTTGAGTTTAGGAAACCGTGATATGAGAGGAATTAAGGAGACACAAAAGCTCAAGCTTGGGGATGCCCAAGGCACCCCAAGATAATATTTCAAGAAGTCTCAAGCATCTAAGCTTGGGGATGCCCCGGAAGGCATCCCACCTTTCTTCTTCAACAATTATCGGTTAGTTTCGGTTGATCCTAAGTTTTTGCTTCTTCACGTGATGTTTGCTATCCTTGAAATGTCGTTTTATTTTGTTTTGCTTGTTGTTTGAATAATATCCCAAGATCTGAAATTCTTAAGTGAGAGAGAGTCTTCACATAGCTACATAATTATTTAACTACTCATTGATCTTCACTTATGTCTTTTTGGAGTAGTTTGTCATTTACTCGTGTGCTTCACTTATATCCTATGAGTAAATGGTTGAATGATTTGAATGTCATAAATCTAAAATTATATATGTTTCATATGCTTATCCCATGGGGAGTAATGACTTTACATATAAGAAGTAGAGGTGGTAATTTTTTTGTGAAGGTTAGCAAACATTGTATTGGTCACTTGAACAATTCATGAAAGAATATTGAAGGAAGAGAGATTTCACATATAAATATACTATCTTGGACATCTTCTATGATTGTGAGCCCCATTAATTATTTTCAAACCTGAGCAAATTAGTTGAAGTTGGACAAGGAAGACAACATAATGAGTTATGCTTGGGTATATTTGTATAGAAGTTATATTGTTATGGATCCTCTAACATGTGGTGCTTGCTATTTAGAATCCTTTGCTAGCCAAAATATCTGTACTAAGCGGGAATACAGCTTGTGCATCCAAAATCCTTGAACCAAGTTTCTTCCATGAGTGTCCACCATATCTACCTACATGCGGTATTTACCTGCCGTTCCAAGTAAATTTGCATGTGCCAAACTCTAAACCTTCAAATAATAATCTGTTTTGTATGCCCGATTCGCTCATGTAGCGACTAGGGGCTGTCAGTATCTTCCATGCTAGGTGGGTTATTCTCACGATGAGTGGACTCCACTCATCAATCACGAGAAAATGGCGGGTAACTGGGATGCCCAGTCCTATGATCAAAAGATCAAAAACAAATTCGCAAATAATTTAAACAAAACTCCCCCAGGAATGTTGATAGTTGGACGGCACCCGTTGTTTCGGACAAGCCGTGTAGTGTGAATGTTGGTGGAGGGGGAGTAAAAACTTTACCTTTCTGCGTGGGAACCGCCTATAATGTATGTAGTATGGAAGATATTGGTAACTCTTGGTCGTTATGTTGACAATGAAAGCATACCTCTCAAAATTATTTTCATCTCTGTTTTTGCTTCGAGCTCTGGCACCTCTGCAAATCCCTGCTTCCCTCTGCGAAGGGCCTATCTTTTACTTTTATGCAAGAGTCAGTAGTATTCCTTCTCATTCCAACCTACTCTTTAGTTGGCAAGCATCCTGTGATGGAAAGATCTAAGCATATATGGCCATTCAAATATATTTGAGCATGAATTATTACTGTTGACATTACCCTTGAGGTAAAAGGTTGGGAGGCGAAACATTAAGCCCCTATCTTTCTCTGTGTTCGATGAATACTATTTGTTCTAAAAATATGCTTTGAGTGGTAGCAATCATGGAAGACTAAATGATAGTTGAGTATGTGAAGTTTGCTGAATCAAAGCTCCGATATAGACTCTTCCTGACAATAGGATGAATTGTAATTGTTTGATGACTAATAACACGGTTTGTTAGTTTTCAAGAAAGTTTATGATCTATACTTTAACATGTGAATAGTTTGTTACTTGATCATGCAAAGTTCTATGAGTTGAGCTACTGTTATATAATGATGCTAGAAAAGGTGATTGAAATTATCATTGATCAAACTTGTGCACCTGCTAGCATTCACACTTCATAAATTATTTCTTTTACCATTTACCTACTCGAGGACGAGCAGGAATTAAGCTTGGGGATGCTGATACGTCTCCAACGTATCAATAATTTATGAAGTATTCATGCTATTATATTATCCATCTTGGATGTTTAATGGGCTTTACTATGCACTTTTATATTATTTTTGGGACTAACCTATTAACCCAGAGCCCAGTGCCAGTTCCCGTTTTTTCCCTTGTTTCAGTGTTTCGCAGAAAAGGAATATCAAACGGAGTCCAAACGGAACGAAACCTTCAGGAGAGTTATTTTTGGAACGGAAGCAATCCAGGGGACTTGGAGTACACATCAGGGAATCAACGAGGAGGGCACGAGGCAGGGGGCGCGCCCACCCCCCTGGGCGCGCCCTCCACCCTCGTGGGCCCCTCGTGGCTCCCCTGACCAACTTCTTTCGCCTATATATATCAATATACCCTAAAACCATCGGGGAACAGGAGAGATCGGGAGTTCCGCTGCCGCAAGCCTCTGTAGCCACCAAAAACCAATCGGGACCCTGTTCTGTCACCCTGCCGGAGGGGGGATCCCTCACCGGTGGCCATCTTCATCATCCCGGCGCTCTCCATGACGAGGAGGGAGTAGTTCACCCTCGGAGCTGAGGGTATGTACCAGTAGCTATGTGTTTGATCTCTCTCTCGTGTTCTTGATTTGGCACGATCTTGATGTATCGCGAGCTTTGCTATTGTAGTTGGATCTTATGATGTTTCTCCCCCTCTACTCTCTTGTAATGGATTGAGTTTTCCCTTTGAAGTTATCTTATCGGATTGAGTATTTAATGATTTGAGAACACTTGATGTATGTCTTGCGTGGGATAACCGTGGTGACAATGGGTTATTCTATTGATTCACTTGATGTATGTTTTGGTGATCAACTTGCGGGTTCCGCCCATGAACCTATGCATAGGGGTTGGCACACGTTTTCGTCTTGACTCTCTGGTAGAAACTTTGGAGCACTCTTTGAGGTTCTATGTGTTGGTTGAATAGATGAATCTGAGATTGTGTGATGCATATCGTATAATCATACCCACGGATACTTGAGGTGACATTGGAGTATCTAGGTGACATTAGGGTTTTGGTTGATGTGTGTCTTAAGGTGTTATTTTACTACGAACTCTAGGGCTGTTTGTGACACTTATAGGAATAGCCCAATGGACGGAAAGAATAACTTTGAGGTGGTTTCGTACCCTACCATAATCTCTTCGTTTGTTCTCCGCTATTAGTGACTTTGGAGTGACTCTTTGTTGCATGTTGAGGGATAGTTATATGATCCAATTATGTTATTATTGTTGAGAGAACTTGCACTAGTGAAAGTATGAACCCTAGGCCTTGTTTCCTATCATTGCAATACCGTTTACGCTCACTTTTATCATTAGTTACCTTGCTATTTTTATATTTTCAGATTACAAAAACCTATATCTACCATCCATATTGCACTTGTATCACCATCTCTTCGCCGAACTAGTGCACCTATACAATTTATCATTGTATTGAGTGTGTTGGGGACACAAGAGACTCTTTGTTATTTGGTTGCAGGGTTGTTTGAGAGAGACCATCTTCATCCTACGCCTCCCACAGATTGATAAACCTTAGGTCATCCACTTGAGGGAAATTTGCTACTGTCCTACAAACCTCTGCACTTGGAGGCCCAACAACGTCTACAAGAAAAGGTTGTGTAGTAGACATCAGCCTCGCACGAACCCTAAAGCCCATAAGTCTACTCGGCCACAATCCGAATACAGCTCGGATCACATCCGACCAGTGTCCTCGGATCCGACCTCGTAGGTTCCTTCCCTTAAGCGCGCGACCCCTTAGGTTCAAGTCGGCTTGGTCACAGTTCGGATTACCCCCGAACTGCACGGTTGGTAGCGGCCTGTAGCAAGGCATGCCGAACACCAAGCAGACTATGAAGCTGGTTAGCGAACATGTACATCACACTTCCATTCCTTTTGCCACACGATATACATTGTCGAGCTCAAGGCGAGTCTGTCATCCTTGTGCTAGCCCGACCTCTTTCTCGTTCCAGTGATGCCGACCACTGTCCGGATTATCTCATAATCCTTGTCGCCTGGCCATGCTTATCCTGGTCGGATCACACGAGGGGCCCAGAGTATATCTCTCCTGGTTGGAGGGGCAAATCCCATCTTGCTCGACCATGTCTCGCAGCATGGGTCTAGACAAGCCTGAAACCTACCTTTGTAACTACCCAGTCACGGAGTAGTGTTTGGTCGGCCCAAAGCAGGTCTATCACCATCCCTGAGTACATGTGCCAGCTCAGGTCTTAGGACATAGAACGTATGTTGTACTAGAGACTCACATATGACATATCGCTGCGTCTCATAGTTGGGTCTGTCCGACTCAGACCTTATCTCGACTCGGATCCGACTACGTTGAATCCGACCAGATCTTTCCAAGTCCATATTATCTGGTTAGCATCCAATGCTCCATGGCTAGTGAGACCAAGCCATCGACCGTGTCATATGCTAGTCTAGTCAGCTGCGCGTCCACACAGCCCTTTCGACTAGGGACCTTTTAGGACAGTCATCATACAATGCATAGTCCCACAAACAAGTCACGTACTTGCTGATACACATCATTGATAATGTCCAAGGACTATCTTTATTCATAAACACATAGGAAATATCATCATACATGATTGCCTCTAGGGCATATCTCCAACAACAGCTACATTCACGCTAAATAGGGCACCATCTAAATCCATGGAGATGACACCGTATGAACTTTGGTTTGGCGAGAAACCTAAGCTGTCATTTCTTAAAGTTTGGGACTGCGATGCTTATGTGAAAAAGTTTCAACATGATAAGCTCGAACCCAAATCGGAGAAGTAAATCTTCATAGGATACCCAAAAGGAAACTATTGGGTACACCTTCTATCACAGATCCGAAGGCAAGATCTTTGTTACTAAGAATGAATCCTTTCTAGAGAAGGAGTTTTCTCTCGAAAGAAGTGAATGGGATGAAAGTAGAACTTGATGAGGTAATTGTACTTTCTCCCGAATTGGAAAATAGTTCATCACAGAAATCAGTTCCAGTGATGCCTACACCAATTAGTGAGGAAGATTAATGATGATGATCATGAAACTTCACATCAAGTTACTACCGAACGTCGTAGGTCAACCAGAGTATGGTCCGCACCAGAGTGGTACGGTAATCCTGTTCTGGAGGTCATGTTACTTCACCATGACGAACCTACGAACTATGAGGAAGTGATGATGAGCCCAGATTCCGCAAAATGGTTTAAGGCCATGAAATCTGAGATGGGATCCATGTATGAGAACAAAGTATGGACTTTTGTTTACTTGCCTGATGATCAGCAAGCAATAGAGAATAAATGGATCTTCAAGAGAAAGACGGACGCTGATAGTAGTGTTACTATCTACAAAGCTCGAATTGTCGCAAAATGTTTTCGACAAGTTCAAGGTGTTGACTACGATGAGATTTTCTCACTTGTATTGATGCTTAAAAGTTTGTTCGAGTCATGTTAGCAATTACCACATTTTATGAAATTTGGCAAATAAATGTCAAACCTGCATTCCTTAATGGATTTCTTAAAGAAGAGTTGTATGTGATGCAACCAGAAGGTTTTGTCAATCCTAAAGGTGCTAACAAAGTGTGCAAGCTTCAGCGATCCATCTATGAACTGGTTCAAGCATCTCGGAGTTGGAATATACGCTTTGATGAGTTGATCAAAGCATATAGTTTTATACAGACTTGCGGTGAAGCCTGTATTTACAAGAAAGTGAGTGGGAGCACTACAGCCTTTCTGATAAGTATATGTGAGTGACATATTGTTGATCGAAAATGATGTAGAATTTTCTGGAAAGCAAAAAGGAATGTTTGAAAGGAGTTTTTCAAAGAAAGACCTCCGTGAAGCTGCTTACATATTGAGCATCAAGATCTATAGAGATAGATCAAAACGCTTGATAAGGTTTTTCAATGAGTAACATACCTTCACAAAATTTTGAAGTAGTTCAAAATGGAACAGTCAAAGAAAGAGTTCTTGCATGTGTTGCAAGGTGTGAAATTGAGTAAGACTCAAAGCCCGACCATGGCAGAAGATAGAAAGAGAATGAAAGTCATTCCCTATGCCTCAGCCATAGGTTCTATAAAGTATGCCATGCTGTGTACCGGATCTATTGTATACCCTACACTTAGTATGGTAAGGGAGTACAATAGTGATCTAGGAGTAGATCACTGGACAACGGTCAAAATTATCTTTAGTGGAATAAGGAAATATTTCTCAGTTATAGAGGTGATAAAGAGTTCATCGTAAAGAGTTACGTCGATACAAGCTTTGACACCGATCTGGATGACTCTGAGTCTCGATCTGGATACATATTGAAAGTGAGAGCATTTAGCTAGAGTAGCTCCGTGCAGAGCATTGTAGACATAGAATATTTGCAAAATACATACGGCTCTGAATATGGCAGACCAGTTGACTAAACTTTTCTCACAAGCAAAATATGATCACACCTAAGTACTCTTTGGGTGTTAATCACATGGCGATGTGAACTAGATTACTGACTCTAGTAAATCCTTTGAGTGTTGGTCACATGACGATGTGAACTATGGGTGTTAATCATATGGTGATGTGAACTATTGGTGTTAAATCACATGGCGATGTGAACTAGATTATTGACTCTAGTGCAAGTGGGAGACTGAAGGAAATATGCCCTAGAGGCAATAATAAAATTATTATTTATTTCCTCATATCATGATAAATGTTTATTATTCATGCTAGAATTGTATTAACCGGAAACTTAGTACATGTGTGAATACATAGACAAACAAAGTGTCACTAGTATGCCTCTACTTCACTAGCTCGTTGATCAAAGATGGTTGAGTTTCCTAGCCATAGACATGAGTTGTCATTTGATTAATGGGATCACATCATTAGGAGAATGATGTGATTGACTTGACCCATTCCGTTAGCTTAGCACTTGATCGTTTAGTATGTTGCTATTGCTTTCTTCATGACTTATACATGTTCCTATGACTATGAGATTATGCAACTCCCGATTACCGGAGGAACACTTTGTGTGCTACCAGACGTCACAACGTAACTGGGTGATTATAAAGGTGCTCCACAGGTGTCTCCGATGGTACTTGTTGAGTTGGCATGGATCGAGACTAGGATTTGTCACTCCGATTATCGGAGAGGTATCTCTAGGCCCTCTCGGTAATGCACATCACAATAAGCCTTGCAAGCAATGTGACTAATGAGTTAGTTACAGGATGATGCATTACGTAACGAGTAATGAGACTTGCCGGTAACGAGATTGATCTAGGTATTGAGATACCGACGATCGAATCTCGGGCAAGTAACATACCGATGACAAAGGGAACAACGTATGTTGTTATGCGGTTTGACCGATAAAGATCTTTGTAGAATATGTAGGAGCCAATATGAGCATCCAGGTTCCGCTATTGGTTATTGACCGGAGACGTGTCTCGGTCATGTCTACATAGTTCTCGAACCCATAGGGTCCGCACGCTTAAAGTTCGGTGACGATCGGTATTATGAGTTTTTGTGTTTTGATGTATCGAAGGTAGTTCGGAGTCCCAGATATGATCACGGACATGACGAGGAGTCCCGAAATGGTCGAGGCGTAAAGATCGATATATTGGACGACTATATTCGGACACCGGAAGTATTCCGGGTGGTTTCGGAGAAAACCGGAGTGCCGGAGGGTTACCGGAACCCCCCCCCCCCCCCCGGGAGAAATAGTGGGCCTTATGGGCCTTAGTGGAGAGAGAGAGGGCTGGCCTAGGGCAGGCCACGCGCCCCTCCCCCTCTGGTCCGAATTGGACTAGGAGAGGGGGCGGCGCCCCACTTTCCTTCTCCCTCTCCCCCTTTGTTGGAAATATGCCCTAGAGGCAATAATAAAATGGTTATTAATATATTTCCTTGTTCATGATAATTGTCTATTGTTCATGCTATAATTGTGTTATCCGGAAATCGTAATACATGTGTGAATACATAGACCACAACATGTCCCTAGTGAGCCTCTAGTTGACTAGCTCGTTGATCAACAGATAGTCATGGTTTCCTCACTATGGACATTGGATGTCATTGATAACGGGATCACATCATTAGGAGAATGATGTGATGGACAAGACCCAATCCTAAGCATGGCACAAGATCGTATAGTTCGTTTGCTAGAGCTTTTCTAAATGTCAAGTATCATTTCCTTAGACCATGAGATTGTGCAACTCCCGGATACCATAGGAGTGCTTTTGGTGTGCCAAACGTCACAACGTAACTGGGTGGCTATAAAGGTGCACTACGGGTATCTCCGAAAGTGTCTGTTGGGTTGGCACGAATCGAGACTGGGATTTGTCACACCGTATGACGGAGAGGTATCTCTGGGCCCACTCGGTAATGCATCATCATAATGAGCTCAATGTGACCAAGTGTTTGGTCACGGGATCATGCATTACGGTATGAGTAAAGTGACTTGCCGGTAACGAGATTGAACAAGGTATTGGGATACCGACGATCGAGTCTCGGGCAAGTAACGTACCGATTGACAAAGGGAATTGTATACGGGATTGATTGAATCCTCGACATCGTGGTTCATCCGATGAGATCATCGTGGAACATGTGGGAGCCAACATGGGTATCCAGATCCCGCTGTTGGTTATTGACCGGAGAGTAGTCTCGGTCATGTCTGCATGTCTCCCGAACCCGTAGGGTCTACACACTTAAGGTTCGGTGACGCTAGGGTGGTAGAGATACTAGTATGCGGTAACCCGAAAGTTGTTCGAAGTCCCGGATGAGATCCCGGATGTCACGAGGAGTTCCGGAATGGTCCGGAGGTAAAGAATATATATAGGAAGTCCAGTTTCGGCCACCGGGAAAGTTTCGGGGGTCACCGGTATTGTACCGGGACCACCGGAAGGGTCCCGGGGGTCCACCGGGTGGGGCCACCTATCCCGGAGGGCCCCATGGGCTGAAGTGGGAGGGGAACCAGCCCCTGGTGGGCTGGTGCGCCCCCCTTGGGCCTCCCCCTGCGCCTAGGGTTGGAAACCCTAGGGGTGGGGGGCGCCCCACTTGGCTTGGGGGGCAAGCCACCCCCTTGGCCGCCGCCCCCCCTTGGAGATTGCATATCCTAGGGCCGGCGCCCCCCAGGGGCCCTATATAAAGAGGGGGGAGGGAGCGCAGCAGACCCCAAGACCTGGCGCCTCCCTCTCCCTCCCGTGACACATCTCCCTCCTCCCGCAGCGCTTGGCAAAGCCCTGTCGGAATCCCGCTACTTCCACCACCACGCCGTCGTGCTGCTGGATCTCCACCAACCTCTCCTCCCCCCTTGCAGGATCAAGAAGGAGGAGACGTCGCTGCTCCGTACGTGTGTTGAACGCGGAGGTGCCGTCCGTTCGGCGCTCGGTCATCGGTGATTTGGATCACGACGAGTACGACTCCATCAACCCCGTTCACTTGAACGCTTCCGCTCGCGATCTACAAGGGTATGTAGATGCACTCCTCTCTCTCGTTGCTAGATGACTCCATAGATTGATCTTGGTGATGCGTAGAAAAATTTTAAATTTCTGCTACGATCCCCAACAGTGGCATCATGAGCTAGGTCTATGCGTAGTTTCTATGCACGAGTAGAACACAAACTTGTTGTGGGCGTAGATGTTGTCAATTTTCTTGCCACTACTAGTCTTATCTTGTTTCGGCGTCATCATGGGATGAAGCGGCCCGGACCGACCTTACACGTATGCTTACGTGAGACAAGTTCCACCGACTGACATGCACTAGTTGCATAAGGTGGCTAGCGGGTGTTTGTCTCTCCCACTTTAGTCGGAACGGATTCGATGAAAAGGGTCCTTATGAAGGGTAAATAGAAATTGGCATATCACGTTGTGGTTTTGGCGTAGGTAAGAAACGTTCTTGCTAGAAACCTATAGAAGCCACGTAAAAACATGCAACAACAATTAGAGGACGTCTAACTTGTTTTTGCAGCATATGCCTTGTGATGTGATATGGACAAAAGGATGTGATGAATGAGATATATGTGATGTATGAGATTGATCATGTTCTTGTAATAGGAATCACGACTTGCATGTCGATGAGTATGACAACCGGCAGGAGCCATAGGAGTTGTCTTTATTTTTTGTATGACCTGCGTGTCATTGAATAATGCCATGTAAATTACTTTACTTTATTGCTAAACACGTTAGCCATAGAAGTAGAAGTAATCGTTGGTGTGACAACTTCATGAAGACACGATGATGGAGATCATGGTGTCATGCCGGTGACGAAGATGATCATGGCGCCCCGAAGATGGAGATCAAAGGAGCAAAATGATATTGGCCATATCATGTCACTATTTGATTGCATGTGATGTTTATCATGTTTTACATCTTATTTGCTTAGAACGACGGTAGCTTAAATAAGATGATCCCTCGCAATAATTTCAAGAAAGTGTTCCCCCTAACTGTGCACCGTTGTGAAGGTTCGTTGTTTCGAAGCACCACGTGATGATCGGGTGTGATAGATTCTAACGTTCGAATACAACGGGTGTAAGACAGATTTACACACGCAATACACTTAGGTTGACTTGACGAGCCTAGCATGTACAGACATGGCCTCAGAACACGGAAGACCGAAAGGTCGAGCATGAGTCGTATAGAAGATACGATCAACATGAAGATGTTCACCGATGTTGACTAGTCCGTCTCGCGTGATGATCGGACACGGCCTAGTTGACTCGGATCATGTTTCACTTAGATGACTAGAGGGATGTCTATCTGAGTGGGAGTTCATTGAATAATTTGATTAGATGAACTTAATTATCATGAACTTAGTCTAAAATCTTTACAATATGTCTTGTAGATCAAATGGCCCACGCTAATGTTGCCCTCAACTTCAACGCGTTCCTAGAGAAAACCAAGCTGAAAGATGATGGCAGCAACTATACAGACTGGGTCCGGAACCTGAGGATCATCCTCATAGCTGCCAAGAAAGATTATGTCCTAGAAGCACCGCTAGGTGACACACCCATCCCAGAGAACCAAGACGTTATGAACGCTTGGCAGCAGCGTGCTGATGATTACTCCCTCGTTCAGTGTGGCATGCTTTACAGCTTAGAACCGGGGCTCCAAAAGCGTTTTGAGCAACACGGAGCAAATGAGATGTTCGAAGAGCTGAAAATGGTTTTCCAAGCTCACGCCCGGGTCGAGAGATATGAAGTCTCCGACAAGTTCTTCAGTTGTAAGATGGAGGAAAATAGTTCTGTCAGTGAGCACATACTCAAAATGTCAGGGTTACACAACCGCTTGTCTCAGCTGGGAGTTAATCTCCCGGATGACGCGGTCATTGACAGAATCCTTCAGTCGCTTCCACCGAGCTACAAGAGCTTTGTGATGAACTTCAATATGCAGGGGATGGAAAAGACCATTCCTGAGGTATATTCAATGCTGAAATCAGCGGAGGTGGAGATCAAAAAGGAACATCAAGTGTTGATGGTGAATAAAACCACTAAGTTCAAGAAAGGCAAGGGTAAGAAGAACTTCAAGAAGGACGGCAAGGGAGTTGCCGTGCCCGGTAAGCCAGTTGCCGGGAAGAAGCCAAAGAATGGACCCAAGCCTGAGACTGAGTGCTTTTATTGCAAGGGAAGTGGTCACTGGAAGCGGAACTGCCCCAAGTACTTAGCGGACAAGAAGGCCGGCAACACCAAAGGTATATGTGATATACATGTTATAGATGTGTACCTTACCAGCACTCGTAGTAGCTCCTGGGTATTTGATACCGGTGCGGTTACTCATATTTGTAACTCAAAGCAGGAGCTGCGGAATAAACGGAGACTGGCAAAGGACGAGGTGACGATGCGCGTCGGGAATGGTTCCAAGGTCGATGTGATCGCCGTCGGCACGCTACCTCTACATTTACCTACGGGATTAGTTTTAAACCTCAATAATTGTTATTTAGTGCCAGCTTTGAGCATGAACATTGTACCTGGATCTCGTTTAATGCGAGATGGCTACTCATTTAAATCCGAGAATAATGGTTGTTCTATTTATATGAGAGATATGTTTTATGGTCATGCCCCGCTGGTCAATGGTTTATTCTTAATGAATCTCGAACGTGATGTTACACATATTCATAGTGTGAATACCAAAAGATGTAAAGTTGATAACGATAGTCCCACATACTTGTGGCACTGCCGCCTTGGTCATATTGGTGTCAAGCGCATGAAGAAGCTCCATGCTGATGGACTTTTAGAGTCTCTCGATTATGAATCATTTGACACATGCGAACCATGCCTCATGGGCAAAATGACCAAGACTCCGTTCTCCGGAACAATGGAGCGAGCAACCAACTTATTGGAAATCATACATACTGATGTGTGCGGTCCAATGAGCGTTGAGGCTCGCGGTGGCTATCGTTATGTTCTCACTCTCACTGATGACTTGAGTAGATATGGGTATGTCTACCTAATGAAACACAAGTCTGAGACCTTTGAAAAGTTCAAGGAATTTCAGAGTGAGGTTGAGAATCAACGTGACAGGAAAATAAAATTCTTACGATCAGATCGTGGAGGGGAATATTTGAGTCACGAATTGGGCACACACTTAAGGAAATGTGGAATAGTTTCACAACTCACGCCGCCTGGAACACCTCAGCGAAATGGTGTGTCCGAACGTCATAATCGCACTCTATTGGATATGGTGCGATCTATGATGTCTCTTACCGATCTACCGCTCTCATTTTGGGGCTATTCTTTAGAGACTGACGCATTCACTTTAAATAGGGCTCCGTCGAAATCCGTTGAGACGACACCGTATGAATTATGGTTTGGGAAGAAACCTAAGCTGTCGTTTCTAAAAGTTTGGGGATGCGATGCTTATGTCAAGAAACTTCAACCTGAAAAGCTCGAACCCAAGTTGGAAAAATGCATCTTCATAGGATACCCTAAGGAAACCATTGGGTATACCTTCTACCTCAGATCCGAAGGCAAGATCTTTGTTGCCAAGAACGGGTCCTTTCTGGAGAAAGAGTTTCTCTCGAAAGAAGTGAGTGGGAGGAAAGTGGAACTTGATGAGGTGATAGTCACCCCTTCCGAACCGGAAAGTAGCGCAGCGCGGGAAGATGTTCCTGTGGTGCCTGCACCGACTGGGGAGGAAGTTAATGATGATGATCATGAAGCTTCAGACCAAGTTACTGCTGAACTTCGTAGGTCCACAAGGACACGTTCCGCACCAGAGTGGTATGGCAACCCTGTCATGGAAATCATGTTGTTAGACAACGGTGAACCTTCGAACTAGAAGAAGCGATGGCGGGCCCGGATTCCAACAAATGGCTTGAAGCCATGCAATCCGAGATAGGATCCATGTATGAAAACGAAGTATGGACTTTGACTGACTTGCCCGATGATCGGTGAGCCATAGAAAATAAATGGATCTTTAAGAAGAAGACAGACGCGGATGGTAATGTGACCATCTATAAGGCTCGACTTGTCGCTAAGGGTTATCGACAAGTTCAAGGGGTTGACTACGATGAGACTTTCTCACCCGTAGCGAAGCTGAAGTCCGTCCGAATCATGTTAGCAATTGCCGCATTCTATGATTATGAGATATGGCAAATGGACGTCAAAACGGCATTCCTTAACGGCTTTCTTAAGGAAGAATTGTATATGATGCAGCCGGAAGGTTTTGTCGATCCTAAGAATGCTAACAAGGTATGCAAGCTCCAGCGCTCCATCTATGGGCTGGTGCAAGCATCTCGGAGTTGGAACATTCGATTTGATGAGATGATCAAAGCGTTTGGGTTTACACAGACTTATGGAGAAGCCTGTGTTTACAAGAAAGTGAGTGGGAGCTCTGTAGCATTTCTCATATTATATGTGGATGACATACTATTGATGGGAAATGATATAGAATTCTTGGAAAGTATAAAGGCCTACTTGAACAAGTGTTTTTCAATGAAGGACCTTGGAGAAGCTGCTTACATATTAGGCATCAAGATCTATAGAGATAGATCAAGACGCCTCATTGGTCTTTCACAAAGCACGTACCTTGACAAGATATTGAAGAAGTTCAATATGGATCAGTCCAAGAAGGGGTTCTTGCATGTATTGCAAGGTGTGCAATTGAGCACGGCTCAATGCCCGACCACGGCAGAAGACAGAGAAAAGATGAGTGTCATCCCCTATGCCTCGGCCATAGGGTCTATTATGTATGCCATGCTGTGTACCAGACCTGATGTAAACCTTGCCGTAAGTTTGGTAGGAAGGTACCAAAGTAATCCCGGCATGGAACACTGGACAGCGGTCAAGAATATCCTGAAGTACCTGAAGAGGACTAAGGATATGTTTCTCGTTTATGGAGGTGACGAAGAGCTCGTCGTAAAGGGTTACGTCGATGCTAGCTTCGACACAGATCTGGATGACTCTAAGTCACAAACCGGATACGTGTATATTTTGAATGGTGGGGCAGTAAGCTGGTGCAATTGCAAGCAAAGCGTTGTGGCAGGATCTACATGTGAAGCGGAATACATGGCGGCCTCAGAGGCAGCACAAGAAGCAATATGGGTGAAGGAGTTCATTACCGACCTAGGAGTTATTCCCAATGCGTTGGGCCCGATGACTCTCTTCTGTGACAACACTGGAGCTATTGCCCTTGCCAAGGAGCCCAGGTTTCACAGGAAGACCAGGCATATCAAGCGTCGCTTCAACTCCATTCGTGAAAGTGTTCAAAATGGAGACATAGATATTTGTAAAGTACATACGGACCTGAATGTAGCAGATCCGTTGACTAAACCTCTCCCTAGAGCAAAACATGATCAACACCAGAACTCTATGGGTGTTCGATTCATCACAATGTAACTAGATTATTGACTCTAGTGCAAGTGGGAGACTGTTGGAAATATGCCCTAGAGGCAATAATAAAATGGTTATTAATATATTTCCTTGTTCATGATAATTGTCTATTGTTCATGCTATAATTGTGTTATCCGGAAATCGTAATACATGTGTGAATACATAGACCACAACATGTCCCTAGTGAGCCTCTAGTTGACTAGCTCGTTGATCAACAGATAGTCATGGTTTCCTGACTATGGACATTGGATGTCGTTGATAACGGGATCACATCATTAGGAGAATGATGTGATGGACAAGACCCAATCCTAAGCATGGCACAAGATCGTATAGTTCATTTGCTAGAGCTTTTCTAAATGTCAAGTATCATTTCCTTAGACCATGAGATTGTGCAACTCCCGGATACCACAGGAGTGCTTTGGGTGTGCCAAACGTCACAACGTAACTGGGTGGCTATAAAGGTGCACTACGGGTATCTCCGAAAGTGTCTGTTGGGTTGGCACGAATCGAGACTGGGATTTGTCACTCCGTATGACGGAGAGGTATCTCTGGGCCCACTCGGTAATGCATCATCATAATGAGCTCAATGTGACCAAGTGTTTGGTCACGGGATCATGCATTACGGTACGAGTAAAGTGACTTGCCGGTAACGAGATTGAACAAGGTATTGGGATACCGACGATCGAGTCTCGGGCAAGTAACGTACCGATTGACAAAGGGAATTGTATACGGGATTGATTGAATCCTCGACATCGTGGTTCATCCGATGAGATCATCGTGGAACATGTGGGAGCCAACATGGGTATCCAGATCCCGCTGTTGGTTATTGACCGGAGAGTCGTCTCGGTCATGTCTGCATGTCTCCCGAACCCGTAGGGTCTACACACTTAAGGTTCGGTGACGCTAGGGTTGTAGAGATACTAGTATGCGGTAACCCGAAAGTTTTTCGAAGTCCCGGATGAGATCCCGGACGTCACGAGGAGTTCCGGAATGGTCCGGAGGTAAAGAATTATATATAGGAAGTCCAGTTTCGGCCACCGGGAAAGTTTCGGGGGTCACCGGTATTGTACCGGGACCACCGGAAGGGTCCCGGGGGTCCACCGGGTGGGGCCACCTATCCCGGAGGGCCCCATGGGCTGAAGTGGGAGGGGAACCAGCCCCTGGTGGGCTGGTGCGCCCCCCTTGGGCCTCCCCCTGCGCCTAGGGTTGGAAACCCTAGGGGTGGGGGGCTCCCCACTTGGCTTGGGGGGCAAGCCACCCCCTTGGCCGCCGCCCCCCTTGGAGATTGCATCTCCTAGGGCCGGCGCCCCCCCCCAGGGGCCCTATATAAAGAGGGGGGAGGGAGGGTAGCAGACCCCAAGACCTGGCGCCTCCCTCTCCCTCCCGTGACACATCTCCCTCCTCTCGCAGCGCTTGGCGAAGCCCTGTCGGAATCCCGCTACTTCCACCACCACGCCGTCGTGCTGCTGGATCTCCATCAACCTCTCCTCCCCCCTTGCTGGATCAAGAAGGAGGAGACGTCGCTGCTCCGTACGTGTGTTGAACGCGGAGGTGCCGTCCGTTCGGCGCTCGGTCATCGGTGATTTGGATCACGACGAGTACGACTCCATCAACCCCGTTCACTTGAACGCTTTCGCTCGCGACCTACAAGGGTATGTAGATGCACTCCTCTCTCTCGTTGCTAGATGACTCCATAGATTGATCTTGGTGATGCGTAGAAAAATTTAAATTTCTGCTACGATCCCCAACACCCTTCGTTTCCCCCTCCTAGTAGGAGTAGGAAAGAGGGGAGTCCTACTCCTACTAGGAGGACTCTTCCTCCTGGCGCGCCCACAAGGGGCCGGACAGCCTCCCCCTTGCTCCTTTATATACGGGGGCAGGGGGCATCTCTGACACACAAGTTGATATGTTGATCTCTCCCAGCCGTGTGCGGTGCCCCCTCCACCATAATCCACCTCGATCATATCGTAGCGGTGCTTAGGCGAAGCCCTGCGTCGGTAGCATCATCATCACCGTCATCACGCCGTCGTGCTGACGAAACTCTCTGGCGAAGCTTTGCTGGATCAAAGCTCGCGGGACGTCATCGAGTTGAACGTGTGCTGAACTCGGAGGTGCCGTGCGTTCGGTACTTGGATCGGTCAGATCGTGAAGACGTACGACTATATCAACCGCGTTGTGCTAACATTTCCCCTTTCGGTCTACGAGGGTACGTGGACAACATTCTCCCTCTCGTTACTATGCATCACCATAACCTTGCATGTGCGTAGAATTTTTTTGAAATTACTACATTACCCAACAATGCTATCCAGCAACTATTCACTGGGGGCAGACTCCAGCGAACGCCATGATTGCTATTTGATCACGCGGCACAGATCTTGGTGCGTGGCTTGTGGCACATTTGTTTTTTCGAGTCGTTCGCTGGAACTGCCCTGAACTCGCGACCTCCTGCATGAGTGGCGGCCTGTTAACCACTTGGACTGAAGTGGGTTTTGTGAACAAATGTGCTTAAACAACTTTATGTATTTTAATTTAAATTGTTAAAAAAATTGTTTTTGCATTCAAAAATTTGGCTAAGAATCCCAATTTTGTTCCCTTTTTGGAAGAACATAAATCCCTATTCTTTTCTGCCATGTGCCATTACAAGTCCCAAAAGTTGCCATGTTTTTAGTGAACACATTATTAAAAGTCGCCATGTTTTTTAGAGGAGTTTTTTTTTCTAAACTTTCCATGTATTTAAAGGTTCCATTTTTATTGTTAAGTGCATGGAATTTTTAATATTTCTAACATGGAATTTTATTATTAAGAGGATGGCATATATATTTATTAAGAGTATGTTGTTTTAATAATTAGTAACATGGCGTTTTTATTATTAAGAGGATCATAGTTTTATTAATAAGAGCATGGCATTTTTATTATTTGTAGCATGGAATTTTCCATCATCAAGAGGATGCCATTTTAATTATTAATAACATGACATTTCTATTATTAGGAGGATGATAATTTTATTATTAACAGGATGACAGTTTTATTATTTGAGAGCATGGTATTTTTTTATTATCATAGTAGAAATGGAAGTTTTATAAAGCAGGTTGGCAAAAAATTAAAGTATGCATTTTTATAAATTTATGTGTTTCTCTGTTTCTATAAGAAAATGTGCACATTTTTATTGTTCATGGAATTTTCTATCTAGAGGATGGCAATTTTATACTTTAGCAAGGAAATTTTATTTTCTAGATCACACGACCATTCTTTCTATCATACTCATTGTAAATTTATAAATTAGAGAAACACCTGTTTTATAAAGTAGCATGGCATTTTTCATAATTCATATCATGGCATTTTCAAAATTTATCATACTCATTTGTATTTTTTATAAAAAATGTTTTTTTGTTCATGAACTTTTTAAAATTAAAAAACAGTTAATTGGGCCTTTTGGGCCAATCGAGCCAGGTTCGCCCTAGCCTGCCCCTAGCGAACGAGGCGAAAGGTTCGCTACAAGCTTCACCCCCGGCGAACGAAATTATTCGATGGGAGTAGCTCCCAGGCAACCAGTGGCTAGTTATTCGGATCCTTTATCTATTAGTACCATAGGAGGCAAACAAGTCATCACAATCCTCCACATAGTCCAAACAAGCATACCACATTTCCCAAACGTAACAGTTGAGATTAAAAGATCAAAGGTTATGTAAATACGTCCGTACAAACAATCTGGTATTGACGCGTGGATGTTAAGTCCAACATTTTGGTCCATGATCGAAGGCAAGGCCAAGTTTTGGTCCATTGTGGGGGCAAAACATTTAAGTGAAATCATCTCGTGAGTTTAATGGCTTTGTAATATTTGGTATCGGCCATTTGACTTAATACTCTAATTCCTAAATTAATGGACGAGTCAAATCTTATGCCTCCGTTTATAGTAAAGAGAAAGAAAGAGTGGAACGAGTAACCCAACTCACAGAAAGCTGGTTGTAGTCTTTCTTTTGTGAGAGCATCTACAACGAGTCTGCTATAGTATACTCCTACAGCCCTACAGACGGATCGAGCAGCCAATAACCAAGCAATTTACCTGCTTTCTGTTGATCGCTAGAAGTCGCTGAAGTTTCTTATACTTTGTTTTCATGCTTTGAGAGAGAGAGAGAGAGAGAGAGAGAGAGAGAGAGAGATGATGGCCGGAGTATGGAGGAGAGATTAGTCAGCAGTGCATATATGAACGAACTCCCAACTACATACTTGCAATTATCAACCCAAATGCCCCGGCTGCTAGCACGCTTAGATGTTGTTGATCCACCATACTTCGGTACGCACATTGACTGGACTGCAAAGGCACGAGCGAACACGGGAGCAGAGAGAGACAATTCCGAACGGCAGAGAGAAAAAGACGATACCTTATAACCTACACAATGTAGCGACAGTACAAGAAGAGTGGCGTTTTCGCACATGGGAGCGTGCGCCCTGATTTTTAAAATGTGTTTGAAACATATTTTGAAATGTCAAAAAATTTCAAACAAAAACTTGACGCGTACATGTCTACATTGTACATGCTCACAAAGTCGTTTCACGAAAACCGACAACTTATGCGTCGTGTGTGAAAAAGACAAGTGTTAAAAAATGCTTTTCGCAAGATATCCTTTTGTTTTTTACACAAGCCACAAAAAATGTCGGTTTTCTTCGAAACTTGACATGCACACATATAATGTCGAGATGTATGCACCAAATTTTTGTTTGAAATTTTTTTCACACTTTTAAATATTTTTTCCTGTTCAGGAGCGCGGTCCCAGGAGCACCAACGGATATCAAGTGGCTACGCACGAGACAAATGTTAATTGGAGTGTGCCTGTAAGGAGTTTATACGGAACAAATGAACCATCAAGTACTACATACTCGCAGTTCCATAGTGCAGCACAGCACACGTGCATGGAAACGTCACACCTAAATTCTCCTTGGGTGGCCAGGTTAAGATTTCTTGTCGTGATTTCTAGATGTGGTGTCAACGCTTCGGACCGATTTAAGAGTTGAGCGCCGGCGACTGGCTGTGAGACGTTGGTCTTTAGGGGTACATGCGCGAAGACTTTACGAGTGTCATCGACAAACTCAAACTGGCGCCGATAGGGAAGCGCTGACAGTGATACGTCGACGACTCGTTCTGACGGCAGTAATAGTTGTTCGTGAAGGAAATATGCCCTAGAGGCAATAATAAAGTTATTATTTATTTCCCTATATCATGATAAATGTTTATTATTCATACTAGAATTGTATTAACCGGAAACATAATACTTGTGTGAATACATAGACAAACATAGTGTCACTAGTATGCCTCTACTTGACTAGCTCGTTGATCAAAGATGGTTATGTTTCCTAGCCATTGACATGAGTTGTCATTTGATTAACGGGATCACATCATTAGGAGAATGATGTGATTGACTTGACCCATTCCGTTAGCTTAGCACATGATTGTTTAGTATTCTGCTATTGCTTTCTTCATGACTTATACATGTTCCTATGACTATGAGATTATGCAACTCCCGTTTACCGGAGGAACACTTTGTGTGCTACCAAACGTCACAATGTAACTGGGTGATTATAAAGGTGCTCTACAGGTGTCTCCAAAGGTACTTGTTGGGTTGGCGTATTTCGAGATTAGGATTTGTCACTGCGATTGTCAGAGAGATATCTCTGGGCCCACTCGGTAACGCACATCACTATAAGCCTTGCAAGCATTGCAACTAATGAGTTAGTTGCGGAATGATGTATTACAGAACGAGTAAAGAGACTTGCCGGTAACGAGATTGAACTAGGTATTGAGATACCGACGATCGAATCTCGGGCAAGTAACATACCGATGACAAAGGGAACAACGTATGTTGTTATGCGGTCTGACCGATAAAGATCTTCGTAGAATATGTGGGAGCCAATATGAGCATCCAGGTTCCGCTATTGGTTATTGACCCGAGACGTGTCTCGGTCATGTCTACATAGTTCTCGAACCCGTAGGGTCCGCACGCTTAAAGTTTCGATGACAGTTATATTATGAGTTTATATGTTTTGATGTACCGAAGGTTGTTCGGAGTCCCGGATGTGATCACGGACATGACGAGGAGTCTCAAAATGGTCGAGACATGAAGATTGATATATTGGACGATTATACTCGGACACCGGAATGGTTCCGGGGGTTATCGGATATATACCGGAGTACCGGGGGGTTACCGGAACCCCCCGGGGGTTATTGGGCCTCATGGGCCCAAGTTGTGGAAGAGGAGAGGCGGCCAGGAGGTGGCGCGCGCCCCCCCTTGCCCCAATCCGAATTGGGAAAGGGAAGGGGGCGGCGGCCCCCCTTCTCCTTCCTTCTCTCCACCTCCTCCTTCCCCCTTCTCCTAGTTGGAATAGGAAAGGGGGGCAAAACCTACTTGGAGTAGGATTGCCCCCCCTTGGGCGCGCCTCCTCCCCTTGGCCGGCCCCCTCCTCCTCCCCCCTTTATATACGGAGGAGGGGGGAACCCCATAGACACAACAATTGATCTCTTGATCTCTTAGCCGTGTGCGGTGCCCCCCTCCACCATAATCCACCTCGATAATATCGTAGTGGTGCTTTGGCGAAGCCCTGCATCGGTAGAACATCATCATCGTCACCACGCCGTCGTGCTGACGGAACTCTCCCTCAAAGCTCGGCTAGATTAGAGTTCGAGGGACGTCATCGAGCTGAACGTGTGCTGAACTCGGAGGTGTCGTGCGTTCGGTACTTGATCGGTCTGATCGTGAAGACGTACGACTACATCAACCGCGTTGTGCTAATGCTTTCGCTTTCGGTCTACGAGGGTACGTGGACAACACTCTCCCCTCTCATTGCTATGCATCACCATGATCCTGTGTGTGCGTAGGAATTTTTTTGAAATTACTACGTTCCCCAACAGTTCGATTGTGCAGGGTCATCGGCGTAAATTTCATTATGCTATACGTACTAGATTTTTGTCAACAAGTGCAGATACGCCCAGGGCCGGTCCTGAGATTTTGGGGGCCCGGGGCGAAACTAAAACCCGAGGCCCTTACTATAGACATCATAATAATAACAATGAAATATGTATATAATAAATATTATCAATAGCAATTAAATGAATTCAAAATTAGTATTCGAATCAAATAATTTATACACATTACCTTAAAACTTTCTTCTATGTTCCTCGATGCAAAGTCACTTATGATAGGGTCGATGTCAATCTCATCCAATAATTTCTTCTCGATGCAAAATGCAGGAAAGCCATTTAACCTCTTCCGAGTCATTGTTGACCTCAAATAATTCTTCAATAATTTTAACTTCGAAAAGCTTCTTTCGGCCGATGCGACTGTGACGGGCACAGTACTACACTAGTAGAAAAACGACTTTTAGTACCGGTTCGTAAGGACCTTTAGTACCGGTTCTGGAACCGGTACTAAAGAGTGGGGACTAAAGCCCCCCCCCCCCTTAGTCCCGGTTTAACATGAACCGGGACCAAAGGCCCACCACGTGGCACGAGGCGCGCCGTGGTCTGGGGGACCTTTAGTCTCGGTTGGTAAGGATTTTTTTTTGAAATAAAGCAAAAACAGCCAGCCTACTGGGACGGCACGGCCTGCATACGACTAGAAACCCAATCTCTAGTTGGGCCAGGATGCAGGCCCGTACGGCCCAGTAGGCCCCACAGGGCAGAAGACTTGCAATAGGCCCACAAAGGTCTGCTTAGAGAGGAGCTTGACACGGTAGCCGCGGCGAGGCTTATAAACCGGTGCGAGCTCCTCTCAACTAGCGAGGTGGGACTAAACATTGTGCACTGCGGGTGGCAGCGCACCACCTTTAGTACGGGCTGGTGGCTCCAACCGGTACTAAAGGGGGGTCTTTAGTACCGGTTGGAGCCACCAACCCGTACTAAAGGGCACCACCTTTAGTACCGGTTGGTGGCTCCAACCGGTACTAAAGCCCCCCCCCCCCCCCCCCCCCCCCCGCCTTTAGTACCGGTTGGAGCCACCAACCCGTACTAAAGGCCACCACCTCTTTAGTACCGGTTCGTGGCACGAACCGGTACTAAAGGTTCGCCATGAACCGGTACTAATGAGCACCGCCCGCCTGGCCGTTGGAACCGGCATTAATGGTCACATTAGTGCCGGTTCAATACCAAACCGGGACTAATGAGTTTCACATTAGACCCTTTTTCTACTAGTGCTAGTAAATAAGATGCGATAAGCAATGGAGATATTAGAATAGCAATCAACTTCTCTGACATGCTCGAAAATCTCCATATATAGCAGACACTACAATAGAAGATCTTACAAGAGAAGCAAAAAACTTTATCGAGATCTTTTGAATAAACTAGCCACTTTCTATCATGTTCCTCTCCATTGCTTAATTTCCTATGATAATGAGCATATGAAAAATGTCTTCCTGCTCCATCTACATGGTATTCCATTTTTTTCCTCTCTCACAGCCCTTTCTCAACTAAAATGTCTCTTGATTTAGTATCAAGATTATCCCGATTGCTTGGATCATAAATATTAGGAGTGTGAACATGTTGTTCATCAAGACCAGCAGACTATGTGTGTGCATCTGATGAATTACTTGCATTCTGATCGAAGCCACTTACATTGTTACCTCCGATGTTGGTGTCGACATTTTCTTCTCCCTGGTAATATTCTGAATTCCCAATAGGTTACTGCTCTTCCTCTATGGCAACCATCGCCAACTCATCATCGTGCTTTATCGAAAGCAGTGGAAGCACCAATTTTACTCCTGAGAAATTTGTGCATATCTCCATGTTGTGATTGTACCAATTTATCCACGGCCTTCTTTATTTTGCTTTTATCGCTACCTGATGCATATGTCTTATTTCCTTTATGACATGATAACACACAATGCTGGAAAAAAATGTTGCTTCAATTGGTGAACTGTACCGACTTATGCATCAAGGAACGGCAATATGATACACTACCTGATGGTCGATTCGCTGACAGTGACGAGCTTTAGTGCGTGTGCCAAGTGCCAACATAGAATTGCAGATGGGAGTCCGTGGAATTGAAATCAGCCGCAAACTAGATTAGACGTCCTAACTGCCTATACAGAATTACAGATGGGGACCCTAGAAATTGAAATCAGCAGCTAATTAGGAAGGAAATTACAAGGACGCAGGAGAGAGAGGAGGCGGCAATACGCCAATACCAGTACGAACGTCAGGCGGCGTCAGCTATTTTTTTGAACATCAGTACAGACGCAAGCGCTCATACATACGCGCATACACTCACCCCTATGAACGCACACACGCACATCCTACCCCTATGAGCACCTCCGAAAGACTGAGCCGGCATGTCATCTTGAAATTTACGAAGCCATCGTAGGCGCCTCGTCGTCGACGGGAACGTCTCCTCCCAATGAAAGCGCATCGCTGAAAATCCGGAAATAAATTCAGGAAAAATGCGAGCACCAGGACTTGAACCCTGGTGGGCTGGGGATACCACTGTCCCTCTAACCGCCACCCAATGGTTCTGTGAAGATTAATGTAGATGCTGCTATTGTAAGATCACTTCGGGGTGGAGCAGTTGCGGCATTGTGCAGAGATCAAACGGGCCAATACTTGGGATCTTCGGCTGTGGTGTTTCGGGGGATCAGTGAGCCTTTAATCCTGCAGACCTTTGCATGTCGTGAAGCATTATCGCTAGCAGATGACCTGGCCGTTCAAAATATTTGTGTTGCATCGGATTGCCAAGAAGCGGTGAATGACATTACAAGGGGGACAGGAGGTCCAAATGCAGCTATAGTACATGAAATATTAAGCCGTTGTAATAGTTTCAATTCTAGTTCCTTTATTTTTGAGCATAGGAACTTTAATTTTGAGGCTCATAATTTTGCCAAGTTTGCTTGTAATCTAGGCATAGGTAGGCATGTGTGGTTGGGCAATCCTCATGACCCAAACCTTGTATCTATGACCATGATTTTGGATGAATAAATATGACGAGATTTCTCAAAAAAAAAATCTAACCACAGGTTGGTTCGCGGCGGCGGCGGCGGCTTAGGGCTCGAATAGCTGTGCCTGCATGATTGCCTTGATGGAATCGGAAAGGCTCGCGTAGATCGCTCTTTTTTTCACGTGAAGGACTCGCCGGGGCTGAATCGATCGCTGGGGTGGGCGATCGGCCTGCTGCTTGCTGCGCTCGTACGTGAAAGACTAAAGCCCAGCGCCCAGCCCTTTCATTTCCTGACGTAGGCCCATAACCTACCTAGGCTTAGTTGTTGCGTAACCGCCCCCCCTGCAGGTGTACGCGCAAATTAATCAATCTTGATTTTGTTTTTCCTTTCAGGTTCAATTATCAATTTATCAACCAAAATGCCGCCCAGTAGCCCGCCGGGCGGCCGTCCCGTGATTGATCTAAGAGAAATGCTCCACTGACTGAAGAAATTGTTGGGAAACCGGGTCAACCCGGGGGGTGACGGCGGCCGCGTGCAAAACGCACGGGCCGGCCCCTCCCATTTCCCCTCTTTTATTAAGTGGGTACTTATCCCTTAACCACCTACCCCTATATAAAGCAACGAGGAGCCATCATTGTAACATCTGATCATTGATTAATAAAGCTGGTCTCCTCCATCTCTCTGTGTCATTTTACTTCCGCATACTTTGACTACCTCGTCTACGACGCTCGCTCTCGCTCCGCAACCTCGGACCGGACTCGCCGGCGGAGTTGCGGAACACGTTATCAGCACGCTTCGCTCCATCAACTCTCCGTCAAGCCTGCGTCAAGCCTGCAGCACGCAGGCTTTCGTCGATCCCGCGGAGGTATAAGATCCGATCCCTACTTTTTGCAAAAATGGATTCCTCTCGTTGCTACGATTCCGTTTTTGCGATTAGATTATTTTCGGATTTGATCTACCTATGGTGCGGATTTTCCTCCCAAGAACCGAGCGGACGAACACGTCGCCGACCAATGTCGATGTTCTTGGACTACGAGGGACTTGTTGACTGCACTATAGGGAGTCGGTACAGATCGCGACCCCGATGATCGCGGTACCGCCGCAAATGCACCAGATGTGCCATGCGCCGTCGGAGTTCCAGACGAACACGACGAAGATCCGCATCCCGAGGCCGGCGTCCAGATGACGCCGTACCAAGCACGCTGCACCGCGTCCTGCTGACGCCGCCGCCGCCGTCTCGATGGCCGGCTCGACGCCGCGTCGTGTGGCGTGGCCGCCGCCGTCGCGCCGGTCGTCGCCCCGGCCGAGCCCGTGCACGGCCGGCTGCCGTCACCGGGGCTCGAGCTGGCCGCCCCGTGCCCTGCTTTCGGCCGCGCCCGCGTGCGAGCCGCTGCCGCCGCTCGGCTGCCAGGGGAAACCCTAGCGCCGTTTGCGTGCAGGAGGCAGCGCCGCGCATGGGCCGGCCCGCTGGCTCCTGGGCCGGATGGGCCCCGGTTGAGGGGATGCCTCCTCACAAAAAAAAGAGGGAAAGGCGCTGGCTGCTGGGCCCAGATGGGCCGCGCGCCGTGGGCCTCCAAAAACAAAAACAAAACAAAAAACAAGGGTGGCGCCGGCTGCAGCGCGGCGAATTGCGTTTTAGCCCCTGGATTTTTCCTGTTTTTACGCGTAGTTTATTCCTGCTGTAATATTTCGCGTAGAAACCCCTGAAACTGTCTGTTTTCGCCGAAAATGCGTATTTAGGCTTAAAAATACTTCGGGAATTCAATTTTTGGGCTATTTTTTCACATACTAGATGCGCTTAACATGCTATTTTTTTTGTAACATGATATTATTGTATGATTTTACTGCTGTAGATTAATTGTTTAGCACTCTTAATCATTTAGTAAGTCATATAATAGCATGTTTTAAATATTGGAACGTCATTTTATTGAATAAGTTTATCAACATCGCTTTGTGCAAAAGATTACCTGCTGTAATCTCATGATTTTTGCATAAATCGCAGATGGCCGGAATTGTCCACAAGGAGTTTCCTGAGTTCGCCCAGACAGGGCTGAACTACCTGTCATGGTCCTCGGACTGCGAGATCTTTCTCCAGGGCAAAACCCTCCTGAGGGCGATCGGTAAGGGGGCCCAGCTGGCCGTCACTGATCCCAAGTTCGAGACTGAGAATGCGCAGGCTCTGCATTTTCTCCGTCATCACCTGTCACCTACTCTGAAAGATGAGTATATGGCTGAGCGCAGTGCTTCTGGCCTTTGGACCGCTCTTAAGCAGCGGTTTGAGCGGCTGAAGTACACTGTGAAGCCACGTGCAGAGGCAGAGTGGATCCGTCTGAGGTTTGCGGACTTCAAGACGGTTGGGGAGTACAATTCGGCTCTGCACCGGATTTGTACGACTCTTCGGTTGTGTGGTACTGAGATTACCGACTCCCAGAAGATTGAGAAAACCCTCTCCACTTTCCACCCCGACGCGGTCCAGTCCTCACGGAACTACCGCCAGGGGAACTACACGAGGTATTCAGAGTTGATTGACGTCCTCCAGGTGGCGGAGGCGCAAGACGAGGTTCTCAAAAAGAACTTTGTCGCGCAACCACTTGGGGGGAGTTCTCGCCAGGAGGTGAACGCTCTCAAAGTCCGCAAGCCTCAACAGAAGAAGAGGGGCCGGAAGGGCAAGAAGAAGGGCCCTCACCCCCCCCCCCCCGCCCCGGCTAAGCAGAACAAGCCGGGCAAGGGAGGGCAAAGGCCTCAGGACTGCTTCCGTTGTGGCTCGGTGGAGCATTTCTCCCGCCAGTGCCGCGCACCACAGGAGGTCGTTGCTGCATATAAGGCTCGGAAGGCGCGTGAGACGCACCTCGCCTTGGTTCAGGAGGGAGCTCCACCGGCGCCCATGGCGGCACCCGTGATGATTGCTACTCCCCCTGCTGCTCCTATAGAGGCGACCCCCGTGGTGCCCATCGCGGCAGCTTTGGCGGTCTCTACCGAGGCCCACGTCGCCATGGAGGTTGACCACATGGCCGCCTCGGCGGCGCCGCCACTAGACATTGATGCTGCCTCCAAGATAATTTCTGAGGAGGATCAGCTCACTAGTATGGAGATTGCGGCGGAAGTGAATGGCTTCTTCACCGAGTCCACTTAGCATACCTCTTTGGTTATCACGATTCCGTGCTTTGATACAATAAAATTGAATAAATTCGATTTGGTTGGAAGCTCTATGAGAGCATAAACTTATTCTTTACTTTGGCGATTGGATGACATTTATTCATTTATTCCATTATTTATACATGATAGCATGTTATGTTTTGAGATGTGTGCATTTATTTTTAATGTATTTTCTTCCTCATTACATTAATTAGATGTCATATTTTAGAACGCGTGTGGCGCCCGAATGGAGGAAATGTGCCTTGCCGATAGCGCCACCACTCATACCATTTTACGAGAAACTAAGTACTTTGAGTCCATTAAAAAATCTCCGGGAAGTATTATGACAATCGCCGGCTGCGGTTCTCACATAGTTGGCTCCGGACGAGCCACTATTATACTCCCCATGGGAACAACTTTGCTCATTAATGATGCGTTGTTATACCCGGAGTCGACTCGTACTCTATTGAGCTTTAGAGACATCCGCGCTAATGGTTTCCATGTTGAGACCGATGATGAAAACGGCAAGGAATGCCTACTCATCACAAAGCGGGATGCAGGTGGTAAACATGTTATCGAAAGGCTTCCTTCGTTTGACACAGGGCTATACTACACTAAGATAGTAGCACCGCCCGTGTACACTACCCTCAAGACCGTCTTTAGAAGCTCTGAACTCTTCTGCCTCTGGCACGATAGGTTAGGCCACCCCGGACTTAGGATGATGAGAAATATAATTAACAACTCGCATGGCCATAATGTTAACGTGAAGAACTTCCCGAATCCTGATGATTTCGTGTGCTCCGCATGCGCTAAGGGGAAGTTAGTCATTAGGCCATCACCCCTCAAGGTGAGGGATGAAATCCCCGCGTTCTTGGAACGTATCCAAGGGGACATATGCGGTCCAATTCAGCCCCTCACGGGGCCGTTTCGGTACTTCATGGTGCTCATTGATGCTTCCTCTAAATGGTCCAATGTTTGCCTGCTGTCAACAAGGAACCATGCCTTTGCAAAATTGATCTCACATATCATCCAAATGCGGAATAATTTCCCGGATTATCGTATAAAGTCTATTCGAATGGACAACGCCGGAGAATTTACTTCAAAAGCGTTCGATGATTATTGCATGGCAATGGGAATCAAAGTTGAGCACTCGGTACCACACGTTCATACACAAAATGGACTTGCCGAGGCATTGATTAAAAGAATTAAATTCATTGCCCGACCGCTCCTTCAGGGTTGTAATTTACCAACTACATGTTGGGGCCACGCGGTGTTACACGCGGCTAATCTCATCAACTTTCGACCGTCGGCCTACAACATCCACTCTCCTGTTCAACTTGCGCAAGGGTCGGCACCGAAAATTTCCCACCTTCGTAGGTTCGGTTGCCAGGTATATGTACCAATACCACCCCCTCAGCGATCGGCGATGGGCCCGCTCCGTAAGTCGGGGATATACGTTGGTTATGAGCCTGTGTCCATAATCAGGTATCTGGACCCCATGATAGGAGACTGTCACACGGCTCGTTTTGCTGATTGCATTTTTGACGAGGATCTTTTCCCGACTTTAGGGGGAGAGAATCAACCCCTTGATGCTAAAAGTCGAGAAATCACGTGGCAAGCCACGGGGATCCACGCTCATGACCCGCGCACTGCTGAGACTGAGAGAGAAGTCCAAAAGATAATAGATTTGCAGTCTTTAGCAAATCAACTGCCCGACCACTTTAGTGACTTAAAGACTGTGACAAAATCGCATGTGCACGCGCGCAATGCATCGGAAAGGGTTGACATACCGAAGAAAAAT
Source organism: Aegilops tauschii subsp. strangulata (assembly GCF_002575655.3). Taxonomy (NCBI): domain Eukaryota; kingdom Viridiplantae; phylum Streptophyta; class Magnoliopsida; order Poales; family Poaceae; genus Aegilops; species Aegilops tauschii. The sequence continues at coordinate 603,981,637 of NC_053037.3, forward strand.
GATGGTATGCCCGCTCCCGTCCAAAGGCCTAAAAGGACGAGAAATCCGGCTTCTCAAATCCCAAGTACTCGGGGACGCCCGACGAAAAAGGATAAGAGAGATTTATCACAGCCTGTCACCAAAGTACCCCAAATTGAAACGGGGAGCCAGTCGAGACCTGGCACAAGTACGGAAAATTCAGTGCACGAAATTCCGGACTTAAACTTTCCCATAGGGGAAACACCCAGCGGAGATGTGAGCGCACACATCGGCGCGGGAAATCTAAAGGACCTTGCCCCCATAATGGGAAATTTGGTAGAGCAAGTGTTTGCGCCTGATGCGCTCCATGACGAAATGGCCATAAATTATATTTATACGGGGGAGTCCCTGAACCGAGCAACAGTGATTGTCGACATCAACTTTGCTACGAAAATTGCCTCAATCATAGATCTTGACCCTGAGCCTAACACGCTCGCTGATTGCAAGAAAAGGTCGGATTGGAAAGATTGGCAGCAGGCAATTACTGCCGAATTATTATCTCTCAACAAAAGGAAGGTGTTCGGACCAGTTTGTCGAACTCCTCCCCACATTCGCCCTGTTGGCCATAGGTGGGTTTTTGTTCGAAAGAGAGATGAAAATAATTAGGTAGTACGGTACAAAGCAAGGCTCGTTGCCCAAGGGTTCACTCAACGACCAGGTGTCGATTTTGAGGAGACATATTCCCCAGTCATGGATGGAGTTACCTTTAGATACTTGATCTCGATGGCAGTAAACATGGGCTTGAAAATGAAACTAATGGATGTTGTCACTGCTTACCTATATGGTAACTTGGATTCGAACATATACATGAAGGTTCCACAAGGTATCCCTGTTCCGAACCATGATAGAGCAAATAGGGGTCTATACAGTGTTCAACTTCAAAAGGCACTGTACGGACTCAGACAGTCCGGTAGAATGTGGTACAATCGCTTAAGTGATTTCCTTCATGAGAAGGGCTACACGAGCAATAAAGATTGCCCATGTGTTTTTATACGGCGATCCCAAGATGGATTCTGTATAATCTCGGTGTACGTGGACGATTTAAACATAATCGGTACACCTGAGGATATTGAGGAAGCGAGTTCCTACCTGATGTCGGAATTCGAGACGAAGGATTTGGGTAAAACCAAGTTCTGTCTGGGTCTGCAACTTGAACATTCCCCTGATGGGATACTAGTGCACCAGTCGGCCTACACCCAGAAGGTGTTGGAAAGATTTGGATTTGATAAGGCATATCCTTCTAAGACCCCGATGGTCGGAAGATCTTTACAGCCAGACAAGGACCCGTTCAGGCCAAAGGAAGAGGGGGATGTTGGAAATATGCCCTAGAGGCAATAATAAATGGTTATTATTATATTTCTGTGTTCATGATAATAGTCTTTTATTCATGCTATAATTGTATTGTCCGGAAATCGTAATACATGTGTGAATACATAGACCACAACCTGTCCCTAGTAAGCCTCTAGTTGACTAGCTCGTTGATCAACAGATAGTCATGGTTTCCTGACTATGGACATAGGATGTCATTGATAACGGGATCACATCATTAGGAGAATGATGTGATGGACAAGACCCAACTTAAGCATAGCATAAAAGATCGTGTAGTTTCGTTTGCTAGAGCTTCTCCAATGTCAAGTATCTTTTCCTTAGACCATGAGATCGTGCAACTCCCGGATACCGTAGGAGTGCTTTGGGTGTGCCAAACGTCACAACGTAACTGGGTGACTATAAAGGTGCATTACGGGTATCTCCGAAAGTGTCTGTTGGGTTGGCACGGATCGAGACTGGGATTTGTCACTCCGTGTAAACGGAGAGGTATCTCTGGGCCCACTCGGTAATGCATCATCATAATGAGCTCAATGTGACTAAGGCGTTAGTCACGGGATCATGCATTGCGGTACGAGTAAAGAGACTTGCCGGTAACGAGATTGAACAAGGTATTGGGATACCGACGATCGAATCTCGGGCAAGTAACATACCGATTGACAAAGGGAATTGCATACGGATTGATTGAATCCTCGACACCGTGGTTCACCCGATGATATCATCGTGGAACATGTGGGAGCCAACATGGGTATCCAGATCCCGCTGTTGGTTATTGACCGGAGAGGCGTCTCGGTCATGTCTGCATGTCTCCCGAACCCGTAGGGTCTACACACTTAAGGTCCGGTGACGCTAGGGTTGTAGAGATATATGTATGCGGAAACCCGAAAGTTGTTCGGAGTCCCGGATGAGATCCCGGACGTCACGAGAGGTTCCGGAATGGTCCGGAGGTGAAGAATTATATATAGGAAGTCCAGTTTTGGCCACCGGGAAAGTTTCGGGGGTTATCGGTATTGTACCGGGACCACCGGAAGGGTCCCGGGGGTCCACCGGGTGGGGCCACCTGTCCCGGAGGGCCCCGTGGGCTGAAAGTGGAGGGGAACCAGCCCCTAATGGGCTGGGGCGCCACTTTGGGCCTCCCCCCCCATGCGCCTAGGGTTGGGAACCCTAGGGGGGGAGTTTCCCCTTGCCTTGGGGGGCAAGGCAACCCCTTCCCCCTTGGCCGCCGCCCCCCCCCTTGGAGATCCCATCTCCAAGGGCTGCGCACCCCCCTTGGGGGCCTATATAAAGGGGGGGGAGGGAGGGCAGCACACTACAGCCTTTGGCGCCTCCCTCCTCCCCTGCAACACCTCTCTCTCGCGCGCAGAAGCTCGGCGAAGCCCTGCCGGAGAGCCGCTACATCCACCACCACGCCGTCGTGCTGTTGGATCTCCATCAACCTCTCCTCCCCCCTTGCTGGATCAAGAAAGGAGGAGACGTCGCTGCACCGTACGTGTGTTGAACGCGGAGGTGCCGTCCGTTCGGCACTCGGTCATCGGTGATTTGGATCACGGCGAGTACGACTCCGTCATCCACGTTCATTGGAACGCTTCCGCTCGCGATCTACAAGGGTATGTAGATCCACTCCTTTCCCCTCGTTGCTAGTAGACTCCATAGATGCATCTTGGTGAGCGTAGGAAAATTTTAAATTATGCTACGATTCCCAACAGTGGCATCATGAGCCAGGCCTATGCGTAGTTACTATGCACGAGTAGAACACAAAGAAGTTGTGGGCGTTGATGTTGCCAATTCTTCTTGCCGCTACTAGTCGTTTCTTGTTTCGGCGGCATTGTAGGATGAAGCGGCCCGGACCGACCTTACACGTACGCTTACGTGAGACAGGTTCCACCGACTGACATGCACTAGTTGCATAAGGTGGCTAGCGGGTGTCTGTCTCTCCTACTTTAGTCGGAACGGATTCGATGAAAAGGGTCCTTATGAAGGGTAAATAGAAATTGGCAAATCACGTTGTGGTCATACGTAGGTAAGAAATCGTTCTTGCTAGAAACCTACAAACCACGTAAAAACTTGCAACAACAATTAGAGGACGTCTAACTTGTTTTTGCAGCAAGTGATATATGTGATATGATATGGCCAGAAGATGTGATGAATGATATATGTGATGTATGAGATTGATCATATTCTTGTAATAGGAATCACGACTTGCATGTCGATGAGTATGACAACCGGCAGGAGCCATAGGAGTTGTCTTTATTATTTTGCATGACCTGCGTGTCATTGAATAACGCCATGTAATTCTTTACTTTGTTGCTAAACGGTTAGCCATAGAAGTAGAAGTAATCGTTGGCGTGACAACTTCATGAAGACACAATGATGGAGATCATGATGATGGAGATCATGGTGTCATGCCGGTGACGAAGATGATCATGGTGCCCCGAAGATGGAGATCAAAGGAGCATGATGATATTGGCCATATCATGTCACTATTTGATTGCATGTGATGTTTATCATGTTTTTGCATCTTATTTGCTTAGAACGACGGTAGCAAGTAGGATGATCCCTTATAATAATTTCAAGAAAGTGTTCACCCTAACCGTGCACCGTTGCGAAGGTTCGTCGTTTCGAAGCACCACGTGATGATCGGGTGTGATAGATTCTTACGTTCGCATACAACGGGTGTTGACGAGCCTAGCATGTACAGACATGGCCTCGGAACACACGCAATACACTTAGGTTGACTTGACGAGCCTAGCATGTACAGACATGGCCTCGGAACACGGAGGACCGAAAGGTCGAGCATGAGTCGTATAGAAGATACGATCAACATGGAGATGTTCACCGATCTTGACTAGTCCGTCTCACGTGATGATCGGACACGGCCTAGTTGAGTTCGGATCATGTTTCACTTAGATAACTAGAGGGATGTCTATCTGAGTGGGAGTTCATTAGATCATTTGATTATATGAACTTAATTATCATGAACTTAGTCTAAAAATCTTTACACTATGTATTGTAGATCAAATGGCCCACGTTGTCCTCAATTTCAACGCGTTCCTAGAGAAAACCAAGCTGAAAGATGATGGCAGCAACTATACGGACTGGGTCCGGAACCTGAGGCTCATCCTCATAGTTGCCAAGAAAGATTATGTCTTAGAAGCACCGCTAGGTGAAGCACCAATCCCTGAGAACCAAGACGTTATGAACGCTTGGCAGCAGCGTGCTGATGATTACTCCCTCGTTCAGTGCGGCATGCTTTACAGCTTAGAACCGGGTCTCCAAAAGCGTTTTGAGAAACATGGAGCATACGAGATGTTCGAGGAGCTGAAACTGGTTTTTCAAGCTCATGCCCGGGTCGAGAGATATGATGTCTCCGACAAGTTCTTCAGCTGTAAAATGGAGAAGAACAGTTCTGTTAGTGAGCACATACTCAGAATGTCTGGGTTGCACAACCGCTTGTCTCAGCTGGGAGTTAATCTCCCGGATGACGCGGTCATTGACAGAATCCTCCAGTCGCTTCCACCAAGCTACAAGAGCTTTGTGATGAACTACAATATGCAGGGGATGGAAAAGACCATTCCCGAGGTATATTCAATGCTAAAATCAGCGGAAGGGGAGATCAAAAAGGAACATCAAGTGTTGATGGTGAATAAAACCACTAAGTTCAAGAAGGGCAAGGGTAAGAAGAACTTCAAGAAGGACGGCAAGGGAATTGCCGCGCCCGGTAAGCCAGTTACCGGGAAGAAGTCAAAGAATGGACCCAAGCCCGAGACTGAGTGCTTTTATTGCAAGGGAAGTGGTCACTGGAAGCGGAACTGCCCCAAATATTTAGCGGACAAGAAGAAGGCCGGCAACACCCAAGGTATATGTGATATACAAGTAATTGATGTGTACCTTACCAGTACTCGTAGTAGCTCCTGGGTATTTGATACCGGTGCGGTTGCTCATATTTGTAACTCAAATCAGGAACTACGGAATAAACGGAGACTGGCAAAAGACGAGGTGACGATGCGCGTCGGGAATGGTTCCAAGGTCGATGTGATCGCCGTCGGCACGCTACCTCTGCATCTACCCACGGGATTAGTTATAAACCTCAATAATTGTTATTTAGTGCCAGCTTTGAGCATGAACATTGTATCTGGATCTTGTTTAATTCGAGATGGCTACTCATTTAAATCTGAGAATAATGGTTGTTCTATTTATTTGAGAGATATGTTTTATGGTCATGCCCCGCTGGTCAATGGTTTATTCTTGATGAATCTCGAACGTGATGCTACACATGTTCATAGTGTGAATACCAAAAGATGTAAAGTTGATAATGATAGTCCCACATACTTGTGGCACTGCCGCCTTGGTCACATTGGTGTCAAGCGCATGAAGAAGCTCCATGCAGATGGACTTTTGGAGTCTCTTGATTACGAATCATTTGACACGTGCGAACCATGCCTCATGGGTAAGATGACCAAGACTCCGTTCTTCGGAACAATGGAGCGAGCGACCAACTTATTGGAAATCATACATACCGATGTGTGCGGTCCAATGAGCGTTGAGGCTCGCGGAGGATATCGTTATGTTCTCACTCTCACTGATGATTTAAGTAGATATGGGTATGTCTACCTAATGAAACACAAGTCTGAAACCTTTGAAAAGTTCAAGGAATTTCAGAGTGAAGTCGAGAATCAACGTGACAGGAAAATAAAATTCTTACGATCAGATCGTGGTGGAGAATATTTAAGTCACGAATTTGGTACACACTTAAGGAAATGTGGAATAGTTTCACAACTCACGCCGCCTGGAACACCTCAGAGAAATGGTGTGTCCGAACGTCGTAATCGCACTCTATTGGATATGGTGCGATCTATGATGTCTCTTACCGATTTACCGCTCTCATTTTGGGGTTATGCTTTAGAGACTGCCGCATTCACTTTAAATAGGGCACCGTCTAAATCCGTTGAGACGACACCGTATGAATTATGGTTTGGGAAGAAACCTAAGCTGTCGTTTCTAAAAGTTTGGGGATGCGATGCTTATGTCAAGAAACTTCAACCTGAAAAGCTCGAACCCAAATCGGAAAAATGCGTCTTCATAGGATACCCTAAGGAAACTATTGGGTACACCTTCTACCTCAGATCCGAAGGCAAGATCTTCGTTGCCAAGAACGGGTCCTTTCTAGAGAAGGAGTTTCTCTCGAAAGAATTGAGTGGGAGGAAAGTGGAACTTGATGAGGTGATAGTCACCCCTTCCGAGTCGGAAAGTAGCGCAGCGCGGGAAAATGTTCCTGTGGTGCCTACACCGACGGGGGAGGAAGTTAATGATGATGATCATGAAGCTTCGGATCAAGTTGCCACTGAACTTCGTAGGTCCACAAGGACACGTTCCGCACCAGAGTGGTACGGCAACCCTGTCCTTAAAATCATGTTGTTAGACAACGGTGAACCTTCGAACTATGAAGAAGCGATGGCAGGCCCGGATTCCGACAAATGGCTAGAAGCCATGAAATCCGAGATAGAATCCATGTATGAAAACAAAGTATGGACTTTGACTGACTTGCCCGATGAGCGGCGAGCCATAGAAAACAAATGGATCTTTAAGAAGAAGACGGACGCGGATGGTAATGTGACCATCTACAAAGCTCGACTTGTCGCTAAGGGTTATCGACAAGTTCAAGGGGTTGACTACGATGAGACTTTCTCACCCGTAGCGAAGCTGAAGTCCGTCCGAATCATGTTAGCAATTGCCGCATACTATGATTATGAGATATGGCAGATGGACGTCAAAACGGCATTCCTTAACGGCTTCCTTAAGGAAGAGTTGTATATGATGCAGCCGAAAGGTTTTGTCGATCCTAAGAATGCTAACAAAGTATGCAAGCTCCAACGCTCAATCTATGGGTTGGTGCAAGCATCTCGGAGTTGGAACATTCGCTTTGATGAGATGATCAAAGCGTTTGGGTTTACACAGACTTATGGAGAAGCCTGTGTTTACAAGAAAGTGAGTGGGAGCTCTGTAGCATTTCTCATATTATATGTGGATGACATACTATTGATGGGAAATGATATAGAATTCTTGGAAAGTATAAAGGCCTATTTGAATAAGTGTTTTTCAATGAAGGACCTTGGAGAAGCTGCTTATATATTAGGCATCAAGATCTATAGAGATAGATCAAGACGCCTCATTGGTCTTTCACAGAGTACATACCTTGACAAGATATTGAAGAAGTTCAGTATGGATCAGTCCAAGAAGGGGTTCTTGCCTGTATTGCAAGGTGTGCAATTGAGCACGGCTCAATGCCCGACCACGGCAGAAGATATAGAAGAGATGAGTGTCATCCCCTATGCCTCGGCCATAGGGTCTATTATGTATGCCATGCTGTGTACCAGACCTGATGTAAACCTTGCCGTAAGTTTGGTAGGAAGGTACCAAAGTAATCCCGGCAAGGAACACTGGACAGCGGTCAAGAATATCCTGAAGTACCTGAAAAGGACTAAGGATATGTTTCTCGTCTATGGAGGTGACGAAGAGCTCGTCGTAAAGGGTTACGTCGACGCTAGCTTCGACACAGATCCGGATGACTCGAAGTCACAGACCGGATACGTGTATATTTTGAATAGAGGAGCAGTAAGCTGGTGCAGTTGCAAGCAAAGCGTCGTGGCGGGATCTACATGTGAAGCGGAATACATGGCAGCCTCGGAGGCAGCACAGGAAGCAGTCTGGATGAAGGAGTTCATTACCGACCTAGGGGTGATTCCCAATGCGTCGGGCCCAATGACTCTCTTATGTGACAACACTGGAGCTATTGCCCTTGCGAAGGAGCCCAGGTTTCACAGGAAGACCAGGCATATCAAGCGTCGCTTCAACTCCATTCGTGAAAGTGTTCAAAATGGAGACATAGATATTTGTAAAGTACACACGGACCTGAATGTAGCAGATCCGTTGACTAAACCTCTCCCTAGGGCAAAACATGATCAACACCAGGACGCAATGGGTGTTCGATTCATCACAATGTAACTAGATTATTGACTCTAGTGCAAGAGGGAGACTGTTGGAAATATGCCCTAGAGGCAATAATAAATGGTTATTATTATATTTCTGTGTTCATGATAATAGTCTTTTATTCATGCTATAATTGTATTGTCCGGAAATCGTAATACATGTGTGAATACATAGACCACAACCTGTCCCTAGTAAGCCTCTAGTTGACTAGCTCGTTGATCAACAGATAGTCATGGTTTCCTGACTATGGACATAGGATGTCATTGATAACGGGATCACATCATTAGGAGAATGATGTGATGGACAAGACCCAACTTAAGCATAGCATAAAAGATCGTGTAGTTTCGTTTGCTAGAGCTTCTCCAATGTCAAGTATCTTTTCCTTAGACCATGAGATCGTGCAACTCCCGGATACCGTAGGAGTGCTTTGGGTGTGCCAAACGTCACAACGTAACTGGGTGACTATAAAGGTGCATTACGGGTATCTCCGAAAGTGTCTGTTGGGTTGGCACGGATCGAGACTGGGATTTGTCACTCCGTGTAAACGGAGAGGTATCTCTGGGCCCACTCGGTAATGCATCATCATAATGAGCTCAATGTGACTAAGGCGTTAGTCACGGGATCATGCATTGCGGTACGAGTAAAGAGACTTGCCGGTAACGAGATTGAACAAGGTATTGGGATACCGACGATCGAATCTCGGGCAAGTAACATACCGATTGACAAAGGGAATTGCATACGGATTGATTGAATCCTCGACACCGTGGTTCACCCGATGATATCATCGTGGAACATGTGGGAGCCAACATGGGTATCCAGATCCCGCTGTTGGTTATTGACTGGAGAGGCGTCTCGGTCATGTCTGCATGTCTCCCGAACCCGTAGGGTCTACACACTTAAGGTCCGGTGACGCTAGGGTTGTAGAGATATATGTATGCGGAAACCCGAAAGTTGTTCGGAGTCCCGGATGAGATCCCGGACGTCACGAGAGGTTCCGGAATGGTCCGGAGGTGAAGAATTATATATAGGAAGTCCAGTTTTGGCCACCGGGAAAGTTTCGGGGGTTATCGGTATTGTACCGGGACCACCGGAAGGGTCCCGGGGGTCCACCGGGTGGGGCCACCTGTCCCGGAGGGCCCCGTGGGCTGAAAGTGGAGGGGAACCAGCCCCTAATGGGCTGGGGCGCCACTTTGGGCCTCCCCCCCATGCGCCTAGGGTTGGGAACCCTAGGGGGGGAGTTTCCCCTTGCCTTGGGGGGCAAGGCAACCCCTTCCCCCTTGGCCGCCGCCCCCTCCCCCCCCCCCTTAAAGATCCCATCTCCAAGGGCTGCGCACCCCCCTTGGGGGCCTATATAAAGGGGGGGGAGGGAGGGCAGCACACTACAGCCTTTGGCGCCTCCCTCCTCCCCTGCAACACCTCTCTCTCGCGCGCAGAAGCTCGGCGAAGCCCTGCCGGAGAGCCGCTACATCCACCACCACGCCGTCGTGCTGTTGGATCTCCATCAACCTCTCCTCCCCCCTTGCTGGATCAAGAAAGGAGGAGACGTTGCTGCACCGTACGTGTGTTGAACGCGGAGGTGCCGTCCGTTCGGCACTCGGTCATCGGTGATTTGGATCACGGCGAGTACGACTCCGTCATCCACGTTCATTGGAACGCTTCCGCTCGCGATCTACAAGGGTATGTAGATCCACTCCTTTCCCCTCGTTGCTAGTAGACTCCATAGATGCATCTTGGTGAGCGTAGGAAAATTTTAAATTATGCTACGATTCCCAACAGAGGAAACTCTGGGACCAGAGGTTCCTTACCTGAGTGCAGTTGGAGCACTCATGTACCTCGCAAATTGTACACGGCCAGACATTGCGTTCGCCGTCAGTTTGCTTGCTCGGTACAGTTCTGAACCTACCAAAAGACATTGGAAAAGTGTCAAGGACGTCTTCCGTTACCTGCAAGGGACCAAAGATCTTGGTCTATTTTATAAGAGGAATCGAGACCTATCTATTATAGGCTATGCCGATGCTGGGTACCTGTCGGACCCGCATGATTGCAAATCGCAGACTGGCTATGTTTTCCTTTGTGGTGGAACTGCGTTTTCCTGGAAATCGTCCAAGCAAACACTTGTGTCGACTTCCACGAACCACTCGGAAATCATGGCACTATTCGAAGCGTCAAAAGAGTGTGTATCGCTTCGGCGGATGATCGGCCACATTCAGCAGACATGTGGGCTGAACACCGTACAAACCCCTACCATTATCTATGAAGATAATGCTGCTTGTGTTGCACAAGTCCAGATGGGTTATGTGAAGAGTAACCTCACAAAGCATATTAGTCCCAAGTTCTTCTATGCACATGAGCTGCAACAGTTGAACGAGGTGAGAGTTTTGCATACTAAGTCCTGTGACAATCTTGCTGATATGTTCACTAAATCATTACCGGCATCAACCTTAGAGAGGTGTGTGCGTGGGATCGGTATGATGAGACTTAGAGAGATGCAAGGTTCAGGGGGAGAAACTTCACAAACTCGTCGCTAAAATCTCAATCCTGATGATCGAGTACTCAACTTGATGGTTGAGTGGATTGTACTCTTTTTCCCTTGAGTGAGTTTTCATGATGTTTCTCACACGAGGTTTTTGACGAGGCAATTCGTGCAATACAACAACGTATACTGTGTGCTCTTTCTCCACATTTTTTCCCACTGGGTTTTCCGGAGTTTTGAGGCATGGATATACGGATAATTACCCAAGGGGGAGTGTTGGGAAACCGGGTCAACCCGGAGGGGTGGCGGCGGCCGCGTGCAAAACGCACGGGCCAGCCCCTCCCGTTTCCCCTCTTTTATTAAGTGGGTACTTATCCCTTGACCACCTACCCCTATATAAAGCAACGAGGAGCCATCATTGTAACATCTGATCATTGATTAATAAAGCTGGTCTCCTCCATCTCTCTGTGTCATTTTACTTTCGCATACTTCGACTACCTCGTCTACGACGCTCGCTCTCGCTCCGCAACCTCGGACCGGACTCGCCGGCGGAGTTGCGGAACAGAAATGAAGAGGAAGAAGAAGGCCGTGCGCAGGCTCCCTGACAGGGAGGGCTTGATCCACAACCACCAGTCGTCTTGTTCGTCAGGCAGGCTCTACTTACGTGGGAGACTCGGAGACGAACGGCAGCTTCCATCTGGCCCTCCTAACCGACGAGGAAACTAGGAACGTGCAATCAGCTTTGACTTCAGCCAAAACCAGTTGACCAGGCCAAAACCGAGACCAGGGTTTTGTCTTTTAAACTGTGTTATTAAGTTGAGGGTGTTTCAAACCTCGTGGTTAGTTTGAGACTGAAATATGGACTTTTCTCATAGGGTAAAAAGATATAGGACGGCCCCAATTATAATATCTACCTCTACACTTCTACATCTACACTACTATTAAAAGAGCAAACATAATTCCCTCTAAAGCCACATAACAAATCATACACGGGATAACCAAGACCCTCCGATCAAATCTACATCTACATCTACACTTCTTCTTCTACATCTACATCTACACTACTATTAAAAGAGCAAACATAACTCCCTCTAAAGCCACACAACAAATCATACACGGGATAACCAGGACCCTCCGATCAAATTAACTTAAACACATCCTACTGTCCATATTATGCGAATAGTCTGTCGTTTGGATTAACGTCTCGGATCGAATGTTCTGCCAAGCAGACGCTGTTGTCTGTCAATCGTCTGCGCTCCGCATCCCTCAAGCCTCGATTCACGCGGCCCACCATGATCTGCGGAACGCAATTAGTCCGGATCTCCCTCCCACGATCCCCGGAAACAACGCACCTCTCCTCACGGCCCCGTCGCCTGTAGGTTCTCCACCGCCGCCCCACGCGACACAGGCCATCTCTCCCCTGTTTCCCTCTTCTCCATCCCACACGACAAGCGCGCGGCAGAAGGCGACCACCATATCTCTCTTCTCCCTCGCCCCGTTACGCCTCACCCACCGCCGCTTCCTCTCCCCGCCCCCCGGCACGGCCTCACGCTTCCAGTCTCTCGCCTCGAAGGAGGCGGACGCCTCAATCGTCTCCGGGGCCGGTGGGGCGCGGGGAGCGAGCTGCTCTCGGTGCTCGACCCAGCGCTCACCGTCGAGGATCACTACTGCCGCCAGCGCGCCCAGGAGCAGCGGAAGGGCATGGAGGCGGAGGGGTCCGGCATAGAGGGGATCTCGGTGGGCGGGCACGAGGCATGCGTCACTGCGCCGTCCCCATACTGCGGCAGTGGTCTATTCAGCAACGATCTGTACACTGCCTGACATTTTTGTTTGAGCAGCTTCAGTATTATCTTCATCTAATTGCTTGTCAAGTTGCTAATTGGAGTCTTCAGATTCTTAGTCACATTGTAGGTCAGTAAATCTGATTGTGTGACACCTTTGAGTGTTCATCTGAAAGTTAATTCTAGATCTCGCTAGAGAATGATCCTGATACATGGAAACAGTCTGATTTATTCATTGTGCGATTACTTAGACCAGGCACCGGGCCTGCACCTTGCTTCAGTAAGTAATCCACAAATTGTGTTTTTTCCCGGGTTGGTTCAGCAATGATACTGATACATGCAAACATATCTGATTTATTCCTGTATAGCTCAGTGCCTGCTGTTAATTATGTTTTTTTTCCTTCCTCAGGATCCACAAATTGTCAAGCGCACATGGTACAACCATCAAGTTCTGGGATATTAGCTGGTAATTGAACTATCGAACTTGGCAATGTTCGCATAATGGTTTCCATCACGTATCTGATTCTGTTTCCATCATCTATTCAGTCTATGACACTGTATCCAAAAGAGTTGGTACCCACGAGTTCATTTTCCTACTTTGTACATTGCTGGAAGCCTAGAACCTTTAAAAAATATATATATTATGTAGGAAATCATTTGCATCAGCACCTGCCGCCAACATAAAAAATGTTAGCCTTCCGAAAGGCAAAATTCTGCACATTTTCACCTTGTTTATAAGTGGAACGGTTTGTTATTTATTTAACTGTAATTCCAAACATTTAAGTACTGCACGATATGTTAATGCTACTCAAACTCCATTGTATTAATCAAAATACGTTTAGATCTAATTTGTTGTTTGCTTGATGCTCTTTTTATGGTGAAATTTACAATTTTGGTGCTGGTGCAATGATTCTTTTTCTTGGAAAGACCGGCATCTTCAATCTTTTTTGATTGGGACTCGCGACTTGAAGCATGAATTACTAATTTCATTTCTATATATTAGCAATTGAACTTGTCCCCTTGTATGAAACTTTTCCCATGCAGGCTTAGTGCAGGCAGTCTTTTAACAAAGGATGGATGCGAGTAGTGATATGCTGAATACCATGGATCTATGTTCACTGAAGATAAGTTCTCTTCCTGAAACTTACAAGCACAAACTTCCTTAGTCAACTCAAAGCTAAGCACGGTTATAAACAAGATGCTTTAATATAAACAATACTGCTTGAATTTATATCAGTTTCCAACACTATCCGAGTCTTTGAGCCATTCTCTAAAAATAAAAATAAACACCTTGAGTGCTTTCTTACCGGTGCCTCCGATCAAGTTTGGTTTTTTTATAACCTTATTATAATCCAGTATTTAATATGCCATCTAATGATCCAAGGTCTTTACAGGGAAAACAATGGCAGTTTTAATGCAAGTTCACTGAACAACTACCATATCTTTATGTAGCATTGATTGCTTGGATGAAGTTGGATGGCAGATCCCCATCCAGCTTTTAAAAGTTGGTGTAGGTGTTGCAGCTTCTTCAGTGCAGTATATACTGGCAACTAGGAGCACACTTGAATTACATGGTTTCTCCATTCAGCCCGCTTGCTTGTTGTTAATGTCCATCTTTTTTGAGCTATCGTGCTGAAACTTTAATCTATTGTGCAGAATACATTTCTTCAGAGAACCCGTTGTTGTGTGCAGAATATATTTCTTCAGAGAATGTGTTATTGTGCAGAAACTACAATGAAGTTGTCGGTGGAGAAGATCCGGTGAACCCAACTACATCGGGTTGGTTCAAAGGGAGTGGTACTTTTTTCCTGATCTGCATGTTATCTCAATGTATTTCTGTTCATAAACACGTTTTGATACTTCGGAGGCATGTCATAATTATAAATAATAAGGTATTATGGGTTTTCTGCATCTTCAGGTCCGATCAGGTCCTTCCAACGGTCTATTGTCCGTCGAAGGTCACGTTCATCTCTGGCAAATTCCACCGCAGCCTCGGTCGTACGTGTGCTTCGATCTATTTTCGTATTGTTTTCTTGGGCGTTTGGCAAATGCTTCACATACTAAGCTAAACATGCACAACTATGTAAGATAGTTTCACCTGTCTCTTATGTTCTTGCAGTTTGACATCCATTGCCAATTTGTATTGTTTCTAAACTAAAATGATTCCCTCTTGTTCACTGATTATCTATGAACTGAAATCATGCCCCGCTCCTGTACTACATTGGTCTTTCATATGCTGGTTGTTCACACATGGCATTAGCTTGTCCATTTCTACTTTATTTGTCCAGTTCACTGGAAATGGAAATACCGCCTGAACCTTTTATGCTTACCTATTAAGCTTACCTGCAATGTCCACTCCTATTGTTCTCTGACCTGTCAAACAATAAGAGATGGTGCAGCTAGCTGCTGAAAAGGAGATGGATGTGGTCCTCTTGACAACGAAGATGAAGACGCGGTAGACCAAGCCTTATGTGTTCTCCACTTGCATGCACAACGAGTTCCGCAAGATGGCCAATGTTGTCAAGAACCAGGTCACTAGAAGCTACTACATGCCTGACTTGACCAAACCCGCTCTTGCAAGACTTTCAATTTACTGCAACCTCCGAGTTTCCAAATGCGGTGTCAAGAAAAAGAAGAAAAAAGTCCATTTTACTACCGTGAACAAAGTTGGTTGTTCACATTACCCCTGATCTATTTTTCTGCTCTTTTCACCCCCTAAACAATCCCAAACCGGACAAAAGACCCCCATGGGTGGTTTGTCTCAACTTCCAGCTGATGTGGTGCTGGTCAATGGTGGTTTGACCTATGGGTGGGGCCATGAGGATTAACTTAACTGAAACAGGAAATTAGCCCATGGTTAATTAGGCAATGGGACCCGCTTGGCAGTGACTTGGGGGTGGATTAACTAAGTGCTAATGGTAGGTTTAGCCGGTGGCTAGCCGGAGCACGACGAAGCTAAGGGCACGAACGGCGGGGAGGTGCTGCAGCAGCTGGCGATGGAGCAGCACTGGGCGTAAAATGGGTGGTGGTGGCCTAGTTCTTGGGCATCATCGTCCCTCTCCTTGCGCAGGAGGTAGCGAGACAGCGAGGCAGGCGGTGCGGGGAGGCATGGGACGGCCAGATCCAGGGATGGCGGCCCCATTAGGTCTGGTTCTGGCCTGTCTGGAGTCTAGCATTGGTGTGAAGACGACACGACGGTGAGCTTGTGGCGGCGGCGGCTCAACCCCCAGGCATGGTCGTCCCTGTCTTCGCGCGGGAGGTAGCAGGGCAGCGGCAGCAGCGCTGCAGCGATACAGGTGCAGGGGGAGCCCGAGGGGCGACCAGATCCGGGGGTAGCGGCCCCATATGGTCTGGTTCCGGTCAGATGCGGAGTTCGGCGATGGTGTGAAGACGGCCCGCCGGCGAGCTTGTGGCGACGGTTGACCTATACGTGAGCCGGGAGAAGAGAGAAGGGAGAGGAAAGAGATGGGAGAAAGGAGAAGCAGGGCGGCAGCTTGTAACTCCGGCGGTCGCCGGCATCATCTAGAGGCGGCAGGGTCGGGCGTGGTGCTCGGGAGGGAGGCAGCTATGAGGGGAGGCTCGGGAGGAGCTCCTCTGTCTCAACCCAGCCTGATGAGGGAGACTCACCCGCAGGTCAAAACCGGCCATTGACCATTGCCACGTCAGCAACCAGTGAAGTAAAACCATCCAGGGACTGATTTTTTTCCGGTATGAGATTGTTCAGGGGGTAAAGGGAACAGAAATAAAGATCAGGGGGTTATGTGAACCACCAATTTTCGTCAGTGTAGTAAAATGGACTTTTTTGAAAAAGAACATCCATACGAATAGCGTTGAGAGGCAATGAGCTTTTTTTTGTGTGCATGAGTTGGTTTGTGTTTCCATTCTTCTAGATTTGTTCTAAGAGAATGGAGTCGAATATAATGAATGATGTGCTCAGCAGACAGGCACAAGTTTTGCCAGTAGGTTCAACATTTGTACCCCATGACTATGTGTTCTAGAACTGATTTGGACATTCCCCCTTTTCTTTAGAGATGAAGGGATCATTTGTACTCCCTCTGTGCCATGCCTGCGTGCATGATTACTCAGTATAGTCATGTTCATTTTTGTTATGTTTCTAAACATGTATATCATTTATGTGTGTGAACTGGTGGTGTCCTTTAGAAATACTTATTGTTGTGCATCGATTTCTTCATGGTTATGCCTTCTATTTTTGAAAAAAAAAATCATAATACCAATGTATAATTATATTCACATGACTTGTTAATCACAATAAGATAATATGTCTATACCACTTGTCAATCATTGTTGGCAAGGATTAGAAAATTATTTGGTCAAGAAAAATAGAAAATCATGATATACTTCTTTGAAATTTTCCCTCGAACATTGCCGGTTTACTCATGATTGATGACAAATATGTTCACTCATTTTTAGTCCAAGCGACATTTTTTGTATCACAACATTGTTAAACGTCTATATTGCCTCTCTTGTGTTAGCACACTATATTTTTGTTCATTATTCTCTAGAAGGAATGATGATAATTTTTCACATGATAATACGTGCGTTGCACGTGCACACTTACTAGTAATATCAAAAAGGCCAACCGCCCAGAGTGCTCACGGGCAAAAGTTCTAAGACGAATGACAGAATGAGACAGACTGCAGACAGCAAAACAAAACAAACACAGAATTTAGCATCCACAAAAAGTTTGTTCTTCTCTTGCATTCCCATTGCAGCATGAAGGTGTTCCGCTCTGTGTTTACGCATCAGAAGACAGACAAGTCAAGAAAACACATACTAGAAAGTATTAGCATTATATCCTCAAACATATCACACCATATTCACAAGTAAGCATCAAACTGCCGCCATTTGGACTCCTCAACTCCTGACTGTGACAGCAACAAGAAATGAAGTCCAACCATATCTCCACAGCTCCTATGATCCACGCACAAGTTGCCTGAAACCAGAGCAGCCGTCCTTCACATGAGCAGTCATAAAAGAGAAGAACACATACCAGAGTGAAATCAACTGCAAAGCTAAAGCAGAGGCTAGGCCTATCAAGTACTCCTTCTGTAAATTAATGATCTAAAAGATCTTATATTAGTTTACAAGGCGAGTAAATAGTAATTACATGCACTTGTGTGCAGGGCACTTGATTCCTCTTTGAGTGCTCTGCAAATGTCACACAGATCCCAGGGCTTGTGCTATCTACTCCTTTTTACACTCAGCCATATAAAATGTGCCGCCAAATTACTACAACTTGTGCGAGTAAATCTTTCACCAAAGTCTATCCGCTGGATTCAGATGCAAGATTTAGAGAGGCAGGCTACTGATCCTGCAACTTCATATCCTGCCAATACTGGTGCAGCTAAAGTTACAGCTATACCTAACACAGATTATTCAGTTATGTGTTCTCTCAGTGTTTTACATCTAATGGCTTGAATTGTCCTCAAGAAGAATATATCAACAAAAAAATCTGATACCAAATGCAACTCCTGAAGCTCTAAGAAGGAAATCCCCCATGCAAGTTTATCCATTGGACACGGTACCCAGGTGAGGCCAACATGGAGTTTGAGCAGGAAATGAAAAAAATGCATATGAAGAACTGTTAGGGACATGAATCCCAACGGTTTCCTGAACTCTAATGCTAAACAAACTCTGGACTGATTTACAGGAAGGGAAGATTACTTCACCAAGATGAAGACATCCATTTGGAATTTATTCAAGCCTTGCAATGAGAACTACTACCAAGTGCTTTTCCCTTCAGAAATACACATTTTTTTTGCCAGGGGTTCTTGAGCACTTGCGCATGTACTATCAGCTATCACAACTTCACAGTTTTCACTTACCTAGACCAGAACATACGCTATTTCTGGCATTTCCTCGGGATGTCGAATTCTTCCCATGGTTTGCCTGTATGCAAACTGCCAAGCAAATAGATCCTTACCACTACCAGTCACTCGGGCAACGCCTTTGCCAAGGGCACGTATGCCTCTAGGCAACCCACCACATGCCCGAACCATCTAGTACCAAGTAAGTTACAAATTAGTGCACCAACAATTATTAAAAGTATAGCTATAAAGTATTCTACAGAAATACACCTGTTTTGCATAATCGTAAATTTCAGCATCAGCTTCTGTGATTTCAACTCCCGCATGGTACTTGAAAAGTCTCCAAGCATCTTCGTCCCCGAGGCACTTCATCTGCACAATATTTGATATCGTGCATCCCATGAATCCACACACCCTCTGTCTCCTTGATGTAAGAACAACCTTTAGATGACACCCAAGAGGCATCGGCAAACCAACAGCTACCAAGTCTGGGTAGGGTCTATCATAAACGTTGTCTAATAGAAGCAAAAAACTGTCTTGCACTAGAATGTCAGTGATGATCTTAGCTCGGCAATGCTCCTCTAACGCCGACATCGTCTCCCAATCCAATTTCAAGAAAGAATCAAGATGATGTTGCATAACTATCACGCTGCTGCCACCATCAAGAAATAAGATGTGACGGAATGAATCGGCATAGCTAGCAGCAATGAGTGAAAGAAGTCACGTCTTGCCAACACCCGGCGGGTCCCATAATCCAAGAAAGGACTCATCCGACAGCTCACTCTGTAAAAACTGAAGCACCTTATTCTTGTAAATGTCCATCCCCCAAAGGCCATGAATTCGTGACAGAGTCTCCCAAGCACGAATTGGGGTTTCTAACATTGCTTGATCGTCAGAGATCTTTGCCTGATTAACAGAACGAGCACCAAACTCCCACATCAGAATGCTGATTTCGCAAATGGTGACACTAACCTGATTCAAAGCAACAACATGGTCAGTAAGCTGGGTAGGGGGCAGCTTATTTTGGCAGCCACCCATAAGCCCCAAAAGAACTAGCCCTAAGTCACGCATGAAAAAACACATCCTAGTTTGCATGAGTGGGAAAGAAGTCAATTAGATTATGGAAAAAAAATTAAATATCAAAGCAAGAATGACACGTATGCTAGAGAGCCACATCTTAGTAAACTATATATAAACCATGGAGAAGGCATAGTAGATGTAGAAGACACATGGAAGTAAAGTTATCAGTGTATTAAGGTTAGTTCAGTCTTAGTTCAAAGCTGCGACACTTACTATGGATCAGAGGGAGTAATATAATACACATAATATGGCATGAAATGCATCAATTGTCGTGGGAGGTTAGTGAAGATGAGTATAGTGTTGGGCCTCTGATCAAAGTGGCGACATGGTCAAGATGTGGGGCGACCCTTATTTGTTCAGACATGGATCGACAGATTATCATACCTGTATCATGGGCACCCAGAGGTAGATCATCTTGGGCACCAATAAGCAGACCATGGAAGTAAGATTTAGTTGATGATCCACTGGAACCATGCGTCTGAAATGAAGAAAATTGTCAGATCATGCAATAATCAAAATTATACTCTTCACTTGTACCCTACAAGACATAAAACATGCACTGCATATGGTTGAATAGTTGATACATGAGAGTATTATTAGAACAGCTTGGTCAGCATAACAATTACAATATAATTACAGACCAATGGAAACTCTGGTGATGGACAAAACGTATAAGCAAATGAAAGCAATGAAACATTGCATAGTCGAAACCGCAATGAAAAATGCATGGCAAACTTATAAGACAGTGGCCGGTCCCAAGCCCAGGTAAAGGAGGAGGGTTGTGAGACTTGGCGAGCCAACGTCAAAACTCAGCCACTCTTATGGAGATGAAACCCAAAAGAAAATGAATCACCAAGGAAGTAGCCATAGATAGGGATGCGTGGAAGCTTGCTATCCATGTGCCAGAACCATGACTTTGGTTGCGAGATCTTATGGGTTTCAGCTCTAGCCTACCCCAACTTGTTTGGTGCTAAAGGCTTTGTTGTTGTTGTAAAATTATGCAAGACAGTGGCGTTAACAATTTTTTCGATGATTGTTAAATAAATATATATCCAATAAATGCTTCAAATATATTGTGTGGATCATGGATGTCACACTCCCCATCTCGAAGCACATGCCCTTCACCACACAAACAAAAAACCATGTTGCACGAGCAAATCCCACCTTAATGTGGTGAAATTGTTACCAAAACTACAATGAATGATGAACCACAAAGATTCAGAAAGGAAGGAGGGAAGTATTTGTTGGAGAGATGCTCACCAGATTAAGTTTGGTAAAAACTAGTGTGCGCAGTTGAAACAAATTCCACTTAACACGTAAAAAACTAGAAGTACAGATAATCATGCAGTCTATGGAATTATCAATGCATACCTTTCTAGTTCAATTGTCCTTGTCCTTTCTGCTAACATGAGAATCAAAAAAAGAGGTACCATCGAAACACATAAATGACCAAGAGTATGCCCACTAACAATCTGAAGAGTCCACCTATAAATTTGTTTGTCCGCAACCTCTTCTACTCTAGCAAGGAGGTACAATCCTGAAATTATTTTGAACAGAAAAAAAGATCAGATTGTATAACTTTGGTCATATTAGATTGCACTTTCAGTAAGAGCTACCATAAGTTCATGTCTTGTGAGAAAACTAACTATAAAAAAACCCAGTATCACAAATAGCAACCTACACAAATAATGAAAATGCATGCATTATATTGAGCAGAAACAACACTAACCTGCTGCCCATAACCAGTAGCTTGTTGATGCAAGGGACTTTGTTCTTGCCCAATCATCAAAACTTTCAATAATGAAAATGGCCTCAAAACATGTGAAAGTGGTCACCATCTTGACAAATAGACCAATATGTCATCCTTCAGTATATTAAATGTCACAAAAGTAGGAACAAGAAAAGGGTGAATTTATGCCGCTTTTTCTTTTCCAAGCAATTTTATGTACAAACATGGTGCTGAATGTTATATCTACCGCATAGAAGGTCTAGGGAAGACTTACTGGCAATTTGTGCCAAAATAGGGTGCCATTTTCTGGGTTGAGATGGTAATAGCATGAACCAAAGCCAGCAGCACTGACACCAGCAAAGAGTGTGTAGAGATCCCCCTGTGACCTGCCAGCAGGATAAATATTAGAGTGCTTCAAATCTTAATTCGAGTTAAAACAGGAACCAAAATTAGCATGAGCATTAAGTCTGCACCATAGCCTAAAATAGCTTTTGCAGTGGTTAAGGATGAGCCCGGCGAGACCGACAAAAAAGAGGGGGATTGTTGAGATCACATTCAGCGTATTAGGGATCCCTGCAAATAAGGCATAAACGCTATTCATTATTATCAAGAGTATTAAACCATATAACTTTACCCCAGACTTTCCTTGCACAGAAAAACAATGTTCATGATTTATTCTATATGCAGAGGGCACAGGTACTCGGTGTTGACAATCAGAATCATTTATTCCGAATGGAGCGTAACTTAGCTGAATCTACTCTTCAAAAGGCAAACTGATGATGGGACAGAGAGCGTGAACCAGAGGTTAATTACCAAGGAAAAGTGTGCGTTGGTCAGCAAAGTCGTGGTAGTCCTCGTCATGCGGGATGGCGGCCATGACAAGCATGACCATGATGATTATGTCTGTATATGACAACCACTTCTTCCTACTCACCACATCCATCCACGCCGCCACCCACTTCTTCCTCCAACTTACATCCTTCACAGCCACCTTGCGGTTATCCTCACAAGCTTGTTGCTGTTTAAGACGATTGAGCGAAAGTAGTTTGAGATCAGACGATGACGGCACCCAGTTCTTCCTTCTTTCCTCACTGTAGTTTTTTACCCAAACAGGCACAAACAAGTCTTCAGTTTCCATAACATAACTTGTCACCTGAAGAGAATATGAATTTCATGAATTTCCATGATACTACTCTGCAAGTTAGTTCTAGAGGGAAAAACATTGGATCCATTTATATCCAGCCATTTACAAGAAAACAATAAGGACCGAAGGTGACAAAGAAAGTAAGCCGCATAGGAAGTAAGCTGAGTTCAAGTTGCATCATTAGAAGAAAAAATCACATGTTGAATCATGTTGACTGCTCCCTCCGATCCATATTACTTGTCGCTAAAACGGATGTATCTAGCACTAAAATAGGTGCTGCATAACAAGACAAGTGGATCAGAGAAGTGATAGTGGGTAGGAACCGATATCTTTGAAGTGTGCTCGTCCATTCTTGCGAGTCTTATGACCTTATCCCAAGCAAACCCACCTGCTCACATCCATTTGGAGTAATGTACACGACCCCTTATACTACCATATGTAGATTATATATAATTTAATGCAGAATAGCGGATCACATTGACTGTCCATGCCAAAGTACCGTACGAACAGGCAGCAATCTCCACGCGTTTTACAGTCCAAAGTTACTACACAGACCACCATGAGCCCTATGCCGCCTGCCATCACTTATGCTATTCTCAAACACTCAAGACAAATGCACTGCCTATTTTAGCAGTACAAAATTATACAGGCTACATATACAGTGAGACAATTATTAACACTCAACTATATAATAACATGACTAACATATGCAGTGAGAAGATTAAATAGGAATAACGGTGATACGCATACGCCATCTACGAAGCGAGGTATTCCGTTCCGTCCAATCTAGAGGAGCGCAGGCATGGTAACAGTAAGGTGATTAATCCAGTGTTAAAGAACAAACTACCATGGGGGATTTCCAACGTGCAGTGGGCCTTGAGAAAGATGAGGTGGGCTTCCCCAGCCGTGAAGGAGGCGGCGGGGACAGATCTGGCGGCGTCATGGGGTCTTGACATCGGCTGCTTTGCACTGTCGCGTCACCGGAGCCGACGTCCTCCATCATCCCCACGCGCTCGCCACCACACCTCCTACTAGACGCGCTTGTGAGACCTCGGATACCAGGAGGCGGGAAGGAGAGGAAGGCGGTGGGTGTACGTCGTCGAGGGCAGAGGAGGGAGTCGGGTGGCTGCAGTCCGGCGGCGGCGGTGTGAGGAAGCAAGCCATCTTCAGTTAGGCACCGCAACACCTTCAGATAAGCAACGGCCCAGATGCGAGGATACCGTTTCGTGGAGATCCAACGCTAGATTAGCGCCAGTTCTTAATTCATCCCCAAACAGTAACTGACTGCTTTTTTTTAATATAAAGTGGACTTCGTCAAGGCTCCTAGCTTGTGATATATACTAGATAATTCCTCGTGCATTGCTGCAGCACATTTGTTCCGATATACCTATTGAAGAGATGCGCATAGAGCAGAAGAATGTAACAAATAGTAATAAAGAATTGTATGTGCTATTCACCATATTTATATTTGGCACCTAAATTCCTGGCGTGTTTATCCTAAAAAGCACATTCTCCAATCAAAAGTTTTCTGAGATTAGCACCAATTAGTATATGTAGTAATATGATTGTTCCAATAATCATTAGAAAGGTTGAACACAACACGATGGAAATTTGCCTAGATCGCCTTTCCGAAAATTGAAGCAAATATGTGCAATATGCTAAAAGAGGTGGGGCTGAGATAATAATGCATATAAATTAAAATTACGACTGACAATGAAGACCAATAGTTATGAATAGATTGCATTATGAAAACGTTACTCATCATCCGATCATATTTGTCCATGCGTAGTTATCCCCAACCATGGCGAGAAATACATTTTTTCTTCCTGGAAGAAATTCTCCTTTTAGATTATCAAACAACAAAGATCGGTGAAAAGCTAAAAGAATGGCCTAAGTGTAGCAGCGGAATATGCAGGAATCACAAATAAAAAAAATAGACCCACTGACTTGAAAGAACACCTATGGGGCAAGAACATGCAAACCTAGTAGAGCTCCTTTACGTATACAAGTTTTACATTATTGGATTTTTTTTGGAGCCGTTCGTTTGTCTCAATCTAACGCACACATATACGTAGTACTCGAAAGTACTCAGATGAAAGTATTCGAAAGTACTAAAACTTGCGGAGCCGGTACTAATGACATTGTGGGGACACCTTTCAATCTAGGGGCATTTTAGTCATAGTAAAAATTTGCCAACCCCTCTCATCCAATGCAAAACCGCCGCCTCTCTCGTCCAATGCAAAACCGCCGCCATCGTCCTTCCCCTCTTCATTCGCCATTACAACTCCCTCTCCTGCATTCCAAGTCCACCGCATCATTCTCGTCCTTCTCGCGGCCGCAACTTTGCTCTTCTCCTCTTACACATCCACACCCCCCCCCCCCTCTTCCATCCACGCAAGAACCTCGATGGAGCAGCAGATCGAGCAGATCGCCGGCGGCGACCAGGTCAAGATGGCCAGGTTGACGGAGATCCGTTCTTGGTTTCACAACACATGGATATAATTAATGCTATGGAATATATTTGGACACATGCAAACATTAAATTACGACATATTAGGTACCTCTATCAATTTGGCGCACGTACGTCGATTGTGACCATCTGCCTCATGACAATAGCTACATCTACCATGTGATCTTGTGTTCTTCATCTTTGCCTGTAGCCTTTTCTTCGGAGCACCTCGGCCTGGCACATGCACGGGATCGAGAACCTTATCGAAACCTTCACCATCAAGGTTAGCCGATTGTGGCATCAACGGGCCAGACCTAATGCTGTTACCTGAGATTAGGTTATCCCTTGCTATCAGCTTGTTCACTTGTTGATCCCTTGTAAACATCTTGTCCTTCCAAAACCCTTTTTAGATGCTGAAACGCCTCATCAGAGTGGCATGCCTTGAAACATGCTGCGTGACTAAAATTTCTTAACTTACGTTACCTTTGTAGGGTTGCAGAGTATTCATACATCTCGCTCTTTTTGGTCGGTGCGAATGCACATTTTGCACTCATTGTACAACTAGTGGGAACACAACACCTGGGCAGTGTTTCTTCTTGTAAAATTTCCAATATGTAAAATATGTGGGAACATGGTGTGCCTACGCATTCCAATTTGCGGCAAGAACAACTGATACTGCGAAGCAGACCTTCCTTCGACTCCATGCGCACTTCGATCTTTTTATCCATTCTTTCCTTCTTAGACACAACGTATGTGATAACTTCTGCTGCATCAAGTACCTCTCTGATCTCACATTTTCTTACAACATTTATGCTCCATAAGACTAACTTAAACACAACGGGAGTGAAAACTTTTGCGGCGTGTTTCTCAAGACTTGAAGCATTTTCCTCTGTGAACGGAACGGACTGCAAGGCATCAATGTCTTGGAGAGCCTCATTCAAGCGTCGCGACACAAGGCAACGCTCATAGTGCTCTAGCATTTGAAACAACGTCATCTTAGCCTCAAGATGCGTATGTAGCGCCGAGTTTAAACTCTCACTCCGCTGATTGCTGCTCAATCCTAGGAAAAAACGACCCTCAAGATATGGAGCACACCACAGTTTTCTCATCTTATACATCTGATGCAGCCAGGAGTCCTCACTTGTTACTTATTCTGTTGTAAGAAGTGTAACCATTTTCTCTCATGCTCTTCAATGGAAGATGTATCATATATGAAAGATCTGAATTCCTCCTTTACCGCGTCATCGTGCAGATGACGTACAATGTTCTGCTGAACGTGCCATATACAGAGCCTATGGTTTGAGTTAGGCCACACCACCCTGATTGCTCTCTGCATTGCAAGGTCCCCATCGGTGATCACAGATATAGGACGCTTCTGTCCCATAGCATCAGAAAAGGTCCGTAACATCGACTCGTATGCCTGGCTTGTTTCATGTGAAATGATACCACATGCAAAAATAACAGTGCTGCGGTGGTGATTCAACCCGACAAACGGCACAAGTGGCAGATTATACTTATTGGTTCTGTATGTGCTATCAAAAACAATAACATCTCCGAAAGCCTCGTAGTCAATTCGGGATTGACTATCACATCAGAACAGACCCTTCAGATTGCCAGCTTCATCAACCAAGTACCTGAAGAAAAAAAATTGAATCTCGCTCTTGCCTCGCCACCATGTGATTGATCGCCGTTTGAGCATCCCCGGAAGCAATTGATTCCTGCTTGTTAGCATGGCAGAAATTGTAAATGTCCCTCATAATGCATCCAACCTCATCATATCCACGTATTGCATGCACATAATATCCATAATATGGTGTTTTCTGATCCCAGATTTTTCCATGTCTGCAATGTCTGCTTTTTGCTCATCGCTAATTCTTCTATGTGAACGCAAAAGACACGACAGATCCCGTGGGGCTAGAGGATGGTTGTGTTCATCGATGAAATCCTTCACAAACCACTGACGTGTTTCCTCCTGTCTTGCAATCACCAATTTAGCTTTACACCGTACACGAGTTATACTCTGTGGCCTCCTCTTTCTATCTTCCATCTTTCTCTTCATGTGCTTCTCTTCACGAACCCCTTCACGACTACACACAAATTTCCATAAAATTATATGGCTGTTGGATCCATCCCACTCGACATAGCTTCTCCGGACACTAAAACCTTTCTCAAGACCATATTTGTTATAGAATGTATAACCTTCATCCTCACTATTAAACATCTTGTTGGCAATATGATAGTACTCCATCATTGACTCATGACTTACATCCGCCATGTCTTCCTGCATCACAATTCTGATGAATAAAAATCTGAAAGGACAAACAAAAATGCATGCAAAACCCAGTAAGAAAATCTTGCGTGGAATTTTAAACTTTGCTCCTTGTACATGTTATGGCAAACGATCATAAACGTCCATAAACTGGGTCCCCCATAAACTAGTGAAGTGACCATGGATGATGAAAAATTCTAAATTGAATTGCATGCACTGGGGAAACCTAAATCGATGATGACTAAACAAATCTAAGTAGGAAGTGCAGGCTAAAAATCAAAGTAAGTGTATGGCGATATCTCCCGCAGGCATTGATATCTCCTGCAGCATCAAGAAAAACAAGCCTACTTTCAGAACAAGCATTGATATCTCCCGCAGGCCTAACCGAGGGGCCAACCGCAGAGTATAGATCCTCATGTCGTGGTCCATGGCGATGAAGTGACCGTTGAACTGCACGATCTGATATATCCATCCATGTGGAAGTTGGAGTTCCTTCCAAGAGTCACTTCCAACGGGCCAATCAAACAGGGAGGAGTTGAGATTCGGGCGATTCATACCTTAGGATGCAAGTCCGGAAGCGATGGGATCGGCGGGGGGGGGGGGGGGGGGGGGGGGGGGGGGGGGGGGAGGGAGTTCCTATAGCGCCGCCGACACTGCCGCCGCAGATGTCACGCCTTAATCTTCTTCCTGCCGCCGGGCACGTCTTTTATAGTGAAGAGTACCAGGGGGAGGACGAGGACGACGGTGAATTTGTTCCTCTCGCCGGGCTCGTCGAACAGAAGGAAGAGGACGAGAACAAGGACTTGACCTACTGGATCTAGACGTGGTTCTGGTCGTGGACGCGATCGGTTGAAAGCAGAATATTTTACCCTGGACCATTATGCCCTTCTCTGATTAAACTAATTAGGTTTATTCATTTTTAATCCCCACCAGATCGGACGGCTAATAAAAATTGGAGGGGCAAGTACTCAAAAGTACTCCCAGTACTGCCCCAATCACTGTAAAGGAGCTCTACCTAGTAACGTGCCCACTCCAATCTAACTACACGCATATGCCTGAAATCAAATTAAGTGGTAGGTTATGCACAATCCAAAAGTAATAGAGGAAATCACTATGATGAAAAGAAGGATGAGTAGCAGAAGCTACAGTACAGTGGGCATCGTTGTCTGTAATACCTTGTGATGACAGTGCCAATCAGAGCATGAGATCCTGGTATGCCAGTACTGCTATGGCATGTTGCCGCCGTCTGGTTAACACGCATATCAACCATATAGTTCGAGATCTGTGCAACAATTTTGATGACGCTGAGACACAAAATCGAATATTTAATTGGACATGGCGTTGCCCAGATAAAGCTACCCTGAAGAGTGAAGGTCCTGGTATGAGATCCTGGTATGCCAGTACTGCTATGGCATGTTGCATACATTTTTCTGATGGACGTTCAGCCTACTTTTGGCATTCGTGACGCCAAAGTCAGTCACCGTTGCATGAGCCAACATTCTCATCCACCTCTCGGAACTGCCCTTCGCCACCACTATCGTCCATGGGTTCAGAAGAGATCAAATCAGTGGAGCGCGCGCAAGCTTCATGGATGAAAGCAACCACAGACTCCACAACCTTGATTCTGCCCCCGAAAATATCACACGCATCTACACTATGAACCAATCAGCAACACATACATGATTCTCATCCCGCAGATCCAACTACAAAGGGAGAGGAAGAAGTCAAAACAAATTGTAGCCAAATCAAGTAGCAAAATATCATGACACATAGATTTCTTGTAGGGAAACCGCTAATTAGCAGCATTCAACATTGTCCTCTGGCAGCGTCCGGCCCGAGCGCCGCTAGTATTGGTGTCCTGGAAAAGGGGGTGTTTGCCACGTCGGTCCGCCGGTTATGTGCCAGCCTGCGGACCCACTGAAGACTAATGAATGGGTCATACATGCAGGCCCTGGCCCTCGGCGTAATCAAAATGAAGATCTCATGAAGGCTTTGCATACACTTCAAGCATATTCAAATGGTTGGCATGTTTATCCCTAGATTATAACTGACCATGTGTAAACCCTAGATATCCTTGGTGCCTATGTAAACCGTGGGGTTTTAGCCTTAGAGGCATGATTACAAGGTTTTAGAATTTAGAACTCCCTCAATACGATCTCGAGGTAGATCATACTGTACTCTATACCCCATCATATATATGAGAAGCGGGACGCAGGATTTTACCTCATCAAGAGGGACCGAATCTGGGTAAATATCATGTCCCTACTCTCTCCAGTTACCATCTAGCTCAAGCTTGGGACTCCTACCCGAGATCTACCGGTTTTAGCATCGACATTGGTGGCCCATACAGGTTCCACTGTGTCATCGTAAGAGCTCGATATCCAATCTTCTGATCAGTGACAACATTGGCAGCAGGGACATCTTCGTCCCCAGCCAGCCTTTTGCCTTCGGCAGCATCGTACTGCATACCGACTCAGCCAGCTTTTTGCCTCTGGCAGCATCGTACTGCTTCCTTCCTAAGGTTGGGTGTCATATCAGCCCGAGAACCCCACGTATGCCGTTGTCCATGCACTAGATTCGATCTCGGAGCAGGCCCACAACGTGACCGGTGCCTCAGACCTGACCTCAAGCTCGGATTCGAGCACCACATCATCGGGTTAGGTATTGAACCTCCCCAGTGAGAACCCTGAGGCTGCGTTAAGAAGCACCTCAGCTAAAATTAAGATTAGCCCTACCTACTGTCAAGAGATGTGGGATGCTGAACTGTCTGCTCAAAACGAGATGCTGGATCGAATCCAAAGCCTTGGAATCTTGGATGGGCGGACTTCGGTCTACGACCAAATCGGAGGTAAATCCGAGGGTGAGGAAATTTTCATCCTACTCGCCATGCACCTAGTCACCACGGTCGGGGACTTAACCGACGTGCTAGACTACACCTCGGAGGAGGCCATCGACATGGACGAGCATGCCGATGATATGTCATACACGGCATCACCCTGTGCAACCGGTTATACCGGCAACTGGGTGGGTACTTCCACCCATGTTGTCTACATGGTAGACACACCTATGGACAATAGAAAAGATGAAGATCCCCCCCCCCCCAAACGCCGACGCCGAAGATATCATAAGAAAAGCTCAGGCAATGGCGACACAAGCTATGAAGCTACCGATAATGGGGACACCCCGAACGGCGCCAAGGACTAGAACACAGGCGATAACACTCATCAAGCGAGCCAGAACCTGGATAAACATCGTGTCCCTACTCTCTTATGTTACCATCTAGCACCCGAGCTTGAGGTCAGGTCTGAGGCACCGGTCGCGCTGTGGGCCTGCTCCGAGATCGAATCTGGTGCATGGACAACGGCACCCACCCCCCCCCCCCCCCCCCCCCCTTCAAAAAAACGTATATGGTGGCCAATGTTTTCCCTGTCTGCTGTCCATGAAGATTTAGCTTGATCAGTTTCTGTATTCGAACTGATGTCCCGATAGTAGTAAGTGCGTGCCAAACTAAGGTGTCCAGTTGAGAAGTTTTTTTTTCTACTCATGGTACAGGCTAAAACAGGCAGCAAATTGGCTATCGGCTGGTTTTGCGAGTACTTCCTCAAATGGTATGTGATTGCAAATTAACATATTTTTTTCAGAAATATTGGAAATTAAGTAAGGAAATATGGTGAGGAGCAACTTTTTTGGTGCTTGGAGTTGGACTCCCTCTGCCGGGCCTATATCTCCATTTGAAAGGGTTAGTAGTTTTGTTCTTTTTTGAAATGAAATGAGTAGTTTTGTTCTTTTTGGATGAGAGGAAAGGGTTAGGGAAGTGGCGTTTCGGTGCCCTCAGCTGCATCCTATATCCTGGACATCTGTTGAAGTATCGGGATGGGAGAAAGTCCAGCTGGTGCAGCAGTTTCTGACCGTGGAAAAGGGAGACAAGAGAATACATGGGGTACTGTAGCATACAGTACCACCCGTCGGTATGGGCGCGTCGCCGCGACGTCTCCGTCACGTGGGTGTGTTGTGCCATGGCACATGTCGTTAGCTTGGGACCTAGGCCTTGGTCCATGTTGCTAGTCCAAGACGTATTGAAATGGAGACTGCTACACGTATGACTAATTTCGTACGATGTACATACGACAGTGGTCAGCAGCCGTTCGATCAGTTGGATGGACGACGAGATCATGTCGTACGAAAATCGTACGCACTGTTCATCGTATGCACAACAATTTCGTATTGAAATCCAGAGCCGTCATCCCGTCGGCCCAGCCACGTCAGGTCCTGAGGCCAACTCCAACGCAAGATCTCAAATCTTCCGAGTATGTCCGTTTGAGGTAAACGGACGGACGAGACGGCCAACGCGTAACTTCATCTTTAGATAAACGTCCGTTTCTGGTCCGTTTGACCTTATCTTGTGAGCAAAGCTGGACTGACTTTGCGTCTGGAATGGACACGAGCGGTCGTTTTTTGCGCTATCCGCGTCCGCGCTGGTCCGGGGCTGAGCCACATGTCACCCACCCACCCACCTCCCACCACTCTCTCTTCCTTCCTTTTTCTCTCTCTCTTCCACCAACCCACCCATGATGCTGCAGTCGATGGCGCTGCCGGCCTCTCCCCACTCGCGCACCTCACAGGAGCAGTAGTCCCCGTCGGCGCTCGTCCCCGACAGCCCCGGCAAGCGCAGCGGCGGGCGAGGCCGGGGGCGCGCGAGCGAGCGGTGGGCGAGTTGGCTACGATGAGCACGGGCAGGCACGGGGCGGCAAGGGTGAGCACGAGCTCTGTTGTGGCGCAGGCAGGGGCGGGTGCACGTGGGCAGGCGAGCGCGAGCTTTGCTGCAGCGGGGCGCGCAACGGCGGGTGAGGCCGGGGCGCGGCGAGCTAGCGGCGGGCGACTTGGCTACGGCGAGTGCGACCAAGTGGGCCCGCGCGGGCCGGGCCGGCGTGGGGCGGCGAGGGCGAGCGAACGGGGGTGCGCGGGGAGGGTTTGAAGGCTTTGATGGTAAGCTGCCAGGGGTGGAGCCAGGATTTTGACATAGGAGGGGCCAAACGACGTCGTTGAAGCCAAAAAAAAGTTGCATCACAAAACTACCCAATAGTTGTATCCAAATATCATTCATATTTCAATTTGCCTGGACACACCGTTTTTTATATGCCGGAGGCAATGTCTCTATAGCTAAATAGGTCAATAATGAAGTTGATAATCAAACTACTCCGAAATATGACATGAAATACCGGGCTACAAAAAAGTGTCGTATGGAAATTTAAAATATACAAACAAGAACAATCATTGTATAACAAAACGATTGCCTTTTAAGCCTGCATTTATATAGGTTTGAATTAAAAATCATCATCGGTTGTTTTGTGAAATTTTGTTTTTCTATTAGGGAAAATCCTAGAGAATAAAATCCAGCCCTTTGTCCCTCTGCTGTTAGGTCAAATACTCAAGTAGAGATCGGCTGGTCGACGATTGGCATGTGCATGATTTCTAATGATTGTGATGTAACAAAAATAATTAAAATATGATGTATGATGAGGGAAGATGAGAATTGAGAGAGATTAGTAGATAGTGTGCTGTATTAACCTCGGCTAGTTTGTTGGCTGAACCTGAAGAATTGGCCAGTGAATCAGCGGCATGCGTCGCCGTGTGAGTCAGATCGATAGGGATTAGGGAGAGCAGAGGCGAGCAGGCGGCAAGGGCACGGGAGTACATGACGGCGGCGGCGTAGCGCTAATCCAGCCCGCACGCGCTAATGACAGAGAGAATGCCCAGCCTTTAGCGGAGGCCATTCTAGCCTTTCCAAGGACTTAAAACGACTCACTAATGGGCTTTTACATGGGCCTGTTTCTTTTTTTCAGAAGTCACGTTAAGATAGGGGGGCGCTGATCCGCAAGCGAGCGAACGGGAGAGATGTCGGGACCATCTGAGCTCGGGCTTAGAATCGAATTTTCAAAGGGTTAGTAGCTTCTTAATGTTAAAAGTCAAACTTGTTTCCAGGTTTCTTGCCTGTGGATGAAGGCACGCGGAATCTGTAAATAAACACATGATGGTGTTTATGCAAAAACAACCACGTTACAAATTAACTGGGCAGTAATCATGCATGTTCACACGTTTACACAGACAAAATTTATTATTGCCAAACTTCATGAATCCTCTGTGTAAATGAACCTCGTAATGCGATGCTGCATTGTCTCCTACTCATCACAGACGTCGCAGACACAATAGACTTTTGTGAAGGGGTAAACGCCAGTACAATAAGCATTCTTGACATAATGTCCATGGTAGTCTCTGGCGCAGTCTTTCCAACAATATTCATTTATGCACGCTGCGCCCTTGTTAGCACGGTGCTCTGTGCAGGTCTCTGAAAGGAAACAAAAAATTAGTCGTCAAACGTGTGTGTACATACATACATACATACATACATATATGTGTGTGTGTGGACATCTCACCAAGACCAGATAAGTTAAGGCCTTGAAGGAAGATACAAACGGCCTGTTATTTTATTTATGTAACGTATACTTAGCATATTCTATCAGCGCGTACATTTTGAAACTGGGCTACAACAGACGGTGGAAACACATTTCCACATTACAGTATTTTCAAAGAAATTCCCAAAGTTGCTTGTGGAAATACGTGCAGTTGCACGTTCTAGTGTAAGAAGACTGTATAATATACTTTCTTCTTTGCAAATTGAAAAATAAGACGGTGTGAAAATAGCAATTTCACCAATAACAATGCGCATCTTTGCGAGAAAATAGAACAATACAGATACAAAAAGTTCATGCTTGTTTTGCTTGTAATTGCATGATTGGTTTCCACTTGGAACTGTGAGTATATCAAGATGTTTTGATGCGCTTTTCTGTCAGAACTCTAAAATTAGCGCTGCTATTTGGCTTGGCAAAAACAGAGAGTGCCCAAAGAGAGACAAGAGGGAGAGGCAACGAGCAAATACCAGCATCAGCACAATTTCCTAGCAGCAGAAGCACCGTGAGAAAACATAGAGTAGTTTTCCCCTCCATACGTCCGTGCTCTTGTTTCTGTATTCTCTCTCGTTTGGATTTGGGTGCGAGGTAGCATATGTAATGGCATCCTTATATAGGCCTCTACAAAATCTAGTTTTAATAACTAAATTTTCTCAAGATAATCCAGATTTCTCACATAAATTCCATATATACGGATTTCTATTGCATTTATTATTTAAGCACTCAATTTTGGCAAGACCAAACAGATTTGTCCAGGGTAGTACATTTATATAGGCCTCATTAGCTGTCTCCCCAAGGTAGTAGATTTTTTTTGTGAGTGATCAAGGTAGTACATTTAATTACCCAGATTATTTTTCTTTATTCTCATTAGCTGTCTCCTAGAGGTAGTAGATTTGGCCAGGCTTTTTATTTATTCTCATTAGCTATCGCATTATACCGATATCCATTTATCTAAGAGAATGTTGTCCCACGACCATTCGCTGGGGGGCAGACTCCAGCGAACGCCCTGTTTGTGGTCCGATCACGCGGCATAGATCTTGGTTCAAGGCGAGTGCCATGTTGGTTTTATGGAACCGTTCTCTGGAACTGCTGCTAGGGGTGAACTGCTGGGGGGTGGGGGGGGGGGGGGGGGGGGGGGCGGAGGGGGGTGGTCTCGAACTCGTGACCTGCCGCATGCGTGGCATCCCGCTTACCACTTTGATTGAAGTGGGTTTTGTGAACACATATGCTTTTTTGTTCGGTTCTGGTTTATTTCTTTTTTGTTATTTTCATTGTCGTTCTACTAGCAAAAGAGCCCGTGCATTGTAACAAGAGAAAAAAAAACTTCACACCCATAACCCAATAATCACGACTTAAGACCTCAACATGTCCACGTCCTTTATTTCAACATGGTATTTAATTTTGTTGCCACTTATCCTCCTTTGCACCCTCGCTGATGGTGACCTCAGTGCTCACACCACCACAACATGTTTTAATATGGCAAATCCTAAGGCGTCTCTCTCTCTCTCTCTCCATCCATAAGATTAGCAATCTGCTTTTTTGTGAGAGCTTTTGCCGACCGGTGTCGGTATGAAAGAAAGACGGATCGTGCGCTGTTGATTAAGGCTGCATCATAAATAGCATATAAAAATGTTTAACAAGTAGAATAACAGCATATTCAAATTATACACATTTTTGTAATCAAGTTTCATATATAACATGTTAAAATTGGAGTTAAGATTTAATTTTTTAAAAGCAATTGATATGGACTGAGGGTTAATTAGCAGAAACAACATTGAATTTTCTACAAAAGTGAAACGTCATTTAAAACTGGACTACTGGTTGATTACCATGAACCGAAGGGCGATTTCAGCATAAAAGAGAACATTGTCTCTGTCTCACTAAAAATTGGACAGTGGGTTGATTAGCAGAAATATCAACGGGTTTTCTACAAAACACGCGAGGGATGGGCATAAACAATCCTCCATTTATTAGTGTATTAATATAGATTTGTCTTATTTGATTTTTTTTAACAAATTTAAGAAAGAATAAAAATTTGTAAAAACGTCCAACTTTTCAAAATATTCATGTATTAATATAATCACATATTTCTATTTTTTCAGATTTTATTTTACATATTCAGGTTTAAAAAATGTTCAAAACTTCTGAAATTCTGGAAATTTTAAAGTATTCAGAACTTACTTTTTTCTTTAAAATGTTCACTTCTTAAAATAAATATGATTTTCATCCTTTTTAAAAATGAATGAAAACTACCTATAATAGGAAAAAATCTAAATAGAAAAATAGGATAAAATATGTTTTTTAGTAGCTAAATGCCTGCCGAGCTCATCTGCTCCTGCGCATGAACAATAAAATAAAATGAAATATTAGAAATAATTGATTTTTTTTACATAGAAGATGTTTTAGTGTGTGAAGTTCGTGCCAAATTTCAGCTCATTTGGATATCTGAGCAGCTCTCTGCAGAAAAAAAAATACAAAATTGGGGTATATGAAAAGGTTTACTGTTCATGCACTGTTCGTGACCGATTTTTTTTTCCCTGAGAGTTGCTCCGATGTCCAGATACTCTGAAATTTGGCATGGACCTCATGCACTAAAATATGTCCCACAAAAAAAAATAGAATTTTGTTGAATTTGTCTAGTATTTTTTTTAAAATTACTGTTCACCCATATCAAATGAGCTCTGGACCCAAAATAATGGACATTTGGTTTCTTTAATTTATTAATTACAAGCAGACCCTCGCTCGCTGATCACTATTAATCTGCGTTTTTTAATCTGAACACACTGCACTCTATTGATCATTAAACAAATTGAACAGGAGCTACATGAGGCTGTCCCAACTGTTTCTTCGGTTTACTGAACTCAAGTTCTATTATATACCTTTTGACAAAACCGCTCATGACCAAAGGCCCCTGAAATATTTGGTCATGTAGAGCCTTTCTGCATGTGTGCCAAATTGCCCAAAGTGTCACAAGTTGCTTGGTGAAATCTGCACGTGGTTTTTTTTAGAAAAGGAGGATATACCCCCGGCCTCTGCATCTAGACGATGCATGCAGCCATATTATTAATTATTCACAAAGACCATATAAAGTGATACATCAATAAGCCTGAAGCCACCACCTTGGCAACGCTGTTTTGAGTAGTTGCTGCATCTGTAATAAAATTAGATGGATTATGACTTTGACGTTTCCTTAGTTTGTAGTTTTTGAGCGACATGTTCTTTAATATGAATCTTCTAAATAAATTAGCATCCCTTTGGACCAAGTCAGGTGTGTGTTTGGCATTGTTCTTGTTTTCCGTCTTTGCCCCTTTCAGAGACTTCTTGTTAGTCATCTGAAGCTACCTGTACTTCTCCATGATCATTGTGATTTGTGAATAGTGGTTGGGTGTTGCTCTGGTCTATGCTAGCAGTGAAGTGAATATGTTCTGTGCATTACTTTTCATCATCTGAGCACTGGTGGTGAACACTGTCAAACGAAATAAGTGTCTTCTTTTTGAATTCCAGGCTGTTAGCAAATTGTGGGTTGTTCACCTTGCTTAGCCCAGTAAGGGACCTGAAAGCGTAGAAACCGATCAACGGATAAAGCAAACTGCTTGCCAAGTTGCCATGTATCAGGCGCAAGAACAAGATGATGCTGTCGACTCTGAAGAAACTGAAAATGACGTGCGCCAGCGGAGCTGGGAAGCTGAAGGGAGTGTCATCCAACAAATTGTGAGTTGGGAATAGTGGTTGGATTGGATGGAGCTCCCTCTCCGATTTATGCTAGAAGTTAATTACTAGTGCTAGTAGTACTAATATGCATTACTTTTCACACTTCTGATGACTGATGGTGAACAGGGTCAAACAAATAACAAAATAGTATTCTTTTTATTGTCGCGCTATGAGCGATGAACTTGGCATGGATTGTGTGCTAGCTGTTCACATTGCTTAAGCTGCCCACAAACAAGTTATGAATAGGATAATTCCATGTAGCTCGATCAGGACAACCACGGCCTGAACCTGAGAAAGTGTGGTAGATTCGCCACCACGGTTCGCCCGACTTCTATTCGATAGGCGGATAAAGTAAAGGAATCACTTGTCATTCATGAGGCACAAGATGATGATGGATGCCGTGCCATCCAGTGTCAACTCTGAAGAAACTGAAAACGAGCTAGGTGTGATGGGCATCAGGTGCAAATACGATGCCGTGCCTGCTACCGGCTGTCGACTGACTTGACTCTGAAGAAACTGAGAACAAGGTGCCGATGAAGGATTCGCCAGCGGAGACAGGAGCCTGAGGGAAGTCATCGGCGTAGGCTCGTGGGTCTAGGCTGGCAGTTCGGCGGGGTCGGGGCGTGGAGCTGCCGGTAAGCTCGGTATGTACTGTATTTGTAACCGGGATATGCCGTGTCGCTGCTGAAGAAATGGACCTCTGAACTGAACCTGCCTTCCAATTCATCTACCCAAATTTGCACCATGTTGAACCGTTGGGTGGATCGCTCGTGCATGTCATTTTACTACCCCGTCATGGCAGTAACGGGTCAATCCATTCAGATTTACACATGGCATAGGACCGAGCAAGTTTTCAGACCTGTCTTTTGGCGCCATATATGGCGATAGAGACTGAAGAATGTTCTCTTCTTTTTTTTTTCTATAAACAATAGCCGCTTAGAATCAACAAGGCCGTACCTTTTCTTCTTCTAGAAACTAGAAAAGTTGGAGTAAATCCAGTTCCGTGAGTTTGCCCGAACATTTCTCATCCAAAACATGCCTTCTTCTTCCAAGAACAAGCCTTGCTTCCGCGAATGGGATTTGCGCGGAACTCCAGCTCCCCCGCAAGCACGACGAGCTGCAAATAAACATCCATGGGCCGAGGAAGGCTCAAAGCCCAAGTGGGGATGGTGATAGTCGTGGGCTGCTGCCACCCACTCAATCTGTTTCTCAAGAAAAGAATTACTCACTCGACCGGCCTGTTCTCGAAAAAGAAAAAAAAACCTCGGCCGACCAACCAACCAGCGGCCGTCCCCTGGTCGCCGTCGCTGACCCCGCCCCGGATATAGGATCCACGGTCGCCGTCACGGTCACCGTCGTTACCCCGCTCCCCAGTCCGCAAGACGCGGTGCCATCGATGGCCGCGGAGAGGAGCGCAGCACGTTCTAAGGCAACTGACGGGCTCAAAGTCAGTCAGCGCGGGGAATTTCGCCTCAAGAGGCCAAGAATTTCTCTCCGCCGGCCGGTCGCCTCCGAAATTTCCAGCGAACGCCGCAAGGCTTCTCCTTTACAACCACCCGCAGGCCCCCCGTCACTGGCCTATCTTTCTCATCTGAGGTTGCGGAGGGTTCTGCTTCGAGGATCTAAGGTACGGGCCGGGATCCCCTTCCCTCACTCTTTTACTTCTTGCTTGAAACTGTTTGTCAAGCTCTAGGCTTCTCTCATCCATCTTATACTTCTGCCTAGTCAACTTTAACTGGATTAAGGCCTCGCCACATATGCTGTTTATCCTCAATCAATGCGTTGGCCTGCTCGATTTCTTTTCTTGAATAGGGCTGGCCTTATTATACTAATTTTCGGTGCGAGTCTTATAGTCGTATGCCTACTCAATTTAACTGGAATAAGGCCACACACACACACAATAGGAGGATATATATCCAGCTGATGTGTTATTTTCACTTGAGAAACTGGAATAGGCTTATGTGATTTATCTACTCAATTAAACCTGAACAGTCTGAGAAACTTGTAAATTTAAGGTCAATGTAGCTTGTAATAGTTAACTTACTTCAACACGAACTTTGCTAGTTACCTTATTAATGCAATACGATATTTCACTATGAAAAGGATAAAAGAAACTGAATGGAAAATTGTATCATGTGCTTTGCCTCACTGCTCATCTAATCTAATCTCTACATTTTGTTGGCGATGAACCTAATCTCTACATAGTACACCCTCTGCTCCTAAATGTAAGACGTTTTGGCAGTTCAAAACGTCTTACATTTAGAAACAGAGGTAGTCGCCTACCCTTGACAGATCGCCACATAGAATGATAGTTCAGGATATTAAGAGGCTCTTTGGTGAAAGGGATATCTCTATTGCTCATGTAAGTAGGAATCAGAACGCTGTTAGCCACACCCTTGCTGCTTTCGGACAATCGGAGGGCCGAACTGCAGTTTGGTTGCGCTCTGGACCTGCAGACGTTCCTTTGCTATGTAGGAACGAATATTCCAACAGTTGAGCAATGAAATCCTTTTACCCCGCAAAAAAAAGAAAAAGAAACAGAGGTAGTCGAAAACAAAAGAGGTTTCCGCAGATTGATACATTTGTATTTTGTACTGGGTGTATACGACCAATATATCTGATGCTTCTCGCAATCTTACCTGCAGGTCCCACTTTTGATAGGCATACTTCAAACTTTTGGTGTTGTTATCAATTGAAGGATAATCAGCTTGTGAACCATCACCTTGTTCACTGCCTTCTTTCACTCTTATATATGGCTGTTTCTGCACTCATTGATTTCATAACTAGTACTGTGGCATCCCACTTATGGAACCCTGTGATTACACGTATGAGATGCATAATAGAGAAGGAAGAAAATATTGGCAAGCTCGACAGCACTATAAGGAATCTAGAAGCCAGGAAGCAGGAAATCCAAATCCGTCTTATGAACTCCGAAAGGAAGCAAGAAACATGTAACCCTGAAGTTGCAGAATGGCTAGAAAAGGTGGCAGAAATAGAAAGTGAAGTGAATGAGATGAAACACGGGCAGAGGAAGAGAAGGGCCCAGTCTTTCAGTTATTGGTCAAATTATGAAACCAGCATGCAGGCTGCCAAGAAACTCAAGGAAGCTCAGATGTTGCATGAGAAGGGATCCTTCAAACAGGTGTCGATCGAGGTTCCACCATGTTTCGTGCAAGAAATTCCTACTGTACCTTCAACACAAGGAACTGACTGTAACTTAAGCAGAGTTCTCCAATACCTCAAAGATGACAGAGTTGCAATTGTAGGGGTATGGGGAATGGGAGGAGTTGGTAAGACCACTTTGCTCAGGAAAATCAACAATCACTTCTTGGGTGTAATCGAAGAAGACTATGGATATGACCTTGTTATATATGTTGTGGCTTCTAAGGCGTGTCGAATAGGTCAGCTTCAAGCAGACATCTCTGAAAAGATTGGACTCTTCCTGAAACCAGGCTCTAGCATTGAAACACGAGCTTCATTCATGTTAAGTTTCTTAAGACGAAAGAAGTTCTTGCTCCTGCTAGATGATTTATGGAATTATTTGGATCTAGCAGAAGCTGGTATTCCATATCCTAATGGCCTGAATAAACAGAACGTAGTTCTGGCAACACGTTTTGAGAGTGTTTGTGGACATATGGATGCTCACAATAGGGTCTTCCTGGAATGCTTGGACCAAGAAGAAGCTTGGAAATTGTTCAAAGAAAAAGTATCAGAAGAAACCATTAATTCAGATCCTAGGATTGAAAAGTTAGCACATGTAGTTGCAGAAGAATGTGGGGGCTTGCCCCTTGCTCTTGTAACTATCGGCCGTGCAATGTCTACAAAGAAGTCTTATCATGAATGGGCACTTGCTTTGTCATTTCTGAAGAAGTCCCGCATTCATGAGATCCCAAATATGGGGAATGTTGGCCACCTATACACTAGGTTAAAGATAAGTTATGATTATCTGCAGGATAAGCAGATCAAAGAATGCTTCTTATGTTGTTCTTTGTGGCCTGAAGATTACTCAATTTGGAAAGTTGAACTCATAGACTGTTGGATGGGGATGGGTTTGATAGAGTATGATACCATGGAAGAAGGATACCACAAGGGTTACTCCATTATTGAGTACTTGAAGGATGTGTGCTTGTTAGAAACCGGCTACTTGGAAGATAGTGAGGTGAGAGTACATGACATTATCCGAGACATGTCACTGTGGATATCTTCTGATTGCAGTAAGGAGCACATGAAATGGATTGTTCAAGCTGGGATAGGACTTTATAATATTTCTAATACGGACATTGAAACATTTAGGTCGGCCAGAAAGATATCTCTAATGTGCAATTACATCACCGAACTTCCTCAGGCCTTGAACTGTCCGAACCTCCAGTTTCTGTCACTACAACAGAATTTTCGGCTCAAGGTCATACCCCCTTCTTTTTTGAAGAGCATATTATCTGTGACCTACTTGGATTTGTCCTGGGTTCCCATCAAGGAACTTCCACAAGAAATTGGCATGCTGGTTGAACTCCAATATCTCACACTGAAGCAAACACACATTAGATTATTGCCTATTGCTATTGGGCTACTAAGAAAGTTAAAGTTCCTGGACATGAGCTATATGGATTTCTTGGAGAAGATACCCTATGGTGTTTTTACAAATTTGTCAATGCTACAGGTTTTAAACCTATATGGTAGCAGGTATGCCGGCCGCGAAGCAGATTTTGATCCAGCAAACCACATGGATTATGATGAGTTTAGTGTCGAAGAATTATCTTGCTTAAGTCTAGGAATAACAGCAAAGAGAGTGAGTACTCTGCAGAGGCTTTTTGATGTACCTGGAGTCCACTTGAGATGCCTTGGTTTATATGAATTGAATGGAGAGAGATCTCTTACTCTCACCTTAACGGAAAGTATCCTTGTTCTGAATGTAATGGGCTGTTCTGATTTAGAGGACTTCTGCATTATGAACAAGCCACAATGTTATGAAGACCATCTTGCAAGGCTGGAGTACCTAACCTTTTGGGATCTTCCTCGACTTGAGATGATTAGTATGGAGCATCTTCAGAACCTTCGTGTCCTTACGGTGGGGAGAACTTATCAACTGTTAGACCTGTCCTGCATTTTAAAGCTACCGTATCTGGAGCATTTGAATGTGTCTTGCTGTGATAAAATGAAGCAGATAGTTGATATACAAAATGTTATTGACACAGAAGGAAGATATGAAACACCGATTCAGGCATTTCGGCAACTGAGAGTTTTGCAATTAAATTCGTTGCAAAGCTTGGATAGCTTATGTAATTCTAAATTGGATTTTCCTTCTTTGGAATACATTGATGTGTTTGCTTGCCCGAAGATGAAGAAACTACCTTTTGAGCAAATTGGTAAACTGAAGAGGATCAGAGGGGAGCAAACATGGTGGGATAATCTCGAGTGGGACGATGAAAGCAGTTCCTTGTCATTGTTGGCGTCTTTTAAGTCGTCAGAAATTTGCTCGGCATCCTTTAGGCCAGAGCTAGATACTACTGTGATATCCTCCTCGCCGAAAGCTTTCTTCACCAAGAGGCAGCCCATATTGAATTCATCAGTACGATTCACATCCTATCCACAATCAATTTTTGAAACAGAGGAGTTTGATGGGCATATGATGATGGAATAGTTTTACTAGTATCGTCTACCAGTTTCCCAGAACATCACGCTGACTTTCATTAGCTGCTCAAGGTATGATTTTTTGATACTACACCATTGTTCACCTACTGGTTAATCAATTCTATCAATATTAGAAATACACAGTCACGCTATTCTGTTATTTTATCATGTACGATAACTCTACTTTCATTGTCAGTTTTCCCGATTTGACAGGTTCAGTTTGATGGTTAAAAAAATAGTTACAAAATGTAAGGTGCACCTGTTGAGTAAAGCTTACGATTAGTTGCTGAAGCGTTGGACCAAGTCAAGTGTGTTTGACCTTGTTCTAGTTTTCGGTCTTTATCCCTTTCAAAGTTGTTAGGCATCTGAAGCTACCTGTACTTTTCCACAACCATTGTGAATTGTGAACTCTGGTTTACGCCAGAAGGGAATAGATCAAAGTTGTGTGTTGTTTACCTTGTATAGCCCAGCAGCTCTTGATTGCATACTAACACTAGACAAACTTCTGTTGCAAGCTGCCCACAGACAAGTACTAGGATAACTCCATGTAGATTGTACTGTATTAGACAAGACAGAGAAATCAATTGGTCGAGTGTTTATGTTCTAACTTCTAACACCAAGTCTCATTATGTTCCATGTGCAGATGGCAAGCTCTGTTTGACTGAATCCATCCATCGTGAATTCGTGATTTTCCATGTCCTCCTGGCCGAACCGAACAGAAGGAAGTTGGATCGGAAGGCCACCGCCGGAACCTGAGAAAGCATAGAAAGAATGAA
Source organism: Aegilops tauschii subsp. strangulata (assembly GCF_002575655.3). Classification (NCBI taxonomy): domain Eukaryota; kingdom Viridiplantae; phylum Streptophyta; class Magnoliopsida; order Poales; family Poaceae; genus Aegilops; species Aegilops tauschii. Next base: position 604,025,303 of record NC_053037.3, read on the forward strand.
AGATCCACCACCGCTCACCTGACTTGAAATCGATCAACGGACTGCTTGCCATGCATCAGGCACAAGAACAAGATGATGCTGGTGCCACCGGACTGTCTGTCGACTCTGAAGAAACTGAAAATGATTGTGCGCCGGCTGAGATGGGAACCTGAAGGGTGTCATCGACTCGGGCTGATTCACCCACCACTTCGGGGAGAAAAAGCTGGCGGCGGCGTGCGGGCCCAGTCTGGCAGTGTGGTGTGCAGCTGCTGATAGGAGGCTCAGTATATGTTGTAACCGGACCGTTTTTACCGCTTGATCATCCATCCATGTCGTTGTTCATCCTAGGACCCCAGCTTGCATACTGAATTGTTTGCATATTACTAGTACTTAATTACTCCTACTATGCAGTAACCGAGTAACGGGTCATTCCATTCTGATCACACATGCCATTGGACCAGGCAATTTTTCAGACTTTCTTTTGGTGCCGGTGCCATATATAGACCAAGGAATATATTTTTTCCCCTGTAAAAGAACAGCGACTGAAGTCTTGTTCAGCAGCATCTTAAGCTCCCTGTACTTGTCCACAACCATTGTGGGTTGTGAATAGTGGCAGGATTTGATGGAGCCGTGGTTTGTGCTGGATTTCAATGAATCATATGCTTTTTACTTTCACCATCTGACGGCTGATGGTGAACACGGTCAAACAAATAACAAAGCAGTTTTACTTTTATTGTCCGTCGTGCTGTCAGCGATGGATTGGGTATGCATGCATTGTGTGCTCGCTGTTCACCTTGCTTAAGCTGCGCACAAACAAGTCGGAGAAATTCAACTGGCAGTAGTTCTAACTTGCAAGACTACTTGATTACGTTGATCGTCGGCCGATCCGAGCTTGATTTTCCATGGCCTCCTGACTGAACCCCGCCGGAGGGAAGGTCGATCAATCAGGACAACCACGGGTGGAACCTGATAAAGTGTAGTAGATTCGCCACCACACTTTAAATCGATAGACGGATAAAGCAAAGGAATCACTTGTCATTCATCAGGCACAAGATGGTATGATGGATGCGGTGCCATCCAGTGTCAACTCTGAAGAAACTGAAAACGAGCTGGGTGTGATGGGCATCAGGTGCAAAGATGACGGCGTGCCTGCCACCGGCTGTCGACTGACTTGACCCTGAAGAAACTGAACATGAGGTGCCAGCGAAGGATTTGCCGGGGGAGACGAAAACCTGAGGGACGCCGTCGGCGTAGGATAAGCTCTGTATGTACTGTATTTGTAACCGGGATCTGCCGTGTCGCCGCTGAAGAAATAGACCTCTGAAGTCTGAACTGAACCTGCCTTCCAGTTCCTCTACCCCAACTTGCACCATGTTGAACCGTTGGTTGGATCGCTCTTGCATATCATTTTACTACCCGAATTTGCCCCAACGTTCGTCCAATCCAAAACATGCCTTTTTCCAAGAACAAAGGCTCGATTCCCCCCGCTGTCATTACATCAATCAATCAACAAAACTAATGGGACTGTACACATCATAACAAACGGTTGTGCTGGAGCTTTCTACCTAGTTGAGGTCACAACCACATATGTGCCGACAACAGAGGACCCTTTTGCAATAGAAAAGGGACTCGATCAACCGTACGGGTTAATAAGAAAATCCTCATCCCCTTGGATCAAGTATTCAAATCGAGTCAGACAGCTCGCGTTTAACCATCTGATCTTGTTGAGGCCGTGTTCGTGTCTCATCTTCGAAGGTGCATTCCTGAACTTAAACAACTCAACCAACTTGTGTACTACCCCGTCCGATCCACAATAAGTGTTGTGGTTTTAGTTTAAATTTGAACTCGTGGATCGGAGGGAGTAGTACTTGTTTGTTTACTTGACTATTGTGACTTTTGCGAGGTGGGATTGAAGCTCTTGCATGCTTATGGTAGATGCGAATAGGTCACGCTGGGTACTGCACCTCGGATGGCGAATGAATACGGTCAGTCTTGGCCATCTAAGCAGTTTAATGTTTGATTGGCGTATCGTCCTAGGTCAAGTCCACGTAGTCTCATCCGGGACTAGTCGGAGAAATCAACTGGCAGAAGCAAAGGCTGGACGAAAGTCCAAACATGAACAGACAAGTTTTCCTCCTCCCTAGAAGCAACTCCCGGGTGACTAGGGTTTCCCCTCTCCCCATGCACCGCCACCGGTACACCTCGCCTCTGATGGCCTTTGGGCCACGGAGGTGCGGAAGACCCTAACCCTCACCGGCAAGAGGGGCATCTGCTCTCATTCTTGTTTGGTTCAACATCTCGGTTGGGGCGATGTGGCGGCGACGATGCCCAAGTCTGATCCATGTCCTGACGATGCGTCTAGCGTTGTCGGAGGACGTGTGGTGGTGTGTCTCCGTCGGATATCACGGGATTCGGTCGGTGCTGATCTTTGATGGTTCTGTTCGAGTCTAGTCTTCAGTAAAATGTCTACATCTTTTATCCTTTCCAGTCTGCACTTCTCTTTCCGAGGACGGTTGTTGTTCCGATGCGTTGTTTAGGCCTTAGCACGATGAATTTTTAACCGCCCGCTACAACAACTTTTGCCTGCCTCGGTGAGGAAGAAGCGATGACACCGGCACGGCTTCGGCTCACTCCAGTACTTGTAGTCGTCGCTAAGTGGTCTACGGACCTAGATGTAGTTTAGTTTAGTTATTCCGGCATGAATGGATCGAACCTTTCTTAAAAAAGGAACAAAGGATGGGCGATAGGGCGATCGAGACTAAACCAACAGAACTTCTCGAATAGAATAGCCACTTAGAATAAGCAAACGTTTTTTTTTTTGCGTGCATGTGTAGAAAAACAGGATCGGGAGCTCTCCCTGTTCCATTTCATCGCGTGGCATTCAAGAATTGGAGCAGTGGCAGCAAGGTGCATGCACGCATCTTTGGAGTAAACTAAAGTAAAGCCAAGCCACCATAGCAAGCTGCTAACCACACAAGGGTTGTTCTGGAGCCTTCTGGATTGAGAATTCGAGGACTGGCAGCAAGGTGCATGCACGTATCTTTGGAGTAAACTAAAGCCAAGCCAAGCTATACCCTATATCAATCAATATATATATATATCATACCATCTTCTTTCCGCCCGTACGCCATTAGAATGTCAAGCTCCTTAATTAACCACACAAGGGTTGTTCTGGAGCCTTCTGGATTGAGATTACGATCACGGATAACATAACACAAGACCCTAACAGAAAATAAAAAGAAAAACGAGCGAGCAAAGCAACTCGATCGTTGAGGGTTTTTTAAATCCTCGTTTTCTTCGGACCAAAGTTTGGGAGGTCACGCGTTTTATTTGATCTCGTTCGTTGTTGCGTCCATTTTTGGTCCTAATCCTCAATCTTGCAAGGTGTGTCAACTTAACCAGTTTGTTAAGCACACGTCGATCGAGCTCAGCCTTTTTCTTACAGCAGCACGTCGGTCGGCAGCGGGATGAGCGGTTGCGGTACGAGTAGTGATATGATAAAAAAGAAGATAAATCTGCGTGTGGTCTGACCTGATCGTTTGAGACCGACCGGGCGGTCAGAGCAAGACTGGCAGTAGTAGGTAAGAAAAGGTGGTGCAGCCAGGAGCGGCCCAAGCTAGCATTCGCCCGAGTTGACTGCCTCGGTCCACGCTGACCGGCTTAATTCACCAGACGCACGTACTGATGGAGTAGTAGTTTGTCTCCATGAATGAAGTGGCATCGAATCAATCGAGCGAGCTCGACAAGCACGCACCGCCGGAGCCTGAGAAAGGGACTAGTAGCTGGAACTGGGGGATGGGTCATGGCACGGGAGCCTTCCCTTTCACCTTTGAGGCCCAAGGCAGGCACCAAGCACGTACGAGTCGTCCGCGACGGGTGAGTCGTGAGATCGGAGACTAGCGTCGCTCGCGCGTTCCACGTGGACGGACCCTCGCCCCCCGCACGCCGCATCCTGCTGCCACCACTGCCTTTGACATTCGGGCCGGCACCTCTCTTCTTCTGCCACCGTACGTCGTGCAGCTGCCCCGCCAGCCCCCCTTCCTTCCTCCCTCCCTCCGGTCCGGCCGAGACGAAGTCAGACCAGAGGCGCCACCATCCCTGCCATGGCGTGGCCGCACGTCGCCCCGCACCCACCCCGTCGCCCGGCTCCCACGATGACTTGCTAGCTTTGGACGACGAATCCGGCAGACTTGCGACTTTGCGAGTGCTTCCGCGACGGTGGCACGCAGATGCTCCACCCATCGTGGTAAAAGTACATGCATGCGTGCATGCGTGCGTAATCACACACGTTTCGACGAGCCCAACGCTTGCTAGCATCAAAATGCCGCTCATTCCTCTCCCTTTCTGCCCACGAGCACCTTTTTAACCTTTGCAGCTCCCTCCCTTTTCATACCATACCGTTATTACACCAACCACTCCCCGGCCACCGGCCACTAGTATAAACTATTCTGGTGCCAATACATATGTTCTAAAAATGCCAAAGATTTTGTCCGCGTCCATCTCCCGGGCCCGGCCCCGTGTATCTAGCTAGCGGATCCACGACCAGGGCCTTCTCGACGGGGAATCGTTTGAATATGCAGTGCACATACGTCTTCGACCCATTGGCCGGCGATACGTCTTTCTTCGATACATATGCGGTGTAAAAATGCGGGACGTTTTTCAAGATTTCCATGTACGTGTACACATCATCGCTTGGTTGGAGTATTACGAATGAATGCATAAAAGAATATACATATGATGAGGTACGTACTCGCTTGTTTCTTTACAAAAATGGCTTGAATTGGTCGGTCAAGTCTTGCAGTTGAGATAAGCGCACCAAAACAAGTCTTGCAAGTAAGCTAGCTGCTCGGTTAACTTGTCGCCATCGTCCAACCAGCATGCTTGGAATAACTTGGATTCGTAGAGGGGTTGTAGACAGTTGACTTGTGCCTTCTTTAATCCTTCTGTTTTTTCATACAAAATCTGTCGTTTTCAGCAAACACACACATAGAAAAACAAGTTGAGAAACCATGGCATAAAAATAATCATTTCAAACAACTATGGATATACACACCAACTATGCAAAACACGCAGACACGGTTTCGGAAACCAACTTTACAAATGCACGCTTATTTTCAATTTTTTTTGAATTTACTGTTCATGGTGAGCTCAATTGAGCTCGCGAGCAGTTGGGGACTTTCCATGCCAAAGGTACTTTGACCAACATGTCTTGTGGATCACAAAACACTAACATCGAGCACTGACCAAACTATGCAAGCCACATTGTTGTTTCCCTAAAAAGTGTGGGACTAATTTAGTCACATTTTGCTTCTAGATTCCCAAAGGAGAATGGGCCTACCGAACTACCAAGCAATCAGTGACTTCCTCATAGTAGTAACCACAAGAGTTCCACAAGTCCACATCCAACCATCTTAAGAACTACAATATATATTTCGGATCAAAACTCTCGTCGCGCCCGTCCTTTGCCTTCACTTCGAAGCCCCGAGTTTTCCATGTCGCAGAGTTGATCTTCCGGGGACCGCCTTATCTGGATCCTCCACCTCCGCCGACTACGGCAGATCTTCGTGCAGGTCCATGCAGTGGCGGAAGCGGGAAGGGAAAAATTGGGGTCGAGAGCGGTGACGATCGGAGCAAAGAGGATGGGGAAATGGCGGGGGGTTGGTGCGAAACAATGCGGACCGCTATAAATGTGTGGGCTCCGCCTCGGTTTTCAGTGGGCCGGGGGTGTCGAAGTCCTACATGGCGGATGTCCGGATTCTCACATAGCCTCCTGGTTTGCTTTCGTTTTGCGAAAAAAAATGAACGCACCGACTGGTCCGCAGACAAATATGGGACCCCGTTGGCTGACTTGTGGTGTCTGGACAGCTCGACCCAAACTTTTGCATGTGATTTGAGGGTCTATGTTGGAGATGCCCTCATACCCATACTTAGGAACTTCATGAAGATATTTGTTGGATATTTCGGTTTAGATCAAGAGTTTTGTCACGGTCTTATATGAAATTAAAATGTACTCCCTCCGTAAACTAATATAAGAGCGTTTAGATCACTACTTTAGTGATCTAAACGCTCTTATATTAGTTTACAAAGGGAGTAGAATTTATAAATATCTTTATTTTTTGCTATCTATTGAAGAACTCTAACAGAAAAGGACAAACTAACCCAAGAAGAACATAAGTAATCTACAAACAAAACCTAATTACTTTTCCTATAAAACCTTAACATACACTAATCCATAGATACATGCAAGAAAGACTATATCTAACATGATTTGTCATATTTATAAGTGTATCAAAGTTGGAAAAAATCTACGTGACTTATATTGTGAAATACAATTTGAGATGAGCTGAAAGTAACTGGAATACTTATATTTATGTGGTCAAATTTATTAGGTGTAATAGAAAACTATATTGATGATTAGTATTGATTATGTCGTCACTTTACAAAAGAATATAACTCTACTAAAATTAAGAGATTAATCAATTAATATGTTTACTTTTTGGTTTATTCGCCACGATCAACAATCATCATTGAAATCGGCCAAAATAGTCATAGTCACGAGGTTTATTGAAGATATCATGATATCTTTCCAAGAACCTGTTGTACTCCAGACTTTTTTTAGAAAGGTTTGAGCAGAGTCCGCGGGCGGCGGGATCTGGTCTTTTTTATTACACTATTAACAAACAATGATTATTCTTCCTAAAAGGTTTGAGCGAATGCATTATTTCGTACGAAACGAAGTGTAATGAAATCCTTATAAATTTTCTAGAAAAATAGAAGTCCCTAAAATAGGAAATAATCATAACCAAACATCCGGTGAAGAAGATTTTAGTAGTAGTTCAAACTTGCAGTAAAAATTCTTTGACTCAAAGAGGAGGCCACGCCACGCGACGGCCATGGCCACGGACATGGCACGGAGCCAGCCGGATCGCGCCGCCATGCCGCTCGCCGCAAGCTCGATCAAGACAAGCACCGCCTGAACTTGAGAAAGTGTGGTAGATTTGCCATCGCCGTTTGCTCGACTTAAAATCGATAGATGGATAAAGCAAACCACCTGTCATTCATCAGTCACAAGATGATGATGTTGTGCCGTGCCGGTGCCACTGACTCTGAAGATACTGGAAACGAGCTAGGTGTGGTGGGCATCAGGTGCAAAGATGATACCATGCCTGCCACCGGGACTTGACCTTGAACAACATGAAAATAAGGGGGAGACGGGAACCCGAGGGACGTCGTCGGCGTCGGTATGGTATTTGTAACTGGGATATGCCGTGTCGGCACTAAAGAAATAGGCCTCTGAACCTAACGTGCCTTCCAATTCATCTGCCCAAACTTGCAGCATGTTGAACCGTTGGTTGGATCGCTGGTGCATGTCATTCTACTACCCCCGTTATGCATGCAGTAACGGGTCAATCCATTCTGATTTACACATGGCATAGGACCGAGCAATTTTTTTTTAAAAAGAACCCCGTATATTAATTAAGTAAAAAGGTCATTACAATCATTCATTACAAATTTGGCCACGCAGGGCGGAACACTATTAAGAAGAATCCCATCAATTCTACTAATAAAGCTAAACTTCGCAATTTCGTGAGCCACCACATTGGCTAGCCGATTGATTTTCGCAATTTTAAAGTTTTTGATCATCCCAGAAATACTTAAGGCTTCTTTCTTCAGATCAACGAGAGGAGACCTGTCAAGTTTCTCATTTGCAAGGAAAGAACAAACAAAAGCACAATCTGTCTCCAAAATAATGGACTGATGAAGAGTGATACCGATATAAAGGCCTGCCAGGCATGCGCGTAGTTCAGCTTCATTCACGCTAGAACACTGGCCCAGAAAGTCCCACGAAGAAATAATAACTTCACCGGACGAGTTTCTAGTAACCACCCCCACACTGCTGACATTAGTACTTCCCACATAACTGACATCGACATTGATCTTGATATAATCATCTGGGGGAGGTTTCCACAACACATGATCTTGTAGTGGTGCCGAAACAGATATCGCTCCTCCCAATTTTCCTTTACCTTTGTTACTAGGACCAAGCTCAATAGTGTCGTGACAGGACGTAAAAGAAGACCAATAATTGTCCACAAAAATTGCAGAAGTAGCAATGGATTCCTTCCCCTTGCCAAAAATTAAATCATTTCTCAGCTGCCAAGCTCGCCAGAAAAGAAACAAAATCTGCTCTGGCTTTTGCAAGCTCAAATGATCCAACAAAATCGAAAGCCAATCTGGTCCCGAGAATTTGAACAAATCTTCTTCAGGAATATTCCACAACTCTCTCAAAGCCAATCGCAGAGCACGAGCCTTTGAACAAGTAATGAGAGCATGAAAAGAACGTTCATCTTCTACTCCACAAATAGAGCACATACCCGAGCTAATCTGGTGGTATTTAACTCTATTAGTATGGACCGCCAAGCTATCGGATGCGACATGCCATGCAAAGATCCTTATTTTCTGAGGAATGTTAGCTTTCCAAATTAGATTCCAAAGCCTTCTTTCTCCATTTGGTTCGCCACTAGATTGACCCACTTTATTCTGACTATCCTTCAACTTAAGTACAAAATTGTACGCACTTTTAACAGAAAATAAACCATTCATCTCATAGTGCCACGCAATAAAATCTCCATCCCCAAATGTGTGAATACAAATCTTAAGAATCTGCTCTGCATCATGGGGATAGAAAAGGTACTTGATCAAGTTTTCATCCCAAACCTTTCTCCCGCTCAAGAACAAACCTTTCTCCCACTCAAGAACCTTTCTCATTGTGCCTTTTAGCTGAAATTTTAAGACCAGAGCTCCTGGGTAACCAATTATCCCTCCAAATATTAATGCTAGATCCATCACCCACCCGCCAAATGACTCCCTTCTTAAGTAGTTTCAGACCATGCATCATACCTTGCCAAGTCACTGATGCAGAATGTGGAAACACCGTATCAAGAATATGTCCCTGAGGATAATACTTTGCCTTCATCAGCTTAGCACACAACGAGTCTGGATGAACAAATAACCGCCACGCTTGTTTACCTAAGAGGGGTTGGTTAAAAGATCTCAGATCCCGAAATCCCATACCTCCCTTTCCTTTAGTGAAGGAAATATGCCCTAGAGGCAATAATAAAGTTATTATTTATTTCCTTATATCATGATAAATGTTTATTATTCATGCTAGAATTGTATTAACCGGAAACATAATACTTGTGTGAATACATAGACAAACAGAGTGTCACTAGTATGCCTCTACTTGACTAGCTCGTTGGTCAAAGATGGTTATGTTTCCTAGCCATTAACATGAGTTGTCATTTTATTAACGGGATCACATCATTAGGAGAATGATGTGATTGACTTGACCCATTCCGTTAGCTTAGCACTCGATCGTTTAGTATGTTGCTATTGTTTTCTTCATGACTTATACATGTTCCTATGACTATGAGATTATGCAACTCCCGTTTACCGGAGGAACACTTTGTGTGCTACCAAACGTCACAACGTAACTGGGTGATTATAAAGGTGCTCTACAGGTGTCTCCAAAGGTACTTGTTGGGTTGGCGTATTTCGAGATTAGGATTTTTCACTCCGATTGTCGGAGAGGTATCTCTGGGCCCTCTCGGTAATGCACATCACTTAAGCCTTGCAAGCATTGCAACTAATGAGTTAGTTGTGGCATGATGTATTACGGAACGAGTAAAGAGACTTGCTGGTAACGAGATTGAACTAGGTATTGAGATACCGACGATCGAATCTCGGGCAAGTAACATACCGATGACAAAGGGAACAACGTATGTTGTTATGCGGTCTGACCGATAAAGACCTTCGTAGAATATGTGGGAGCCAATATGAGCATCTAGGTTCCGCTATTGGTTATTGACCGGAGACGTGTCTCGGTCATGTCTACATAGTTCTCGAACCCGTAGGGTCCGCACGCTTAACGTTTCGATGACAGTTATATTACGAGTTTATATGTTTTGATGTACCGAAGGTTGTTCGGAGTCCCGGATGTGATCACGGACATGAAGAGGAGTCTCGAAATGGTCGAGACATGAAGATTGATATATTGGAAGCCTATATTTGGATATCGGAAGTGTTCTGGGTGAAATCTGGATTTTACCGGAGTACCGGAGGGGTTACCGGAACCCCCCCGGGGTTAATGGGCCATAGTGGGCCTTAGTGTAGATGAGGAGAGGCGGCCAGGGGAAGGGCCGCGCACCCCTCCCCCCTAGTCCGAATAGGACAAGGAGAGGGGGGCGGCGCCCCCCTTTCCTTCCTCTCCTCCACCTCTTTCCCCCTTCTCCTATTCCAACAAGGAAGGGAGGGAGTCCTACTCCCGGTGGGAGTAGGACTCCTCCTGGCGCGCCTCCTCCCTGGCCGGCCGCACCTCCCCCCCTTGCTCCTTTATATACGGGGGCAGGGGCACCCCAAGGACACAACAATTGATCGTTTGATCTTTTAGCCGTGTGCGGTGCCCCCGTCCACCATAGTCCACCTCGATAATACTGTAGCGGTGCTTAGGCGAAGCCCTGCGTCGGTATAACATCATCATCGTCACCACGCCGTCGTGCTGACGAAACTCTCCCTCAACACTCGGCTGGTTCGGAGTTCGAGGGACGTCATCGGGCTGAACGTGTGCTGAACTCGGAGGTGCCGTGTGTTCGGTACTTGATCGGTCGGATCGTGAAGACGTACGACTACATCAACCGCGTTGTGCTAACGCTTCCACTTTCGGTCTACGAGGGTACGTGGACAACACTCTCCCCTCTCGTTGCTATGCATCACCATGATCTTGCGTGTGCGTAGGAAATTTTTTGAAATTACTACGTTCCCCAACTGTGGCATCCGAGCCAGGTTTTATGCGTTGATGTTATATGCACGAGTAGAACACAAGTGAGTTGTGGGCGATATAAGTCATACTGCTTACCAGCGTGTCATACTTTGGTTTGGCGGTATTGTTGGATGAAGCGGCCCGGACCAACATTACGCGTACGTTTACGCGAGACTGGTTCTACCGACGTGCTTTGCACACAGGTGGCTGGCGGGTGTCAGTTTCTCCAACTTTAGTTGAACCGAGTGTGGCTACGCCCGATCCTTGCGAAGGTTAAAACAGCACCAACTTGACAAACTATCGTTGTGGTTTTGATGCGTAGGTAAGAACGGTTCTTGCTAAGCCCGTAGCAGCCACGTAAAATTTGCAACAACAAAGTAGAGGACGTCTAACTTGTTTTTGCAGGGCATGTTGTGATGTGATATGATATGGTCAAGACATGATGCTAAATTTTATTGTATGAGATGGTCATGTTTTGTAACCGAGTTATCGGCAACTAGTAGGAGCCATATGGTTGTCGCTTTATTGTATGCAATGCAATCGCCCTGTAATGCTTTAGTTTATCACTAAGCGGTAGCGATAGTCGTAGAAGTATAAGATTGGCGAGACGACAACGATGCTACGATGAAGATCAAGGTGTCGCGCCGGTAACGATGGTGATCATGACGGTGCTCCGGAGATGGAGATCACAAGCACAAGATGATGATGGCCATATCATATCACTTATATTGAGTGCATGTGATGTTTATCTTTTATGCATCTTATCTTGCTTTGATTGACGGTAGCATTATAAGATGATCCCTCACTAAATTATCAAAGTATAATTGTTCTCCCTAAGTATGCACCGTTGCGAAAGTTCTTCGTGCTGAGACACCACGTGATGATCGGGTGTGATAGGCTCTACGTTCAAATGCAACGGGTGCAAAACAGTTGCACACGCGAAATACTCAGGTTAAGCTTGACGACCCTAGCATATAACAGATATGGCCTCGGAATACGGAGACCGAAAGGTCGAGCATGAATAATATAGTAGATATGATCAATATAGTGATGTTCACCGTTGAAACTACTCCATCTCACGTGATGATCAGACATGGTTTAGTTGATATGGATCACGTGATCACTTAGAGGATTAGAGGGATGTCTATGTAAGTGGGAGTTCTTAAGTAATATGATTAATTGAACTTAAATTTATCATAAACTTAGTACCTGATAGTATCTTGCTTGTCTATGTTGATTGTAGATAGATGGCCCGTGCTGTTGTTCCGTTGAATTTTAATGCGTTCCTTGAGAAAGCAAAGTTGAAAGATGATGGTAGCAATTACACAGACTGGGTCCGTAACTTGAGGATTATCCTCATTGCTGCACAGAAGAATTACGTCCTGGAAGAACCGCTAGGTGTACCACCTGCGCCAGCAATTGCAGGCATTGTGAATGCCTGGCAGTCACATGTTGATGACTACTCGATAGTTCAGTGTGCCATGCTTTACGGCTTAGAACCGGGACTTCAACGACGTTTTGAACGTCATGGAGCATATGAGATGTTCCAGGAGTTGAAGTTAATATTTCAAGCAAATGCCCGGATTGAGAGATATGAAGTCTCCAATAAGTTCTACAGCTGCAAGATGGAGGAGAATAGTTCTGTCAGTGAGCATATACTCAAGATGTCTGGGTACTGCAATCACTTAATACAACTGGGAGTTAATCTTTCGGATGATAGCGTCATTGACAGAATTCTCAATCACTGCCACCAAGCTACAAGAGCTTCGTGATGAACTATAACATGCAAGGGATGGATAATACGATTCCCGAGTTCTTCGCAATGCTAAAGGCTGCGGAGGTAGAAATCAAAAAGGAGCATCAAGTGTTGATGGTCAATAAGACCACCAGTTTCAAGAAAAAGGGCAAAGGGAAGAAGAAGGGGAACTTCAAGAAGAACAGCAAGCAAGTTACTGTTCAGGAGAAGAAATCCAAGTCTGGACCTAAGCCTGAGACTGAGTGCTTCTACTGCAAGCAGACTGGTCACTGGAAGCGGAACTGCCCCAAGTATTTGGCGGATAATAGGATGGCAGGGTGAACAAAGGTATATGTGATATACATGTTATTGATGTGTACCTTACTAATTCTCGCTGTAGCACCTGGGTATTTGATACTGGTTCTTTTGCTAATATTTGTAACTCGAAACAGGGGCTACGGATTAAGCGAAGATTGGCTAAGGACGAGGTGACGATGCGCGTGGGAAATGGTTCCAAAGTCGATGTAATCGCGGTCGGCACGCTACCTCTACATCTACCTTCGGGATTAGTTTTAGACCTAAATAATTGTTATTTGGTGCCAGCGTTAAGCATGAACATTATATCTGGATCTTGTTTGATGCGAGACGGTTATTCATTTAAATCAGAGAATAATGGTTGTTCTATTTATATGAATAATATCTTTTATGGTCATGCACCCTTGAAGAGTGGTCTATTTTTGTTGAATCTCGATAGTAGTAATACACATATTCATAGTATTGAAGCCAAAAGATGCAGAGTTGATAATGATAGTGCAACTTATTTGTGGCACTGCCGTTTAGGTCATATCGGTGTAAAGCGCATGAAGAAACTCCATACTGATGGACTTTTGGAACCACTTGATTATGAATCACTTGGTACTTGCGAACCGTGCCTCATGGACAAGATGACTAAAACGCCGTTCTCCGGAACTATGGAGAGAGCAACAGATTTATTGAAAATCATACATACAGATGTATGTGGTCCGATGAATGTTGAGGCTCGTGGCAGATATCGTTATTTTCTCACCTTCACAGATGATTTAAGCAGATATGGGTATATCTACTTAATGAAACATAAGTCTAAAACATTTGAAAAGTTCAAAGAATTTCAGAGTGAAGTTGAAAATCATCGTAACAAGAAAATAAAGTTTCTACGATCTGATCGTGGAGGAGAATATTTGAGTTATGAGTTTGGTCTTCATTTGAAATAATGCGGAATAGTTTCGCAACTCACTCCACCCGGAACACCACAGCGTAATGGTGTGTCCGAACGTCGTAATCGTACTCTACTAGATATGGTGCGATCTATGATGTGTCTTACTGATTTACCGCAATCGTTTTAGGGTTATGCTTTAGAGACGGCCGCATTCACGTTAAATAGGGCACCATCAAAATCCGTTGAGACGACACCTTATGAACTGTGGTTTGGCAAGAAACCAAAGTTGTCGTTTCTTAAAGTTTGGGGTTGCGATGCTTATGTGAAAAAACTTCAACCTGATAAGCTCGAACCCAAATCGGAGAAATGTGTCTTCATAGGATACCCAAAGGAGACTATTGGGTACACCTTCTATCACAGATCCGAAGGTAAGACTTTTGTTGCTAAATTCGGAATCTTTCTGGAGAAGGAGTTTCTCTCGAAAGAAGTGAGTGGGAGGAAAGTAGAACTTGATGAGCTAATTGTACCCGCTCCCTTATTGGAAAGTAGTTCATCGCAGAAACCGGTTTCTGCGATGCCTACACCAATTAGTGAGGAAGTTAATGATGATGATCATGGAACTTCAGATCAAGTTGTTACTGAACCTCGTAGGTCAACCAGAGTAAGATCCGCACCAGAGTGGTACGGTAATCCTGTTCTGGAGGTTATGTTACCAGACCATGACGAACCTACAAACTATGAAGAAGCGATGGTGAGCCCAGATTCCGCAAAATGGCTTGAGGCCATGAAATCTGAGATGGGATCCATGTATGAGAACAAAGTGTGGACTTTGGTTGACTTGCCCGATGATCGGCAAGCCATTGAGAATAAATGGATCTTCAAGAAGAAGACTGACGTTGACGGTAATGTTACTGTCTAGAAAGCTCGACTTGTTGCACAAGGTTTTTGACAAGTTCGAGGGATTGACTACGATGAGACCTTCTCACCCGTAGCGATGCTTTAGTCTGTCCGAATCATGTTAGCAATTGCCGCATTTTATGATTATGAAATTTGGCAAATGGATGTCAAAACTGCATTCCTGAATGGATTTCTGGAAGAAGAGTTGTATATGATGCAATCGGAAGGTTTTGTCGATCCAAAGGGAGCTAACAAAGTGTGCAAGCTCCAGTGATCCATTTATGGACTGGTGCAAGCCTCTCGAAGTTGGAATAAACGCTTTGATAGTGTGATCAAAGCATTTGGTTTTGTACAGACTTTTGGAGAAGCCTGTATTTACAAGAAAGTGAGTGGGAGATCTGTAGCATTTCTAATATTATATGTGGATGACATATTGCTGATTGGAAATGATATAGAATTTCTGAATAGCATAAAGGGATACTTGAATAAGAGTTTTTCAATGAAAGACCTCGGTGAAGCTGCGTATATATTGGGCATCAAGATCTATAGAGGTAGATCAAGACGCTTAATTGGACTTTCACAAAGCACATACCTTGACAAAGTTTTGAAGAAGTTCAAAATGGATCAAGCAAAGAAAGGGTTCTTGCCTGTGTTACAAGGTGTGAAGTTGAGTAAGACTCAATGCCCGACCACTGCAGAAGATAGAGAGAAGATGAAAGATGTTCCCTATGCTTCAGCCATAGGCTCTATCATGTATGCAATGCTGTGTACCAGACCTGATGTGTGCCTTGCTACAAGTTTAGCAGGGAGGTACCAAAGTAATCCAGGAGTGGATCACTGGACAGCGGTCAAGAACATCCTGAAATACCTGAAAAGGACTAAGGATATGTTTCTCGTTTATGGAGGTGAGAAAGAGCTCATCGTAAATGGTTACGTTGATGCAAGCTTTGACACTGATCCGGACGATTCTAAATCGCAAACCGGATACGTGTTTACATTGAACAGTGGAGCTGTCAGTTGGTGCAGTTCTAAACAAAGCGTCGTGGCGGGATCTACATGTGAAGCAGAGTACATAGCTGCTTCGGAAGCAGCAAATGAAGGAGTCTGGATGAAGGAGTTCATATCCGATCTAGGTGTCATACCTAGTGCATCGGGTCCAATGAAAATGTTTTGTGACAATACTGGTGCAATTGCCTTGGCAAAGGAATCCAGATTTCACAAGAGAACCAAGCACATCAAGAGACACTTCAATTTCATCCGGGATTTAGTCCAGATGGGAGACATAGAAATTTGCAAGATACATACAGATCTGAATATTGCAGACCCGTTGACTAAGCCTCTTCCACGAGCAAAACATGATCAGCACCAAGGCTCCATGGGTGTTAGAATCATTACTGTGTAATCTAGATTATTGACTCTAGTGCAAGTGGGAGACTGAAGGAAATATGCCCTAGAGGCAATAATAAAGTTATTATTTATTTCCTTATATCATCATAAATGTTTATTATTCATGCTAGAATTGTATTAACCGGAAACATAATACTTGTGTGAATACATAGACAAACAGAGTGTCACTAGTATGCCTCTACTTGACTAGCTCGTTGATCAAAGATGGTTGTGTTTCCTAGCCATAGACATGAGTTGTCATTTGATTAACGGGATCACATCATTAGGAGAATGATGTGATTGACTTGACCCATTCCGTTAGCTTAGCACTCGATCGTTTAGTATGTTGTTATTGCTTTCTTCATGACGTATACATGTTCCTATGACTATGAGATTATGCAACTCCCGTTTACCGGAGGAACACTTTGTGTGCTACCAAACGTCACAACGTAACTGGGTGATTATAAAGGTGCTCTACAGGTGTCTCCAATAGTACTTGTTGGGTTGGCGTATTTCGAGATTAGGATTTGTCACTCCGATTGTCGGAGAGGTTTCTCTGGGCCCTCTCGGTAATGCACATCAGTTAAGCCTTACAAGCACTGCAACTAATGAGTTAGTTGTGGGATGATGTATTACGGAACGAGTAAAGAGACTTGCCGGTAACGAGATTGAACTAGGTATTGAGATACCGACGATCGAATCTCGGGCAAGTAACATACCGATGACAAAGGGAACAACGTATGTTGTTATGCGGTCTGACCGATAAAGATCTTCGTAGAATATGTGGGAGCCAATATGAGCATCCAGGTTCCGCTATTGGTTATTGACCGGAGACGTGTCTCGGTCATGTCTACATAGTTCTCGAACCCGTAGGGTCCGCACGCTTAACGTTTCGATGACAGTTATATTACGAGTTTATATGTTTTGATGTACCGAAGGTTGTTCGGAGTCCCGGATGTGATCACGGACATGACGAGGAGTCTCGAAATGGTCGAGACATGAAGATTGATATATTGGAAGCCTATATTTGGATATCGGAAGTGTTCCGGGTGAAATCGGGATTTTACCGGAGTACCGGAGGGGTTACCGGAACCCCCCGGGGGTTAATGGCCATAGTGGGCCTTAGTGGAGATGAGGAGAGGCGGCCAGGGCAAGGGTCGCGCGCCCCTCCCCCCTAGTCCGAATAGGACAAGGAGAGGGGGGCGGCGCCCCACCTTTCCTTCCTCTCCTCCACCTCTTTCCCCCTTCTCCTATTCCAACAAGGAAGGGAGGGAGTCCTACTCCCGGTGGGAGTAGGACTCCTCCTGGCGCGCCTCCTCCCTGGCCGGCCGCACCTCCCCCCCTTGCTCCTTTATATACGGGGGCAGGGGGCACCCCAAGGACACAACAATTGATCGTTTGATCTTTTAGCCGTGTGCGGTGCCCCCCTCCACCATAGTCCACCTCGATAATACTGTAGCGGTGCTTAGGCGAAGCCCTGCATCGGTAGAACATCATCATCGTCACCACGCCGTCGTGCTGACGAAACTCTCCCTCAACACTCGGCTGGATCGGAGTTCGAGGGACGTCATCGGGCTGAACGTGTGCTGAACTCGGAGGTGCCGTGCGTTCGGTACTTGATCGGTCGGATCGTGAAGACGTACGACTACATCAACCGTGTTGTGCTAACGCTTCCGCTTTCGGTCTACGAGGGTACGTGGACAACACTCTCCCCTCTCGTTGCTATGCATCACCATGATCTTGCGTATGCGTAGGAAATTTTTTGAAATTACTACGTTCCCCAACATTTAGACCTAGTTAATTTGTCCCATTCTAACCAATGAGTTTTCCTTTTGTCTTCCTCATCTCCCCACCAAAAATTCTTATGAATCTAAGATAACTCCTTACAAAGGGAAGCTGAAAACTTAAAGATACCCATTGCATACACAAGTAGAACCTGAATAAGACTTTATTAAATCTTTCTTCACCCCAGAAGAAGCGTATTTTTCAATCCAATCAGAGAGCCTTTTCAAAACCTTTTCTTTATTAGATTGGAACTTACCAGCCTTCATTCTTCCCTCTGGAACCGGTAGTCCAAGATATTTATCCTCGAACCCATCGACCGTAATTTTTAAGATTACCATTATAGCCACTTGATTCTCCAAACTGCACTTTTTTCCAAACATCATGGAACACTTATCAGGACTTAAAAGTTGCCCAGTCCCCTTCTCATACCCCGTCAGAATATTCTTAATGGCTACTGCTTGATCAATGGAGCCTTTGAAAAATAACATACTGTCATCCATGGACAACAAGTGCGAAATACCTGAAGCTTGTCTATTCAAACGAAGCTCGGCTGAAGCATCATTAAGCGGCAAAGAAAGTGCCTCGGCTACAAATAGGAACAAGTACGCAGATAAAGGGTCCCCCTGCCTGAGCCCCCGAGAAGGTGAAAAGGACTCCAGCAACTGTCCATTAAAGTGCACGGCAAATTTCACCAATGTAAGACACAACATAATCCAATTTATTCACCTCGGTGCAAAACCCAAAGCCCCCATCATTAATTGCAAGAAATGCCAGTCTACGCGGTCATAAGCTTTCGCCAAATCCAACTTATACGCACAAAATCCCCTCTTAAATCTTTAAGCGTACTCAACGAATGCATACATTCAAAGGCTATGAGAGCATTGTCAGAAATTAACCTTCCCGAAATAAACGCACTTTGAGTAGGGGAACTGAGCAAGTTTTCAGACCTTTCTTTTGGTGCCATACGGCGATAGAGACTGAAGAATGTTCTCTTTTTTCTGTAAAAAAATAGCCGCTTAGAATCAGCAAAGTCGTACTCTTTCTTCTTCTAGAAACTAGAAAAGTTGGAGTAAATCCAGTTCCGTTAGTTTGCCCGAGCATTTTTCATCCAAAACACACCTTTTTCAAGAACGAAGGCTTGCTTAGGCCTTGTACAATGGGAGATGCTTAAAGAGATGCTTAGAAAAATAAACCGGATTTTTCTGAAGCACCGGTGCCTATTTCTACAGGAAAGACGCTTAGTTAAGCGTCTATCCTGTACAAATAAGCACCGGTGCTTAAGAAAAGCCTGGTTTATTTCTCTAAACACATCTCCTAAGCACCTCTCATTGTACAAGGCCTTACGCCCGTTGTCATTACATCAATCAATCATCAACAAAACTGATTGGACTGTACACATCATAACAAACGGTTGTGCTGTAGCTTTCTACCTAGTTGAGGTCACAACCACAGATGTGCCGACAACAGAGGACCCTGCAATAGATAAGGAACAGTACTTGTTTGTTTAGTACTCCCTCTGTAAAAAAATATAAGAGCGGAATATAAGAGTGTTTTAATTTACGAAGGGAGTACTTGGCTATTGTGACTTTGCGAGGTGTGATTGAAGCTCTAGCATTCTTATGGTAGATGCGAATAGGTCGCATTAGCTACTACACATCGGATGGCGAATGTATCATACTAGGATAGGTCCACGTAGTCTCATCTGGGACCAGCCAGAGAAATCAACTAGCAGAAGCAAAGGATAGGTGAAAGTCCAAACATGAACAGAAAAACTTTCCTCCCAGAGAAGCAACTCCTGGACGACTAGGGTTTCCACTCTCCCCATTGGCACCGCCGCCAGTACACCTCGCCCCCGGATGGCCTTTGGGCTAAGGAGGTGCGGAGGACCCTGACCCCTCGTCGACAGGAGGGACCCCCCCCCCCCCCCCCCCCCTCGTTCTTGTTTGGTTCAACATCTCGGTTGGGGCGTCATGGCAGCGACAATGCCCATAGTAGGAATACTGTCTCCCAAGTCTGATCTCCGTCCTGACGATGCGTCTACCGTTTGTCGTAGGACGTGTGATGGTGTGTCTCCGCCGGATATCGTGAGATTGGCTGGTCTTCGATACTTCTGTTTGAATCTATTCTTCAGTCATGTGTCTACATCTTTTATCCTTCCAGTCTACGCTTCTTATCACGGGGGACGGTTGTTGTTCTGGTGTGTTGCTACTGTGGGGCTTTAGCATGATGAATTTTCAACTGTCTACTACAACAACTTTAGCATGGCTCTGGCGAGGAAGAAGCGATGATAAAGGCGTGGCTTCGGCTCACTCCAGTATTTATAGTCGTCACTAAGTGGTCTACGGACCTGGATGTAGTTTAGTTATTTATGGTGCTTCTTGTCTACGGACCTGAATGTAGTTTAGTTATTTCTGATGCTTCTCGTACTGACATTTTTTTAGAAAAGGAGGATGACCCCCGGCCTCTGCATCTGGGAGATGCATACGGCCACTTTATTGATTATTCTCGAGGACCTTACAAAGTATTACAAACAATATACCTGAATCCATCATCTTGGCAACATATGCCACTACTCCTATCCATATGATGAAGGGGTGCTAGCTGGGCCACTACCCAAACCACTCACCTAAGCCTAACATCAAAAGCCGGAAGCCCCAGCCGAGCCACATACCGGGTCTGGGGCACAATCCGGTCAGACGCACTCGTGTGTCGTCGCCGCCATCTTCCACAGGTCCGTCTTCATATCATATTGAGGCTTCTACCTTGTCTGGCCACTCTGCCATCGACGTCACCATGACGCCAGACAGCTACCTCCTCCTGCGCGAGTCCATCTCCGCGCATCGGACGCCGAGCCTCCACAGCGCCATGCCGCCGATCTCCGCCGCCATCAATGTGTGAGATGAAGTACCGCTCCACCATCCCCCCAGCCATCACTTGCTCCAAAACGATGCCCCCAGGAGGGAAAGCGATAAAACGCCATCATCGTCCGATCCGGAAGACCCAGATCTAGGGTTTCCCCCGGAGCATCCCGAGCCTGATGACGCAGACTGCAACGACGATGCCTCGACAAGGGAACGACATCTAAGACGTCGTCATCGTCCGCCATGACCGTAGTCGGCGCGATTTTCATCGGCAGTTGCTCCACCAGACGTGCGCCACCGACGTCGCTGGTCCCTTCAACCGGAGTAAACTCCAAAACGATGCCCTAAAGAGGGACTACGACGCAAAATCGCCGTCATCGCTCGATCCCAAGGAGATCTAGGGTTTCCCCCGGAGTTGCTCGCACTGTCAAGGACCAGACAAGGGTAGAATCCCGGCAGATCTGCCTAGCTGCCAACGAGTCGCACCCGCCACCGTGCCGACGGCAGACCAGCGATCAAGGCCCACGCTTGGGCATAGATCCGGCCGCGCCGCCGCGACCCGATCCGGTCACGCCGCCGCCGTCCCTGGCGACCGCGACGCACCAGATCGCGAGGCCTCCTGCCGCGGGGGAGCGAAGTCGCCGAGGTGCCGCCACCACCCGCCGTGGCGTCCGGCCCGCCACCGTGCTCCGGCCCGGGGGCGCCGGCCCGTGCCAGCCCCACGCGAGCGAGAGGGCCCGAGTACCCGCCGCCGCCGGCGACGACCAGGCTTCGCCTGGCCGCGCCCTTGGGCGGCGGCGAGGGAGGAGGAGGAGGAGTGGGGGAGGGCCGGCCGACGAGATCTGGGGGCCTCCCGGCCGCCCACGCGGGGGGCGACTCGGGAGGGGAGGGGAGGGGGTTTCTCGTGCTGACATGACAAATAATGAATGGATCGGAAGTTTCTTAGTAAAAAAGAAAGGATGGGCGATTTGGCGATCCATACTTAGCAAAACCCCCTCTCCTTTTTGCGTGCGTGCGTGTGTAGAGAAACAGGATCCAGAGCTCTCCCTGCTCCATTTCATCGCGTCCCATTCAAGAATTGGAGCAGTGGCAGCAAGGTGCATGCACGCATCTTTGGAGTAAACCAAAGCCAAGCTACCATCCCATCTTCCTTCCGCCCGTACGTCATTAGAATGTGAAGCTGCTTAATTAACCACACAACGGTTGTTCTGGAGCCTTCTGGATTGAGATTACGATCACAGATAACATATGCCAGCGAGAGAAGACACTAATAGAAAATAAAAGAAAAACGAGCAAGCAAAGCAACTCGATCGTTGAGGGTCTTTTAAATCCTCGTTTTCTTCGGACCAAAGTTTGCCAGGTCACGCGTTTTATGTGATCTCTTTCGTTGTTGCGTCCATTTTTGGTCCTCATCCTCAATCTTGCAAGGTGCGTCAACTTAACCAAAAAATCAGAGCATCTACAGCCGGGTGCTCCAAACCCATCTCATGCGTCTGGGCAGGCCGTCCGGTCACTGTCTGGTCGCCTGGGCACACCCGCCACGTCAGACTGACGTCGGCCGGGTGGTGTCTAGCCTACTATTTTAGCTGGCGGCCGGCACCGAAACCCTACCCCTCCATATTTTTCTCCGCCCGTCCGCCGCCACTGCCACTTTCCACTCCCCATCCGCCACCACTAGTAGGCATGGCCCCACGCCTCCGGATAAGGGGCTATCATTTCTAGCGCCGGAGCGCTGGCTGCAGCTCCTTGAGCAAATCCAGGCAAGGCGCGAAGCCCGGATCGCCACAGGGCTACCTCCGGATGCAGTGGATCCAGAGGAGGAGTTGGAGGAGCCGGAGGAGGATGTGGAGGACGCGGATATGCAGGCGGAGAAGCAGGCCATCCTCGACTCCCTCTGCTCAGAGTCGGATGCGGAGGCCGGACGCCATCGTCGGCAGGAGATGGAGGCGCAGCACGCCGTGGAGGAGGAGGAGATGCTCGCCTACATGGATGAGGTCGAGCGCGAGGAGGAAGAGCCGGCGCCCTCCTACGCGATGATCCACTTGGCGCCTGGCACCGACGTCGCGGTCATTTCCAACGACGAAACTTAGCTAAGGTAGTACGTAGTATGTAGTACGCAGGATTTCTTTTGCATGCTTTATATGAATCTAGGGGTTGAAATATGAGAGACTCGGATGCAGAGTAGCTATATTTGAGGGCTGACCGGTCACTGCCCAAGGACGTGCCCGGTCGCGTCCGCGGGCGATCAGATTTGTCAAGTCCGGCTGTAAACGCGCTCTTTATCCTCAAAAAAAAACTTAACCAGCTTGTTTACTCGACTAGTTAACTAGCCTGAATTTTGCGATTGGTCCAAAGCTCCTGCGTCTTTGGCTTACTATTAGCAGGTCGCACCACGGTACTGTATATCGGATGGCGAACACGGTCAAACAAACAAGCAAACGTCGGTCGCGCTCAGCTATTTGTTACAGCCCGTTGGCCGGCAGCGGGACGAGCGGTTGCCGTACTAGTGATTGATAAAAAAGAAAGGATAAATTTGCGTGTGGTCTGGTTTGAGAGTCTGAGACCGACCGGGCGATCAGAGCAAGACTCGCAGTAGTAGGTAAGAAAAGGTGGTGCAGCCAGGAGCTAGCATTCGCCCGAGTTGGCTGCCTCGGTCCACGCTGACCGGCTTAATTCACCAGACGCACGTAGTAGTAGTTTTCCTCAATGAATGAAGTGGCACCGAATCAATCCAGCGAGCTCGACCGACCATGACAAGCACGCACCGCCGGAGCCTGAGAAAGGGACTAACTCGTGGTACTAGTGGCTGGAGCTGGAGCTGGAACTGGAAGTGGTCGTGGATGGATGCTACCGTACCCGTACGTCGTCCCGCTCCCCCGCCAACCCACCTCCCGACCACGAAGACGAAGTCAGAGCAGAGGCGTCACCTTCCCCTCCCTGCCATGGCGTGGCGTGGCCGCACGACCCCCACCCGCACCCACCCCGTACCGTAGCCCGGTTCCCACCACGCCACAGCACACCCGGCTCCCACGATGGCTTTGCACCACCCCGCCCGGCAGACCTGCGTCTTGGTCGTGGTAAAAGTGCGTGCATGCGTGCGTATATTACACACGTTTCGACGAGTCCAACGCTATGCTAGCATCAAAATGCCGCTCATTCCTCTCCCTTTCTGCCCATGAGCACCTTTTTTAAACTTTGCAGCTCCCTTTTCATACCATACCGTTATTACACCAACCACTCCCCGGCCACTAGTACTAAAAGTATTCCGGTGAGCCTATTCTAAAAACGCCAAAGATTTTGTCCGCGTCGATCTCCCGGGCCCGGCCGTGTGCATCTGGCCGATCCACGACCAGGGCCTTCTCGACGGGGAATCGTTTGAATATGCAGTGTACGTCTCCCATCCATTGGCTGGCCGGTAGGTACCTGCGGGGTAGATTAAAATGGGTCATGTTTATTCCTCAAAAAGAAAAGGGCGATGTTTTCCAAATTTACATGTACGTATGGTACATCACTGCATTATTATGAATTTATGTACACTACACATGACTAAGTACTCGATCAGCTTTTTATTTCACAGAAAGGACTTGAATTAGTCGTTCAAGTCTTGCAGATGAGGTAAGCACACAAAAACAAGTCTTGCAAGCATGCTAGTAGCTGCTCGGTTAACTAGTCGCTATCGTCCAGCCAGCGTGCTAGAACAAGTTGACCTGCGCCTTTCTTTAATCCTTCTGTTTTTTCATACAAAATCTGTCGTTTTCAGCACACACAAAGAAATAGCAAGTAGAGACACCATGCCCAGGATAAATAAATAAATAAATAAAACAATCAATTTAAATAGCTACGGATATACGCACTAAGAGCATGGTTAATAGTACAGCCAGCTGATGGCTATATGATATTGTCATGTCATCTATAGTCAACCTTGTAGCTGGCAGGTACAATAGTAGGAGTACGTGTTGCAGCTGACTCGTATTCTGTAGCCGGCTCCTCTTCTCTCTCCTCTTCTCTCCCTTTCATGCCAGCTGAAAAATAATACTTTAATCCTTATAGCCTGCTTACATAATCTTATTGTACTTGCTCTAACTAAGCAAAACACGCAAATATGGTTTTCAAAACCAACTTCACAAATGCAACTCAGGGGTACCTTATGAGACATGCAAGCTTATTTTACAGTGTTGTTGTTATTATTGCGTGAGTTTGATTTTGCAGGGTATTATTCTGCGAGTTTTGCTCAATAAAGACTGTAAACTAAGTCGTCCATCCTAGACAATACTACAAGGGATAAAGGTGTTTAGCAACATGTCTTGTGGATAACAAAACTCTAACATCGAGTGCTGACCAAACTATGCAAGTCAAATTGTTTATTCTTTCCCTAAAAAAGAGTGGGACTAATTTAGTCACATTTTCCTCCTGGATTCCCAAAGGATAATGGGCCTACTGAGCAATCAGTGACTTCCTCATAGTAGTAACTAGGAATGTTCCAAAAGTCCACATCTAACGGTCTCAAGAATGACAATATAATTTTTGGTATTTATTTTAAATCTATAGTGTTGTTAATATCTTGTTATTACCATTTTTTCCCTCGATGTTGAAAAAATGTCGGCTCAAACCAAAAAAGAGGAATCATAGAGGTTTGTAATAAGTCTTTCCTCTCTCGCTAAGCGTCGGGTGTGACTAAGTACTGCCAAAAAAAAGTAGAAGCATATACCCACATTACTCAGTGTACAAAGTGTTTGACAATATTTTTCCCGATAATGCCTGTACATCTAAGGCTAATATGTGAACCCTTGTGTAGCCGCTAAAAACACCGAGGACGCATCGATGCAATGCACATGTATATATAGAAGTGACGAGAATGAGATGTGACGGAATTGAGCGGGTCCACCACAAAAAACCCTTGAGCGAGCCGGGAGGCGATTGCTAGGCGACTGGCAGGGGTGGTTAGGGTTAGGGTTTTAGGGGGATGGAAGATTTCTCCAGTGATGGTAGGGACGCGACGGCACGCTCCTTGTCATCGACCGGCTAGGGTTGACGTCTTGCAGTGGCGACTATATCGACGTAGGCTGGTCACGGGGGAGGGACTCCCTCGAAGACACAAACTTTGGCGAAGTCGGAGACTAGTGAGAACACCAGCAGGGGGTCATCCCGATCCCCAGTTGATGGAAAGACTTGGCGGAGGCAGCGACATTATCAGTTCGCCCGGGAGGTTTTGTTTTGATGGAGAAGGAGGCGGTTGGGTTCGTCTTCGCAGGTTCTAGCCAGGCTACATCTAGAGCAATCAAGTGGGTGTCGGTGGGGAAGGTGTTGTCGCCCACGCCGCTCAATCTATCGGCGTTCCAAAGAGCTATGCAGCGAGCTTGGGGTCTCCAAAGCGAGGCGCACTTCAAGTATATTGGGGGCAACTTGTTTGTGGTCCGATTTGGTAGCGAAGGAGGATGGAGTCATGCAATGCAAAATGCGCCTTGGCAGTTTGATTTTAACGTGGTGGTTCTAAAAGATTATGATGGGGACCCTAGACCGACAGAATTGAGCATGGGTGCGAATCACAGATCTTACATTGGATAATGGATGTTATGCGTTTGGGATAGTTATGGTGACTGTATGCATTTGGAAGATGCAATTGCATGCATTTGGGAGAGTTTTGGATCTCATTGTTGGAGATGCACTCAGACCATACCTAGAAACATCATGAAGATATATGTTTCGGTATAGATCTGAGAGCTTTTATCACAATGTTTAATGAAACTAAAGCGTAGTAGAATGTATAAATATCTTTATTTACTATTTATTGAATGGGATATGGTTGGTTCTGATGATTCATCCACACATCTCACGTATATCTTCTTCATACAAAAACTTAACAGAAAAGGACAAACTAACCCAAGCAGAACATAACTCATCTGCAACAAAAAACCCTAATTACTTTTCCTATAAAATCTTAACATACAATGATCCATAGAAGCATGCAAGGGAAACTAGACCTAAAATGATTTTTCAAAAATATAAGTCTGTCACAAATGGAAAAGTTTATGTGATTTTCATTGTGAAATATAATTTGGACGAGATAAAAGTAGCTCAAATAATTATATTTATGTGATCAAATTTATTAGGTGTAATAGAGTGTTGGAAATATGCCCTAGAGGCAATAATAAAATGGTTATTATTGTATTTCCTTGTTCATGATAATTGTCTATTGTTCATGCTATAATTGTATTAACTGGAAACCGTAATACATGTGTGAATACATAGACCACAACATGTCCCTAGTAAGCCTCTAGTTGACTAGCTCGTTGATCAATGGATGGTTATGGTTTCCTGACCATGGACATTGGATGTCGTTGATAACGGGATCACATCATTGGGAGAATGATGTGATGGACAAGACCCAATCCTAAGCATAGCACAAGATCGTGTAGTTCGTTTGCTAAGAGCTTTTCTAATGTCAAGTATCGTTTCCTTAGACCATGAGATTGTGCAACTCCCGGATACCGTAGGAATGCTTTGGGTGTACCAAACGTCACAACGTAACTGGGTGGCTATAAAGGTGCACTACAGGTATCTCCGAAAGTGTCTGTTGGGTTGGCACGAATCGAGACTGGGATTTGTCACTCCGTATGACGGAGAGGTATCTCTGGGCCCACTCGGTAATGCATCATCATAATGAGCTCAATGTGACTAAGGAGTTAGCCACGGGATCATGCGTTACGGTACGAGTAAAGTGACTTGCCGGTAACGAGATTGAACGAGGTATTGGGATACCGACGATCGAATCTCGGGCAAGTAACATATCGATTGACAAAGGGAATTGAATACGGGATTGATTGAATCCTCGACATCGTGGTTCATCCGATGAGATCATCGAGGAGCATGTGGGAGCCAACATGGGTATCCAGATCCCGTTGTTGGTTATTGATCGGAGAGTCGTCTCGGTCATGTCTGCGTGTCTCCCGAACCCGTAGGGTCTACACACTTAAGGTTCGGTGACGCTAGGGTTGTAGAGATATTAGTATGCGGTAACCCGAAAGTTGTTCGGAGTCCCGGATAAGATCCCGGACGTCACGAGGAGTTCCGGAATGGTCCGGAGGTAAAGATTTATATATGGGAAGTCTTGTTTTGGTCGCCGGAAAAGTTTCGCGCATTATCGGTATTGTACCAGGAGTGCCGAAAGGGGTCCGGGGGTCCACCAAGGGGGTCCACCTGCCCCGGGGGGCCACATGGGCTGTAGGGGTGTGCGCCTTGGCCTATATGGGCCAAGGGCACCAGCCCCAAGAGGCCCATGCACCAAGAGATAAGGGAAAGGGAGAGTCCTAAAGGGGGAAGGCACCTCCTAGGTGCCTTGGGGAGGATGGACTCCTCCCTGGCCGCACCCTTCCATGGAGGAACGGCCAAGCCCGCCCCCCCCCCTCTCCCTTGCCCCTATATATATGTGGGGAAGGGGAGGGCAGCAATACCTAAGCCCTGGCGCCTCCCTCTCCCTCCCGTGACACATCTCCCTCCTCCCACAGCGCTTGGCGAAGCCCTGTTGGAATCCCGCTACTTCCACCACCACGCCGTCGTGCTGCTGGATCTCCATCAACCTCTCCTCCCCCCTTGCTGGATCAAGAAGGAGGAGACGTCGCTGCTCCGTACGTGTGTTGAACGCGGAGGTGCCGTCCTTTCGGCGCTAGGATCATCGGTGATTTGGATCACGACGAGTACGACTCCATCAACCCCATTCTCTTGAACGCTTCCGCTCGCGATCTTCAAGGGTATGAAGATGCACTCCCCTCTCTCTCGTTGCTAGCATCTCCTAGATTGATCTTGGTGACACGTAGGAAAATTTTGAATTATCGCTACGTTCCCCAACAGTGGCATCATGAGCTAGGTCTAAGCGTAGATTCTATGCACGAGTAGAACACAAAGTAGTTGTGGGCGATGATTTTTTCAATTTGCTTACCGTTACTAGTCTTATCTTGATTCGACGGCATTGTGGGATGAAGCGGCCCAGACTGACCTTACACGTACTCTTACGTGAGACAGGTTCCACCGACTGACATGCACTTGATGCATAAGGTGGCTAGCGGGTGTCTGTCTCTCCCACTTTAGTCGGATCGGATTCGATGAAGAGGGTCCTTATGAAGGGTAAATAGCAATTGTCATATCACCGTTGTGGCTTTTGCGTAGGTAAGAAACGTTCTTGCTAGAAACCCATAGCAGCCACGTAAAACATGCAACAACAATTAGAGGACGTCTAACTTGTTTTTGCAGGGTATGCTATGTGATGTGATATGGCCAAAAGGATGTGATGAATGATATATGTGATGTATGAGATTGATCATGTTCTTGTAATAGGAATCACGACTTGCATGTCGATGAGTATGACAACCGGCAGGAGCCATAGGAGTTGTCTTAATTTATTGTATGACCTGCGTGTCAATCAAAAACGCCATGTAATTACTTTACTTTATTGCTAACCCTAGAAGTAATAGTTGGCGAGACAACTTCATGAAGACACGATGATGGAGATCATGATGATGGAGATCATGATGATGGAGATCATGATGATGGAGATCATGATGTCATGCCGGTGACGAAGGTGATCATGCCGCGCCTCGAAGATGGAGATCAAAGGCGCAAGATGATATTGGCCATATCATGTCACTTTATGATTTGCATGTGATGTTTGTCATGTTTACATCATATTTGCTTAGAACGACGGTAGCATAAATAAGATGATCCCTCACTAAAATTTCAATAGACGTGTTCCCCCTAACTGTGCACCGTTGCGAAGGTTCGTTGTTTCGAAGCACCACGTGATGATCAGGTGTGATAGATTCTAACGTTCGCATACAACGGGTGTAAGCCAGATTTACACATGCGAAACACTTAGGTTGACTTGACGAGCCTAGCATGTACAGACATGGCCTCGGAACACAAGAGACCGAAAGGTCGAACATGAGTCGTATAGTAGATACGATCAACATGGAGATGTTCACCGATGATGACTAGTCCGTCTCATGTGATGATCGGACACGGCCTAGTCGATTCGGATCATGTATCACTTAGATGACTAGAGGGATGTCTATGTGAGTGGGAGTTCATTAAATAAATAATTAGATGAACTTAATTGTCATGAACATAGTCAAAAGGTCTTTGCAAATTATGTCATAGCTTACGCTTTAGTTCTACTGTTTAAGATATGTTTCTAGAGAAAAATTTAGTTGAAAGTTGATAGTAGCAATTATGCGGACTGGGTCCGTAAACTGAGGATTGTCCTCATTGCTGCACAGAAGGCTTATGTCCTTAATGTACCGCTCGGTGTGCTGAACCTCGAGCGTCGTTTGTGGATGTTGCAAAACATCTGACATACACGTTTTGATGACTACGTGATAGTTTAGTACGTAATGTTAAAACGGTATGGAATTGAGGCACCGAAGACGTTTTTGAAACGTCGCAGAACATATGAGATATTCCAAAGACTGAAATTGGGATTTCAGACTAGTGCCCATGTCAAGAGGTATGAGACCTCTGACAAGTTTCTTAAGCCTGCAAACTAAGGGAGAAAAGTTCAATCGTTGAGCATGTGCTCAGATTGCCTAAGTACTATAATCGCTTGAATCGAGTGGGAGTTAATCTTCGAGATGAGATAGTGATGGTTCTCCATAGTCACTGCCACCAAGCTATTAGAGCTTCGTGATGAACTATAACATACCAGGGATAGACATGATGATCCTTGAGCAACTCGCGATGTTTGACACCGCGAAAGTAGAAATCAAGTAGGAGCATCAATTGTTGATGGTTAGTAAAACCACTAGTTTCAAGAAGGGCAAGGAAAAGAAGGGATACTTCATGAAACGGCAAATCAGTTGCTGCTCTAGTGAAGAAACCCAAGGTTGAACCCAAACCCGAGACTAAGTGCTTCTGTAATGAGGGGAACGGTCACTGAAGCAGAACTACCCTAGATACTTGGTAGATGAGAAGGCAGGCAAGGTCGACAGAAGTATATTAATGTGTACTTTACTAGTACTCCTAGTAGCACCAGGGTATTAGATACCGGTTCGGTTGCTAAGTGTTGGTAACTCGAAATAAAAGGCTATGGAATAAACGGAGACTAGCTAAAGGTGAGATGACGATATGTGTTGGAAGTGTTTCCAAGGTTGATGTGATCAAGCATCGCATGCTCCCTCTAACATCGAGATTGGTGTTAAACCTAAATAATTGTTATTTGATGTTTGCGTTGAGCATAGACATGATTGGATTATGTTTATCACAATACGGTTATTCATTTAAGGAGAATAATGGTTACACTGTCTATTTGAATAATACCTTCAATGGTCTTGCACCTAAAATGAATGGTTCATTGAATCTCGATCGTAGTGATACACATGTTCATGCCAAAAGATATAAAATAGTAATGATTGTACCACATACTTGTGGCACTGCCATTTGAGTCATATTGGTATAAAACGCATGAAGAAGCTCCATGTTGATGGATCTTTGGACTCACTCGTTTTTGAAAAGATTGAGACATGCGAACCATGTCTATTGGTAGATATGCAAGAAGAAACTCCATACAGATGGATCGTTTGGACTCACTTGATTTTGAATCACTTGAGACATGCAAATCATACCACATGGGCAAGATGACTGAAAGGCCTCGTTTTCAGTAAGATGGAACAAGAGAGCAACTTGTTGGAAGTAATACATTTGATGTGTGCAGTCCAATGAGTGCTGAGGCACGCAGTGGATATCGTTATGTTCTTACTTCACAGATGATTTGAGTAGATGCTGAGAATATTTACTTGATGAAACACAAGTCTGA